>NC_139338.1:17792500-18992500 GCF_056507025.1 Lutjanus erythropterus | reverse complement strand
TGGAGTGGACGGGGAAGGTCAGACTCCTGCTACATCACACAGTTTTGCATATTTTTAAGTTTTAATCCTGTAAAAACGACAGGACACAGAGCTGTGCAGGAGAAAGAACTGCTGTCTTTGTTGGCGGATTATGAAGTGTTTCAACAACTTTTGAATGGATTTCCATGAAAATTTATACAGACATTCATAGAACCACCAGCATTTTAAGTTTTAGCAATCTCTGAACCCAACAAATATCTGAGTGTAACTTTATTTTATTGTGATACAGATCCATAAAAAATCTAAAAGCTGCTACACAACCTAGACATCTAAAAACATCAATATTTCTTATGACGATATTTCAAACTCAGACTCCAAAAAATACATTTGAAAAATTAAAAAACCAGTGTCTCTCTCTAAAAATCATGGCCCAATTACTCGAGATAATCCACAGACCTTGCTGTGAGCAGTTTCATGTAGGAACTACTTTCTGTCTAGTAAAAAGGAAAAGTAATTCCAGTAGTAAGTACGTATGGAGTAAGTATGTGCCATTTGGTCCCATTATGTTGGAGAGAAGGCAGACATCTCTCCGGCTGATATCCGAACGGTCCCTTTAAGAGCGTAAGTAAGTAAAACTTTATTTATTTAGGGCTTTTTGAAACACACACAGTTACAAAGTGCTTCACACAGGTCCATGAAAAATAGAAAAAACCTAAAATATAATGACAATATAGAAGACAGCACAATAAATGAAAACATAAAGATGTTTTGTAGAAGCCACTTAAAACAGTCCAAAGACTCTCCAGTTGGGGCTAAAACAGCAAAGACACGGTCACCTTGGTTTCAAAGCTCGAACAGGTAACGGATAAGAAGCTGAGAATATGGGACAAGAAAACTGGAAATGTAACTGGGGTCAAGGTCATGTGCCGCTGTGTAATCCACAGGATCTTGTAATCTATTGTAATCAATCTATATATTTCACAGGAAGCCAGAGGTTTTCATGTGGTCTATTAATCCTGTGTTGATGTCCTCTGGTCCTGAGGGCCCACTGCCGCTTCAGCACACCTGATTCAAATGATCAGCTCGTCATCGAGCCTCTGCAGAAGCCTGATAAAAACCTGCTCATTTGAATCAGTTGTGTTGGAGCAGGGAAACATCTAAAACATGCAGGGCAGAGCACCGCCACTGCAATAATCTATTAAACCACATGGCACACACAGACATTGATACAAGAGCTGAGCTTCTGTAATTGGTTTGTTTTGTCATTGAGGTGTCTCCTTGCACCAAAGTCATGTCAGGCTTGAGGACATGTGTGTGATCTGTTACTGGATCGTTTAAGCCCCTTCTTCTCCCTGATCCCCTGTTTGTTTGTAGCCACAAAACACATTGACATGAGTCGCAGCTCAGTCAGATATTATTCATCACTGCTCAGGATATTGATCTGTCCCTGAATTTGCAAAAAAGATTTCATCTATTGATCTCAAAAAAAGTCCATCAGACTTTAAGGAGAGTTTCAGATTAAGTGGTGATGACATTAAACCCAATTGTCCACTAAAATATTATAATATAATCTTTATTGATATTAGAATTTCATAGTTGCTGATCTTTGAGAGATGTTAAATCATTTATATTTGCAAGGTTGCACTGCTCTGAGTGCTGGCTAATTAATCCTTTGTGTTTCTAGGGCATCATTAGAGCCTCGACCATTTTCATACTTGGGTATTTGCTTATGAGTATTTATCGACACCAACAGACAAGTACAGAAGTTTTTCAGCTGAATAATTGGTTCTTTAAGCTCATTCCCTTTTATTAGTATTTATCTGAAAATCACACTGAAATGTCTGATGGCTCTTTGAACTTTTCAGGTGTATGTTAGGTAGCTAGTTAGCTAACATTTTGCTAACAGTAGCTTCAGCATAGGATGAAGCGGGACAACTCCATGTCTGGAGGATGGCTCAAACAAACATGACTTTCACCCAGCAAATCATTTCCCATGTGCAGACCAGAACATTGTTAAAATAAATTAAGGCACATAAGGTTATGTGTGTCACATGAGTTGCATCATATGACTTTTCTCTTGCGAGTCACTTCAGTGACATCACACAATGTAAGTAATGTTACGTACATGTAATTGTAACCTCAAATATTGCAAAACAAACATGTTTTTTTTTTCTAAACCTAGCCACGTAGTTTTGACACTTAAACCGACCCAAACTATAACCTGACACGCCAGATGGTTTGTTACACAGAACCATCTGGGAGTCGTCCAAAGAAACTGTTTGGAAAAGGGCAGGCACTTTCAAAAAACACTTGGCAAGTGATCGAATGAGCCATCTGTCTGTTGCATGAAACACGGGTTAACTTCAACCAATCAGATTAAAGTCTCAAATTGGGAGTTGGGATGAGAGCAGGTTGAGATTAGCTAGCTAGCTAACTAACTAAAGATGTGAGGTCCCCCAGCAACATTTTTTACTGTCTTCAAAATTAGTTTTTCTTTTCAACATAAACAAGTACTGTACAGGAATGGAGAAAGGGGGCGGGACTTGGGAAGGGTCATTTTTGTCTAGGATTGATTGGTTTATTTATAGCTCCTTATGCTTCCCAGATTGGAGGACTGTGTCTATATAGTATATTGATTCTGGACTCTCAGACCTAATGAATTATTTTCTATTGGATGGAGAGATCTCTCAGTATTTATTTATCCTTCATAGGTGTTGACCGTGTTATATATCTGCTGTCATTTTGCTCTCTGCATCCCATCTCTCTGTCAACATTTCACTTAGGTGGGGAATTAGAAACAGTTTTAAAATTTGTTATTTAATTCCAAACTGCTGCTGGATGATTTGGAGGTGATAGGAAAAGAGATCGAAAAAAAACTCCCTCTGCCTGCACACAGGCTGGGATTTTTAAATTACAGCAAGTCACAGTGATGTATGTGAGCAGAAACACATTTACACATTCGCTGCCAGGGATAATTGGATTTTAATGTGTGTGAGAAAAATGAATTCCCCCAAGGCCCTGGCCTTGACGGACATTACCAATTAAACATAATCATTATGCTACAGAACTGCTGGCCACATCCTCTGGTAAGATCTGCTGGCAAAGAGCAGCCATAGAAGTATTTAGCAGCTATTTATCAGCACTCTGTGTACTGTGGGTTTTTGCGTCTTGTTTTGACCTAAAGAGAGATGAGTTGTTCTGGTTAATTTTTTCTCCATTTGAAATTCTGTACAACCCAGATGTGTGTTTTTGGCTTTGATAGAATAGACCTCTATTCATTTGAATACTAAAGATGTTTTTCTCTGTCTCTTTCTGGTAGGTGGTGTATTTCTCCGCCACTTATCCCTACTTCATGCTGTTCATCCTCTTCTTTCGTGGGGTCACTCTTCCCGGAGCCATAGACGGGATCCTCTTCTACATCACTCCAGACTTCAATAAGCTCATCAGTTCTGAGGTACACAGTTAGCACCACTGACTCGAAATAAAGATGGACAAATGTTCAAATCCAGTCGCACACAACATGCTCATAGACAAGCCGACGTGACATACGTGTATCTATTGTCTGACAGGTGTGGCTGGATGCAGCAACTCAGATCTTCTTCTCCTACGGCCTCGGCCTGGGCTCGCTCATCGCACTGGGAAGCTACAACACCTATCACAACGACGTGTACAAGTAGGGACATGCAGTCACAAGCTCTGTTCAACGCCCTCTTTGACGGTTGGTGCTTTTCTCATCCCGACTGTTCATTTCTTTTTCTTCAGAGACTCCATCATCGTGTGCTGCATCAACTCCTGCACCAGCATGTTTGCCGGCTTTGTCATCTTCTCCATTGTGGGCTTCATGTCCTATATCACCAAGAAACCTGTCAAGGAGTTAGCGGCATCAGGTACAGCACTGTTCTCACTTGTTTGTAAACACAAAACAGCACAAGATGTCTTAAAATTGCTGCTGTGTGCAGCTTCCAACAAGGCAAAATGGTATAGTATGACTTTCTACGGTGGTTGCAACAGTACTCAGATGCCAGCAGTGTAGTATTAATACCACACTGTATTAGGACCTGAACTAATTATAAAAGTATGTAAATATAATCAGGAAATGGTACTTCAACTATTAAAAGTAAAAGTGCTCCTTGCAGAAAAATGGTCCGTGTATAAGGAGCATTTAACTGTTGTCGCTGATTGTGGTGAATTCTTAAGTACTTTATACAGCAATGCAACTAATTATTGTTGTTATGAATGAATCTTGATTAACTGATTGATGGTTTGTGAAACTTAATAGTGAGAAGTGTTGTCACAATTACCCAGAACCTGAAGTTACACCTTCACAATGTTTGTCTTTGTTCAACCAGTAGACCAAACATTAATTAGTAATAACAATAAATTTAAATTTCATTTTATGAAAATAATTAAAAGCAAATCCTTAGATTTAAGAAGATGGATCCATGAGATGAAAAATGATTTACAATATTATCAAAAAAGTTTCTTTTGTAAATGTACATAACAACAACAACAATCAACACAATCTTACTAAGAAAACACACAAATATATGTGTACAATATTTTAAAGTTGTAACTCTTGATTTTTCAGTCTTGGCTGATTTACTGAGCCTGTGGTTACTGTTGATAACAGCAAGTGAGGTTTCGTGTTACAGCGAACACTCCCTGAGCAGCACAACATAAAAGTATCTAGTGCATCTGTTTACAGTGCAGCCAAACAACGTTGCTTTAATGAAGAGGTCAGTCAATAATTGGCCCAAGTAGTTTTCCACACAACAGCAGACCAGAATAGTAGAGCTGGTTCTGTTGCTGATGAGTTGGAGGTTGTTTCCTGCGGCTCACTAGATAAAGCGGCTCCATCGCTCCCTGCAGTCTGTGAAACTGATCTGTTGATGAAAATAAGGCAGAGAATGATCGTGTCATCTTTTGCAGATACTTTTTTTGATGAATGATGCTGGTATCACCAGGATGAAATTGCAAAATAGTTACGCCAGCTTATATACGTGCATCATTTTCTGTTAACCCTTTGTGTGTGAGAAGGAAATTTTAAATCAATGTGGAAATGGCGGACTTCTAATTTTCTTTCCAAATAAAAGTATTGATGCACTTTCAATCACTAAATTTAATGGGTGACAAGAGTTCAGTCTTTTTCTGTCTTGATGGCAATTGAAATCTTATTATTGTATTTTAAAGGCATATAGTCATAGTGATCTGTTCTCATCCCTACAGCACTTCAAATAAAAAAAGACACCAGCATCTTTCATTATTAATAGCAGAGGGAAGTTCTTAAAACTTGAGACAGGCTGTGTATTTGACCTTTACATGGAACAAGCCCTCTCAGACAAATTGACCTGCTTCAGTCCTTCGCTGCATTCAAGTGAGCTTAATTTGGCAGCCTTGGAAATGTTTTCAAATGTTGCAGACTGACTCACCCAGTACAAGTCAAATTCAAAACAGAAAGCGGAGTAACAAAGCAAACAGTGCGGTGCTCTCGTTTCTTCTTCTGTTTTCCACGTATTCAAATGTGTTTGTGAATTTTAGGAGGTTACATTATAATGCAATAAGACAAAAGCATTTGAACTTTAAATGGTGTCTCTTCTGTGTGACATTTAGGTCCAGGTCTGGCGTTTTTGGCTTATCCTCAGGCCGTCACCCAGCTGCCCATGTCCTCTCTGTGGGCCATCCTCTTCTTCTCCATGCTCATGATGCTCGGCCTGGACAGTCAGGTACACACAACACACACTTTAACTATCTTCTTTATCTTACATTTAGGCTTTAATTTCTCTGAAATATCAACAAAAGCTATTGTTATTAAGTAAATTATTCATTAAGAATTATTTAGATCAGTATCCTGTTCAAGATAACATTAAAATCCCAACTTCTAACCAACAGGAGGAGTATCTGGTGCTGACATAAGATTTCTGTCAACTTAAGTAAATGTTAATAGCAACTGAATAAATAACGGAAAAACAAATAATGATCTCCTTCCTTGGAAAGTACGAACGCGTGTAATTGGTAATATTATGCGGGTCAGAAAGTCCAAACTGAGCCAAGCATTATTAGCAATTTTCTTGTTAATATTGTTTAAAGGTATCTGACATTTTGCTTTTGACAGTCTGTCTCTGCCATTTTGGCCTGAAAAAACTTAAATTGCATTCAACTGCTAGAGAGCAATGAGCTTAACAAGCAGCAGCAAGTGTTGCCATGAGTTAATGAGGAACTGCCCTGTTGGCGAGGGTTGTTGGGGCTGTATTCATCCTGAAATTAATATCTGTGGACACTACTCAGGGCTGAAAAAATATTTTCAAATTACTTATTTTTTTTTATATGCAATCAATGTTGTGTTAAAAAATATTCTATGATTAAAATGAACACTTATCAAATATAAGACTTACGGAGCTCTGGAGTGGCCATCGAGAGAAAAACTATCTATCAAGTACTTGAAATGCTATTGCGTGCTCACAAGATACAGTTCTTTTCAATGTTTTAGTTAATTTGTGCACTCTAGATAAAATCCTTTCTTATGTATTGGATAATTTGTGCACACTACGTACAATTCTTTACCACATTTGATTCATATTTTTTACACTAAATACAATTATTCTCCCATGTTTTGGTTAATAGGGATGCTGGAGTCATGCAGTGCAAGTGGGTGAAATGTTGCTGTGTGTGCATTTACATTCAAGGCACAGCAGCATAGCTCATTACTGCACACATGGACATATTTAAAATGACTTAAAGCCACCTCTACATTCATAAAAGTAAATCATTAAAGAAAACACTTATACATCAATATAATGTGGAAGCAGAGGAGAAATCACCTGGAAAGCTAGCGCTGCTCAACATAATTTAAAAGATGATTTAATGATTAGAGCCACTGCTTTCAGTCCTTTGAAATGTCTCCATGTGCACAGTAATATCACTGCAGCAAATATCATTAATATATAAGTAGCAAAACTAAAAACTATAGTTATAAAATTGACTGGACAGAGGAACCAGGTTAGGATTTATACAGCTGCTTTACTCCAATCAATGAAGTTACGGCTGCTGTGCCTCGTGCGTAAATGTGCACAGCATCTCTCTTAAATGAAAATTCACTCATTATCTACTAACCCTTATGCTGACTGAAGGTCAGATTTAGTTTTTTAGTAAAATAACAATGAGGGCTGTGCTGTGCACCACTTTGCACCGGATGGAAGATAGAGCCCAATATCACTGCTTTTGCTGCATCGACTTTTTTTTTTAAACTCTCAGTATGAGTGACAGTGTTAATGATGTGCAGCGCTAAATCAGTTGTATACTCTTCAACTACAGCAAATTCTGACCCGCGTCTCTTCATACTTTCATGTATTAGTTCTGCACGGTTGAAGGCTTCATCACAGCTCTGATGGATGAATACCCCCTGCTGCTGAGGAAGAGGAAGAAAGTCTTCATCCTCATCGTCTGCTTCATCTCCTTCATCATCGGCTTCTCCAACATCACACAGGTAGAAAGGACTGTGCATCTCTGTAGATGAATAAATGCTGTAAAACATGTTTATTCTCTGACGTTAAGAGGATCTAAACTGTTTAGTTCATGTTTAATTCACTGCTGTTAACTTGCGGGATGTATGAACGTATGAGTTCAGTATTATACAATAAGGTATTTGCACATTTTCAAACAGTAGAGAAAAAAGCCCACTCCTGCATTATACATAATGACAAAACAATCTCACAACAACCTGCGGTGTACATTCATCATATATATTTTATTCAATAAAGAGAAGGGATGTTAATATTCAGCCTCTAAAGCAGATATGTGTGTGTCTGTGTGTTGAAACCTCCCAGGGTGGTCTGTACGTGTTCAAGCTGTTTGATTACTACTCCGCCAGTGGGATGTGCCTCCTCTTCCTCGTCTTTTTCGAAACCATCTCCATATCCTGGCTTTATGGTAGGAAATCTATTTCATATTGTGTCCGTGCTTAAACCAAACACTGCAGAGTGAAATCAAATGTAACCACAGCCAAAATAAGTTGAGACAAGCTGGATCGAAAAGACTATGTTGTGCTAAGTCACCCTAATGAATCAAGCATGCAGATTTCCTACACACACAGTGGCTGTCCAACAGGAAATTACATTTATCTGCTCCACTTTCTGCGATAAGACTCTCCATCCAATCAGCTTCCCCTCTCTTTCACCCCATAAGGATTTGTTCTTGTAGTTATTATCTCCACATTAACACACGCGCACACACTCTTCTTCTTTGTCTTCATCTCTTTATGCCACAGGAGCTGAAAGGTTTTATAAGAACATTGAGGACATGATCGGCTACAGGCCATGTGGCTGGTGGAAGCTCTGTTGGATGTTCTTCACTCCGCTCATCTGCCTGGTAGGCGGGGAATGATTATCGATTTAACCCTCCCATAATATCCATTTCTCTAAGTCGAACTCTAACATGCGCTTCCTTCTCCCTCAAGGAGATCTATGAACCCGTCGAGCTACAGCAAAGTGCCGATAGGTAGAGAATTGATGACTTTGCTGAACTGGTTTCCTCTATAGTGATTTGTACTTCAGGCCCTCTGGGAAATCACTGCAGTGTCTATCTTCACTACTGTAGTGATAGTGAAGTGAACTCTTAAAGGAAGATATATACTGGAAAATTAACTTCCAAAATAAATAAGTGCAGCTGAATCCCTGTAAGCACTGATTTGATGACTTGCAGGTCAAGACATCTAGATGTTTAGGTTAAAACTGGGCTAAATTTGGCTAAAAGTTCAAGTTTCTAACCAGTCTTTTTGCCACTTTGGATGTCTTAACTACAATATCTGTATTACTAATAAACAAAATAATAATTTATGCCCCCATCTTCAGGTTTTAAATTATCCAGTGCAAAAAGGCAACCCGAAAAACCATTTGCATTTAATGCTAATTACCAAATGTTTACTGTTTGCATGCTAACACACAAAGTCAAGATGTGAACACATTTTACCTGCTAAACATCAGCATGTTAGCATGTTGACATTAGCATTCAGCTCAAAGCACCACTGTGTTTAAGTACAGTTTCACCTTTAGCTGATAGGTGCAACTAGCATGGCAGAGTTTAGTTCTAATTAGCAAATGTTAGTGGTTAGCATGCTAACACACAATACTAAGATGTGAACAAGGTCAACATTTTGTCTGCTAACCAGAGCTCAAAGTAGCTCTGTGTCATAGTCTTAGCTGCTAGCTACCACTGGCATTACCTTAGACATCAAGGTAACAAATATCTGTTGATTCTAACTGTTATTTAGTGTGATCAGGGGCGTAGTGGCGGGATTTATCAACCTCTTTGAAAGGAGACGTCATTTATTTTCAGATCAGCTGGATCAGTCAATGAAGAGAAACCGTATTTATCCAAACACCTGAGTGTGGTTTTTCATAAGCGAGATATCGACATACTTGACATACTTTTCTAGGGGTGCAGCGATAAATACAGAGGGAGTAAACTGTTTCCCCTCATTGATTGATCAGCAGATCAATGTTTGCTGATCTCATCCTGTTATTGGTTAACTGTCCAGAGATTAAATGGATTCATTGACATGTCGTTTTTATTTTAGGGGGTGTTTACCTTCAGTGCCATTGAGATGACCCCTCTGACCTTGGGGAAGTATGTGTACCCGCTGTGGGGTCAAGTGATTGGCTGGTTCATGGCTCTGTCCTCCATGGTACTGATCCCAGGCTACGTCATCTACATGTTCTGCACCACCAAGGGCAGCATCAAACAGGTACAAACCTCCTCCACGACTCACTGTTTTTAATTTCTATTCCCTGCAGGAAGGACGCTGCGATGTGTAACTGGTGGAAAAACTTAAAGTACACAAAATAAATGGTGCAGGCGATCGTTGAGAGATAGGGTGCAGGATGGCAGCAGTTATTTATTTAGACTGCAGTCATTCAGGGAGAAACAGAAAAATAGGTTTGGCTCAAACTCAGCATCACTGTCCTGGTTTTAGGGAAGAAGGTATACTTTGAAGGTCAGCAGCTTGTTACAGTTAATATTTTGTTAGTGTTTGTGTCCTGCAAAACCAGAGAACATTTTAATATTCCAGTGTCTCTAATAAGGTAGTTTTTACCAAAGCTATGTTTAAAATGAGTAGATCCAGATTTAAAGCAAAACAGCTCTGTTTACACAATTAAAAACGAGTGTTTATTGATGTAAACTAAAATTAAATACAGCTTTATCAGTAGGGTCTACACTTTCGCTGCACTGCACTAGCTAGCTAAAAAGTAAAGAGAAAAAAGAGTTTGCTAGTTAGCTAAAAAGGCAATGTTTTTAGCAACCGAGCAAACAGTTAAAGTTTGCAGTTTATGTTAGCGCAAATAGCGCATTACATTGTTTACTAGCTAGCTAAAACATTAAAAGCGTTACATTGTATGCTAACTAGCTAAACATTTGGTCAGCCTAGTTAGCATACTCAAAATGACTCAGCAGAGAATAATTGTCCTCAATCCATCTAAGAAATTTAAAGTTAAAGTTAAAACTGGATCACATTTAAAAATGGAGTTTTAAGTTTTGATGCAAGAGAATTAAATATCATTTAGTTTGAGAGTAATTATCTTTCTTAATTTTAAGATAGTTGTAAATACTGGCCTAACATAAATTAAAACTAAACCAGCCTTACTTCTCTTTGCTTTTCCTTTGATTGTACATTACAGCTGTACATTACAGCTAAAAAGCATATTTTCTTCACATTTCACATTATTTATCTGTACATTTTGGTCTGGACTTTCCTCCTCTGGACTCAGAGAATAACTGTGAAGCATTTATTACAAATGTGAGACTGATGAAACTCTGTTTCCTTGACCAGCGTTGGCGGAAGATGACAACCGCCCAGGAGGCTGAAAAGCCATCGGGGCATGAAGAATTTACACACACAGGGAGCGTGGGCGAAGCTCCCGTCTAGCCAGGATTGTTCAGGTCGAAATAATCTCGAGTGCCATTTTCTCCCCGTCTGCCTTGACTCGCTGTAGTCAACACTGAAATTTGGAAATTGGACAGATGGAGTCTTGTACAGTATTTTACTATGTTGTTTTCCTCCATTTTAAATTGTGCTGAAAAATAAAGGCAAATAAATGAAGAAGATGAGGGGGCACTTTGGATAAATTTAGAGGATTAAAAAATCCTTTTGTAGCAAAACAAATTTTAATGGCAGCACTGAGCCTGTGTACATATACAACATACAGTATATACCATTAATATACGTCATCCTGTTTGTACATTTTCTCTACTGTTTGTGTCTAAAATCACTGTTTATGTTTATAAGCCACAAATGTCATGAATGTTGTCGTGTAGAGGCATTAAAAAAATCTGGTAAAACTTGATTCTAAGCTTAAAACTGTTATGCATCAAATATTATTTGTTTTAAGAACCGTCCAACCAGCCACTGTGATACTTTTATAAAACAATAAATATGTGTCCTACAGTTGTATTTGTCTTTATATGATCCAGACCTCCAAATCACATTTGTGTCTATAATATTAACGTAATGAAAGTTGTACAGATATTTCACAATAGAACGTTTCTTAATTAACACTGCTTCAAGATAAGTTTTAAATGTTGTGTTGCATTAGCCTTCGTGGCAGCTTGTTTGATTAAAATGAACTGTAAATATAATTGTGTCACTATATTATATAAGTATGGTATGTTTTTTAAAGAGTTGTTTCATATTGTGGACGATGTGGAGTATGATAAGACGCTTTGTTTTGTCAGCTTGGGGAATATGTCTAATGAGATGTATGAGGGATTTGCCTTGACTTAACTCCAGTTTTTTCATGTCAGTAAAAACAAAATAAACTGTACCTGGTGACTCCTTTCTGTCTTTGTATCTTAGAGTATCTAATAGTGTAGCCTTTGTTGAATTAAAGCTTTTTTTTCATTGGTAACACTACACATTACTGTCCTCAAGTTGAAAAGAGAGTGTTTAACAAACATTTGTGTCATTTATGTGGCACAGTTTAATTCTATTAAACCTGCATTCTTTGTAATGGCCAGAAGGGGGCGACACTACAAAAACAAGCCTGATTATATAGAAGTCTTAGAGAAAATGACCCTACTTCTCATTTGATTTACAGTATGAGTTGTCTTCTGCACAGCTTGACATTGGTTTTTGTAAATTATGGTCTCAGAGTAAAACAGATTATGAAACAGGGTATGCTTTGGGGCAGGGCTAACTTGTGATTGACAAGTTGCTACCATGGTGACCTTCCCACCTCCACACTCTCATCCTGATGTGGTCACTTCATGCTCTAAAAAACCAAGATGGCAGCAGCCAAAATGCCAAACTTGAGGCTTAAAAACAGCAGACTGCTTTTTTAAAATACAATCTATGGATGTAAATTCCTTATGGGAAAACGTTGCTGCCAAGCTGAGCTTAAACCTGCAATAACTTTTTTGGCCACTTGGGAGCAGCGGAAACAAACTGAAAACAAAGTACTGACATATTACATCCTTCTCAAAGTTTCCCACATGTATTGACATATTGGAGTCATGTCTCTGGTGACCTGATGAATGAAACTCTAATACTGACTTACTTTTTATCTTTGGTTTGCTCTCCACCAGCTCCTGAGGGAAATACCAGCTTCTTTTAGCTGTTATTAGACCTTTTTCCACAGCAGCCATTTTGGCATTAAATAGTCAGGTAAACTCAGGTGTCACAAATGATACTAATTAAAGTTGTGTTCCAGGGCAAACATAACTTTGTCTGTCTACTATCTGGTGCCGAGCCGGGTCAGTTTGACACAGTCCTTTTTTGGCTGACTGAATGGCTGACTGAATAAAAAAGTTGCCCACCCTACCTTCAGGCTTACTCTTGCTCAGAGCTAGGAGCCATGTTTACCAGTCACAGACATCTGTTAAGCAGCACTCAATGAAAAGAGCAAATCTTGGCTCAGGATTTTGAGTTTTTGCAGACTGCAGTAACCAGCTTTGTTTTCATTTTACCAAGAAAATCCTTGGGAAAACTTGAGCCTGCCTTTGATGCCTCTGTTGACTGTGTGATTATACTATTTACTTTTGTCACAATTATTCTTCAAATCTTTCTTTTCTTTTTTGTTTTTCTTTTTTGCCCTTGTTACACCCTTTGCTGAATTTTCCCAGTGAAATGTCTTAATACTTTGTAACTGCTGAAATCTTCTAGAGGAAATTTTCTGTTAGAGTGAACAGAGCTGAGTGGTTTGACATGGTTGCAAAGTCAGTTAAGTTTTTTAGTTTGTAAAAAGTGTTAATTTACTGAAAACTGATGGCAAATTAGTCCTCCTCAAGATGGTCAAGAACTTGACAGCATTATGCAATGGATGAATTTAGATACCCACACAAAGTTTAACTGATTTAAACCATAGTCAAAGTGTATTTTTGTGCATCACACTCCAGGTAATGCACAATGGATTTTTAGAGAGTATTTACTGAAAACATCTGTCTGCTGGAAACAGCAACGGTCATAGAAGAGATTTACCAAAACATTAAAGTTACGGGCTGGGAAACCAAAACAATGACATGAGAGACACTAAGAAATAGTTCGTACAGCTACATCAGGTGATAATTGACCCTTCTTAAGTCCTGCACCTTTTGGAACCTCAGTCAACTTTCCCACTTCCTGGTTCTTGTTCCTAGATATTCTTTGCTATACTTCACATTTTGCAGGTGGTTCAAACATCTTTCTGGGGGACCTGTGAAAGTGACATGTACTCACATCATAAGGAAGTTAATGTTAGGAAAACACTAGTTAACTAGCAAGCCTACATGAATCATTAGCTAGCTAGTTATATCTGATTGCTAATGTTACTAAATTGCTAGCTAGCTCATTTGTTAAAATTGTTAGTTAGGTAGTTAAATCGTATAGCTTACAAAATGCTAGCTAACTAGAAAGCCAATCTACATCATGCTGCCTTTAAATGGAATATGTGATTTCGTGTTTGCGACTCAGTGCTTTCAGAAAATTACACTTACGAGGTTGTAAATACCACAGGTGGGGAGCATTTATATGGACTCTTCTCCTCAACATGTTAAACATGACCCCATTTGAAGGCAGCATCAACTGTTACCTAGCTAGTGTTTTGCTAACATTAGCTTTGCCACTTTTGCAGGTCCCCCAGCATCTTTTAACCATCCAAATTTGTTTTTTCTTACATGTAGACAAGCTTATAGCACATAACATATCTAAGTTCAGGAAACAGAAAAAGGAGAAAGTTTCTTGCACAAGTATTGGAGTAAAAAGAGGACCTATGAAGGGTAATTTCTCTGTGGGTTTGTTGTTTCTGTTTTAAGTGCAAAATAGTCATGTGCTCCTTTTTTTAATAAAAAAAGTATTGATTACATCCACTTCAATCATTTAACAAGGAGACTATGTCTGTGCATGACTGTACATTTTTTGGAACAACATAAATTATTTGGTTTGAACTTTTCCTTTTTTGATTAAACTTTCTGGTGTCAAATTAAAATGTCAGCTTCATGGTGTAATGCATGATAAAAATGCAGTGTTGTGTAACATGACATTTTCAAAATGAACAATATTTCCACAGCGACTCCAGACTGATGTTGGCTTTAAAATAAGAATCAAGCCATTAAATCTAAGAAGGAAAACAAACCATTGTGGTGAATAGACTTAAATCATCTTTAATAGCGTGTTGATATACTGCAAAGACAGGTAGAGAGGGGTTCAAAGCCAACTGAGGGAGGTGATGGTTCATATCTGATACACTCAGTTTTCCACCTGTCTTACCCTTAATACAGTATGTCCACTTTTTGTAATATTTTTTAACTAGTATGAGCAAACACAGTGTTGAAGAGCCAGACAAAAGATCCACGTCATTCATGAAGCAGTGCACTGGTATGGCAGAGCCCTTTTTTCAGTTTCTTTAAGAAAGGTAGCCACTACTGCGCTTCCATATCATATGCTGCACTCCCAAAATGCTACATTAGTTTCCCTCATGGTTCTCAGTGTGCCTCATAATCAAGTTTATTGCACACACAGCATGTCTATCTCCCTAAATGTTTAAACACATTGTCAAGTAGGAAAAACTGTGCAACCATAAACAAAGGGAAGTGAAAGACACGTGAACAAAAATGGCCACCGTCTGGCAAAATAGAGGTCTCAAATTTACCGCCATAAATCCTTTTTCTGTTTGAAGGGCTGTCATAAATTATTATTCTCAGTGCCATCATTTTTTTAAGCATAGAAAAATGTCATCTTCATCTCCCACTAGTGCGCTCAAAGCAAATTTCAGTCATGCACAAACAAATTCAAGACTTTTTGGGAATCAAAGACCCTTTGCTAAGCCCCTCCTCCATCGTAGACTAGCAACCATAACTATACATCGCAGACCAGTCAAGCTTTGCATGTCTCTATGTGTTGATGTGGTGTCAAAAAAGGCAAATTCTCTTGGTTGGTGGTGTCTTCTTTTGTAGTCTTTCCAAAATGTAAAACAGAAGACCACACGTGTGAAGAATGGATCTAACTTTGTCTTTATTTGCGCTAACGTAAACTACAAACTTTAGCATGTTCAGCTCACTAGCTGTAGTAACATTACCTCCAGTCAAACCTGTGTTAGATCCCACTGCATTTGCTCAACTCATGGCTTATTTCCAAAGGCTAAATTGGGATTTGACATGTGTGGACAAAGTGGGCCAGGTTAGTTTAGCTCTAAGCCTGGCGCTCTTCCTGTGGTCCGGCTAGTCTGGCTGGGTGACCATCTTAAGGTCTGCATCCTTATAAAGGAGGGCGGGGCTTAGCACCGGGTCAACAGGCCTCCAAACTTATATCATGCATGAGAAAAGAATCACATTATATCTGAATGATGGTTTAAACAAACAAGTCATACAATCATCATTCATCAATGTGAAGGGCAGAACTTTTCAGTGTTATACGCTAAAATGTTTTACCTTGAAAAGTTTCTTTATAACCATAAAAAAATTTAAATTATCATAATTTATTCAGTTTGAAAGCGCTAATTCTTCTCATTGTGTTCTGAAATGATAACAAAAGAGAGGTCGGATTTATTTACCAGGAAGTTGGGATGCTACTGTCAGCAGGATTCACACACACACACACACATACACACACACACACACACACACACACACACACACACACACACACACACACACACACACACAGTCATCATCTCTGCCAGAACAACAGACTTGTTTTTTTTCCTGCAACCTCTGTCTTTCCGCTGGGTGAAAATCGTGAGTGGAAAAGGACAGAAAGATGAGATAGAGACCTCCCTGCAGCGGCTCTGTGATTATAAATCAACAAATCAGACAGATGGGGGTCAGATGGGAGCAGAGTTAACCGAACATCCATTCCACAGTACCTGGTGGGGGCTTATGTTTAAAAGATGGACGCATTCAGACCGGGGCAGTCGCTGACCTATTTCAGAATGAAGGACGCGTGACAGGGCAGTAGCATTTTGAAGGTGGGGAGGGAGGGAAGAGGCGGTGGGGGGGCTAAAGGTAGCTTGGCTTGTCCTTTCCGACACTGCTCGAATGTGGTATTTACAATCTCGGCTGGGGTGAAAGAGAAAAGAGATCAGATAAAATGCATTCTTTTTGTCCCATTCTTATTTAAAAGCGGGCGAGCCAACAGCACAAACAATACCATTAATGCCAGCATTTGCAATATAAGTGTGTAGTGTGTAGTTTTTGCCTTTTTGAAAATGTCAGACCGAAAAGGTTAGGAGGGAAGAGAAACAGTCACAAGGAGCTGAAACCAAACCTGGGACTTGTACTGACATGAGGAGACAGCAGCGTCTGGATGTGTCGTGGGTGGACTCAGTCCTGCATTTATCCACCGGCGGACGGGGAAAACACACACACGCACGCACACTCACAGAAAGGTGGAATATTTTACGCAAATTAAAATAAACACAGATCTTGACTGTTAACAGTTGTACTTGTAGTCTTCATGGAAATTCAGCTGATTTCCTGAAAAGAAGCATTTCATAAACAACAGATGACACATATATTACACGTGAATATGCTTAGAAAAGTCCGGAGCAGTTTCAGCAAAATATGAAAAACTTTTCCCTCCATGAAGCAGATAAATGTGGCGAGGACTGCTTAACGATATTAAACGTGAAGACAAACAACAATCAACGGGACGATCCTGGGCTGACTTTTTGGTTTCAGCAGCGGATCCACGTGATTCGCTGCCTTTTGTTTCCTGTCATCCTTCGCTTGTGGAATGATCTATGGAGGGCGACAATTGAGCGAGAGTGTTTTCTGATGATAGAGAGCCACAACACAACAGAGAAGCGGGATGACAAACACAGCTTATCGGAGGATGTTTCTTTTTTTTTTTTTATCCATGGGAAGGCTCTCCATCACATAAATAAATCAGCAACAGCGCGAATGGGGAGATAGGTTTTTGTGAAATATCAGTTTTGTTATTCTTTTTTTTTGTGCTCCTTGAGGGAGAAGCGTGAAAAGGGACTATTTTCTCAAAGCAAAAGGAAGGTTTTTTTTTTTCTCCTCTCTTTTCTTCTAGCCCTAGCATTTAGTCAAGTGCAAAGAAGTCAGTGTTTCATTTAGTGGAAGCGTATGTATTTTGGCACACGTTTTTCAGTCAAGTGTCAGCTATGCACACACGCGCACATACAGCACAGTAGGCATGAGGTTTGGGATGAGAGAAGCGAACAGAAGCAGAAAGGTCCTTGGAGTGCGTCCATCCATCACAATCCAGAAAAAAAAAAAGAGTTTCGAGGGATTTTTCTGTTGTTGTTCTTGTTGTTGTTGGTGAATACTGGAACTACGAGGGATCCATCCAGAAACTGAATACCTGTGTTTTCTCTAGCAAGAGTTAAAACTGACAAAAAGTTATAGAAATTTGTTAAAACTACATAATATTTCAAAATACATGTGGAATCAAGTAAAACTTTATATATGCACTTCATTTCTCCTTTTTCTCTTTTAAAATCTTTATTTTTCTCTTATTTTTTTCATTAAATATATGCATATAAGTGAGATTTTTTTTATTATAGCTCTTTCTGTATGTATATATGTACATTATGTACTTTTAAATAGGTAGAGTAGGGGTGAAGAAGTGTGTGTGGAAGTGTGTGTCGGGGGGAATAATACTAATTAATTTATTTACACCATGCTCCGAGAGCCGCTTGGGGTCCGGTGTAGACTGAGGCGGGGGTCCGGTGGTATATACTGGTGCGGGTGGTTGTAAGGCGGAGGTGGAGGAGGCAGCGGGGGCTGGTGGCCGTCGTTTCCATGGGAACCGTCCGGCGAGCGGACCGGGGTGGACATGGCCGACTGACTGAGCTGGTGGTGGCTGTGGTGGTGGTGCTGGTAGTGGTGGTGCGTGGGCGTCTGGCTGAGGAAGGCCTCCATGCGTCCGTGGCCGCTGTTGTCGAGCATGATGACCTTGACGATCTGCTGACACTGGATGAGTGTCTCGGGCCGCAGATCAGCCATGCTCACGGCGGGCTGGTGGTGCTGCTGGAGGTGAAGGTGGTGGGCGGGGGTGCTTGCCGCTGATTGCAGCTGCGGGTGCTGAGGTGGAGGCGCCGGCCCCTGGGTCATGCCCTGGGGCCCCTGCTGGAAAAGCAGCTCCCCCCGGTGGTTAAGAAGGGCCACGCTCTCGGGACTCCGAGCCGTGCTGCTGCTGAGCTGGTACGTCTGAAGCCTGTTGTGAATTGACACCTAGTTTAGAAAACAGCCAAGAGAACAGCATCAAATGTTATAAAACTGGTTCCTCCTCTACAATCCGTCAAGCCCTCTTTTTGTTTTTTTTGGGGGGGTGGTGGTGAACGCACAGCACACATACACACAGGGCATGCGTGGGGGCTTAGGCCCTGTTCAGACCTGGTGTTAACGTACGTCCTGGGTGATCTGATCACGAGTGGACAGCTGTAAGCACAGGTGTCCTGAACCACACTGAAGGACCGCTTATTCAACTGACGTCCTGTGAGTCCGTCATTTAGTTCATTCTAATGTAAATGATGTGTTTGAGCTCTATTAGTTCTGTCTTTCACAATGATCAGTTTGTCCCAGCAGATTAATGGCTACCACTACTGTTGAGCCGCAAAACGCATTTTGCAAACAGGTAAATGAAACGAGAGCTTATTCCGAAAGTGGCATTTTCTAATTAAGACATGTGAGATATGCCAATGTTATTTGTATTTTAGGAGCATTCTTTGGTCATTACACAGTTACATGACATTACACTAACTAGTTAGCTAGTGTTTTGCTCTGTAGCTAAGCATTAGTTTGCTTTAAGATATGACTATATTTAGGCTTGTTGCTTTTACAAGTCCCCCAACCGTCTTCAAAATTCATTTTTCTTTTCAACAAGTTTGGGCTCTTGTACCTTTTAGCCATGCCCATACTCCTTATACTCCTTAAAACTGCACTATTGTGAGAGTTGTTGAGTGAGGTGAAACTTTATAAAACTTTGTGAAACACTGTGTATGACAAATTTTTCTTGTAAATTTGACAAATATTATAGATTAAGCTATTTCTGTGTCAAATTGTCCAAGCATGTTAATGGCTACTACTACTGTTGAGCCACCAGTTTAAAATATAAAAATATTTGCGTACACATCAGTGAAGTGAAACGGCTACGACGAATTCTTAATCACGAGTGCCTTCTTAATAATTTGACATTAAAAGCAACATTTAGTTGTTTCTTTCTTTATAAAAAATATTGTGTTGCTGTAAAGAGCGAACAGGAATGAAGCTCTATGGTGCGCTGGGACGAATTTTCTCTTGCTTGGGTGGACTATTTTACTTTCTCTGTCTCTCTCATCAATACCTTTCGTCATCTGTGATGTGATCAGAGTTCCTCACAGTCAGAAAAAGTAAAAGCGTGCATCCTGCTTAACGCTGAGGTGTAAAATCCCAGCACACCACAGAGCATCTCTCTTGCCCAGCTGAAGACAGCACAGGTAAAAGGAGTTAGTATAGGTGAGGTGTAGCGCTTAACTGAAGAAGAAAAGGTATAAATAGTTCAATCTTTGTATTGAACAGCTAAATGGACAGCAAAGACAATCAACTGACAAAACAGCCCTGGTGTTTATTTGCATATACAGCAGGGAAGTTAGATCCGATCCCAAGTGGTCACTCAAGACGCATCTGGCGAATCTGGAGGTGTAAAGTGATGTACTTAGAGCTGTCCACGTGTGATCGGATCACCCAGGATGCAAGTTAATACCAGATCTGAACAGGCTTTTAGGTGTTGGGGGTCGGTGGAGGTGTAAAATCATCGTGACTACTGCACGCTCCCCTCCCTCCACCCCTACAGGTACTGGGAACAGTGTAGATCGGATGCTGGGAACACCGGTGTGTGACTGGGGTCAGGAGGAGGACAGTGGTGGGGGAATGGGGGATAAGAAAATTTGGTGCGACGCTAACAGAAGGGGCCCGGTGGTTCCAAAGGGGACACTGAGGGCCCCTGTGTCTCCCTTCCAAACCACTGTGTGGCGCTATGGGGGACAGCGGACACGAGGAGATTTGGGGGTGACCAGAACATAGACGGAGGTCATACGAAGAAGAGGGAGAGGTGGAAGAAGAGGAGGAGAGGAGGTGAGCAGACTGACAACCACAGACGTCCACAGGCAACACTCATCAGAATGCAAACCTCCATATTTCACATTTATCTCAACTCTCTCTCTATTTTCTGTAGAAAGTTTCTATTTTCTGTTGACAGTTTCCTTCGCTCAAAGTTGTTTTTCTGCCACCTGAGCTCCTTTATTGTATCAGTCCTCGAATTCCTTTTATGTAGCTTATTTTAGGAAACTCACGTTACACTGTGTTTCTCAGAAAGCAATATGCCACAAACAAAAATATTGCGAGTGCCATCAAAAATTCATGGAATGAGCACAATCTGGAATGCATATCACGTGTGGTGTACAAAAGTCATGTGAAAATTACAAGGTTTATGCAACCACAGCACGCAGGCAGACTATATTTATACTTAACACAAGCTAAAGCTATGGTTAGCATAGTTTTTGCCACCTTAAACAAGGTTTAGCTAAATTACTGGTGAACATAACTTCAGACTTAAAGTAGGAAACTTCTCACTGACTATGTTTCCATGCACTATAATTTTTCACTATTATTCCAAATATGACTTCATGCGAAATTTGATATGGGTCCTGTTCAATGCAGACGAATTAGGTCTAAGCATTTTCCACCGTGCATTCAGAATATGTGTCTCAGCTGACGTCACCTTTTTCTGTGTTCTATCAGTTCTAACTTGCTAGCTAATACATCAGTTGTTATCTAGCTAATTAGCTAATGTTTTGCTTATATGAAAACTATAGCTAACTACCAACCATCAACTAGTTAGGTAATGTTTTGCTCGGTAGCAACACAACAACTAACTAGCTAGCTAATCCACCTCAGTTGTTGACTAGTTAGCTAATGTTAGCTATGTTGATGCTAATACATCAACATTAGCCATCAACTGTAACTAACTTACTTTTCTTTTCAATGAGCCTAGCACAGCATAACATTATTGCACTTAAATTACATTTACACTGACAACAAGTTTGCCACTGATGGAAAACTTAATAAAAATCCTGTTTTAGAACAAAGGAGCAAAGTGGATCAAGACGCTTCAGCTGTTTAACTTTTACATAATTTGAATCAGCATGGTTACATGTAAATGGGAATATTAGTGGAATATTCACTTTCATTTGCAACGTAAATAGCCTAGAATTATTGTTTTTTTGTTTTTTTTTAGAAGTTTAACAACCAGAATATTTTGTACACATAAGTTTAGTCACTGTTGGTAGAGCATTATGACCAGGTAATGGCAATTACTTGACAGTTTTGATCACAACAAACCTCACCTATATTTGGATCATTCCTACCCTACATCAGAGCAACTCCAATAAATGATCCTCATATTATGGTGAGCCTAATAATTAATCTTCTTGTCATTTTAATGTCCCTTGAAAAACCCATTGCAGCCTTTTGTTATGGATATAGTGTCTTTTCCCTGCCAGGTAACTAACTAACTTATCTACTGTACAAGAGAGAGACTTTAGTTTTAAATGAACTTCTAATCTACTGTACGTGTGACAATATGAATATGGTTTCCCACCAAAAAAACTCAAAACAGCATCTGTGTCAGTAAGGTCATCGGTAATTCACCTGTAGTATAACAGACCTTTAATGTGAAGTATCTGAGGTAAGAAAGGGCTTACAGCAGGAGCTGATGTAACTCTTGTGTCAAAGAACTCCATTAACATTTTTTCCTATTCAATCTGCCAAAACACTATTTCTCCTTGACGACTTAGCACATATACTCAGAGTACAGTATCAATGAGCTCTGAAGCACTTTAGATAAAGGATGGAGGATTCTCTGACTTTCTGGCGCCTTTCAAAAATTTCTGAGTAGAAAGAACAAGGTTTTTTTTTTTTTTTTTTTCTTCAGGTGACCAAAATAATTTCACTGCCGGTTATAAAATGTCCTTCGCTGTAAAACGTTCACTATTATGTTGGAAAAGGACAGTGGATTGTTTGGTTTCTACAATTCAGCAAAAAATGTCCTCTCTGAATGAAGGTATTTCTGAAAAACCTGTCTATACACATATATAGGTATACAATACAATAGAAATACACAGTGTGTCTGAAAATACCCCCCACTTACTAAATAGTGCACTTTTTTTTACTGTTCAAATTGAAGCACTAAGTATTGTAGTGCTGTCAAAAATTCCCATAATAGACGGAGTCACTATGGTTACATCCACTGAGAGGCAAAAAGAAAACTGTGTGGTTAAGTGTTCAGTTTTAATGTCACAGAAAATGGAAAATTAAAGGGCTAATACATATGAACACGGTATAAATATTATTTGTTAATGAGTAATGGATATTTACACAAGATAAAACTATTTATATTTATAAAAATAAGTTTATATATACTGGACATAATGTTGATTTTCAACTTTTAAATTCTTTCTTTCTTTTCCAGGCTGTTAATTCTTTATATTTTTACACAGTTGCAGATTGGGCAACACTCAAATTATTAATATTTTACTCTTTGTAGAATTAGATTCCAGTGGCGGCTGCAGATTAGTCGAAACATTTCCAATAACTCCAAAGTGTCCAGAAGTCAAAATGTATTGAAAAAAAAAATAGATGTAATCTTTTCCAAAATTGATCGTGGTTTCTAACAAAATATTCTGTTTTTTTTATCCCAATTTGTTGGCATTTAGCCTTTTAAAAACATTTTCATTGTTTAAAAAACTGATGAGTTATGTTCATTAAAGCGGATTTGACGAATCACTTCGTTCAAATTGAGGATTTTATGAAGATGTATTTATTTATTAGGGTGATGACATCATAAAATGTTACAACAGACACATGAAACTTTATTTGAAAACGTCAAATGCTTTGAATATGGCTGAACGATTAATTTAAATTTTATCAAAATCACATTATGGTCTAAAGCAAATTTCAAACTGCAGAATGCGCATTATCTGTGTCAAAATAACATTTTAAATTAAATATTGTGGTGCTGCAGAGGTGTCAACGCATCCAAAAAAAAAAAAAAATAACACACCATAATCGTTTTAATGTGTCTCTCAATGAAAATGAGAACAATGCTGTAAAAATGATCCTGTCCTTTAATGTTGAAATTCATATCTCAATTGCAATGCATGTAACAAAAGGAACCGTGTGCAGCCCTGGTTAGAGATCACATGTCTGTGTTTCAGACCGGTCAGTCTCCAGCTGACGTGACTTCGCTCTAACGAGGACCCCCTCTTTGATTACGCGTGTCACTCTGCGAGTGGGCGGATCGTTAGCTGGACTGGTTGCACCTGAGGAGAAGCTGGCAGAGCTTAAAAGAGCCAACACTCACAGCGGCCTCTGTTTGCCTTTTCTTTTATGCCATGATGGCTCTCTTTGTGTTCGGCTCTGGCGTTTGCTTTTCATGTCAGAGTGAAACAACAACAATCATGCTTCTCTTTAAACATACGCTCCACCGTGTCACTGCTATTTCTAACTGACAGCTTCTTGTAGTTTCAAGAAAGTGTGATTTCGACAAATGAAGGGGACTTGTAAATTACACCCTTGACTGTCTTTATCCACTCTGAAACTTGTGCACAGACGAGCATATTGTTACCGCTGTGAGGGAGACGGTAAACTCTTAACACGTTCCTTATCAAACTCTGATTAAGAGCTTGCTGTGGGATCCCTTCGTCCCTCCGTTCATGCCTCCGGTATAAACCAGGATTCTCTGTCTGACCCTCCTGGTTTCTCAGATAAATGTGTTGCGACAGCTAACGGCTCCCCACCAGCCTCTGACATTTACTGCAGGCTGCACAGCGGAGGGGAAGACGCCTGGTGAAGGTAGCTCAAGACGAGCATGAAGACTGACCTGATCATAGCTCCCTGTTATCAGAACCCAACGGCTGTTAAGCAAGTGAGAGAGCCTGTGTGCAATAATCAGCTGATATTCCATTGCATGATTAAAAATATGTATTTTTAGGTCTTTAAATGTCTCTGATATTGGAATTTTTAACTTCGATAAAATACTTTTCTGATAGATGTTCCACAATAAAAGCCTCACTGAGAAATGAAGGGTTTTGTCCAAACACTAGAATGCTTTTAATTTGAAGCAGATACAAGAAGTGTTGAGTTTGAATAACAGTATAAGCAGAATGTACTTGCTACTGACAAACTAGCTTGCTAACAGTTATCAGGGACAGGGTTATATAAGTCATATTTAAAATGTAAAATAAAATGTGTAACTAACCAGCTGCATGCAGGAGAGTTTACAGGTGTAGTAGTTTGCCTTCAGGGCTTTCTGCCAGAATTGATTTCACTAGCAAGGTTTTTTTGAGGAATTGATCATGCACCTAGACAAATGACGCTTCGATTATAATGCGCGAGTTGTGTGAAAGTTTCTAAACAAAAGTTTTGATATAGTTTTGCTATTATAAAAACGGGAACATTATCAACTTTAACAAGTCTGGATGGCATGTTTTTGTTTTGTGGAGGCGGCACACGGCGAGTAATTGATACACCAATCATGGTGGGAGTCAAGTACTCCTTTAGGTTAACTAATTAGCATGCAACAATGACACAAACTCAGTTGAGAATTAGTTTTTTGCATCATTGGTTTTTGCAATCAGTGACTAGAAAGCATTAATAGTGATCTCTATCCAATAAGAGTGGATGTCTGATCAGTCTGGGCTTCCCATAAAATAAGTTATTAACTAAATAGACTCTCCTCTGCCATGTTTCTGCATATATCACCTAAACAGAAAATAACTCTGCAAGTTATGTATCAAATTTTTGCAGACTTTTTAAGCTGGGGGCGGCCTGGTAGTTCATTTGGGTAAACATTTCCTCCCTGTGATGGAGGCTGTGAGTCCTCTGGGTTTGATTCCTGCCTACAGCTCTTTGCTGCGTATCACACCACTCTCTCTCTCCCACTTTTCTGTCATATCATCAGCTGTCCTATACAATTAAAGGCTTAGAAGCCCTAAAAAAAAAGACTCTCCAGGTTGGTGCTCCAACTTGAGGGGACGTTCATGTTAATTTTCCCAGTCGGAAACTCATATTTCCTATTATTCCAACCCCACATGACTGCAGGATCACTGCAGGCTGCGTGGCAGCGGGGTTAGATGGCTGGTGAAGGCAGTTTGAGAGCCATGAAGACCGACAGGATCACAGCTCTTTATTATCAGCACCCAAAGGCTATTATATGAGAGAGAGAGAGCGAGCTTGTGTGCATAAAATGAGCAGATATTCCGCTGCACAATAAAAAAAAATCATTTTATTTTTATGTCTTTAAATGTCTCTTGAGCAGCAATGAGTGCACGTTTGCTCTGCTGTAATTGTTGTCATTCTGCAGGCGTTTACAGCTGTGAAAATGAAACGTCTCTGTAGCCTTTCAGTGTGATGTATATGTAATTACTTCAGCTCTAAGCAGCACCTGAGTAAAGATTTACAGCCTCACACACTGTAGCACCGAGCTGCGTGGAATTAAACAGCCACTGAATGTCAAATTGACCCTCATATTTGGCTTTTTCACTCCAGCCCTCGACTCTTATTGCCACGGAAAGGACTAGTAAAGGTCATCTGATGCCTCTTGGATGGTAATTGCAAAGCCCCATGGGTACCGTAGTTCAGCTTGCTCTCTTGCTTGCACGAAATGTTCGCACGACAAGTTTCCCCCGGAGGTCTCGGTGAGTGGCGAGGAGGTGACGACTCCGGGTCAAATGAGCGTTAAATTTATCCGCCTGCATGTTACTGTGTTAATTAAGGTGTCGATGCTGGATGAGACACACACACACACACACACACACACACACACACACACACACTATATGCATTCCACACATGTCCTCAGCTACTTTTAGCAATGGCTGCTTCCTCTTTTTTCTGTTAAAGGCCCTAAAGGAGTCATAATTTCTGCCGGAGCTTGTGAAACTAATTAGAACCTATTCCTTTTTAGGCGTACAGATAATATTTAAGCCTCTGAGTCTGATGCGTTTTCTGCGACTAGAACCTGTTCTGAGAGCTGTGATTTTATTAATTTCCCCCAAACCACCATCTTTAATCTTTGTACGGCGAAGGAGTCCTTTTATCTAATATTTAGTTGGGTTACCTCACATGCCCGCAGCACTTTCCCCGGCAGCACTCGTTCTCTCATCCACTCTTCACCCACTCCTCCTGCTTGACGCCTCTGGCCCTCAAAGATATGACTAGTCCTGGGGTTTCATCCTATCTCATCCTACAAATACCTTGATAATGACACACTGCACTGACTTACCTGCTGTTTGGGACATGGCCCTATCACTAACCACTTACCTCTACTGCATTGTGTCCACTTCTGTCATCTAGCTCCTGGTTTCCTAGAAACATGGAGGGAAAAGGGACAAAAGTGGCAGCAAAATTATCTCACGAAACAGAAATGTTATCTTCACTACATCATGAAATATTTTTATGAGCAAGAAACATACTTTAAATAAATCCAGAGATTATTTTAAAGACTAAAAATTTAAGATTTGTTTAAGTGGCAGGGTCTGCCAGTTTCAAAACTATTTTCCCCAACTATGCATTTCTATTTCAGTTTTTCTTTCAACAGTACAAGGTAGATTTATTTATCATTATACAGCACAGAGGTGTATAGTGAGGGTTTTATGATTGTCATAAAAAAAACATTAACATACAGTAGATTGGTTGGTTTAGTAAATTAATAAAATTGAATGAATGGATGAAATAAAAAATGGTGGTACAGCAATGGATACTTCCGTATCTCTTGCCAGATGGCAGCAGGGTGAACAGGCTACACATATTCTCGGTATATTCACTTCTGAATAAAGAAGCTCCCTGACAATGACGTTATGTCAATTATTTCAATTATAAGGATTTACTGGCTGCAATCAATTTTTGTAGCACTTAACCAACCGCTAACCCCTATTCCTGCAAAGTTTTCCAATAGTGGAATGCAACAAAATGTTTTTATTTGGTCTAACGTAAGATGCAAAAGTTAGCATGTATGCTACATTAGCTTCTTACCTACAGTAGTAATTCTAATGTAGTGTTAGTTCAGATCTCTAACCTACATAACCACTTTTTGCTAAAAGGTGAGCGGGCTTTTCCATTTGAAAAACCCAGAAAAGGATGCATATGTGCCGTGAACGGGAAGCTTGACATTAGCAGCATCAAGAAAGAAGCTAAAACTGTTTACAGCATCTACAATTATGGCAGTAATCTTTAGTTACCCATTATCTGTTTGATGTTAAAATGCTAGCAGTAGCACCTCCTACCTAAAATGTAAAATGTCTTTTTCCAATTGATCATCTTATAAAAACAGCAGTGGTTCAACTTTGTTTGAACAGCAGGTACGTTAATGGAATTGAGGACAAGGTCTCTGCAGTGGGTTTTGAAATGAAAAAGCAACAGTGTACACACACACACACTCACACACACACCTGATGGGGAGCCCTGTTTGCCGCGCAGCTCTAGCTGTGTGCCGTTGTTCTTTACTGAGTGAGTCTTGGCCCCCTGCTGCTTTTCCAGCTCCCCTGCAGAGAACAGAAGACAAAAATGATCATCATCATAATCACCACGACAGAGAGTAAAACAGTGTACACACAGGAAGAGGAAGGCAGGTTATTTCTACTTTACTTTATAAAATAAACTGTACTATACACACATGCAGACATCCTCCTGCTGCCTTCCTCCCACGCTCTTCTCTGAGCTCAAAACACCGCTCTCCATCTCTCTAATTAAACTTCACACTTGATGGTAATTGCATGTCATTTCCAATCATCATGACTAAATGTTGTTTTGTCTCCAACACCGCGCTGCATTCTAATTCTGACGCTGCACCGCAAAAACAACAACAACAAAAAAAAAACTGCCAGGTGAGACCTCAAGGTGCAGCACACAATGTCCTCCAATTAATGTGAGAGCAAGTGTGACGAAAATCTGACAAAATAAACACAAAATGTCCCGTTA
The DNA here is from genome assembly GCF_056507025.1 of Lutjanus erythropterus. NCBI lineage: Eukaryota > Metazoa > Chordata > Actinopteri > Lutjaniformes > Lutjanidae > Lutjanus > Lutjanus erythropterus. The sequence goes on along the minus strand of NC_139338.1, from coordinate 18,964,078 downwards.
TGTCGTTTATCTCCTGGAAAAAGGGGTCAAATGAAGCTATGAATAAAAAGCAGCGACGCTTTATTTCACAAGTTGGTGCTATTTGGTATTTTTCTAACAATTTCCCAATAATTTATTCAGAAGTTTACTATAAATTAGAGAAGCATGGGAGCAGGATCTGGGGCTCAGCATAGATGATGACCACTGAGGAAACATCCTTAACCTAGTTTATAATTCCTCTGTTTGTGTCTGACATGAACTTATCTAATGTAACGTTATATACAGAAATCATTACACTAACCACAGACTGTCTGAAATGTAACCCAACTTAGTGAACTTTCCCCGAAGCTTGTGTCTCCTCGACATAAATGCGCTCAAATTAAGATCAATTTCTCATACTTCTTAAATTCGGCTCATGAGAAACAGCCTTTGTCTCGTCTCAGAGAGTAATTTGAGCCCAACTGAAGATCTTAAATGTTCTTTTTTTGTCTCTCTGTGCTCATCTTAAATTTGTCTTAAATAATGAGCTCTTGAGATAACAGTTTGATCTAAAAGAAAACTCAGTTGTCTTAAATGAGATCTTAAATTTGTCTCAGTGGTCAAATTAAAGTTTTGGTGCTCCGTACGACTGTCAAGAAGAAAACCTCTGAGACACCTTTTTTTGCTCCTTTTTTTCTCCTAAGGGAGAAACAGATGAGGATTCAGTGAGCACTAAATAAGAATCCTATTTATTGAGAAGACAAAGATGACTGTGAGAAACAATTTTCCTCTGGGTTAGGTCTAGAATATTTGACACATACCAAGGCTTACAATGTAATGAAGGGTCCAAATCTCCTCTCTGCCGTTTTTAGCTTCCTCTAACAAGGAGCTCTTGGCTGATTCACACCATGCTATGCCCTTCAGCACCCCACGAGCCAGACAGTTAATTCTTTGACAGTTTTTCTCATTTGCTTTGGCTCAATCCTTGAATTCGAATGATTTTTTTCTCAAAACAAAACATTTCAACCTCTGAACAACAGATTTGAATTCCTCATTTAGCAGGCAGTCAGGAAACGAGCTACAAAAATCAGTGCAGATGATTCAACATCCCCTCTCCTCTGAATACGAACCTCTGCCATCAGGAGGAAGACTGTGTGAAATCAGTGCAAATCAAACTGCCTGAAGCTATTGTTTGTTCCTGCCTCCATCGAGCTGCTGATCTCTAATGCTAAACCTGGGTGCAATTGAGCAACGTGCAATAAATATAAGCACATAACACTTTCTCTTTGCATGTTGTTTCATTTTATGTCATTGTGTTGTCAGTGTGAAATGCACAGTCAGACGTCTCCTTCGTGTTTTCAGGATGTTTTACAAGACGCTGTGCCCAAGACAAATTTCCCTCTGGGGGCAATAAAGTTGAACTCTATTTTTTTAAGTAAATTGCACAAAAATTGATCAAAAGTGAGTTGATTCTCAGAAAAATTGTCTCTTCACATCTTCTAAACGTTCTTTCATCGTTTGAGCTGTTACGTGCAAAACAATCCTTTCAATTATTAAATAATAAATTGGTAAATGAGCAGCGAGCTAACAGTGATGAACAAGGAGGAGGTCATTTTAAGATGAAAGACCAAAGGTAATTTTTTTTTGGCAACACATGAATGTACTGTATGCATACAAATGTGCACATCCTTTTCTGTGTACTACATTATTGTAAAGTATTGACTTTGCCCAGTAATTTTTTATTTGCTGTTGCATTCAGGATGTAAAAAGTTAAATGTGCATACATGTCAGTCCCCTTGATTTTTCATCGCTCTCTCCCTGTTCCCTCCCAGGATCACAGTCTCCTGTATTTCTACTGATATCTGACGCTTTATTTTCCCTGTCATTGTCACAACCTGCTTCCTTGACTGTTTATCAGCCCTATAATACTGTAAAAGTTTACAGTTTCAACCTGGACAGCAATACAGCTGCACCAGACGTCCTCAGAAGGATTCCTGTTTCTTAAGTACAGTTTTAAAGGAAATGAGCATGCATTTTGTACAATCTGCCAAAAGCCAGGGGCGAAAGATAAATGAATGAAAGAAAACTGATGAATGTTAGTTTATGCCAGAGATTTCTGCAAGCTCATGCTGGCGGGACAAATTATTCTGGATTTAAAGTATTCACCTAATGAAGGCGTTGCTGTGTGCTTATTATTTTATTGTTATTCTTACAAATTCATCATAACAAAGTAAAGAAAAACCCCTCCTTATTTCTGATGTCTCAAGGTTGGTAAGTATGTCAGTGTGATGCACAATAGCATTCAGCTGGACAAAAGACAAGTTCTTGCAGAATACTAAGCAGTCAGTGTCCACAAAAAACGTAGAAAACACATTTGCGCCTAAGAAACATTCCCAGGGTCGACCGCTATTGTGAAAATAACTTCTCAACAAGTATGACTCACACAGTAACAAAACAACTTTTCATTTTGATAAGACTGGCCCATTTACTGACACGATAACGAAGTTCTGAAGCGTGAATAAGATGTTTTGAGCGAGTTGCGACCTTTCGCAGACGTGCTGTAGAGTTGTGATGTCCCATCAAACCGCTGTGACAGTCACACTTACAGTTTGGAGGAAGTTAACAGTTTTAAAAAATGAGCCACATCAATTGAGGAAACTGTAAATGGGAAACAAGCTTTGTCTCCATCTTCTGATCAAGGAGTTTCTGTATAATGTAAAGCTAGAAAAACCTGAGGTTCTCTCTTAGAAGTTCCTTAAAGAACTTAAATAAATGAGGGATACTGCTGTTATCTGTCAGACACTGACAAATAAGATGACTGAGTCCTTTTGAACTGTATTATTGTTTATTATTATTTGTTTACAGTTTTCTTTTCCTTTTTCTTAGATGCCTTTCCCCCCCATATTTTTAAATTCTCTCTCACCGAGCGTCTTGTTTTGATCTGTTTTGTTTACTACTTGAGGTTGAGTCGAGGCACGGGGTGATGGGGGGGAAAACAGTTTGAAAAAAAGTGAGCATTGTGCTTCAGCCTGTCTCTGTTTTATATCTGTATATTTTATACTGTTGATGCTCAATAAAAATATTTATTTAAAAAGTTTACTGCAAGTAACTTTGTATTTTGGCACCAAGTGACAGACTCTGTGGTACATTTCCAGTTGTTGTTATTTTTTTTATTATTATTTTCATATTGGCATCTAAATAACAGGCCTACAGCCATACATACATTAACATTTACAAACACCACCACCCTGCCTCCAACATTAAATATTCAGGGGGTAAAGAAGAACAGGAAATAAACAAATAAAAAATAAAAAATAAATAGGTATATAGGTATAGCGCTTGTTCATCAGTGTGGCTGTTTCATTTATCTATTTCACTCATTAATTTCAGCCTGATCGCATCCCAAGAATTGGATAAAAGTGTCTCATTTCTCTAAATTTATTTAATTTTCCTCTAATGTATAACAGTTTAATTTCTGGTTTAATTTCCAATTAATTTCTCGTGTTACCTACAGTACAGAGACTCAGCTGAACACACCAGAATGTTACAAGTTTCCAAAAGCAAATGAATAATGAATGAATATTTGCTTGGGTTTAAATGGAGCAGATATTTCGAGCAACTATCTAATCTATAATTAGGAACAAATTACAGTCTTTTTCCAGTTTAATGTATAGTTTTTAATCCTTACAGGCTCGCAGACTGCAGTCCAGGTGTTGTGACAGCAGAGACGGGAACAGAAATACTGAACACTACCTGTGAAATACGAGTTTTGGTGCGAGCGTGGTGCTGAATGAAAATGATCAGCTCTAATGTGAATTTTCCTCATTATAAACGTCCAGATGCTGGAAGAGATGCACCTCCAGATAAAAAGAAACTGTAATTTCTCCTTCCTCGAATCCCAAGGAGGGAAAGCCCAAACATAAGTGAGGCAGCCGCGGGCGTGTTTGCCAATGTGCCAACAATACAAAGCACTTAGAGGAGGAAAGAAGATGTGCTGTTTGTCTGTGCAAGTGCCAGCAATCGTTTTTACGCCAAGTTTTGCTCCTATATTGTCTTGAGAGAAAGTGTGTGTTTGTATGTTTTCTTATTTGTATGTGTGCGTTTGTGCACAGTGGCTGTCTGTCGTTCCACGTTACAGAGAGAAATAACTTCTGTCAACCTCTGCCTGTCTCCATATGTTGCTGCCTGCTCTCCGCGGGCTGCTGGCCCTCCCTCTCTGTGAAGGGTAATGCGGTTGCGTCAAATCCCAGCAGGGAGCCTCTCTTTGATGCCCACTGGCAGCAGCCGGGCTCTGGATACTCTGGGCTCTCCATGTGTGCCTGAGTATGTGCATGTGTTATTGTCTGGAGAATTTCATATGCACACGGGCCCAAACAAGTCAGATGCCTGGCTGGTTTTAGGAACACGGCCTCTTTTCACCTCCGATTCGCTGCCCTCCTGCAGTCGGCGCGAGCTGCAGTGCACCAAAAGGAAGCAAAACGCGAAAGTCACTCTGCACCTACACAAACACGACGCCGACTACGAGCTGGCAAATACTTCAAAACAAAGGCTGGCTTCTGACTCATGCGTACTATCTGAGGACCTATCGATTCCCACACAGAGGCGCGAAGGGTCCACTGGAGTCTCCCACTTCCCAAGATGTGAGATTATTGATCTGGTCCTCCATGTAATAGGATGTTGACCCTTCTTTTTGTTCCTCGGTGTGTTGCCACAGGAGGGATACACACACAAACGTAATGGATACGAGCCAACACAAGTGTACTGTACATGCATGCAGCTACAAAACTTCTGTCAAATAGAGAATAAATAGCTTCACATCACCACCATGTAATATGTGCTCAGAGCAGATAAAACAAATAATTATTACTTGCAAATTCTTTTGTCTGGAATTTGCCGTCTCATGCATTTATAAAGAACGGACAGAGGTATTAAGTATTGTCATTTTATGAGCTGGGTTACTTTTAAAGAGGCTCTTTTAATGGGTAACGCTTTTAACAGCGCTTTTAATAACCATTATTAATAAATGGTAAACTGATAATAATTCTTACAAGTTATTGCTAATGGTATTGGTACTTTTGTCATTTGTTTGTGTAATATTAAATAACGAGCTGATAGGAGATCATCACAATTAGATTCTGATTAAATTAATAAACTTCCAGTTTACGTTTGTAATATCTTATGAAGAATTTAGAGATAGGAGCGTAAAACACAAGTTTCATGAAACAATGTTGATACTTTGGACAACAATACAGTATTTGCTGATACCATAAAATCTGTCATGATTTTGATTCCATGTAGTGGCCTGGAATCAATATGAAGTGATGTGATATATTTCCATTTAATGCAAACACTTAAATGATGACTGGAAGAGGTGAGTTTCACCTGCAGCCAACATGCCCCAAGTTCTGCAGCACAGAGGCTAAGCATTGTACTGCTGTGGACAGAGTCAGCAGTTTAAACACTTAAAAGGTCCATCAAAAAGAACTGGAAATTAGAATTTAGATACTGGAAGTTGGAATTAGTTAACCGTTAGGTAACCGTTTTTGTGCTTTTATTTTGAAGGTCATTCTGGATGTTCCAGACTGATTATTGAATCAAGAAAAGAGGGTCACACTCAGAGTTAATATGATCTCATGAGCTTTTACTGAACACACAAAACATTTTCAGCCAACCGGCCTTCATCAGTGTGTGATTTATTATTCATTCCTCCAGCATCATAGGTTGAAGTGACCTGGGAGTCAGAGTGTGTTGTTTATGAATATTATCTGGATGGTTACTGTAAAGTTGCAACTGAAGTTTATGAAAGATTACAATTGCTTTATAAATGGTTTATAAAGCACATTAATATTATTTTACTGTCAACAGTAAATTAAATTTTACGTTTAATTATCAATTTACCATTTATTGATTATAAAAGACGCCGTTCCTCGTCTAAGCACAATAAAGAATTTATCTAAAGTTTAATGAATGACACTTACTGTAAAATTTAATGAAGTATTGATGAAGTATGGGTCCGTTTCTTGCCCAGTTGCTGCATATAAAGTTTGATGCTGCCTGCTAGAGCATGATTTGTATGTGGAACATGTACGTGATGTTTGTTATGTAGATCTCTGAGGGCGTTGTGCTGAATGTCTGGTTAGATTTGAATTTTGCTTGTCGACTGCAGACTTGTTTCTTTTCAGTTGCTGGACAGAGCGTGAAATAAGACATTTCATTCACGTACTTGCAATAATAGAACTGTTATTTGATTGTAAATGACCACAAATACTTGTTACAAAATTATTTTGTTCCTCTACACATTGTTTTCCTCTGTTTTTGGAAGCCTCCGGTCTCCACTTCCAGCCACAGAAGCCGTTTGATAAAGCAGGGAATTTTTATAATGAACAAATAAGATTAGAGTGTATTGAAGGTCCTAGGGGACACAACACTGTGTGATATAGACCTAAGCAATGTTGTGTTGTATCACCAAGGGAAATATCAAAAGGACAGACACTCACACTCGATGCGTATCTGCTCCATCTCCGACACCTCCGCGATCGATTCCTTCAGGTCTTCCAGAAACTTGAGCAGCTCTTCAGCACTTTGGGCGCAGAAGTTAAGTACCTGCTTCTTGTCCGAGCCAAAAGGTGAGAGGATGGTGATGCCGTGAGGGTAATCTGGGGAGAGGACACGGAGGACAATGACTCGATGAGACACAGAGCAAAAAGAAATTACAAGAACTATTTAAGATATTCATGAGTATGAGGTTTAAAAATGGCTCTAAATGTAAATTTGTTAAGTCATTTTGTTCTCCAGGCCTGGCACCAGCAGGGGTTTTAAGGGGGCTTAGCACCTGCGGTTGTATTTTTTTGCCCCCTATATTTAAGCAAAATTATTGGCAGAGATGCATGTGAATATTTAGCAGGAAATGTACAGCGCTGTTAGTTGTACGTTGCACGAGTTCATGGGTTCTTTAAAACAGAAGCCTTACGTTGTTATTTAGCTTTTCTGAGGCTGTTGCACGGTTAAGTCAATGAATTTAAAAAAAATCCAGCCCCCTCAGTCACTTCATCCTGGCGCCTGGCCTGATGGACACCATCAACTTAGCCAGGCATTTCAAATGTGCTTCAAAATTTTTCTGCAATATGGGCTGAGGGGGCTGCTATAATTACATCTTTCAAAGTTCAAAGCCACAATTAATGTGAAACTGCTATCAGTTTTAACCGAGTTCAGGACGATTTTCTGCCGTCATGAATATGACAAAAACAAAAAGTAGTGAGTCTGATAGCAGTAAAAAAAAAAAAGTATAATATTAATTGTGTTTCAAATACAGCCATAACTCATAACCCTTGTTCGCTGCTACTTTTCCTGTTTGGTAACAGTCCAAAACAGTGGGAGCGTTTATGTTTTTGATGCCAGCTGTCTGCAGCGAAGACGATGTGACTTACATTCATTTTCAAACAGGTGAAACTGCATGCCCAGTAGACCCATGGCTTTGCAGAAAGTGTAGGCTGCAGAACTCTTCTTCTTTGGACAGAGCTTCAAGATCTGCAAACAATGAGAAAACAATGAGGAAAATTACCATTGAACTAGTAACTGCAAGGTTCCTGGACTTCCTTAAGAAACCGCAAGTTTTACGCCCAGTCTTACTGTGGCAGGTTGCAATGACAAGCAACTGACAGCGTCTGTCGATGTAAAGTTAAGCTCGTTATCCTGAAAACAAAATCCCAGCTTTCTGAAAATAAACACTCTGGAGTTTGAGTTCAGTGACTGCCTGCCTTCTGCCTGCCAAACTCCAATAACGTAAATTTAACCGTAGTAAACATCTACTCCTCCTGCAAAATCAATAATGATTTCTTACAATTCATAAACAGACACCAACTTATCTGAGGAACATTCTGCATTGATTTGGCGAACAAAAACAGTCATTCCAGACCAGATTAGAGAGTTCAAAGGAAAACTTGCTGGCTGTTGCATTGTTGTCACAGAACACATGCTGTGTGTTCTCGCTTTGTTATAACTGTATGTTCTGTTTGTGCTCCACGCCGCGCGATTATGGTCTTGAGTCGTGTAAATAAATGAAATGGAACAGAGAACAAGTTTGAATGACAGGAGATCCCATTAAATTATTTTGTTCAGTGCTCTTCTAAGAACTTCTTTGTGATTGTGACTGAGATTTCCATATCACAGAACAACCTCTGAGAAGCTATTTGACGATCTAAATTACATTTAAAGGGCAGATGGAGTCAATATTAACGTACGCTACATCCTTCAAAGTGATTCAGATTGTTCGCTGGTGCGTTAATTTGTATGAAAAACAACACCTCGATGTGCTTATATCAGGATGTATTAGAGATGTTTTGCTTTTTCATTGAATGACCTTCCAGATGGAGAAAGATGAGGCGAATCTATTTTCGCGGCGCCGCTGTGGGCCATAATTCACCAGGCGAGCCGTATTAAACCAATACATCACATCGCCACTTTAAACGCTCCTTGACATGTTCAGGCTGCTAGAACAGAGGCCACGTTCAAAGAGAAGTCCCCATCGCTTTAATTTCGCACTAAAATGTTTCAAAGACAATTTCTGCCCCGCTTTCACAGCTGTCAGCAGGAAGAAAAAAAAAAAAAAAAAAAAGGAAACACATCTCACTGGAATATATCGCACCGCTAACTTTAAGTCCCAAATGAACAGAATCCCACTGTGATGTCGGAGGATCACTTATTTCTTTAAAATCGCCCTTTTCACCTCCTTTTCCTGCAGCCACCAATTACTTTTACGCTTTAGCAGAAACAGAGAAGGAGAAATAGCCGTGCTGCTTGTTCTTTTGCTGTGTTCTGTTGGAAAGAGATCAACATTTGACATAATTATGAGTGTAATTAAACACTTCTGATAGATGACCCCTACGCGGCTCCTAATGAGCACATTAATTACGCCCAACATTAAACCTTTGGTAGTCCTCCAGTCTACACGACTTTGGACCAAACGAGCAACCTATCCGTGCAGCGGTCCCCGTGAAACACAACTTTATTACAGGCCCTCAAAGCGGCTCTGTAGGGGACACATCTCTGCTTATGACTGCAACACTGCTGGTATCTATTATTAAAAGAAATGGCCGGAGAGTCCTGAGTTATGAAACAACATTAAAAAAAAAAAAAAGAGAAAGAGAGGGGAGCTCACAGTCGAAGTCGGTGATGGTGCATTGCAGCTGTCACAACAAAATAAGCAGCTTTAAAGTTTGGACTGTGTGCAGCAGAAACAACTATTTTAGGGGAAGAAACTGAACAACATGACAAATATGATAAATAAATATTACTTGCAACTGCAAAAAAGTTTAATTTCTGTGTGAAAAGTGTGTAAAAACAGAACGCAGTGATTTGCAAATCCTTTTCAGCCTATATTAAAGTGAATACAGTACAAATACAACATATTTAATGTTCAGACTGAACAGATGCTTTTGAACTCTGTGTTGGTAACATGACATCGAAGATTTTCCAAAAGCCTGCGCTTACAGATGCAGCGGCGAACTTTGTTTACTGACAATGATTTCCTGAAGTGCTCTTGAGCCCACGTAGCAATAACCTTTAAATAAAAATGCCTGTTTTTTAATGCAGAGGGGTCAAAGGTCAAATGCATTCATTGTTGGTTTCTCAGCCTTGTCTCTTACATGCAGAGTTTTTCCAAATCACTGCATTCTGTTTTTTGGAGTAGGGTTTGCACACCGAATCTCTCATTTCGATTGTCGGTTTTCTCTCTAAACTTACCACAATGAGATCATTGAAGAGGAAGACTTCTCTCTGGTGCGCTGCCTGTTTTTGGGCCTTGTTGACGTCTGTCACCTCAAAGAGTCGACTACAGCACACCAGTCTTCTGTGAGGGACGGAGAGAACCTGCGGAAAATGAAGACATCCAGGTAAAAGAAGAGCTTCAATCACTGAGAACAGGTGACCGAGAGGCTTCAAAATCATTCAAAAGACCTTATGAAGGTTAAATGTTCATAAAAGGGAGTTTTTCCTTGACACTGTTGCTGATTACTTGCTAATGGTGGGATTGTTGGGTCTCTGTAAATAATATGATAACAAGTTCAACAGACAAATTACTTTTGGTAGGAGTTCTACACTTTATTTAGTGAGGTTGAAAGCTTAGACTGAAGTATTAGAAGGAAAACCCATCAAACACAATATGCTGAGATAAAGTATTGAGATCAAGATGGACCATCAGTAACTTTCTTAATGAGTGATAAAACCAGAGAATTAAAATTAGACCAAAAGATAATACCGCGTGCTGTTTCAAGGTTATCCAAATATTAACTGTGTTTCCCTGCTTTTTTTTATTAAAATTATAATATTAGATGTGAGCGAGCAAAAAGTCTCATCTTCAGGGTTGCCGCTGTTTTGTATTGAAACATTTCAAGTACTTTCCAAGCAAATTTGAGGACAAATTATTTCAAAATTAAGGGCCAATAAACCTCAACAGAGAGAGATTAAATATACAGTGCACAATTCTGCAGTTTATTTGAGAATCAAACAATCAACACAGCTCCAACAGTTATCGTTAAATTTGCCAGCTATTTTTTTTTATAACCAATTAATCATTTCAAGTCTTTTTTTATGAATGAAACTCTTTGATTGCAGCTTCTCTGATGTGAATATTTTCTGGTTTCTTTACTCCTCTGTGACAGTTATCTTAATATCTTTGGGTTGTGGACAGAACAAGACATTTGAGGACATCGCCTTGGACTTAATTGATAATGAACTACTGGTCTAGCTATCTTGTCTCTGGCTACTCCAGCGCCCCCCCCCCCCCCCTCTAGAAACGCCCCTGGAAACACTTCAACTCACTGTAAAGCTAAGAGGAGCTGCAGCTATCAGCTGGCTGCTGTTTAGGTATTAGCTCTGACATTACACCAAATCAGATTAGCAAAGGTGATAACGCTACACTTCATCTAAAGTTTGTTGCTTTTTTTGGCTTTTTTTTTTAACAGAATGCTGCAGTTGTGTCCCTTAAGGCCTGGCTTCCCCTCTTGGACTTAAGTGCTTTTCCCCGTTTAAGCAGATTACACCACAGAAATGGCTCATGCCTTTGGAGACTGATCTAATCACGTTCTCGGCCCTTCACACTCTCGTCTCTTGGACTCGTCTCGTCTGGCTCTCCTGTCCAAACATCCGCTGAGTGGACTGTCAGTCGACCTCCTCTTCATGATAAAAAACACAAATATTCCCAGCCTCCGTTCGTTTTATCTCTCTGCGCGTTTCAAATTTTTACTCCCTCTGCTCCCTTTGGACTATTTGCAATGCAGCGAGTACACACACACACACACACACACACACACACACACACAGAGCTTCTGTCTCTTGCTCTCTTCATCTCTCATCACTGCAGGGTATACAGACTCCCGCCCAGCTGGCCGCAGCCAGCCTGCTTTCTCATTACACTAATGTCAGAAACATGTAAAGACATCATTAGCTTGAAATGCCTCTCGCCTTGTTCAAAATAAAAAACCCCAATCCTCTCCTGACGGGATTATTAAGAAGCGGTGTGACAGGAGAGAGTTTAGTCGCACAATTAACAAATTAATTGTATGCCAAAAGAAAAACAGATTCTACAAATGTTAGCAAATATTTAAGGGGGTTTTAAGCATTTGAGGAGGAAACAGTTGGATGTAAAGCTACTTCATCACACTGAAGAGGAGTTATATGGCTTTCTTCACATATTTACACCAAGAAAACTCTTATTATGAAGAATGTGGGCAACTCCTCCTTAGCATCATAGATTATTTTTAAATCCATAACACAGAGACACCTGCTGTGACAATATTTACAAGGAGGAAACGTTATCTAAGTCTCTTTCTTCTTATGGCAGACGGCGCCCATGGGACAAGAATAGTCCCTTTCTGTCACAACAATCCATCATTGTTTTGGCTATGACAACGCTCCTTCTGTCATCCTATGGCTACTCATCCATCACTGAGACACTTAAAGGCACAAGCATAACAAAAAAAAAAAGACAGACGCAGTCCTGTCAATGTCACATATTCAATGTCATTCTGAAAAGTTAACAGAATACAACAGGGATTAAAATGTAAAACTAATTAAAAAGTGAATTTATCCGAAAAATTCTTTGAAAAGTTGGTTCATACGTCGTGGATGGGCAGGAGGCAGTATGAGACAAGTTCATCAACAAGACTAGATTTAAAGCTGGCAGGCTGATATTTGGCAGGTACAATGTTTACTATGTTCTCTCAAACCTGCCAACACTCTCGTTTTTCTCGTCTCCCGTGGCTCTCTGATAATTTTGTTGCTTCTCCAGACAAACTCCCCTAATTTGCACGGCCCTCAAACTTCATTATGTATCGTCCTCACACAAGGATCCATAAGTTTTGGATGTTTGTCTGATGTCACCCGAGTCGCCAGATTGTCTCTAAACTACAATCTACACACGCAAAACCTGGCAACTCACAACCCGAGCTGTTGCAATGTCAGGACAGGAAAGTGTTAGCATAGCATTAGCATACGCTCCACCACCTCTCCCATAGAGAAACAACCTCCTGTATTTTGAAATCTAAATGTGGGCAGGTGTGTTAGCAAAAACAGCAGATGTTAGCATTCTAAAATGCTATTACTTTTTGACTTTCTTTTATTTGTATTAATCAGCATTTTGTAAACAATTCACAACATTGTTCTGTTTTCGCACTTTTTAGCTGATGACCATAGGAACAGAATTTAATCTAATTTACCACCATATTAGCGGCTCTGTAAGGCTGCAGTTAGATACAGCAGTACGTTGAGCTAAATGCTAAAGTCAACATGCTAATATGATCCTAATGACAATACCAAAATTCTTAAACTGAATGGGTATAATGTTTAATGAGTTTAGCATATTAGGCACAGCACTTATTTAAGCTAAATGCTAATGTGAACATGCTAAAATGCTCACCTCATTGACAATAGTAAGATGCTGAAACTAAGCACATTTAATGTTACAGTATTCACCTTCTTAGCGAATATTTAGCATGTTAGCCCACCAGACTAATTAGTGCTGATACAAAGTCTACAACTATGCTAGCCACTCTGTGAGGCCATACTTTGGCACAGCATTTCTTTCGGCTAAATGCTAACCCAAACATGCTAAAATACTCACTTTAACAATGTGAACATGCTGACACCAAGCAGGTATAATGTTTAAAATATTCACCATCTATGTTTAGCAGATTGTAGCATGCTAACATTGCTAATTAGCACAAGATTGCACATGATGCAAGGTGCAACTGAGGCTGATGAATGTAGTAGTATGTGGCAGGAATTAAGTCCACTTTTGGCAACTAATTTCAATGTTAAGCAGCTAAAGCCTGTGTCAGAAGTTGCTAGAATTGCTAACATTAATTTGCATACTGACATCAGTTTATGCTTTAGTTTTATGCTAAATTTAACCGACACTAACTAGCTTAGCTATTTTTCAAGCTGCTATCATTTCATCATTATGCACCTGAACCAACATCTGCTAAACTTTATTTTTTCTAGTATTGATGCTTTCACAAATAAACTCACTCTTGGAAACTCTGAGGGAAAAAATAAATATAGGAGTAGTTTCCTGGTATATTCAGAATGTAATTTTGAAAGAATTAGTTTATTTGTATTTTGTTGTATGTTTTACAGTAAGTGCTAAATTCCAGAGTGTACTGTATGAGGAGAAAAAAAAGAAATCAACTTTTATCTGTATTTCATGAATAACGGATTGAAAAGCCTTGGTGTGCTGATAAGATTCAAACTGAATTCCCTGAACGGTTCGAGGCATTTTAAAAAGCCTTTCAGTGTTATGAGTGGGCACACGCAGCGCATTCCCACATGAATCAGTGTAATCAGTCAATTATAAAGCTAAATACATCTGCCTCTGCGTCTGTGTCAAACCCATAAAGTTTAAAACACATACAACTTTCCACAGAACTATTCGCATAAACACAATAAACGCAAGTTAGTGCGTGAGCGTTTTCATCTCTGACTCTTAACTACAGAAATTCCCATGTCGGGTTCCACCGCTTCATGAGCACTGACCAAGCCTCAACCTTAAACAGTTAAAAACAGACCGTAATGATGGCAGTGGTTAATGACGTATCCAGCAGGAGTAATGACCTGAGGTAATGATCGTGCTGCTGATGAGACATTTAATGGCTAATAAATGTGCTCCGCTAACACTACCAAGGCTAGGTGATAGTGATAAGGCCTTGAATAATGAGTGAGTGACTTGGCACAGAGTTGGCAAAGTGCGTGTGCGGCGCGCGTGTGTGTGTGTGTGTGTGTGTGTGTGTGTGTGTGTGTGTGTGAGTGTAATCACAGTCACGTGTAATTCTGCCCCTCCACTATCCTAGCAAACCAAGGAGAGAATAAGAAGAAGCGCCATAAAAATATATAACAGGAGCAGGGACAGTGGGAAACATGAATGATTTGTACAACAGTATAATCGAAACGTGTTTCTTTATTTTCTGTATAAATACTTAAAACAACTATTGGAGGTTCATGTCAGTGTCTGATGAGGAAAACAGTGACTGTGAGTTCAACTCAAACCTATTTGGGAATCAGTTTACACTAATGTCATTACTAGGACCAATTTGAATTTTAGTTCTTGACAATAAGGACGTTTTTGGAAAGTGAGGACGTTTGAGCCAATCCTGTCTGAGGATTTAGACATGGTTTTAGAGCTGAAGCTGCTCTAGTCAATGTTTTTATACTTCAAATGGATGGACTGCTGTATAATGTTGGGATGCACAATATGTATTGTATTCTTCCAATAATGAAATTATAGCCAATAAATGGAGCCGATAACACAAAGCCAAACAATATTTCTGATTTACCAGATTATGTTAAAGAATTTAATTTGGATTTCTAAGCAAAACGCTCTTATTTTTTATGTGCTTTACTATAAAAAATTGAAGAGTCAGAGCTGTTCTTTTTAGCCATTTTAATACCAGGGCTCGCCTCCCAACGTGCAAATCTTCCACTAAAACAAGCCCGACCCCAACACTGTATTGCAGGAAACCATCACTGCATCCTGGGTTTTGCTCCGTCCAAGACGACTGTGATTGGTTTAAAATAATACAAACGAGCCAGTGTGTTTTTCCCCTATAGCAGGGCGATAATGGGTAGAGTAAGAGCTTTCTCCAGCAGTGACACATGCTAATGGATGCATTATGTCAGTAAAAGTCCCCACAAACACAGAACCAAAGTATCTGCACACGCTCACCGTTTTCATGCCTACGATGGACTGCTCAACCTTGGAGACGTAGGTGACGTGGTCTTCGTTGGAGCGTAATTCCCTCTGTTGTATTCTTTCGTAGATTCCCACCACCATGTCTCTGGGGATGTCCGCTCCATCATCCACACCTGAGATGGGAAAAGGCTTTTTAGCATTTTTAGCACACACTCCTGTTCATTAAAGGGAATATGGAGTGACTGCTGAGACATGGTGTGTCTTCTCTGGCTTAATGTAACACACATGGCTGTATACATATTTTACTGACACACATTTACTTCATGGTGTTTGCCACGCAGAGACAGGAAAAAAAATCAATATTCAGAGCAAAAGAGAACTCTTTCTTTCAGTCTCCTCCTCTGTCCTTCTTTGACTTTCTGTCTTTCACTGACTCCATTAAGTAATGACAGAAGGCGATGTGAGAGGAGGTTAATTGGCGAGTGAAAGGTTAACAGCCCGCCTCACTCGATAGAAGATTTTCTGTCTGGAACACGGTGCGGTTCAAGGCCGTGGCATTTCGACGCAGGTAGAGCTGCATGTCATTAGGCTGAAAGGTTGCCCTCGAGATGCTCCCCGTTATATCGGCACAGCTGTACCGCGCTGCGTGGTACATTGGGTTTTCAATGGGGCGGGGTGTGTTTGGAGAAAATGAAGCCGCCACAAGTGATGGCGTTGACAGTGAGGCACCCTGGGACACCGCTGAGACATCACTGCACATTATAGAGGCAGAGGGAGAGGAGGAGATGTCCAGGGGGAAATGTGTGTAAAGTGTCAGATTAATAAGTTACGTCGTTTTGTTTTTTTGTGCTCTGCCAGTTCACCCACTTTACTCAAACTCCTCATGACTTCACTGCTTTTATTTTAGACATGGCACGGCTTTTTCCTTGGTTGCATTATGGTTATTGGTCCACCACTTATGCTGCGTTCGAGACGATGTCAGAAGCTGGAATTTCCCTGATGAAATTTCCAATTTCTGACCTCAGAGTGTTCCAGGTGCACAGCGCTTAAAGTAAACAAAAAACATGTCTGACTGTGACAAATTGATGAGTTTCGTTGGCAAGTGTAACACATTTGAACCCTCAGCTGTGCATAAACAACACCAAAGAAGGAAAAAAAGGTGACAGACACCAATATACATTTAATTTTTCATTTAATAACAATGGTCAAATGCCGAGTTTGCAACTAGGAGTTCGTTCCTTTGTTTTTTCCTAGTAGGAGGTCTGAAATTAACAAGTTCACTCAGAGTGCAGATCACCACCAGAGAACAGATGGTGAAGCACCTACTGCAATGCCAAACACGACCAGCGGACATTTGCAAAGTTTGACAACATTAATAAGACCGCCACGTATGTTGTCCTGAGCTGAAACAAGATTTCAAAGTGAAGCAGTTGTCGATCACTTGCGGCTCCTAGCGGTCGATTAAGAAGAGTGAGAAGTCAGTTTGCAAGTATAAAACTTTTTTTTTTTCTATTTCTGTGCTGTGGCAGCACAAATAACAAAAATAATATGTCAAAGAAACACACACAAAGGGTGAGAGAGAAGTAATTCGATGCTCAGGAAGCTGTTTCTGTTATAATGAAAATTCAGATTTGATAGCCACAGATCTCCTCTCAGCAGAATACATATAAATTACATCATATCAAAGTTCACTGGATGTAGGGATAAAGCTAATTTATGTATATATTTTATTATACTATCCATTTTAACCCACACAGTGCAACCCCAAAAACAGAAAAGCACTCTATTTGGCAACACTGGTAGTGAGAAACACGCTGTTTTCACTTAGAGATTATTTTTTACAGAGGAGTACAAATGGATATCAAATGTCAAGACCTCATTATTTTATACTGTTAGAATATTTGAGCGTAATTTTGACATAATTGGCGCATGAATTCTTGTGTTATGCCCAAAATTGTGTTTAGTGAGGTCACCATGACTTCTGACCACCAAAATCTAATCATCTTTGAGTCCAAGCTTTGCTGAATTACCTCTGAAATTTCTCCAAACACTCATGAACGTGCACAAAGAAAACATGAGGCTGATCTGTGACATTTTATATCCAGCTGTTACCAGCTGGAATTTGTATTTAGTGCTAATTAGCAACAGCTAAGATGCGATGTGAGCTCTCTGTGCAAATCTGAGAATAAAAACAAAGCATCCAGTAACTGAGACACAACAGTTTTCATTTTTCAATGAGCTGACATGCTGGATTAATTTATGGTAGAAGCTGGTTTATATTATGTTGTGGAGCAGCTCTGACACTGACAGTCTTGTTTAATTGAGATAATGAACGTTCTGTGGTTCTTCATTACTATTGGTTTCTGGTGCATAATTGCATTTCACCTCAGCCAATTATTTGAGTGAGCCATTCTTCTGTCAGTGCGTATATGTGAGACATGAGTGAGGAGAAAAGAGGGGAGACGGGGAGAATATAAACAAGGACAGACAGATGAATAAACAGACAAAATAATATTCTGACAGAGAAAAAAACAAGATAAGAGAACGGATAGAGACAGAGACAGAGAAAACAGTAAACTGAGCAGAAGACAAATAGAGAGGCCAGGAGAGAGTGGCACATTTTAATTTGCATAAAATGCAGAAATTGATTTTCCAACTTAATTTAATTGTGGGGAACAGTCGGGATGAATCTATTAAAGTTGTTCTGCATCGACCTCAGTGTTCCCTGATTGATTGCGCAGAGGGAGAACATAACCACGACGCTCCCGTCTCTCCCGCAACGCTCGGCGAACGAGCATCTGTCTGCATACGGGAGACAAGAATTACAGGTGCTTTCTGCCGCTGTCGCTGTGAGTTGTGAATGTGTAAAGCACAGCGGGCAGGGATAGAAATGTAACCTTATTTTTATCACCTAAATTTATGCAGGTCTGTTTGATTTGATACAGATCCAAACACTGCTGGACACCGACTCTCTTTCACTGATTCATCTGTGGCTCCATCGCCTTGTTCAAAGCCTGTCAGCATTACTGATTTATTTTCATGTATTTTCTCCTCGACGCTGAATTGGGAAACACAGTCAGTCGGTCATATATTAGCCATTTGCTGGCACATTTTCAGCCTCTTCTTCCATAGAGTAAACTGAAATTGAAAGCCGTAAACTATGATTACGGGATGTTTCTTGTGTCTTTTTAATTTCCTTCCTGTCTGTGGCATAAATAAATCAATACTCCAGCACTGAGTGCGACAGACACCACATTTTCTGCCATGTCGATGGGTTGGCCTGTCAGTCTTTTCCTCCACCACTCCGGTCTAGACTGTAATATCTCAACTCTTGGATGGACTGCCTTGACATTTTGTGCAGACATCCTTGGTCCCCAAAGGAGGACGCCTACTGACTTTTTCCTCTGGCACCCAGTCGTTTTCCTGCCAGCAGTTGGATGGATTGCCATAAACTTGGTTCAGATATTAATGTTCCTCACAGGATGAAATCAAATAACTTTATCATCAGGTCAAAATGTTAACCTGTCCAATACTTTGATTTATGCTCAAGTTTCTGTAAAACTAACGACTGTCCCATCAGCTTTGTGTTTAGTGTTTTTTTTTTACTAAACGTTAGCATGCTAACATGACACCTGGTAAACATTAGCCTGTCATTGCGGGCATGTTAGCATGCCGATTTTAGCATTTAGCTCAATGCATGGCTGTGCTTAAGTAATGCTGCAGACTCCTTGCTTTCTGCTTTTGATTCCTCATTCGGTTCTTGCCTGTCCTGTTACAGAAACTGGTACTAGAGATGCCGCAAACAGTGGCAGTCTTAGCAAGATTTTTGCAAGAACTGAGCATACGATTAGACGATTTAAGAAACAGGAGCACCATCAACTTAAACAAGTCTCGTTAGCATGTCTTCTACATTCATCTGTAGGCATTGGTGAGCAAGTAAAGGAAATCAGGAATTCAAAGCAACATGGGGTATAATTCATCCTGGAAATGAAAACAAGCATTATTCTCAAATGCATATCTTTACTGCATATTGGCCAAAAACAATCAGTGGAGGATCAATCTGTACATCTCTTAAAGCTGGTAAAGAGACGGATGCTTTCTGATTCAAACTATAGGCATGATCTTGGCCATATTAGCTAACAGGCCAACCTATTCATCTCACACTCTTCAGAAAACCTTCTCTGGTGACCCACATGCACATACACACGTCTAAAAACTAACCTCCATTACTTGAGCTGATTATGTCAACTAATTAAAGTCACATTAACTCCCTTAAAGTCTCTGTACTTCATGAAGCAACCTCGACACGGTGTCACTTACCTCTCAGATTGCGTATGAAGTCCTCCAGCAACATCTTGCGGTCGGGCTTGATGTTGGGGCTGTACATGTCGGTGTTGAGCAGAATGATGGCGAAGGCCAGGATGAAGATGGTGTCTGGGTTGTGAAACTGCTGCACCACGTCAGGGTTACACATGCAGTAGCGCTGACTGTTGGTGTAAAGGAGGAGAGAGAGAAAGGCGAGACTAAAAATCAGAAGCAAGAAACATTTTTTTAAGAAGTGCAGCGACAAACTTTGTTTACCAACGGTAGTTTTCCAAAGTGTTCCTGAGCCCATGTAGTATCATTTCTACATACAATTATGCAGTTTTTGATTAAGGCAGTGCTGCCTGAGGGACTGAAGGTCACAGGCATTCAGTGTTGGTTTTCAGCTTTGACCCTTTCGTGCAGAGATTTCTCTGCACTCTCTGAATCTTTTAATGATATCATGGATTGTAGGTAAAATTGCGTGTTGAAAAAAACTGTGAAAAACTGCGTCGGACAACAGTTGAGCAGAGAGATGAAACTCTCCTTGCTTGAACAACTCTTTCAAGAATGTACCTTGATTATCAAATCATGATAAAGTCACGTTATCAATTAACCAGTTTAACTTTTGGATGTTCCAAACAGGTGTTTTTTGATTATTCCACAACGTTCCCAGTCTTTTGATGGGCCTGTTCCAACTATTTTGTAAAGTCATTGTACTGTTTTAAACTGAATATAGGTTGCAAATAATTGCGTTCTGTTTGTATTTTCATTTTACATAGTATCGACTCAATTTCTTTGGTTTGTATGCGGCAAAAGATGGAGGGCAAAGAAGGTGGAAAGAAGACAGATGAATTAGAAAAATATAAGGGACAGGTATAGGAGGCGAGAACAGATGGGAGAACATACACAGATAATACATTATCCTTAGACACTAAAAGCATTCTTCAACACACTACATGCTCATAAATGCCTTGACACAAGCTGAGCATGAGAGTGTCGCACCAAAACAAGAGTTATGGCTTTAATTTAGCTTGTGGCTTCGTCTGAACCTCAGAGTGGGCGCTCTGCTGAAACTGTGTCTCTCCGTATAAACACATTTGTCCCACCGGATTGGATGGTCACATGGATCATGCCTTACACAGAAAAAAAATGAAGGGTGTGTGGGTGCATGTGTCTGCATTTGACTTTATCTGGGGTGAGTCCACTGAGCCCTTAGCTGTAGTTAAACACTTTCAAACATTTATAGCCCTGGTTGCTGGATTTATGCAGCTTGTTATTGTGCTGGGGGAGAAGAAATATGAAGTTTGAAGTGTGAAATCCCATACCTAGGCACTTTTCTGTAAAAAGATGTGACAGAGGCCAGGCTCAGTTTGATGCAGTTCCCAAAAAAAACACCCCTGAATATAAGAGGCGGAGAATGAAAATGTCTCTGCGTTGTGCGGTTATGGGAAGTATGGATCTAAAAGATTTGTTGACACCTACTTTTGAGAGTTTGCATATGTGTGTATGTGTGTGTTTAAGGAAAGAAGTGCCCAGAGGAGAGAGATAAATTGTTTCTCTGTCTCTGTGAGGTGCATGGATACTTCCCAGTTAGGGGATGAATAATACAGTAGTACGACATCTACAGTGAATGAGTAATCAGAGACGGCAAAAGGAGAATGAGAAGGTGTGTGTGCAAGTGTGTGTACGTGCCCTGTGGGCTCTGTGTTGGAGTGTATACTGTAATCGTTACTTTAATCAGTCATCATTTCCACATTGGGGCTGTAGCACCGTTTTGCAGACCCACTGAGCCGCATGATTGGAAACTAATGTCTCTGTGGGGTTGAGTAAAGACACACGCATTGGTATGCATACAGTAGGTTCATACCTTGTCACACACACGCACACAAACACACAGTTTTAATGTGATTTCCAACACTGCTCAAGCCTTCCAAGATTATCAGAAGAAATAACAAAACTCTACAGGCAGGAGAGAATAATTTCAGACCTTTTCATGACCCGGATTTTGCCTCTCAGGCAACATACAAGCGGCCCGACCCTTTTAGGGCAAAAATCATAATCATGACCGACTTATTGTCTTATATCCTAACAGTGTCACTCTTCATCCTGCAGCTAGACCTGCAATGATTAGCCAATTAATTGATTAGCTGATTGAATAATAAAAAAAGAGTTTCCAACTGTTTTGATAAATGCCAAACATTTGCTGGTTTGGCTTTTTAAATGTGAGGATATTTGGCTTTTCTCCTCGTCGTGGATGATAAATGAAGAGTCTGGACTGTTGTTTGGACAAAAGAAGCAATTTGAAAACATCATTTCACGCTCTACTAAATTGTGATGAGCACTTTTCACAATTTCTGTACATTTTATGGACTAAATGATTAATCAGTCGGTGCTGAAAATAATCAGCGGATAATCAGTCAATGATGAAAATAATCATTGTCCGCAGCTCTAAATGTGGCAAGTTAATCATTCATTCATTCATTATCCGTAACCACTGCAGCCTAGCTTAGCTTCTTCTTTTGCTATACTAACATTATGGAATGCCTGATAATGAATTAAATCATAATGTATTTGTGAGATAATTTATATAAATGACAAAAATAACACTTATATAATTTGTACATACTTGTGGGTTGTTTTGGTGAAGAACCTCTGACTTCATTGTGCCCCCCCCCCCCCCCCCCCCCCCCCACTTAAGCAGCAGTGCTTTCATGTGTTTGTCGTCGTACTCTATTTGTTTTAGCGTGATAATCACAGGGCTGCTGCTCACAGATGCTTATTCACATCTCGGTGTCTGAAAACCGTGACTCGGCAGCAACCAGTAATTATGCCCTTGTCTGTAAATCCTAATGTACTGTAGCACCAGGCAGTGAAAAACCTCCATTTATGCTGCCTCCCATCTAAGTGTGCTCTTACTCTGCCACCGAAAGAAAAACAAAACCAAGAGGGTGAAATGCCACATGGTGCTCGCTGCTCACTCAGACGGATTTGGCAGTCTTCAGATTTGGCATTTGCTGCTGTCTTCCAAACCAATTTTGCTTTTGTTGCAGAATGTTAAACATGGTGTAATCCACCAGTCATTATGTAGACTCTGAGAGATAAGAGTTCCAAAAGGGTTCTTTCTGTAGGACTGCGGTTCTACGCAGGACCATTGAACCCTTTTATAAAGAAAGAGTTAGTCAAGGCTTCTTTCTAAGATTATTGTTGGTTTTTGGATGTAAAGGGTTCTTAAAACCAATGAATATAAAAGGGTTCTTGGTAGAAGTCGCTGGATGGGTTCTACCTGAAACCCTTGGAGTATAAAAGGGCTCTTGTAAAACAAAGATTGTTTTTAGCAAGGTGGAAGGGTTCTAAATAGAACCCCAAGAGGTTCTGGGTGGAACCATTGCACCATAGAAGGGTTCACTGTGGAGTCTCTCATTGGGTGCATTTCACAGATGGTTCTAGCTATAACCCTTTATGTCGGGTTCTAAATAAAACGAAAGGGTTCAAAGTGGAACCTTTATGGGCCCCATTTCCATTTCCCAATTAGTTCTTGGTGGTTCTTGAACCACTTCCTTTTAAGATCCACGGAACCTTGGTATATCTATAGGCCTTTTCCACCAACATGAAACCGACCCAGTTCCATTTCAAGAGCCTAAGTTTGAACTATTCTGAGCATTTCCACCCAAGATACAATGGTTTGGAACCTGTAAAGCTGTTTCCTATCTGGAACCAAAACACAGCAGGTTTTCCTTGGGAACCAAAGTGGGCGTGTCATATTCTACAGGTTGTTGTGTATTGTGCAGCGCCTTCTGTTCAACAAACTTTTCAGGTTCTGGACCAGTTTGTTTTTGGTGTACGGTTCACAATTAGGTGCCTGAAAGGGGCTGGTTCTCTGTTGGTGGAAAAGGCCTGTCCTGTAGGGACAAGCCAAAAAACCCTATATGGTTCTAGTAAGCACTTTTATTTCTAAGAGCGCACTGTTTGAGGATGGATTTTGGTGCAAGATTATACAAGTTGCATGATATTTCTCTATAATAACCACAATAGAAAACGCAGTGATCGTATGTGACTGCGGGGTGAGTAAATAAGGGTGTGTGTGGATACGACGCTGTAACGCAGACATGAAAATATAAATCTGCAGCACGGGGAGCTGGCTCATATTTGCTCATTCATTAGCACACTGACGCAGCAGATACTGAGGCTGCTGGCTGCTTTTCACTTTTCCCCTCGTTCTTTTTCACTGCTGCTTCAAATCCCTTCACTTACTTCGGAGATTTCTCTCTTTCTGCGTGTGTGTTTGGAGGCATATCAAAGCCCAGGAGCAGGGGAGGCAGGCACAGAGAGGCAGTGGCGGTTATGCAACGCTGGTTATTTATAAACCTTCCTCCCTCTCTCCTTTTTCTCCCCTTCCTTCTTTCCTTTTCCCAGTTCGCGTCTCCTCCTCATCCCCCTCTCCCGTCCTCCCCCACCTCCCTCTCTTGCTCCTGATAACACGCAGAGCCCGCCTGATGTCCAAACATTACCAGTGCCAGCCTCTCTGCCCACTGACTATGACAATGCCGCCGTTTTTCTCCTCATTGGGCACCTCGACAACTGTGACAGGTGGTTGTTACTCCAGAGGGGCTACGGCAAACAGTTAGCATTAGCACACAGTGCCACAGCTGCACTGCAAATTGTCTCCCTGTCGCAAATTGTGCCCAGAAATTACATGCTGCCTGGACTGTTCAGATGGGGGTTGCATTGTCAACATTTTATTGTAGAACGGAAATAAGAATGTGTGTATGTGTGGCTGTGTGACTCGACTGCTGAGATGTGTTATCAAGACTCATCCGTATTTATGTTCAAGAAGGTTGACGGGTCATGATTTCACCATTAGGGGAGACCTGGGGCAATTGCAACACACTTAATTACTCCAATCAGAAACAAGCTAGGGCGATGACACTTTGCACGTGCTCAGTAGGATTCTCTCTCTGTGAAGTTTTAAACAAAACAATTATTGATGTATGTACAATTGATGTAGATTACATTGTTTTGCCTACAGTGGCTAACATTAGCCAGCATATCTAAATACAGGAAACAGGAAAGGAGAAAAAAGGTTCTGTGTGGTATCAGTTTTGCTCAACTGTTATTGGACCACAGAGTGAAAAGGGGCGGGGCTTTGGTAAAGTCAGTTGTAACATTGTGTTACATTTGCCCCCAGTAAGCATCATGTTTGTCTGTGTTCGCATACTTTCTGTTAGAAAATGAAGATATTTCACTAAATTTAAATGTAAAATATAATTAAAATTAAAATAGTTACCATTATCCCCATCAAGGGGGCAACTGTAACACTCTGACTTGTTGCATTAATTTAAATTTATGCTCTTGTTAAATGTAAAAATGTTACAACTGCCCCCTTCTCCTTAGAAATAACGGAGTGTGTGTGTGCATGTCTCTTTTCGTGTGCATGGTTGTTGATTTTGCTTGATTAAGTCATACTAGTTTCTCCTCATGTACCCTCTTTCTTTCCAAAGCTGAACATTACTCCTGGAACAAAAACATAACAAAACTACAGACCCTGAGCTCACATCATGAAAAAAAATCTGTACCTCTCAGCACGCCTTCAAAACTTGATGTAGGCATATTTCATGATCAAAAAACCTGTGAATTGCATCTTAAAGCACAACATGGCAAGTGTGGCCCAGAGGTAATTCTTGAGTGACAGTATTTCATCTCACTTTTTGCTCCCACTCAAATATCAACACAACCACAGTCACATACTATAGTAGAAAAGAAATGACACCAGACAAATGAGAGACATTTTGCATAACCTACAACATGATAAATATTCATATCCAACTCCTTCAAATTAAGCAAGTCTTCTCCCTGCATAGCAATGTTTCTGAATATTAATACATTTTTTGTACATGGCCAAAGCTCTGGTTCTTGCATGTCTGTTCACTGGTAACTGACCATTCGCCAAACAAGCTGTCAGTTCTTGCATGTGCAGTTTACAATGATAACCAGTGGCGGACTCGAGCTGTCTGAGGGGTAACCTAACCCTTCCTGAGTCCACCAGTGACAACAACAGTGGCAGATTCACCAGGTAGACAAAAGGAGGGTTCTCATTCATGGCTAGCATCATCAATTTTTGTCAGCAGAAAATCACTGACGCTTGCAGATTTGGTCAGCTGCAACTAGCTAGCTAATTAAGCTAACCTCGGCTTTATGATATAGTTGAAAACGCTGTCTCCACTTCCATCTTGCTTTAAAACAAGAACCCTGTAAATATGCTGAGTTAATATTCTATGCTATTATGCTAAAAGACTGAGGCTAACGCTGCATGTCCCTGTCAAAAAGTTAGCATCTTTACCAGCTGGTGATCTATGTAGAAGACATGAAAATAAGGAAACAGATCTGTGTCCTTTTAGTGCAACATAGACTTAATGTAGTTAGTCCTCACATACAATTATGACAAAATAGATGTCAGCTCAGACTGTTTCACTTCATTCTAACATAACCCCATTTAGCTTACTTAGCTTACATGCTATAGGCCAAATAAGACAGAGGACAGACTTGTACTTTATTGTTTATACTTTCAAACAGTGTGCTTGCACTTTTAATGTTACCAGGGAAAAGGTTTCTGGGATGAGCCTAACCAATGCGTTTGACCTTATCTTGGATGAGTTTGCCTCAGGTTGCTAAAGTGTGAACTTCCACACATCAAGTAGAGCAGAACAGAGCTGCCAACATTAGCTTACACTCTGATATCACATCAGCTTCCACTGAGTTAGAAAATACTACAGGTTACTACAGAATACTACATGCTTTTTTAAAAAACACAACCTGTGCAAAATATTTATGAAATGCTTCTTGGCAGTGGAAGTAAAGTTGGGTTGCTTACTGTAGTTAGTAAGCTGGTTAACAGGACATGCTAACATTTGTCTTTGGTTTTGGAGCAACAAAAAACAAAAAACCACCTTTAAGAATGCCTTTGTAACCCTTTCAGATCATATCTCCAGTAATACCGTGCACTTTTTTGACAATATATGCCAAAAAAGATTACAAAAAATCAATCAATTTCTTTGTATTCTTATCTCAAAATCTAATCATGTTTTCTTCCTGTAAAACAAAAGATGATGCACTTACATAGGCTTGAACCAACCAGTTTCACCCAATATTATCATGACATCTACCCAACAATTCATCCCCAACTTTTCGAGGCACAGAGGTAAGATTCATCAGTTAGCTCGCGAGCGTTTCATCTGAACTTTAAATGAATATCACTCTTGTTATGGCCCCACCATGCACACAGCTTCAATATATAGTAAAATCCAAATCTTGATGTATCTGTTTATGTTTAAGCTGGATAATCGGGAACAGGGTAAATACCAGAAAAGCAAACCAAAATTTAGTATTTGGAATTCTGTAAAAATGCCAACTAACACGCTCCCCTTATATAATACCAGCGAGAATACTGCAAGATAAATCCAGACTCTCAGAGCAGCTTCTGCTTTTATAATTACCTGAAGGCCTCGATAAGACGTTCCACCTTCTGGGCTTCTCCCTGGACACGAATGTGGGCCTGAAATTTCCTCAGTGCTTCGTCCAGCTCCATGCCTGAGAAGTCCATCTCGTCCACCACACAACTGTTGAGCAGAGAGGGGAAAGTGTGAGATACGGAAAGAGCAAGAGCAGTGGAGAGGAAGACACAGGAGAAAAGAAGATATCTTAAAAATTTGGGCAAAATTTCTAGCAGTATATCAGTATGATGGAGCCTGCCCCTTCTGATGGCGTGGCTGGATCTGTAGATGTACATCCAAGATAAAAGATGGTAAAATCCACCCCTGTGCTTCCCAGTCACAGCACCGCTCAGGTGTTAGCCACGCACGGACACCAGGGATAAGACTGGGCCGGGCTATCTGCGTCGTGCCACCGCTGCCAAGACACACACACACACGTACACGCATACAATCCCTCGGAGCAGAAAATCCTCCTATTACCTGACAACCCCAGCTTAATGACTTTAATTAAAAAAGCAAAATATCCTGTCCAATGAGTTCAGGGGGGAGTAAGTACAACGTGGGCGATTTTGGAGGTGAAATGAGGTTTTGAAGTGAAAGGTGACTTTGGAATTAAGTTGTGAGGGTTTAAAGTTTTCCTCGCTTTGATGTAAGACATTCAGTCGAGGTACAAAGAGGAATGATAATCAAACTATGAAATTAAAGTATTTTTTTTAACACTCGGATAGGCTTTCATGTGGTTTACTCCAAAACGACGCCAGTCCATGCTAAACTTAATCTCTGATGGTCTACTGATGGTTATAGATGCCACGTTCAGAAGAAGGATGGCGCTGCTGATCTCAAGATCCTTAACACATACAGTTTGAGGCGGTGTCAAGACATCGCCGCCTGTTTCAGATCTGTTCCGTTTGTTGTACAACACCGGGGTACATGCACGTACACACACACAATACATGAAGATGGATTACTGTGAACAAAGCGAGTTAATGAGGTGAGTACTTCTCTGTGACACATGCTGCTCCAGCAGAAAAGAGTCAGACAGCTGAGTCCACAGTACTGCCCGATGCTGCACAGTGCTACGACATGAGATCATGACAAAACCTGTTCACCATTTCATTTAATACTACAATATTCTAACTAAAACCACTAATATTACAAGAACTACATGTAGCCCTCTCGCTGTAATAAAACTACTATTACTACTCAACATATTGAGTACTACTACCCTCAATATTTTAACCACTACAACTACCTCTGGATTTGTCTATTACTTTTGCAGTCACTACTACTACAGCTCCTACTTCTGGTTATTTGTATTTATTTTATATTCCATTATCGAAACAGGAAGGGTCCTGCTGATATTAAAAATTGCTTCTTGCAAGGAGTCCTGGCCGACATTAGAAGCATTTTGCAAGGGGTCAACAGCTTCAGAGAGGGTTGATGCAGAGCAGTAAGTAGTCATCAGAATACAAATGAAAATGAGCATCTTGTACATCTAAATCCAAGTCATTTCAATCTTGAAAAGAAGTGGGCCAAGCACAGAGCCCTGAGGAACACCCACCACTGTCTGGTTAAAAATATACCACTCCAGATCTACTACAGCGACTACAGCTACTACTTAACATTATTTTCATTTTATTTAACCTTTATGTTACCAGGAAGGGTCCCGTTGAGATTAGAAGCTGTTTTTTCAAGGGAGTCCTGGACAACATCGAAAGCATTTTGATTTGGCGATGGAAGAAATGATTAATGGCTTCAAATGGCTGTTAATACATGCAGTTTTAGAACATTATCAATTAATAAATTGTGCTCAATTTTAATTGGTTTCTGAGTGAATACAACTAACGCTGGCACACTGACAGTAGCTTAGAGAGTTAAACTGTCTGGCTTAAACTACCAGTGATTGGACATCATTTTCAACACAATGCTCATGAAGGTAGAGCTTCTAGTACTCTCTGACTCTGACTTGATCCTCCTCTTGATCACCTCTCTTGACTGGCGAGCCTCTCTTATCGCCCTCGTCATGACTCACTTGCTCGCTCCACCACCCCTCTCTCCCCTCTTCCCCGGCTGTCACTCCTTGTTTATGTAACGTCAGACGAGATGCTCTCTAGCCTCAGTGCATCAGCCCTCTCCGCTTCCCCTCCCATACGCACTAAAAACGTAACAGCACACACGCACGGGCGAACACACATGCGTACACGTTGTTTATCAGTATACAGTACCTGGCAGGGAAATAGACACATCTGTCTGCATGGCGAGGCTTAAATTGTATGTTTACACACACATACGCACACACAAATAATGCAAATAAAGAGAAATAGCAGGCCAGATGGAACCATATTTTTGAGCAGCCAATGAGTAGATGACAGACTGAAAACAGATCTCATTTTTCCTGCTTAACAAGTACACTACATTATCAGTAAATGAGTCCTCAGGGTGCCACATTTCTTGGAACCCAAATCTATAACCACAATTTGGCTTAATTGACTGGAGACGTTTTAAGTATTGTTGTTTATGCTTGAGGAAATGTGAGCAGAATAAAGAGAATTAGCTTTATAATCAGAGGGAGGAGATTCAGGAATATGGGAGATGACACAAACAAAACACAAATATATGTATGTATACACACACGGGCGTTCACGCCCCACATTCTTAGAAATACGAGTTCCACAGTGGTTCTTTCTGAAGGGCTGGAGTTCTACCCAGAACCATCTGCTTCTGAAAAGCCCTTTTTTTCTTTTTTTCTTTTTTTTTTTAAAGACGGGATTCTTAAGGATTTTTTGGGATGAAAATGATTCTTCATGGAACCCTCAGTCTTATAGAGAACGCTTTTTGGAAAAAAGAGTTCTTCAGGTTTTCTTGAAAGCATGGGTAGTAAAAGATCCTCACTCTCAAATATTCAAATGTTTATCCTGGTTTCAAATGGATCAAATGGTGTTTTTAAATGTAAATGCATCTGGTACCTTAACTTAATCAATTCATTTTACTTTTTTGCCTCATCGGTAGAATACAATATAGTTCTTTGTAGAACCTTCAGAAGACAAGAGGGTTATAAGTGAAACTTTAAAAAGGGGGATTTAAATCTGGGCTCTAAATGAAACCCTTGGAATATAAAAGGGTTTTCACTAGAAAACCCTGAGTGGGTTCTTGGTGACACCCTTAGAAGGTGGAGAGGTTCTGGATAGTGACCCCAGAGAGGGTTCAGGAGAAACTCCTTGGGAACCCAAATGGGCATGTCATACTGGTTTTAACTGGTTTTGTCCAAGATCTTTGGAACGTTGGTGCTATCTGGGGAACCAGCCCGTATTTCCACCCATTTTGAGAAGAACCATATTTATCACGGATGTCATCAACAGAGGGCGCTGCACAATGCACAGCGACAGGGTTTTGGGTAGAACCATTACACCACAGAAGGGTTCTCTGTAGACCCTCTCGTAGGTAGAACCCCTTGAAAGTGTTCTAGGTGGGACCTTTATAAAGGGTTCTAACAGGAACCAAAACAAGTTCTCCTGTGGAACAATCTGAAGAAACCTATATGATTCTAGACCGTTTTTTCTGAGAGTGTATGTATACACACACACACACACACACACACACACACACACACTGAGGCAGAGTAAATCACCAGGAGTGATTTTCACATTAGACTGCAATCCCTCAGCCACTCTCCTGTGACTACACTTTATTGAAAGTGCTCTCACATACACTTTGCACTCTTCTATCATGTTCCTCTCCAGCATCACTCACAGCACAGCTGTATGACTGCTCTGTAGGAAAAAAAATCTACATCTATATAACCCAAAGTCACCTGACCACATCTGCACTGAGAGTCTGAAGCCTTAAAAGCATAATCCTGTTAATACGATGCATCTGGAGCCACGCACGAGTCCATTTAAGAAAACGTGGATACGAGATGAGGGCGACTTTACCAATTTGGTGGAGTGCTGTGTCGTGTACATCTGACCTTGGAAAGACTCAAAGTGTGTTCTCGGTTTGATAACTTGGACAAAAGGGAGGATGAAAGGAAAATTTTCAGTACCTCCTCCGGTTGATATGTAAATTTAGAGGTAATTGGTTGATTGAATGGGAGAATGTAATAGAATAAAAAAGACAATTACTGAGATAAAGTAAGGACGATGCTGAAAGATGGAAATAACAGGGGAAAAGAGAGAGAAAAAGACCTCTGCAGTTTCAAAGCCAATAATGCCAATTAGATTAATGACCTGGAATTAAAGGGTGAAGTGAGTCATGCATGCACGTGTGTGTGTGTGTGTGTGTGTGTTACGGTGTCTTCACATCTATTTGATGAATAATACAAGAATGACACATCTGTGCTTGTTCTCTAAACACATTGGATTCATCTGTTTTTTTCTGTCACATTAGTTTTATTCCGCTGTTAAGAACAGACTGTACAGATATAATGAAGATATAAGTGATCATTTTTGCAAACAGCATTAAAGAGCTTCAGAATAAGTTAACACACAAGCTCATACATTTGTTATTTAATGCAATATCATGGATTATTTTCAGAAAAATCTGTCTTTTATTCTTTAAATGAAAATTCATGCAATTTCTAATTGATTTATGTGTAACAGATGGTTCTTTAGTTCTTGTATTTGCCTTGTAAGCAGACAAAGACCACCACCACCATCTCACAGGGTGATTCCATCTGCAATCTTTTCCAGGTTTTTCAAATTAAAAGTTAAAGTTAAACAAAAGCAGAGGCATACAGTAGGTTACAGTGCTCATTGCCTTCTGGTCCCGGTTCATATTTTTACAACGGCTTAGGAAAATAGCATGTTGACGCTAAAACATCCTGTACATACTTTGGCGAAAATTTGAACGTTTGGATTTGAATACATAAGGAGCAATACCTGGAAACTACAGAATGATATAAAAACTTCAATAAATAAATGGATCCGCCCTTTAAAGCTCTGCAATAATGACTCAACATAAAATAAAATGAGGAATTGAGGGAGAATGCAACAAATTTTACATAGAGTTAAACATATCTTCGGCTCTTCTTGTCTGATAGAATAATATCAATACAGTGTTTTTTTATATTAGTGTGATAAAAGACACTAAAAAACAAAAAGGGCAGGAAAGTTTTTTTTATTTTGGTCTTCTCAGCTCATAATCCAACTTCTACAATTCTGTTTTGCAAATCAGTTTAGATTTACAAGCTGAAGAGGCAGATGAGAGCTTTGGGATTTTGTTGGATCGTGACACTTCACTTCCTGCTTGTTTTCAGTTTGTTTTCTGTGATGAAAAATATAATGAAATGTCAATGTCTGCAAGAGTAACAGCTTTGATATAAGTGGATACTGAAGTTATGGTTTTCACATTCAGATTTCAACTTGCAAGCACTATATTTTGGCTACTAAAGCTGTGGATTTGAAGGCTAAATCCCCTATCGAATCCAGTCCTGTAGCTGACCCCGACCCCTGATCTCCACAAAATGGGGGGATTACCAAGGAGAATCACCTTAGGAGGAGCAGTAAATTATCCTAAAACGGTTGCGGGATATACTCACTCGAGGACATCTCTGTTGAAGGGTTTCTTGCTGTTGCCGAGGAACTCTCCTATCATCTGTCGGCTCAGGCCCTTCCTCTGCAGCAGGAAGTGGGCCACGCCGATGGGTGTGTCCGGGATGAAGCCTCGAGAGATCAGGAACTGAAGGCCCTTGTCAGGGTTTCTAAGAGAAACAAAAGAGAAGAAAGAAATCAATCAATCCAACTTTATTCGTGTAGCACTTTTCATACAAACAAAATGTAACACGAAGGGACACATGAAATTCAGCAAGATAAGATTTCAAACACTTTAAAACAGTACCAGAGCGACCAATCAGACCATGAAGTCTAACTAAAAGACTGCGATCTTCTTAAGTCCAGTAGTACTAATACAGAGTTTTTTTCATATCCTTTGACCTGAGGTTGTTTACAACTTTGACCAATACTGTCTCAGTGCTGTGATTGCCCCAAAAAACTGACTGGTAGTTTTTAAAAATATTGTGTAAGTTCATCAAATAATTTACTGATTAAAAACTCAGCAGGGAAGATACTCGTTTGAAGAGAATAACACAAGAAGAACCGAGTCAAAATTATTTGAAAAGGAAAAATACGTGTGAAAATAGCATTATACTGAGGCACTGTAGTGCTGCAGTGATGCCCTGGCTCGCAAATCTCGTTCTCCAGATGAAAGAAAACATGTTTGTTTGAAAATTGTAATACAAAAATGATCATTCCCACTAATCATATCACATATTGCAATTATAATGATTAATTAAAATTACTTTTTTTGCAGCCCAAGTTTACAATATTAAGAACATCTTCATGTAAAAACCTATAAATTGCTGAAAAAAGGTTGTGGGAATGGGATGGGTTTTGATTGGGTAATATCTCCGCATCAACCAGGACAAACCTCTCCAGTGTTTCCTCACATAAAAACAAAGGTTAAATTGATATGATCTAATATTTCTGAGGTTGGCTGCAAATTCAGGGTTAATTAAACAATCAATGGTTGAAAAGAGGATTTTTGGATTACTCCAGTTGTCAGTTATCAATTTTTAGAAGTGTGCTTGTCTTGCATGTTTAATTAACTTATTGTAGATAATCAGCAGTTCACGGAAAATGTGATAATTGATCATTAATTTATTCTTCATCTTCTTTCTGCTGTTCGACCGTTTCTCGTTAATTGTTTAATTTTCTTTTTTTCTCCAGAGAGGCGGCTCGAAAGAGGTAATTTTATTCAGTTTTAGTGGGGCTCAGCAGGAGGGTAAAAATTCTGCAGGAGTATCACTGAAAGAACAGAAGGAAGCAAATGTTGTCAGTGTTTTAAAACTGCAGAGATGCTATTCTCTGTCCTGAATGCTGGTGGTAGTTGTGTGACTGCGACAGATGATTTGCTCCTTTGCATACTTAACCACACTTAGCACCACTAATAAGTCCATTTGTTCTGGTTAACAGTGCTTTAGAGGCAGGCACAAGTGTGACATGCAAACCACACCAACACAAACTACAGCTACATCCTTTATTTGTTAATTATTTATTTACTGTAATGATTACAGAGAGACCATTAAAAATGAAAAAATAAATAATGAAAAAAAAAATGATGCATTGCAGTAATGAGTCTGAAAATCTAGGCTGGGTGCTTACTGTGCACACCTGCATGGTGGGCTAAAAGTGATAAAACACACAAGGCTGCATTCAATAACAACTAGGCTTCTAAATTCAGAGGATGCGGCCAGAATCATAATGGCTGATCTGGGATGCAGCTTTAAGTCCCTTCTTATATGCACAAACTCAAGGAGACTTTGTCACACTGGGACAAGATTATTTGTGACTTTCGTTTGTATTTTCCATTAATATAGTGACAAATTGCTCATTGCAATGGACCACCAGATGCAAAGTCTCTCCAAGTTGATTTTAAGAGCTAAATTAATATAAATCAGTGGCTGCCTGGAAGATTGCCTATTGGCTCTGTCTTCACGCCAGAGAGGAGAGGCAGGGACTTCCTTTCAACGTGAACTCGTATTGGATATTGTGGGCTGTGGACAGGACATGGAAGCTCCTATTGGCTTAAGTGAGGTGTCAATCAAAAGGTCAGCCTGCAGAGGCCATGTTGAGTCAAAGATATAATTTCTATCAGCATGCAAACTCCTGGCTTGTTTGTGGTTTGTGGGTATTTATTGATGTAAATCATGTGTTTTGGACCAAATGTTACTGGATTGGATTGACTGAACATTTGCCCATGAAACAGGACCATATTTGTTGGAATATTATCGATCAATGAATTACTGGGGATCTTTAATGGCGAGCTGGCTTAATTTTGTTATTGTTTGTTTGCTAGACTGTTGCTCTGATTATACCTGCTGTTGTGACTTTATCTTGAAATGGTTGGTGCCGAACGACAAACAAGACTGTCATCTGTATGTTGCATGAGTATGCATGTTTACATAGTTTTGTACTTTGATGAATGAGTGGGAGAGTGGAAACATCTGCTGGCTGGTTCATGCAGTTTGTTAGTATTTATAGGAGATAGTATGTTTTGGACTGAATTTTACTGTGTTGCATTAACAGAATCTTTGCCAATGTAACAGGACCATTTTTGTTGGAATATTATCAATCAATGGATTACTGAGTCTTCAATGGTGAGTTGTCTCAGTATTGTAATTGTTAGTTTCCCGGGTTGTGGTGCTGATAGCACCTGGTATTGGGACTGTATCCTGAGATGGTTGGTACTGACCAAAACATAAGAATCTAAGCTTTCTAACAGTATGTTGCATGAGTATGCATGTTTTTTGTCATTTGACCCACTACCACTGCAACAGTGGTCACAGACTAAGGGGGCTGGATTAACTGTTCTCTAATTGTGTGTCTTCATTATTTATTGGAAGTATGTTTAGCTACACACATAGTGAGGGCAGAAGAGCTAGGAAGCTAAACCATACATGGCAGGATCTCGTAAGCTTACATGAGATTGTATATGTCTATGTGAGAGTAGTCTAAGTGAACGTCTGTCTGAATAATTAGGTGTACTTCTGTGCTCATGACTTCAGAAAATTGCCTAAACATCTCATTAGTTTTCATTGTTTTTGAACATCATCTCCTGTCCTATGATCCTATCATAAGTCATGCAGATAGTTTTCAGCTGACTGCATGGCAGAAGTTACTTATGTATGAACAGGGGAGTAATATTGTAACTATTTATAACCCCATTAGACACAGAGGATAGTTGCTCTAGGGAGGCTGCCACATTATTGCCACAGCTCCCCCTCTACAGTCTCTATACAGTGTTTAAACCACAGCCTTTACATAACACAGCGGTGTGTGTGTGTACCACAGCTAATGGGTTTAGTAAGGCGAGGGCGGGACAGAGGGGAGGGGAGAGGGGAGGATAAAGGGCAGGATATAAGGAGGAGGCTGGACGAGGACCAGACAGAGCAGATGTGCGGGAATGGGAATGTGAGGACAGAGACGGAGGACGATGAGTGCCGGCTGGGCTGCCTGAAAGCATCTGCTGTGACAGCCTCAGCCACACTCCGCTTCGCGCTCTCCCTCTCAGCTGAAGGTGATGTCTCGCCAAACGAATTTGGCAGATATCATTCATTTGATGTTTATCCAACAACAGATGGATCACACATGGTGATTATTATTCGTAATCAGAGGTGGATAGTAGGATGAAGATAGGGAAGAAGAGGGAGGAAATGATGCAGGATATACACAGTGGATAAATTTAGATGAGTGCTGCCTGTCCTCATCAGACGATCATAAGCATGGGTTTGTTTGTTCAAATACTGACAGCAATCACGTTCATATTTTCCATGACGTGGAGCTCTTGTGATCGTGCAGATGATGATTGTCCTTTCTCAGTTGTGAAGGTGACAGTAGTGTGATGTTGTTATAATGCGGCAAAAACCCCAAAGTCTGGGAGTTTAACACAAGAGACTGCAGGTTACATCCCATCTCCAGTCTACCTCCAAATGCAACCTTGTCTCCTAGAAATTATACTGTGGAACCAGACCCAGACCAGAAAATCTTAAAATCAATTCTCACTTGAATAGGGAGCCAGTAGAGTGATGTGATGCCCTCTACTATTGGCACCTAGATTATGTTCACAAGCAACGTGTTTTTGATTGAAGGAAGTAGTGCTTCATATACCTAAATCTAATCTTAGGGGGGAGGTTTGGGTGTGACTGTAACAAGCAGAGATCCACTGATCTGATACTCAGTTGCCCAAACTATCATGTAAATTCTTAATTACAACTTTGAGTGACATGCCGTAAACAGAGTTGTGTCATGTGAACCGTAGCTAGAATGTGAGTGAGACCTGTCAGCAGCTGTATCATCATGTCAGCTGTGTGAGTTCAGGGACTCCCTAAAAACTTGGTATTTCACTTGGTTGGGTGGTTTTGCAGGATATAGCAGTGCACACTGGCGAGCTGCGAACAGCGTTTCCCAGTCCTGGAGCCAAGTGCATTGGCTGGGCGTAAAAAAGAAGGTCTTAACTCTTGCACCAGACTTAACTACGTCTGATTTTTTCTGCCATGACTGGAATTTACACTGAGTGCCTCAAGCCTGACTGACAATGTGCGTCCATGTGAATACACGCAAACTGACGATTGTTGCCAAACAATGCACTTCTCCCCAAAGCGGTCTCCAGCTTATCCCATCAATCAAACTGGAAGATAAAATGGTAAATCTGGATAACAACGCTAATCAAAAGAAAAGGGAGGTAAATTTTACAGATGGAGAAATCAGGAAGCTCATCAAATTGTATGCAGAGTATTGAGAAGCTAGATTAAATAACACAAACACAAACAAGCAGAAACTATCGGCGTGTGCTGGAGGACTGCGGATGGGTGGAAGAGGTCAGAAAAAAGTGGAAAGACCTTTTATCAAGAGCCAAAAAAGACTTGCTGGCTCTTAAAATCCTTGGGGTCCACCGCCCTGCATGTTTTAGATATTTCCCTGCTCCAAGACCAGCTGGACATAATTTAGTCCATTTAAATGTCAATATACTTTAGCGTTACTTAGTTGTACATATTCCAGTATAACGCAACTATGGCCAACTTCAGAATTTATCAACAGTTACGTAAAGTAATTTGAAAATCTGCAGGAAAGTGTAGTTGCGATTGCAGCCGAGCCAGTAGTACAAGCTGTAAAGATCTAAGTGTATCTATATATATCCATGATCAATTGATCAAATGAAGTTAAGATAAAGATTAAATAACTTTTTAGGTTATGGTTTTGCTAACTTATCCAAAAAGAGGCAAAATGGCCAAATGTGAGCCAGTGAGAACATGCATTGTTCTCAAGTTTTTAGGGAATTCCATTATATTACGGTGGTAGAATATTTGTTCACAATTTGAGCAATGTTTTTTACATGACTAGATTAAGAAAACTGCATCCATGCTGATGTATTACTACCAGTTTAGTTGTTTAAGAGAGGGGGAAAAGACACTTGGATTATCATTGGTATTGGCATGTACTCAGTGTTGCTATAAGTGGTTTTGAGCTGTCTCTAGGACAAAGTACAGGACTTTGACACAGGAGACCAGGGTGTGTGTCCCTGTCTCAGCGGTTAGGTTTAGGCAATAAAAGCACTTTAGTGAAGGTTAAGGAACAACTGTGGTTTCAGCTAATGTCGATACACTAAACATGTCCTGTCTCATGCTTCAGGTCACTGGTAATTTAATCAATTTTTAACCAAGACTGAGGGGAAAACAAATGAAAAATAGTCAATTTATCAACATTAAGTACTTATTTTTAGGAGCCAGGGTTGTATGCAGTCTATGTTTGTTTGAAACCAAGCTTTACCAAGTAGTTTTAGTCACATAATCTAAACCAAACCTTCACCATGATGTCAACAGATCAGAGAACACTCATGTGAATAGTTTTTGTAAAGGTCATATGGGTCATTTTGAAGGACACAGACAAATACCTTCTTTCGCCTTTTATGTATGAGGCGCTGCAGCAGGTGAAACACAGCTGAAGACAGAAAAGTGAGCTCCTACAAGGTCGAAGTGTGAAAAGTACAAGCAAGAGTGCATATAAAGACAAACACGAAGAGGGGAGGGGGTGTCGGAGACGGTGCCAGACAGGACCCAGATGTCACGCTAAAATGACAACTCCCACATAACCTGCTACATGCCCAGACATCTTTCTTCTTCACACTTTCCCCTCCTCCTCCTGCCTCCTTGATGCACACACACAAGTTGTTTTTTCATCTTGGACTCACACCAGATCATAAATACACACTCCCCTCACCACCTTGATATCCACTTTTATTGGGCTTCTATTTTAGATCTATTTCAGATGTGCACAGCGGCCGCTGAGCTGTGTTTTATGGCCTTTACAAGTGCTTAACTGTCAGCACTGCATGTTGCCTGTTTCTCCAGATGTGCACATTTATGTTTCATCACTAACCAGTGATAGATTGATGGCTGGTTAGCGCTCCTGTGCATTTGTCTGAGTGGAAACACGATTGTGCGGTGTGTCTATAACTGCTTCAAAGCTCCAAATTATTACACTGATGTGGACTTGCTGTTGCAAAGTGCTGCTCCTGTCCATCAAGTATGCTTGTGCTGAAAAAGCAAGAATATAGTGATGTGGCTGCTTCTCCCTTCCTTAGGTTAGCAATTTTTGTTTTTGTTTGGACCAATGGATCTGCCCACTCCACTGAGTTGACAATTCAGTTGTCAGATTAACTCCCAGAGTCCTGACAAACTAATGCCTTCACTGACATGTCATGTTCCAGATGTGTTCATTTGAATTTTGAAATGATGTTAAACTTTGTTTAAAAGTGTTACTGCACGCTCAGGTCTGAGCCGATCTCCACCCACTGCATCATTTAGAAAAAATAGGGCAAAGGGGTTGAGGAGGGGTGCGGGGCAGGACAACCACTGTAGGGTGTGTGGCTATGACAGTGACCAGAGACACTGATCATTGCCTAGTGTAGCAGCACTAACAGCGAGTAGTCAGAGTTAAACAGCCACAGGCAGCTGCTGTTAGACTCTCCATGTCCACAGAGAAACCATGGAAACAGAAGCGCTGGAAATACAGTGAGTCTGCTGGAGCTTTGACAGACACTAGAAGTTTTTGTGCTGTACCTGTGGTGTAGCTAGCCGAGCTAATTCTAGCAGCTCAGAGAGGCTGAGAGGCTCTGGGGCGTGTGTGTCTCTTGTCAGTACATAGCAGGAGCCCTGCTGTTTATCATGGAATAATGAGCAGGAGAAAGACTGCGGTCCGGTGGTGCTTCTACAACTGTGAAAAGTGCCAAAACTTTAAAATATTAAGGAAGCTGTTTCACAGACTCTAACTCAAGACCTGGGGCTGGGGGAGGTGGACCGCCCAACTCTGATTAGAGAGAGTAGAGGATGATTTAAAAAAATAGATACCACAATTCTACATCAGTATGAGCATGTACCCTTGTGTAATAGTGATAACAATAAAAGTCCAAGCAGACATTTTTGCCAAGTTTGAAGAATTTCCCTCGAGGCGTTCTTGAGGTATCACATTCCCAAGAATGGGACAGACAACCTGAAAACATAATGCATAAAAAAAATATGGGGGGGGGTTTGTGTTTTTTTTAATTAAATTGTAATTTCTATGTTTTCAAATCAGTTGAACCTCTACAGTCTTTGTATGTACCACCTGTCAACAACAGAAGAGAAATTAGAAATGCTTCCTCTGTTCGCCATCTGGAATTCAGAGTTTGTAATTATGTGCTGGGTCATTTAGCACCGAGGGCAGAATGTTAATACAGGCGAGGTCTGTGTGTGCACAAACAAGCACAAACGGTACATACACCGAGCTTTTTGTAGAGCTCTGTCCTCCTGACGTCAGGTTATCTCTCTCGAGGAGCTGGATAGGCTGTGTTAATTAGCCTTCTTGACATATGTATTCAGATCTGTCTCTATCTCTCACTCCCACTCTTTCTTCACACTTACGCCATCACCTTATACATCTCTTATTCCACCTTCTATTTAATTCATAAAGCTCGATGGTGCTCCATTTTAATGCACAATGAGTCTGTTGGATTGCACCACAAGCTGCAATGGGACTGTTTTAAACTTACTATCTTAGTTGAGATTTGAGGAACTGTGAAAAATCCTATCATAAGACTAACTTCAGGAATGTTTTCTTACTCTATCCAATCTTCTCTCAGTTGGGAAATCCTAAATACTGAATCCAACAGCGTTCATCAGCTTTCATGCCCGTTACCCCACGACCAACACTACTTTTCTCATCTTTATGAACTACACATCTTTACAATCATTAGTTTTTTTTTATCATAAAACATTTCAAAAATGGGGCAAAAATAATGAAGGCACTTAACGTCAAGACAGATGAGTTAGATGTATCTGTAGAGAAATTGGAAGATGTTCTTGGGATCGTGTGTGTACTGTAGCATGACCTTGACATTCACAGGATTTTCCCAAGCTAATTAGCCTTGCTGAATTATCACTACAGTGGTTAGCAATTGTAATGGAGTTATATTATAGCATTATCTTGCTTTATTGGAGATATTTTAGATAAATCATGATATTCGCAAGCATCTCTGTGTTCATTTAAGTTACGTTTTGATAAATAATTTGCATTGTTTTTAGGACACTAATTGACATCTTGCATTTATTTAATGTTTCCTCTATAGAAACCAGATACATAACACTTTTAATGGAAGAGGACTATGTTCATTGGTTCATGAAACTATCAGACATGCTGTAGTAGTGGCGAGTCAGCATATTCGAAAATTTATTATCTAGAAGTCACACTTCAAAACAGCTATTGTTAGCTAACACTATAGCTACACTGCTGGCTACTGTTAGCGAACGCTGCTGTTAGCGAACGCTGCTGTTAGCGAACGCTGCTGTTAATGGGAAGCAATGATGCTTGTAAAATACACTTTTCCTCTCTTAATTTAGGAATAGGAACATTGACTCAGGAACTACTTATCTGTATTTTTTCCTAAATCATGTCCTGACCCTAATTATCATGGTTACCAAGCAGTTAAGTTTCAGTAAGACGCCCTCTGATGTCTAAGCAATGGTTTTACTTAACTAGAATACATAAAGGCAAAAAAGTGAATTAAGGATAAGTCTAATCCAGTCATATGAAACGGAAAAGTCATGCATACAAAAAGAGAAATCTACTGAATCTGTCATTAATGTCACACCTGCTCACATCCTCCCGTCTCTCTCTTTTTGCCCGTTCCCTGCTGAAACTTCGGTACCAGCTTCCCTGTGTGATGGCGGTGTCCTTGACACACACTCCCCTGCTATAATGGAGTCATTGTCATTCCACACACACTCAAGGTGGAAACTTTATCAAGTGGTCTGTCTCTCTCTCTCTCTCCCCCTTCCTTTCTCTCTCTCTCTCTCTCTCAACCTTTTCCGCCTCCTCTACCTTTTTGTGTCTCTTTTCTATTGCTTCTGCACTCCATTTCTATCACACACTGTTCTGTCTTTTCATGGCTGTGCAGGATGGCACACACACACGCACACACACAACCAAAACTTCTGACTTTTCCTCTTTTTAATTTACTTTCTCCCCTGCCTTTCTCGGTGCACACACCACCTGCTGCACGACAAACACACTCTCGCGCATTACTTTACCCAACTGCGTATGCATATGTGTGAGCTTTTAGTCCGCATGATCAAGCAATACCCAAGTTTTAGCCCAAAGCAAACAGCCCTGTTTAAGATGCAAAGGATACAACAGCGCAGGTATTAGAGGGAGGATATGAACTGGTGGAACTAATAAGCCTCAAGCTCGATTACTTTTTTTTTTTTGCTCACCCTGCCTCATTCGGTCGCTCTCTTCCCTTGTAGCCAATTTATTAAAAGTCAGCTTATCTTTCAAGGTGTTTGATCGGGGGAATGAGAAGAGGAGGGGGGTTGCAAATAGACAGAAAAGGCTATGAAACCTGTCACTTTATGAAAATATCTCCAAAGAGTCACAGAACCTCAGAATCAAACTGGCAGCTTTCATTAAACAGTCATTACTGATGTGTACAGTCCTCACCTCCCCTTATAAGATATGTATAAAAAAAACTGCTGAGTGTTTCAAATACAGCCTGAGCAAACAGATAAATGCTACAGCCAATCTCTGTCTGACACTCGAGCTGCAGTTCAGACTGACACTATCAAAGAGGACATATTTGAAAAAGTAATTGTGCAGAGGATAGTAAATATAGAGGGAATGTGAGTGATCGTTCAGGGTCTTTGAATGTGGACTTGCTAAATCTAACTGGGGCTGGAAAAGAATTTCATGAAAGTAGTGCCATTATGTCCTCTGCAACTATAAGGTAGCATTAGTCATGAATAATTCAAGTCCCTTTTACAACCAGACTCAGATGGCTTGCCGCAGTTGATCAGCCTTGTTTCTTTATAGATGGAAGACGGTTTACTTACTCGTAACTCCCAAAAAGTTCTTTTTTTTTTTCCTTCCAATCCCCTTACTTTTTGAGGAAAAGGCACAGAGCCACAAATGGATGACTCATATTTCAAGGCAGCATACTTTGATCCCAACTCAAACTCTTATGTTTTGAAATAAACTTTTAAAAGTTTCGCTGACCTATAATCTTTGTAATACATTTTTTTTTTTTTTTTTTTTTTGGGGGGGGGGGGTCTAAAACTGAAAGACTTAAGTTTACCTAAAGAAGAAAAGCAAATCATCTCAACAAAAGATTAGTAGTTGGAAAAACTCAAGAGTTTGAGTTGGACTTTACCTTAAAAAAAATCTATTACAGTACTCGAAATTTGAAACTTGACTTGTCTCAACTTTTTCATTGACCTACAATAATGATACATTTTATTTAAAATGCTAAATAACTTATGTCAGCTCCACTGGAGAGGGGCTAAAGAGCCACATGTGGCTCCGGAGCCGCAGGTTGCAAACCCCGGCCTACATGGTGCAGACGCAACGGTCAAGTTTGTCACTCAGTCTAGTTTATTCTCATGTTTTCCTGACAGTGTAACCTGTGTCCTCCTGTGCCTCAGGTCCATTATTAGATCCTCTGAGTCCTCGTCCAGCCTGTTCGTTTTCCCTGCCCAGGCTCTGCTCCACCATGAAATCCTGCTCCAGCCCTTTAAACCTCACTCCTCTTTTGTGAATAAATCCACTCTGAACTGTTGAAAAGCCTCGTCCAGCTCCTGCTTTTGGGTCTAGTAAAAACAAAAGCTTAACTGTATGACTAAATCCTGACCAAAACTTGAACCACGGCTGTTTTTGATGCCAAACAATAACTCTGTCCTCTAAGTGTATTTATTGCATTTTCTTAAGTTTCAACAAGTCCTTCAAACTGAGCTGCAAAATACCAAACTGTCAGAAAGTTAAATCTCTGTGAAAAGTCTTTGGTCTAGGTTTGGTTATGTTTAGGCATAAAAAATATAGTTTAGGAGAAACATCATGGTCTGGGATAAAATTAGTATGTTGGGGACCTTCATCGTGGTTACAGTAATAATCACAGTTATGGTTATGGTACGATCAACTCCTTTGCTCCACCTAATAGCCTGTATGTCGCCCCTAATATTGAAATGAAACCGACATATTAAATAACATGCTTAACATGTCACTACCTTTTTCTCAAATTTACAGGACAACTTCACAACTCTCTTGCAGGACTTTCTTTTATTTTCTATATTTTGTATATTTTTGCCCTGGTGATTTTTCCCCCTGCATGCACAGCTCTTTCCTG
The DNA here is from genome assembly GCF_056507025.1 of Lutjanus erythropterus. Taxonomy (NCBI): domain Eukaryota; kingdom Metazoa; phylum Chordata; class Actinopteri; order Lutjaniformes; family Lutjanidae; genus Lutjanus; species Lutjanus erythropterus. The sequence goes on along the minus strand of NC_139338.1, from coordinate 18,919,945 downwards.
CTCCTCTTGTTTTCAGTGTCACGCTCCAGCATCGAGCCAAAGTTAATCGGCTTTATTGTGCACTTTTGTTGCGCTGCAGAGCTTGGCAGTGAGCAAAAACGATAATGTGTGTTCATGAGCTCCAATCTTCTAAATTTGTATGAGATGGCTTAATTGGGGCAATATCTTAACAAAATCTTGTAGTGGTTTTGCACCCATGGGAACACAGTGTATTCTGCGTCACTGCAAGATATTTTAGAAAGCTGGAGAGCTTCTGCAGAAATGGTTGAGGTGGCAGGGACCAAAAAAAAACTCCAGCTTGGATTGAAATGTTAACAAATTTTTCATTCCAGTTCCCAAGGTGCCAGTTCACACAGTGCTGAAGGAACTTTTAATTACATTCACGACTCGCAGCAGAATGACTAATGAGAATTTTTAGGCTTTGTGGATCGTTGCCATTATTTTTTGAATCCACCCCTCATGTATTCCAAGTAATTGCAGCTACTCCATCAGCGGCTAAGCTCAACTTGTAATATATGTGTGTGAGTTTGTTTGAATATGTGGGGTGTTTAGGTCCTTTAGGGTACACTGTGGGTGAAAAGCTAAAAGAGGAGGAATTCAGTGTTGAACAAATAGTTAGGGCTGTTTTGAGGGATAAACCAACCTAAAGTCAGCTCCCACATTAGATTTTACACTGCCTTTATATCTTGAAATATTAACAAATGTGTATATATAACACGATGTTTTAAATGTCTCTCTGAATATGTAATTGATCATTTAAATTATGATAACCGGCTGATCTCAAGATCTCAGTTTTCAGCCACAAAACTGAGTGAGTTTAGCACATCTCAAGGATTTATAGGCTGGTTTGCACCGAGGATTAATTTTTAAATCATAGCTTACCTTTAAATCATGTTGCACTAAACTTTTAAACCAGCTTGAAATTAAAGATAAAATTTCAACCCCTCTTTAAAATTTTGATTTTTATTCTAATCATTCAGTTTTTTAAACACTTTGGAAGGTTACTGCATTCATTTGGCCAAAAAGTTTTTGTTAAAGGAGGAGAAACTGGAGCTTCTCTGCTGAGTCATCATGAGTAAGCTAACTAGGCTAACTAAGTTTTTAGCTAGCTGGCAAACAATTAAACTTTTTGTTAACTTTTTAGCTAATGTTAGCTTACAATGTAATGTTTTGCTGGGGAATACAGTGCTTTTCCCTGCTCTTTTTTTTTTTGTTTTTTTTAGCCTTTTTATATTAATTTTGGTAATCAAGCATCTCCATTGATTAAACTTAATTTTGGTTAAATCAATGAACTTGAACTTTACTAAACAACTGTTTTTAACTGTGCACAGAGCTCTCTTAAACCTTTTGATTCGCACTAATCTTATATTAATTTCATCTGTCCTGGTCCAACCCAGTCTTGGTGCTTCTCTCAACATATCAGCCTAACAGATTCAGACAGTTCTGCCCCCCCATGCACTGCTGTCACCATGGCAACGCTGTTTTGTCCTATCTTTGGCTGCCATGTAGCCACCTTGCACCTGTCTGGAGCGCGTCTTGGGAAGGTCTTATCTGGTTTTGACTTTGTCACTCTTCACTAGGCAGCAGGGGGGGAACTGAATTCACAATGACTGAAAAGCTGCAACCTGCAAACACAAACAAGCTTTTCAAGACAGACATGTTTTTCTTCTGCTGACAATTTCTGAAGCCGCAGAGGAAAATGCAGTGGGAGTTGGTTAGAGGAAGGAATACAAGCCTGCATCAGGTTTTACACCTGGGTTCTCGGCATAAAAGACGCACTTTAAGACTGGCACATCATACCTGACAAAAATGTCAGATATATTGTATCATCAAGTTCTTCGATAAAAGAAGAAAATATATTGCTGAAATACTTTGGAAATGCCCATCACTTTTTTTTTTGTCATTTTTAAAGTTCCCATGAAGTCAAAATAATATGTCTAAGTTTTTTTTTTATCACATATGTATTGTGCTATATGTCTCCTATGCTGGTATCTGGACCAACAATGACAAAAAAGTTGTTTTGTATGTATTCTCTGCTCTTTCAAATGCTGTTTCCAGAGTTTGTATTTTCCTAGAAAACAATTAAAACCTACTGACTCATCCTGCACTCGGCTGCATGGTGAGCACAGCCTCCAAGACCGACGGGGAATAGAATATAGAGGTGGTTTAAAGAGTATCCAGAGGAAAGAACAGCTTTTTTTTTTATTACTAAAGCAACTTAGCTAACTGCCCTTAGCTCAGTTAGCCGTGACGGAGCCCTGTACAGTACACTTCGTACTGTAGCCTATTCCCTGTTGCTCTCTGTTGGTCTCAGAGGCCGTTTTGGTCCTGGAATGGCCCTGTTCATTGGGATCTCTAATTTCAGGCAGAGTCAGCTAATAGGGCTGCTCTCCTTCCTACATCCATGGACCACTTTAGCTGCATGGCGGGGAGTGTAGTGCACATTCAGTGCTATTGGCTACTGTAAATGCCAATCAATGTCTGCAACAAGTCCCTCTCTAGCTGCCTGGTTGTAGAAGAAACATTAAATCTATTAACTGTTTCATGGGAACATTAAACAGTGTGCATGGAGCTGTAGGAAAGAGTGATACCTTGCATTTAAAGAGTTTGTTCTTTTCCAAGTCCTTTCAAAACCAAAAACACAAGGACAAAGTATATGGAATGGATTAACACTGCTCTAACATTAGCTGAAATTGCAGCATGTCCAACTAACAAAATTACTTAAAGTAATAACCAAGCATTACGTCCAAGGCCAAGGGGCACATCATTAGCTAACTAGTCATCTAGCTTTGTTATGTCCCAACTATACTTCCCTCTACTTCCTTGTTTTCAAAGTTGTTTTCTCCTGCCTTGTGTTTCTTGATTATCCCTCTGTTTGTCATCTGTGTGTGTGTATCTTTGTCCGGGCTCCACCTCTCTCCAGCTGCCTGATCACCTGCACACCTGTGAGCCATCAACTAATCAAGCCACTGAAGCATAAAACCCCTTCGCTCTTCACCAGGTTTCTCTGTTTGGCAATGTGGCACCGATGCTATCGTCTAAACCAAAGCTTGTGATTCATTCTGTGTGTTTTTTGGCGTCTGTCTGACTCTGTTTTTGTCCCGTGTTCGTTCCCTGCTGGTGATCACCGTCTGCCTGCTACGCTCAGTGTCTTATCTGTTTTCCTGCCGCCTGCTGAGCTCACTCTCCCTGCGCCACTCCGCTGCTATGAACTCAGACCAAGATCTACGTTCACATCTCTGGCTTGTTAAATAAATTTATCCTTTTTTATGATGACTTGTCCATGTTCTCCTTTTGGGTCCTAACTGAGTAAAAACATAACACAATAGGCTATATGACAAGCTTAGCAAGTTGTGGACAAGTTATGTTAAAAGGCTAATGTTAGCAGTTCTGTCTAGCTCTTTACTGGAAAGGATCATCCAAGGTTACCCAGACGACATTAGAGTTACAGTTAGTCTTTATCCTAGAAGCCTTTCCTCTTGTATTTTAAAAGTTAAAAATGTCCTACTTGAAAATATGAACAAGTGTTTAGGCTAAGTAGCTGAACAGTCAAACGACTTAACCCTGAGCTGCAATACAAGAGCAATGCTGTTTATTTGTGTCTCTAGGTTATCAAGGGCTGAGCTCTTGTAACCATTAACCACCGTTTTGTGTTTGACAACTTATCAGGTACAAACATTAAAAAGTCACATGGAGACAGAATTTTCGGCTAACTCATGGAGCCAGAGTTGGCTTAAGTAGCTAACTAGTGAGCTAGCTAGTGCTAATCTGTCAACTACAGTGTGAGTTCAGCTAGAAAATGGATGGTTGTTGATGGTTGAAAAGAGAAACCTGTTTTTGTCTATCCCTGTCTAAAAGCAAGGAACTGTTAAATATTGCTACTGTTTATTATTTTTAAACTACATGTGTGACATTCAGGAATTAAATGCTTGACAGATGTAGCATCAAGGGGTGGTGGGCTAACTGCCATTTCGCCAAGAGTATATCTGTAACTATCCATGTTAGGTTATCACTAACTGCCTCACTGTTATCTCCGCCAGGTACTCACACTTCCTTCATTTCCCCTTACAAATCAGTCTTCATATACTCCCTCTTTCTCTCTCTGTTCCTGTTATGATTTATGTTTCTGAGAAGAAAGAAGGCACCTCAGATCTGGCTTGGGACTTGGGCTTCGTTCTGTTTGTTCTTTGAGCACAATGGGGACCTGTGAGGAAAAGTGCTTTTCTTTGCTGTTTGAGTCCAGAGGGCCCCATCAAACTTCACTTAGAGGAGGGGTGGAGGTACAAACTGTTTCATAAATCTCACTGTACATACAGTAGCCTCTTCCATCCTTTCCTCTAAAACCACTGTACTTTCTCTTTTGACAGAACAATAGTAATGTTGATTGGAGTATATATTATGAATTTAGGTCTGTAGAATTAATGGATTTAAAACATAAGAACAATCACATCACTGGATTAACTGACAATACCAATTCTTGGAGGGAAATTTGCATGGGGACAACGTATGAACAGTGACAAAGAAATTAAAATGATCAGGAAGTGGACACTGGTGGATTCCAGGGGGGACAGGAGCAGCGAAAAAGTTTCTCTGCTAGTCAAGCTAATGCTAGCTGCTCAGAGAGGCTGCTCTCACTGCTGTGTGTGTGTGTGTGTGTGTGTCTGTTTGTGACAGAGTGCAAGTGATACAGTTTGGTGGAGCTACAACAGCCAAAAAGTGCCAAAATTAAAAAAAAAGACTAAGTAGAGGTTTATCAAAAACTACTGTCGGCTAATGTGAATGATTTATTTCAATCAGCATGTATTTGAAAGCAAGCACAATTTAACAGACTCCCACTCGAGAACAGAGGAAGGGAATAAATTCAGAAATTAGTAATATAATTAAGCTCAAACATGTTTAAATGTGCTGTACTTCTTTTAAGGTCTTTTCAGAGGAAAAATGCTTACTGGGATAAGCTATTATCTGCACCTTGAAGGGCACAGAAAAAAGTCACTGTTGCAAATCCCAGTATGGTCTGAATGTGAATGATCAATGAAATATGAAAAAATGTTCTCTTCTGAACCTTTTTTACTAGTGATCATAGTTGTTTTTTTAAACACATCTTTTCAACACAAACTGCTCACTGTGTTCCCAACTGCCAAGAAACTCCCTGACTGGATTTAACATCTAATCATATGTGAGAGTGTTTGTGTGTCTGAATAATTTTGGAAGTCTGCCCTGGCTTACTGTACGACCTTTATATTTTTGGAAAGAAGGAAGATGGTAGAAGCTTATTTTGCTCCACTTCTTAAAGAAAAGACTTTCCAGACTTAAAAAACGGTTTCTGTTCTGTCCAGCTCTCTTTGGTATCAATCATTTTGTTTCACTGCATTTAATTGTGGCAAACCAGTCAGAACTGATTCAGCAACGATAACGCAAAACTCAGCCTGATTTAAAATTTAATTAGAATCATCTGAGCACAAAAGAATGAAAATGCAGTGGCTACTCACACGTTGAAGAGGTTGAGGCCAATGCGGTAGAGGCGTTTTCTCATGACGTCAGTGGACAGCGTGGGTGATTTACAGCTGGCGGGGTTCTCACAGTGGTAGCGTGGCAGGCTGAGGATCATGGCCTGCAGTGCTTCCTTGGACGAGGCTTCAGATGTGGAACGCGCCTCCGTCGACGTGCTGCTGCTGCTCATCTGCTCCGAGCTGTTGTCTGCCGTCTCGGAGCCACATCTCTTCACCTCCAGCGGCTCCACCACGGGCGAGCTCTCCACCAGCACGGCCTCCTGTGCTGGTGGAGGAGGGGTGTAAGCGGGTTCTGTGGGTGGCGGCACTGCCACCACAACCTCCTCTGGGGTTTGAGGGGCAGCCATCTTATCCAGAGGGGTCAGGGGAGGTTGTTCCTCCTCCCCGAGCTCTTCTTCACTCGGAGGGGGAGCAGGGAATTCAACATCCTGCTCGTCTCCTCCACTATCTGATTCTGGAGGCGGTGGGGGTTCTTGTGGGGGCGGTGGGGGATCTATGGGTTCAGCTGGGACCTCTGCAGGAGGAGGAGGGGGTTCGTGAGAGGGGACAGAGGGAATAGAGGCAGGAGTGGAGTTTGTTGTTGTGGGAGTGGTTGAAGCGGTGGTGTAGGCTCCTTCTTGTTGGACGCAGCTGCCGAGGGTGACGGAGGTGGATGATTCCATGACGGAGGATGAAACACGGAAGTTCTGGCTGTCAATCTGCACCGTCACATCCCGGAACGCCATCATCAGCTTGCTTGCGCTCCTCGACAGGTCACTTGGGTCAACCGGACCTTGAGAAATTGTTGACTCTCCCACACCACCTCCAATTCCTCCACTTCCTACTCCTGCTGCTGCCGCTGCTGCTGCAGCCGCACTGAAGGAGTCGGCACTGAACTGATACGTGCCGCCTTCTTGCAGTGAAGCCATGGTCTTCAGGCTCCAGTTGCTGAGGGCATCGTCTATGGACTTTGCCAGTGACTGGACCTGTTCAGTGAATGAGTCTTCCAGGTCGGTCAGGGTGCCGCCAACCGTGGCGGGCAGAGATGGTGAGCGCACCAACGGGATGCCGGCCAAGTTACAGCCTTCTGCCAGGGCCCGTTCAGCAGAGAAACCTTCCGTGTTCTGCACACGGACCTTGCGTAGGGAGATGCGCCGAGGTAGACGACTCTCAAGCAGCGAGTTGCGGATCTTCTCGAAGTTCTTGCTGAGCTGGTACTGGCGGAAGGCAGTCTGGATCTTGCAGGCAGCACGGCGGGAGATGAGGTGGCCACCGTATTTGAGCTCTAACATTTCGATCTAAAAAAATAGAAGAAAGAAGAGGGATACAGAAGGAAAAAATTAATTGCTGGAATTTTTGTACATCAATTCATAACATTAGGACAATCTGCAATTAATGTTATGACTCAAACATATATGACAGCTGCATGTTGATTAGACATTACAGGAAAAACAGACAATACAAACACATGGTGCCAAGGTAACTTCACCTGTACTTCCCATAATCCCCTGTATAACAAAGGCTTATACTTGTTGCATCGACCGTATATTAAACAGAGGATGGACAGGTCTAAAAAGTAAAGCCAATGCAGAAGTGCCTTAAACCTGCATTCTTATAAATGGCCAGCAGGGGGCAGCTCACTGGTTGCAAAAATAAGTCAGATTGTATGCAAGGTTATGAGAAAATGACTCTTATCATTGGATGTATTACCTCATAAAAAAAGATTCCTAAAGAGTTAAAGTTCTCAATCACTAGTTTCAAGTCTTCTTTAATAAAGCATGATCTTCATTCTTTAAATTATGGTCGTATTTAGCGCCTGCCAATACTCAGATCAAACTGTCCAACAAGGCAGTTCTAATCAAATATGGATCATTATTCTGTTACTACATTGCCTATTTCTTGCTTTTTTCGGAAGCACATTTTAGTGTGCTGCTAAGATGTAAGACGAGAAACCTCCCGCTGAACAGACAAACTAAAACGAGTCGCAGTGTGTCGCAGTAGATGTACTGAAGCATGGCAAGTTTTGGGTTCTGAGTCAGGTGAGAGAGAGACCATGCATCTTACGTGGCTAACAAAGAGGAAAGGAAAGTCCTTTGATTGCAAACATTGCGTTCTTCCTCAACCAAGCCTGTGGTATTTGTTAATAGAATTGCAGATGGTGTGCAGACAGCTGCTACTGCCTTCTAAAAGCCCAATGAAAAAGCCCAAATATTAATATTCACAAGGAAATGCTTAGTAAAGAGTTCTTGCAGTTCTTGAGTTCTTGTTTTTTTTTACTGAAAACGGCTTCATGTTGCTACCAAACCACCATTACCACCTGCTGAATGGACGAGCCAAAACCAAGCACTGCCCAAGTCACAGTACATCAACCATCAGTTATCATGCTCTGGTTGCAAAAAAACAAGATGGCAACCCCCATATTGCCAAACTCAAGCCTTCAAAACTGTTGTCCACAAACCAGTGGGTGACATCACAATTGGTGCATGCCTGATTCGCATATTTTTAATATTCTCTTGCCTGTCACTGTAGTGAATTGAAGATGAATATGGTGTACGAGTTCAATAGCAGTGTGAAAAACCAGGTGGTATGTGGGTGGAAAATAGATGAGCTAGACATTAAAAGAGGAATGGGATAATTGTAGGGGGAAAAGAAAAATAAATGAAAATCTCAGGAGATGAAAAGTCCCATTTTTGGAAGCAGCAGGCAAAATTCAAACATTAAAGTGCTCTAAATTCCAATAATAATACCCTCAGATGGTTCAGTAACTCTATTTTGGACCCTGGCTTTGTGATGTGTGTACTGAAACTATATACAGTTTGGTCGAAGCCAGCATTTGAAAAAGAGAACACAGTAAAGGCTGACTCATGGCATTTGGACAAACTGTTCATTTCCTCAGCAAATAGAACTCATAATCTCTCCGAATTCCACAGAGAGGTCCTCCACGCAACTTTAAATTGTCTGAAACTGAACAAGCCATTAATCTTGCCTGTGAAAAATTGCTCAAATGCTGTGGGAAATAGATAGAGATGTAATATAGCCCTCCTCATCTGGCAGCAGCTCAAACACTAGATGAGACCTCTTTGAGTTTCCCAGAACAATCAGGGTGTGGGTATCTTTGGAAGTGCCCAGAAAGAGCTCTTATCTTCCCGAGTCGCTCTGAAATCCTTTTCATTCAGGCTAAATCAATGAATATAATTCTGTTTCTGTTCTAACTTTATCAAGGGCACGAGTGTGGAGGAGGAGGAAGAGGAAGAGGAAGAGGAGGAGGAGGCGGCGGAGGAGGAGGAGGAGGATTCTGCTTTGAAAGAATAGCAGTGTCACATTCTGTCAAACAAATACGAAGAAATGTACACGTTCTAAATATATTGCATAGAACACTCATGTTAAAAATAGCATGGCATATAATTCTACACTGTTGGAAATAAAGGCGCTAACTAGAACCTTAAAGGGTTCTTTGGCTTGTCCCTATGGGAGAACCTGTTTTGGTTATGGGTAGAACCTCTTTATAAAAGTTCCACTTTCAGATAGTTCTATCTAGAGCCCAACACACCACCCAGAATCCGCTATGAGAGGTTCCAAAGAAGAACCCTTCTATGGTTCTATGGTTCCACCAGCATCCTCTCTGGAGATTCTATCCAAAACCTTCCACCTTCTAACCTATTTATATTCCAAGGGCTATTATCTAGAACTCAAACAGGGGTTCTCTCCGAAACCTCTTTATATTCCAAGGGTTTCATCAAGAGCCCACCCAAAGGGTTCTACTGAGGGCTCCTTTGTGTCCCAAGAGTTTTATCCTGAAAACCCTCAGAGCCCTTTTTCACCAGCCTGAACTGGCCCATTTTGAAGAACCTATTTTTGAACCAGTCTGAGAATTTCCACCAAAAATGAACTGGTTTGGAAAGTGAAAAGATGGTTCCCAGCTAGAACCAAAAAAAATAGCAGGTTTTCCTGGGAATCAAGGTGGGCATGTTGTGCATTCTCCAACACTCTCTGTTGATGACGTCTTAGATTACAATGGTTTTTATCAACACTGGTGGAAATGCCGGCTGTTTCACCAGATGGTACTTAAGTTCCAAGGATTTTGAACCAAACTGGTTGATGATTTTGTGGAAAAAGGCCTCCAGAGGGCTCTACTGAGAACCCTTTTATGTTATGGTACAAAGAACCCTTAACAAGAGTTTTTGAAGGATTTCAACAATCCTTCAAGAACTCTTTTCTTTCCTTTCTAAGAACCCTTTCTTCAAAAAAGGGTTCTTCAGAAGCAGATAGTTATGGGTAGAACCTCAGCCCTTCAGAAGAACCCTTTTGAAACCATTATTTTTAAGAGCGTAAGATCTAGAAATCCTTGCTGCTCCCTCCCTCGGTGGCTTCTTGTATCAGGGTTATGGGTACATGAGGATTAAATTGGTCCAAGTAAAAGATCTCCTGTTCAAATTCAAATTCAATCGAACGGATGGTGGCCACGAAGGATCAAAATGTGACTTTTAGCCGTTAATCTCCTTTCACTTTAGTCCTGGACAAAGTCACCCAACCACCTCGCACGGTCTCCTGATATGCTGCACTGCCTCGAGGGTTTGCAATTTGTGATAAGTGGTTAGTTCAACAAGATGCAGCCTCGGCCGTTGTCACTGGAGGGATGGAATCACATACAAAGCTCTTTAGAAAAGTGGAATGACACTGAAAATCCATCTTATCTACTCCATTTACATTTCACTGCAGAGACTCTGTGAGCAAAGTGAGACGTACTCAGAATATTAAGGTGGTTTTCTGAATAGGATGCTGGGTTTAGAGCTCTACTGTATCTGCTGATGGCGGCTTCTCAGTCGCTGTCAACTCCTGCAGACTGGTCGAACTCAGGCTGAATATTCATCACTTTTTAATCTGAATTGTTCTGTGACTGCGCTGTGCGCACTCCTGAAATGACAAGGTTGGCCTTATCGCCACGGCTGCACTCCAAAATAGACCTTGTGTGGCTTTTTTTAAGTCAGACGCAGAGGTAATATGATTGACCTCATTACTCAGAAAGGTGTCCCTCATCAAAACAAATTCGGCAAAGAGTTCCACTGCAGAGGTGCCCTTGAGTGTGAGAAAGGGCCGTCAGTGTGGCTGCGTTTGATTAAATGTGGCAGTCGAGCTTGTTTGTTTTGCCTTCTGCGTAAGCCGGGTCGGGGATGATGAATAAAGCATTTGGGTCACGTTGCTTTCTTTATCAGAGTGTGTATCTGATACACTTTGCCATTCAGATGGAATTACAGCCACCAGGACGAGCTGGGACATGATGGATAGTGGAAGGAAACACGGAGATGAAGAAGAGGGTCAGAAAAGTAGACAGGATTTGATGCCAGTCTAGCAAAGATTGTGCTGGTGTACTGGTTTTACTACATAAACAATACCAGCAACTTCTATTACCGTGATTATCGTTTCCAGGGGGCACTTTGAATGCAGCAGTCCGGTCTTTATTAACAATTTTATTTCAAACAACCACATGGACAAAGTGTGTAAAGCACGCAGTGAACCTGGCTCTTTGTGGTTTTTGACCAACAACATGCATCTTACAAAGACAAAAGTCATCATGTGTCTTTGTTTACTTTACTTCCTGTCTTTGTCTTTGCCCTGCCTTTTCTAATAACTGACTTGTTTCACATGTCCCTGGTTAGTTACCTGTGTATTTAGTTTGTGTGTTTCCCTCTGTCATTGCCAGTTCGTCTTTGTCTCCAGCCAAGGATTCCAGTTACCAGTGTTTTGAACTTCTGGATTAATTAGACCTGTGCTTTTTCTATCTTGAATTGAGTATTACATCATTTAAACTACACCAGCTCAGCGATCCTGTCTGCATGTTGGTTCTTTCCTCTTGTTTTGCAACACAGCCTGACACATTGTGACAAGTGTTTCTTAGCAGTAAAGCAGAGATGGACAAGCCACTAGCAGTGTAGACAGCTGCTGGTGGCTTGTAAGAGCCCAACGTAACTGTCCATAGCTGTCATGTTCTAATGTTCTGCCATTTAAATACTAACATCCAGCAGAAAACACTTGTTACGTAGTTCTTACATCCTCCCATTTTTGGCCATCTGGTGAATGTAAGTCCAACATTCACCCTATTTTTGCTCTGTTGTTGGTATCCACCAACTCAACATCACTCAACTGAGGCAAATACCTGGTTTTTAAGCTGCTAAATGCTCCACTAGTGTTCACCAGCTAGCTGTGTCTGTCTGCTGTTTGGTGCTAAGCAGGTAGTGTACAATTGGTTTTTAGATCTTTTTCAGTCAAAACAACTGACTGCTGGGACTAAAAAAAAAGACACTAAGGGTGCTTTCACTCCTGTGGACCAAACAACCCAACCAATGGCACTTGAAAAGTTAGGTCTTGGTCCGGTTCCAAGTGGACTCTGTTATGGTTCATTTATGGACCACACCATAGGATTTAATTATAGCAGATATGTGTAAACTACAAATAAATCCATCTGCTGATCATGACGTATGTTCAGGAAGTTATCTTATGCATGCAAATCACTTAATAATCATCATAAAAAGAATACATGTTAGGATTAAAACTTTTGTTGGTCACCAGAATTTGATTGTGGGTCCTGATGATGCAGGATGACAATCGCCAAAACTATCCAATCAGCGAGATAGCTGTCAGTGTGTAAAACTTCATGTTTACTCCTCCTCGTTTTTTAAAAAATCAGTGTAAACTGGAACCAGACCATAACTAACTATGCAACAATGTATCATTTTTTTTCTTTTTCCAAATGAACCAAACTGCAGGTGTGAAAGCATTGTGAGGTTTGGTGGCAGTCAACTAAACAGTAAATTTGAAGTGATATCCAATCAAATGTAAACTTGACAACTTGTCAACTTGCATTGCAGCTAAGCTCACTCAGTGTTCAGTGTGTTTTTCATGTTTTGAAGTCACCTCACTATATTTCAGTCAGCTGACTCATGAGGAATAGATCATTATGTAAATGTAGAACGTGTAATGTTCAGTGTCTAGGCTGTAAAGCAATCACTCCCCGCAAGCAAACACTGAGCTCAGCTCAGCAGGGGGCGACAATACTTCCCCTCCCAGGGAAAAGCTAAACTGAGAGCCTACAGGTGGATGCTGGGTAGAGGTGGTGAAATGCTGACAGCTGCAGTAGCAGCAAGCAGAGAGCAGCAGCGTAGCTTTCAGCTGACGGCTTAAATACACCACAGTGATTATAAGAGTGTTCTGGACGTGTGATGCAGGGAGAGGAGGGTGACATACGAGTGTAACAGCACACTGGAGTTGGTCTTACACTCTGAGAATTACAGGTGCTAACTAGAACCATAAAGGGTCCTTTGACTTGCCCTCATAGGAGAACCCTTTTCTTCCACTTGGTACCGTTTCAGAGAGTTCTACCTAGAACCCAACAAAAAGGGGTTAAACCCAGAACCATCACTGACAGTTTCCACCCAAACCCCCCTACCAAAGAAGCTCTACAGAGAACCCTCCAATGGTGTGATGGTTCCACCTTGCACCCTCTCTGGAGGTTCTATCTAGAACCTTTTCATATTCCAAGGATTTTATCTAGAACATATTCATGGTGTTCTATTGAGAACCTTTTTACAATTCAAGAGTTTTATCTAGATTACATTCGGCGGTTCTACCAGAACATGAAGTATTTTAAGGGTTTTATCTAAAATTCAATCTGGCGTTCTACTGATAACCTTCCATATATTTCAAGGATTTTATCTAGAACACACTTGGGATTCTTAAAGACCATTTTCTATATTCCAAGGGTTTATCTAGGCTTTATCTAGAACCCATCCAGGGGGATCTACCAAGAATCTTTTTATATTCTAAGGGTTTTATCTAGATTTATCTATGTTGTGGTACAAAAAACCCTCAATGAACCCTTGAGGAAAGAGTTCTTTAATGCTTTCAACAATCCTTGAAGAGCTCTTTCTTTGTAAAGGGGTTCTTCACATGCAAATGCTTCTGAGTAGAACCTCAGTCCTGCAGGAAGAACCCTTATTTCTAAGAGTGTGCTGTGATTTAAAGAGTGTATTGGATATGTGTTGCAGTGAGAGGAGTGTGTCATATGAGTGTAGCAGCAGACTGGAGTTGGGTTCCACTTCATTTTAATAGTTATATTTCAGAAATAATTATGTTATGTGTTCATACTGTCGCATATTCATGGGCACAATAATCGCGGCATGAAAATTTGATAGAGGCACATCCCTCGTCGGGACTTCATTACTGTACCGAGAGCTCAGCATCTGTACTACAAGTAAAAATACAGTGACAAAGTACAGAAAGATGGATGCACACCACGCTGAAGAGAACAAGAAAACAAATGGCTCAGGATGTAGGGGAGAAGGTAAGATATAAGGGGAGGTGCTGAGACGAATGACCGCGCCAAGAGTGGCACTGCAGAAAATCCCTCCCATTAGCCGACTGTCAGCTCTACCTCTGATCACTTCACTAAGCGCTGATGGAGAGAGATTATTCCGGAGACGCAGTCGTTTGAGAGAACGGTGATGGCACTGCTCTGTTCCACCAGGGCATCTTAAATCGAATTTGACGGGCAGATCAGCACCATGCTGACCCCACGTTCCCCTTTGAATGAGGGAGGGGAGGGGAGGGGGTCCAAAACAAACAAGTGCAAAGTGGCACGACACTGCAGCTCTACATGTATGCACAACTGACAAGATATTACTGAGAGGAAAAGGCTCAGTTCTTCTATAAAAGATGGATAAATGTGAATAAATGAGATGTGTAAATATTTAAAGAGCAGTATAGGTCAAAGGAGCCATATATCCACAAAATGAAGGGTTTAATATCAGTATAGACATTTGAGATAATGGTTTCATTGCAATAGAAATGTGAGTTTTAAATCAAGTCGATCCATGTCAAATATTTTTGAGTTGCAGGAGCAAAGGCAGATTTTGAGCATCAGATAGTGATGGTGGATATCCTGGCTTCAAATATGGGACTTTGTCTGTCTATATATGAAATATTAATACCCAGAGGCTTCAAAAAGGAACATATTTTCGTCTGGAAATGTTTGCGCACCAAATGGAAATGTGTCTCTGAACTAAAGGTCAACTGAAAGTACATTACACAGCATGTTTTTTTTAGTGATTTCAAGGGATAGATGTTGCTATTTAAGGTCATGTTTCATGATTATTATGTCCTTCCTTTTATTTTAGAACATTATAAGAGAACAGAGCTTTTCACAAGCTATTTTGTGATGAAACAGTAGGGTAAACACAGGTGTTAGCAATGACTCTAATTAACGTTTGTTCCATGCAGGTCAAACGGAGTCAGGCTGCTGCTATTGTGCATGATGCCTCACTGGAAAGACTCTACTGGACCTTAATTAGTATGATTGGTAACACCTGTGTTTAGAAGCAGAGTAATTATACACACATCAGATAAGTGCAAGTCTGACAGAAACAGCATCAGAGAACTTTTCTCTCATTCTGGCCTGACGAAGATCCAAACGTTGACATTACTGAACTTTTGTGGCTTGGAGTAAGTGTGCAGGCATTACCTTTTTTCCCTTAACACCTGTATTAGTCCACTCACGAGCCATAACAGCAGCCACAGTGAGAGTGAGTGAGTCAGAAATTACATTTTATTTTAAATAATAGTTTGATGTGAACTGAGAAGACAAAGAAATAGGTTAGTGTGTGTGACACTGAACTGCTCTACATGTTTTACTTATGATAATACACTGTATCTCCTGTAACTAACACAGCCCAGATGAAAAAACTGTTTAGGGAAATGTTTTTTTGTTTGTTTGTTTGTTTTTTTGTTGTTTTTTTGCTGCCATGTTAAATATCAATTGTGTCACTCTACTTTTGGCAATGATAGCAATTCTGTTGGACTTGGTTTGGCAGGGGCATATTTTGAGTTTTGTGCACTGGGCTGGTGTTTGAGTTGATTTTTATTGGCTTCTGGGATGTTTTGGTGCTGGTTTTGATCTGGCATTTGGCTAGTTTTGTCACACAGACACAGACCCTGGAAATATTTTCATTTGCTTTTTATGACAAACACTAGATGGGGATAACTGTCATATCTGTTTACTTTAGCTGGTTAGCTTACTTTAGCTTAACTTGGCTTTGTCTGGAAGTAAAATAATTCACCCGCTAGCACGCTAAACAAATTTTATCTCAGTTGTCATATCCATACAAAAATAAAATGTAAAACTAAAAAGTGGTTTTTCATAGTGTTAGAGCTTCCTCCATTTCCCAGTCTTTGTTCTAAGCTAAGCTAACCATTAGAACACTGTGTGGGACATTTTGTGGTGAAACAGCTTTATTATTTGTTATTGAGTCAAACAGCTACAGGTTTTTTACTAACATTTGAAAGAAATTTGGAGAAATATGCAAATTTTCTTTTATGGCAAGAGTTAAATGAGAAAACTGATACTGTACCACTTTAATGTCTGGTTAGCTTAGCTGGTTAGCTTATGCTAGCTTGGTCCTGTTGGAAAGTGACAAAATCCTCCTAAAGTACCTCTAAGGATTACTATTTAACACTTTTGATCCTGTTTACTTGAGCTGTTAAAAAAAAGGGTTAAAACAATAATTTGTTCGTTTTTTGGGTGTTAGCAACTTCACCAGTCTAAGCTAAGCTAATGTCTCCTGGATGTATTTCATATTTAGCTTACAGAAATGAGAGTTCAATGTGACTATCAATCTTATTTCTGCCAAACTCACTGTAAGAAAACAAATAAATGTATTTCACAAAATGTTCCTTTTTTCTCTTGAAAGAAAAATCAGTGACACCGAAACACGACAACATTGATGTGGTTGACGTACTATATCTTCAAATTGGTGATATTGAATTTTATTAGATGAAGAGCACAATTAAATGTAAAATAAAGGCACTTAAAAACTCAGTGGAAGGTTGTTTTTCTTCACTTATGACACGTGATGTTTTGGAGGTTTTTTACAGGACAGAAATAAAATGTTATATATCTTTAAACCAGTACAATTGAGACGTTAAATACAGGCTTGTCAAATAATTTATGATTTGAGAATTCATGGGTCTCCCCCTCAAAGGTGCAAGAAAAGGCTGATGTGCATTAGTTAAACAGCAGATTATCAGATCTCACATGCTGCAGAAAAAAGGGGCAAAATGCGAAGCAGTGATTATTAGCCTTCATGCTCATGCACACTGTCTTACAGCACAGAAACATCTGCATGATTAATGAGACGATTATATAACAGCAAAACTGGGACACAACTAATGCTGACCGTATTACAAAATGAGGATGACAATAAAAGACTTGATGTCATCGGAAGACGGTGATCCGTTAAGCTGATTCATCCTTGACCAAAGTCAGTTACCGAAAGAGGTCAGTGGTTACTGAAGGACTAATTCTGACGCAGCCGAAAAACAAAAACCTATGAAGTCTCATTAGAGTGACAAAAAACTGCAAGATGACACATTTTTACTGTTCTCAGCAGCGACCTATTGAACAATGTCGTCACATTTACTAGTTCATGGCTTTTTGCATCAGCAGTTTTAAGACTGAGCGTACTGAACTTCTTGATGAGGAACAACTTCTGAACTCTGACCTGAGCCACTTTTCTGAATTTTAACTTTTTATTGTTAAATGTTGCACTTTCTGTATAGAAATGTATACACTGTTAGAAATAAGGGCTCCAAAAGGGTTCTACCGCAAGGGCTGAGATCAAACTCTTGGCTAGGATCCCAGCAGAACACCCTAGGCGGGTTCTAGATTAAAACCTTGGAATATAAAAGGGATTTCAGTAGAATCTCTCAGGTGGGTTCCAGATGAAACCTTTAGCATATAGTAGGGTTCCCAGTAGAACATCCTGGGTGGGCTCTTATTAGCACCCTTAGAGGGTGGAAAGGCTCTGGATAGACCATGGAGGGGTTCTCCGTAGAACTTCCTGGGGGATGCTCATTAGAACCATGAAGGGTTCTTCAGCTTGTCCCTATTGGAGAACACTTTTTGATTCCTGGTAGAAGTTTTAATAAAGGTTCCACTTGTAAGCTTATCAGATATTTCTAGGTAGAACAAAACATAAAGTGTTATACCTAGAACCATCTGTGAGTGGGTCCACCCAGAACAGCTAATCAGAGGGGCCTCTGGGTAGAACCTTTCTATGTTTTGGATAGAACCCCCAGAACGGGTTCTGGAAAGAACCATTACACAATATTTTTTTTTTTCTTTATGTTGGGTGCTAGGTAGAACTCCGTGATAGGGTTATAAGTGGATGAAAGTTTCTACGAGGAACCAGAAAGGGTTCTCCTCTGGGGACAAACTGAATAACCTCTTGTTGTTCTAATTAGCATCAATCAGGAGGTTCTACTGAGAACCCTTGTCATATTCCGAGGGAACCCTTTATGGTTCTAGATAGCATCTTTATTTCTAAGAGTGTATAAATGTGTTTTTGTGGGCGTCACAATGAATGAAGCAGAGACGATCAGAGCCGTCACTTAAAGTCAGGACTCATCATCACGTATTTTAAACAAGAAGCTTTGCGCTCAGTAAAGATTCAACCTGCGTTACTTACTTTTCCAAGACCTCTCCATTTGATTAACAACTTTTTAGTCAGTTTGTCAGTGCTATATAAACAGACGGTAAAGTGTTGTGTTCCCAAGGCTTTGGCTGAGAGAGTTTAAATAGACTCAGAGCAAATGAAAACGCAGATAGCAAACAAGTCTGAGACACACGAAGGGAATTCAAATTATTATGAGATGACATTAGCTGACGTTAAGACTAACCTGCGTGACTCTTGAGGCAGCGGGTTTGTGAACAGCTAAATTTTGCACAGTTTGAGCTTCGTCTGGGATTAACTACCTCCATCAGGGGCGGCTCTTGGGTTGTGTCGAGACAGTACCCCTTAACCAGCAAAAGATGTTGTGAGTGATAATTTTAACATAAACCACGATCTTTCCTCAACCCTAACAGGTATTTTTGTGCCTAAACCTAAGCAGATCTTAACCACAGCATTATCACGATAAAACATAACTAGTTTGTACAACAATGAATAAACAACACTTGCAAATCTAATCCATCTAGACACAGTCCTGCTCCTGCTAGCTAACATCAAGCTAGTGACAAACTGTTGTAGGCTACTGCTGAAATAAAAATGGGAAAGGTGAGTTAATTCAGAAAGAAAGTGGAGCTAATTTTTATCTTGGGAATATAACCACTGGCTGTTCAGGGTGAATAAACACAAATTATCCAAACTACCAACTGTACATTAGCTAGCTAACCTGCAATGGAAGCACTGATGTTGTTCAGCTCAGCGTCTGACTGAACTCAGATCTCACCAGAAAAATAATTTCTTTTTGTTATTTACCTCAAGTCTCTTCAGATAGAAAGTGGGGATAATTGTTGCCTTGTACTTTGACTGTTTGAGGTGATTTTATTCCCAAAAATACAAGGCAATGTACCAACTGTCCTAGCTAGTAGGCTAGCTCAGCCCCTGACTGAACTCAGGCCTCACCAGAAAAACTTGTTCTTTTATTTGGCTCCAGTGTCTCTTCTTTTTCCTCTTGTCTTTTATTTGATCTTATTTTTTATTTGTAAAGGGACAATGTAGGCTTACACTAATTAACATTCAAACAAATGTAGCACCCAAGTTAGCTAAAGGCTAGTTTTCATAAGCAATCTCTTTGCCTGATTTTGTTAGGAATCCTACGGTAATAAAAACAGTTCAATCTACACATTGGTTTAACTGAATTTTGCTTTTTACCACAGTAAAAAGTAGAATGCCTCAAACATGAATGGATAAAATCTATCTATATTTATGAACCTTTTTCGCTGAAGTTTTCAATTTGCACAGATGCATCAATTCACAACAAATGTCAATATATATGAGTACCAGACACTGGTAAATTGCATAGTACTTTTTCTACACTTTCTGCTGATTTTCATGCTGCAGCTGTGCTGCTTTTGAACTTATCTTTATGGGATGGTCACATGGTGAAAATGTTAACATGTTTCTGTGGGTATGACCATGTTAAAGCAGACTTGCACATGAATATGCTCATTGTGAACTTTAAATGCACGTCATGTCATGTCTTACATGTTTGTTAACATGAGCAACTCTCCTTTAGGATTAACTGAGATCATGTGTTGCAGCTTGTGATGCAAAATGTACTGCCTGTTCTATGAAATGTAGACTGAGAGGAAACTTTGTCAACTTTTGTGCACAATTGTTGTACTAACAACATAAAAAAAATACAAAACTACCCTTAAAATTATCTTTTTCTTGTCCCTGTCTTGCGGTAGTGATTAAAGCAGAAGTGGCATCTTCAACCAGAGATTAAACAAACTCTTCTTCATGGGAGGTCAAAGTGCACACTGACTGTTAATCCTAAGGCTGTAAAATAATGTATTCTTTTTAAATGTGTTATTTATTTTTGCATGAATTATAAGTCCCCCTGGCAGAGAATTGTTTTTTCTTACATAAACCATAAAATGAGCACTTTATTGTAGTTACTGTATGGAACAAGGAATTTGTTCTTGTGCGTTTATCTCAATAAAGAAGACCAAGAAGAAAACAGCAGAAATGCATATTAATGAAAAGCACGAAAGTGCCCATGGCATGAAAATAACATGCTAATTTAGGCTACCAGCTTTCTACTATAAGGCATAAATTAAAATTTAATGACATTCTAAATTTAAACCAGCTGAAGTTGAGTTGAACTGGAGGTTGAACTGAGTTAACGACTCAAATACTTCATCACGAGGTTCTTCCACAGCAATCAAGGTATCACCCCACAGATCCAATCACCCTGACATTGATCTGTAGATGCATTAAGCCCCTGCATCCCCAACTGTACAGACAGAAGATCAATCTCACTGATCGCGTATCTCCAGCATTGTTGACAGGGAGATAGTGGAAGTGGGAGCCTTTGAGATGTGAGATTAAAAGAGTGAGAATGGAGGTGAGGAGAGAGATGCAGGTTAGGAGCTGAGAAGTTTTAATCTCAGAGAAGGAAGCAGTGAGTGAGGAAAATGAAGTGAAAATGGAGCCAACAGAGAGTGAAACACGCACTCAAATACATCATTTTCAGTGGCCAATCGCTTGGAAGATGGATTTTTGTAAACATCCACCATCATGCTTCAGCAGCTAATTTTGTACGTTTTTTTCTCGTTCACTGATTTTAAACAAATATTGACACAGAAGGACTTGATCCAAATGACTCTGACAGCGTCACCTCTGAATAGATTTATCTTCACAGTCTGCGGACGGTGCCCTGAGGCTGATAAACACTTAACATCGGTGCGATTATGTTTACTGATTGTTCTGGATTATTGATTACATCTGGTTAAGTGCGCCACAACACAGTTACAGTGAAACTTGTCCCTCATGATGAAAGCAATTAAAGCTGGGGTAGTCAGGTTATTTTTGTCGTCTTTCCCATAATAACATTCAAGTATAATGTAATTGAAGTTGCCAGGAGTTGATTCTTGAGTCTCATTCCCTGAACATCAGTTTTTCACGACCTGAGAGTGAGACTCAACAATTTTCCATCTTCAAGCCACCAATCCAAAGTGTCTGTAGTTTGGCGACCTGAAAATGTGGCTCAATACTCAACTATCTCTCTCTAGAATAGTTTACTACACCTTTAATTCAAGAACATCATGCACTTGCTCTATTTAGGGTTGAAACAAATTATTTCGATTGTTGATTCCACTGTCTTGTTTGGCCAAATGACAGAAAATCATGCAAAATGCCCAACACAATTTCCTAAAGTTCAAGTTAATGTCTTAAAATGTCTTATTTAGTCCAGCAAACAGTCCATGATTCAAAGATAATCCATTTGCAATGTTATAAAATATTATATGTTATAAAAAAAAACATACAATTGAGAAGCTGGCAAGTTTATATTGTGTCTGAAAAATAAATTAAGGAAGCACTTTTTTCATTGCATGACTCCACTTTACTCACTTTTGGGTCTTCTACTTCATTTTCCAGTGCAGATAGTACCCTCTCAACGCAGGCGGAGCTGATCATCATAGAAACAACACAAAGGAGCTCTGCTTTGGTCTTGAGAAGCTGCAGCCCTTATTCACTGACGGACTGTAACCTGCACTGTACATTTACTGCCAGCCTGACAACTTCACTGCTCACCTTTTCCTCTACTCAGCTCACAATAGGGGTGAAAAATCTGTTCAAGTTTTCCAAACAGCCACCATCAGACCAAGTACAAGCGACTGCCAATATATTTGGAGGCTTGTCCGACTCACGTACTCAATGTCTGCGGTGTACTCTGTGGGTATCAGCCTGCAATTGGTCGCTTGTTTCAGGTGGCATCCACTGGGAAATAAAAACAACCTCTGAGCTCACAACCTACATGCTGAAAAGGGTATATGCTAATGGTACAAACATAAACAAGCCAGCAGCTGTTACCTTTTCTTATTGGGTGATTTAGACATTAATACCAGGGCTCACCTTCCAACATGCAATTGATCCAGCCAAGCCACACCACATAGAGGAAATACGGCTTTTCACTTCTCTAAAGTCCAGAGATATCCTGACTTTTAGTCCACAGTAGGGTCACACTCTGAAAATCACTGGGTCCTACAATTCCTATACAACTTGCAACTTAACAGCACCTTTCAATAGAGCCTGTCTGCCTCCTAAATGTCCACTTTCTAACCCCAAACCTCCACCTTGTAATGCAAACTGTATGTTAACAAAAATTAGGTCTCAAGCTAAGTCCAAGATAACCTTGATGATAACCTTGATGATCATTAGGGTCATTTTCTTCCACAGCAAAAGAAGACATCATACAACTGAACTTCATGTGTAATATCAGTGGTTTGTCCCTTTAATCTGCAGCTGTATAAAACCTTTCGGTCAGACCCAAACTCTGCAGCTGCCTTACCTGGTTGAAGCTCCATGGACTGAAGGATGTCGGTTAGATGGATGACAATGAAAACGGATGGTTAATGGTTGATGGCTCTTGAAATGGAGATGGTTATGTAATGATTTCCAAGCCCCTGATGATGAACAGCGTGATAAGAACACAAAACATGAGAACATGAAAACGTGTGTTCAAACACAGTCACAGTTCAGAGACACATCGGTTTCGGACAAAATCGGTTTAACTGGCTGTAAGAAGATGAGAGACAGATAACAGTCACATGCTTTTCCTCCATGGAAAAATGGGGGTTTTTCATCATCCAGAGAATCTTGTAAAAAGCATCAGAGAAAAGACAAACTACTCATGCAGATACAAATGCAACTTGTTTGAACATTGTCTTTATTTTAGCCTGATGTGTGTACGTTTACGTATGTCAGAATAATACAATGTATAAAAAGACCTTAACTTAAATTAATGCTCTACAACACAGCAGTTAAATTCCTCTATTACTCTAAGAAAACATACTTTTACAATCCAGATTTGGTGACAGACAAAACCATGTGAGGATGTTAATGAAATGATGGCATGGCGATGACGATGGTTCGTGATGATGAAGAAAAGGAAGCTCATCATTAGTTGATACAGTTTTGGAAAGTCTAGAAGTGCCGACAGGGATCAATACACCAAACAAACGAAAATAAAAATTTGACCAAACACCAGTTTTTCTCCCCTAAAACCAAAATTCCTCCTCCTCTTCAGACAAAAAACTAAACATCACATTCATGTCAGACCACAAGACGTACAACACCCACTCCCCTTACCCAAACAACACCCTCACCACTCACCCCCGCCCCCGTACCCCCCGTCCCCAACACAACCCTACCTGCTTATTTTTGAGGTCAAGCGAGAGCTCATAGTCGGAGGTGGCGGAGTGCGAGCCGGCCCCGTTGCGCTGCACCCTCAAGGGCGAGGCTGTGTGATGCAGGCTGGCTCTCCTCCCCGCCCCACCTCCTTTTGCTCCTCCCCCTTCCTCCTCCTCCTCTTCTTCTCCCTGCGCTGCCTCAGCCTCATGCCGCTCGGCCTGCGCCTCCTCCCCCACCACCTCTCCGTCTTGCTTTCTCTTTTCCTCCACAACTTCTTCCGACTTGTCCTTCTCTTGCTCCACCACTGTCTGCTCCTCTCTGCAAGGCGAAGAAGGGGCTTTAGGGGCGTCCGGCGCTGCATCCTTGTGCGGAGCCTCAACTTGGGGCTCAGGCTCCGGCTCTGCCGCAGGTTGAGGCTCCGGCTCTGGCTCTGCCACAGGCTCCGGCTGGGGTTTCGGTTCAGGTACTGGCTGAGGTTTGGTTTCTGGGGGTGGTGTTTGTGGTTTGGGCTCCGGCTGTGGCTGTGGCTGTGGCTGTGGCGGTTGAATCTGTGGCTCTTGCTGCTGTGGCTGTGGCTCTGGTTGTGACTCGACCTCACTCTGCAGCTCCCCCTCTCCTCCCTTCCCTTCCTCCCCCAAAGACGACTCTGGAGGAAGGTCATCGCTGCAGAAAGGAGGAGAAAACGCAGAGTGAGGTTGCTGCTGCATCCGTGGGTGAGCTCTGACCTCTTCTCCAGGCTGCCTGGGGTTAGTGGTAAGAAGTTGACCTTTCTTTTTGTGTGTGTATGATCTCACTCAATGTGCTACCCACTGTGTGCAGGACCAGTTCATCATCTGTCTACCTGCTCTGTTCTGTCTGCTTCTCTTGTCTGTCTACACACTGACAGACAATGAAACGGAGTAAAAACGTACAGCACAGAACAGCTGACAAAACCACACTGTACAAGAGTGAAGAAAAAAACAAGATCAGAGGCGATTATTTATTTCAGAAATCTTCAGAAGAGAAAATGTGAAGAAAAAACAAGAACGTTGACAGCCAGTAGTGACACACACCCAACACACACACACACACACACACACACACACACACACACACACACACACACACACACACAAACATGGGGGACAGTCATGCAGCTAATACGAATGTCTCTACGCCTTTTACTAGACAGTGTGTGTGCTTGTATATGTGTGGAAGGTTGTGTGTATGAGTGTTAGTGTGGGAGGCGGCTTGTTACGGTGTAATAACATCAAGAGGTGCAACGTGAAACACATGGGGTGGTGGGAATCTCTGTTTTAGTTCAATCTGTTTGTAAAGACCAGCTAGACCCTCATCTTTCGCTCTCTGTCTCTTTTACAAGTCTTGTTTTTTTTTCTGTTAAGAACATAAGGCCATGAATCAACATGCATCTTGAATGATTCAGTCACAAGTGGACAGCTCTAACTACGTCAGTTCACACCCGGCAGTCTTCACTTGCGTCTGGAGTGACATTTCCCTGCTCCATGTGCAAACAAACACGTACATCATTTCTGTTTTCAAAGACCAAATACGTTGTTGTTTTTAATCATGATTTGTTAAATTTAATGTTTATCATACCATAAATGAGACAATAATTAGGTTGTCAAAACAACAGACGCTGCTAGAGGCGTTTCTTCATACCCTTAAAATAAAATTTCAAAATAAAAGGTTTCTGAACATAAAGGTATTGTATTGTGACAACACTATAATCACTACAGCTGTGCTGCTAGCATGGCATAGCTATATGCACAGATATATCAACATCTAAATAATACATTAATTGCAATTTTCAGATTTAATGCAAGGTCCTGCTTTCGGCTTCAGCATTTTCACGGTTCTGCTTGGGGGCATTTTCCTGAACGATCCCTTTGATTTGGCGTGAGGTTCTCACACTAGTTAACAGTAGTTATAATAACAGCTCTGCATGTCATTACCCAGATTAAGATTTTTCTTTCCCTCTTATAGGATATGGTGATGAGAGTCAGTGAGCATAAAATCAGGACACTCAGGCTGCCATATGCAGAGTTCTGCAGAAGAAAATCGGCATGATTCTCCCCGGAGGAGGAGGAGGAGGAAGAGGAGGAGGTGGAGGAGGAGGACGCTTCAGCAAGACGGCAAACTTTTAGTCCAAACAGTGGAAATCTGTGTATTTGTAGAAGTTTGCAGAGACAAGTGAAAAGGAGGAAATGTAACCTCCACACCGCCCTCTAATGTATGTGTGTATTTGTGGCTAAACTTTGCCGGCTTATATAAATGCATGTATTCATAAAAATCTGTATATAGTTATATATTCTAGTCCAGAGTGTGTTTTGTGTATACACACACTTAAATCTGGGAGAAAGAAAAAAGATCCAAACAAATTTGTGCCCCGCAAAAAATCCCATCTGCTTCCTCTTCCCGCACAGGAGGCTCACTTCTCATTTTCATCACACATGGCAGCACATAAGCTCGAGGAGAAAGTATCTTTAGCGGGGATATAGCTGGGTGTGCAGCTTCTAAAATAGAGCTTGTATGAGTAATGAATAATGAATTGAGAAACAGAGTCGACGCTCAGCTGCAGGTGAGCTTTTCTTTTTTTTTTTTTTACTTTTTCTTGTGCGAAAAATAGACCTGCCTGGAAAAACAGAAGACGTCTTTTAGGAGGAGAGTGTTTCCGCTCATTGTTGTGAATCTAAATGTAGTCCTTTTCTTATTTGCATTTTGCAGGAGCGCTTGTTCTGCTGAGAGATAATCTGACGACCAATAGGCTCCGTGCGGCTGGATTTAAGTCTATACTCCGATAAGAGAACCAAAAAAGTTGGATGAAGTGTTCAAAGGGATTATTTGTGAAGGGACACACACATATTATCAGTGACTGCATTCAGACACATGAGTTATTCACTGTGTGTGTGTGTGTGTGTGTGTGTGTGTGTGTGTGTGTGTGTGTGTGTGTGTGTGTGTGTGCACTCTGAGATGTAAGGATTCCACAAGGGTGAAGGTTCTACTCAGAACAGTTTGCTGGTGAAGAACCCTGTTTATTGAAGAAAGGGTTTTTTGTAACCCAAATGGGTCTTGTTGGCTTGTTGGAAGTCAGAGTTCTTCAAGGATTGTTGAGATCCTTGAAGAACTCTTTTGTCAAGGGTTCTACATACCACACTAGTTAAGCCCCCTGATGGGTGATAGATAAAACCCTTGGAATATAAAAGAGTTCTGTCTAGAACCCCCTGGCATATAAGAGTTATCTTTAGAATCCCTTGGGTGGGTTCTAGACAAAACAACTGGAAAATGAAATGGTTCTCAGTAGAACCCCTGGAGTAGATTCTAGTTAAAAACCCTTCTTGGTAGATGCTCCTAGGTAGGTTCTAAATAAACTCCTGGAATATAAAAGGGTTCCGAGTAGAATCCCCTGGAAAGGTTCTAAATAAACTCTTGTAATATAAAAGAGTTCTCAGTAGAGCTCCCTGGGTGAGTTCTAGATAAAACCCCTGTAAAATAAAAAGTTCTTGGTAGAACCCCCTTAGTAGGTTCTAGACAAAACCCCAGTTCTACTGGGATAGAACCATGAGTTACCCCAGTAGAACCAGCAGAACCCCATGGTTAAGTTCTAGATTAAAAAAATAACCCTTGGGATATAAAAGCATCCTCAGTAGAACAACCTGGGTGGGTTCTAGATGAAACACAAAAAGGGAGCACTCTGGGTGGGTTCATGTTAGCACCCTTACAGAGTTGAGAGGTTCTGGATAGAACCCAAGACAGGGTTCTTTGAAGAATCTATCATAAGGGTGAAACTTTTCACAAATGCTTCTTGATATATAACCCTTTATGTTGAGTTCTAGGTAGAACTCTCTGATAAGGGTCCAACTGGAACTTTTCTAAAAGATTCTACCAGGAACCAAAAAGTTTTCTCCCACTGGGACAAGCCGAAGAACCTTTATGGTTCTCATTAGCACCTGTCTTTGTCAGAGTGTCTTTATGTAACTAAGGAGAGTTACTGTAAACAAGTTGAACAAGTCGAGCCTCTAAGCCTGTCACTCATGCTCCGTCTCTGCATATCAACTCTCCTCATCCTCATTCCTTTCATCCGTCCCTGTCATCTTCTCTGTCCAACCGTCTCTCACTGCCACTCCGTCCTGCACCAGGTAAGGAGATTGAGCGGTTCCAGGTGTCAGCGAGACTGACGAGGCGAAGACAAGCCCTGGATGCCGCCTCTCTCTACCTCTCATCTTCCCGTGCGTCAGCGTTGAAGACAGATGAGCGCCGTGGCCTCCATCCAGAATATAATTACAGTGTCCGCTGACGTCTCCTCCGCTCTCTCTGCCTTGATTGCTAACAGGATGGTGCTGTAGTGTGACCAGAGTGGTGCTGTGTGTTGCCTATTTAGTGCATCGCCTGGGCAACTACTTACAATACAAGACCTGCAAAAGCAAATGTCCGCTAGTGTAACATTGATCAAGAAATCTGAATTAAGTGCAGCAAAATTCTCATTTACAGCTGTGAAATTTAGCTGGATATCTAATCTGGAAATGTATAAACATTGAACTGAGGGTATCTGCTTTTGGCTGCGTACAATTTCCATATGTGCAACCTTTGCAACTGTTAGAATCACGTGTGTGATTTTGCGGCATTGCAGGGATGTGAAACATACTATGTTTCTGCTGAGTATGTGTGAATATACTACAGTGTGTTTTCACATGCAGGTTTTTTTTTTAATCTGCTGTCTCTGTATGTGTATAAGCACAAACCCTTTGATGAGTGGATGAGTGCTTACTTGAAGAGATAATATGCAGGAGGTATAGACTCATATAAACATAATTCCTCTAAATCATCACTTATGATTCATGAGAGGTGTGTGCTGGTGTCTGTATCTGCACAGAACCTGCCCCCTGCCTGTATTTTCTTATTTTCTAGTCTCTAAAAAAAGCATAGTGGCAAACGGTTACATCCCATTCTCCCTCTCTTTCCATTGCTCTCTGTCTGTGAGAGCTGCATGGAGAGAACCACACATACACACACACACATACACACACACACACACACACACACACACACACACACACACAGGCAGAGCAGACTGAGGTTTGCCTTGGCTGTATTTGTATAAAATCCTGTGTGGGTGTGTTTATTTGCACTTTAGAATATTAACTGCTGTGAAACATCATAAGATAACTTTTTATTTCTCTCTTTCACTCGCTGATGCCGCTCCCTCACTTCACTCTCCGTCTGTTATCAAAAGTTTGAGTATTCATTCTGCAAAAACTGGATTTTCAACACTGATGCATCGGTGTCCTGTTGTAGTTGTTCAAGATGAAGCTATTTTAAGCCCTATTTTAAATCAAGAAATTAAAAGAGAAAATATGACATTTTTCCACGATCTCTAGAACGACATACTGAAGCTTTCTTGAATAGACGCCAGTATTGGCAGTTCACAAACTTGGACCTCCACGATAGATGCACATTAGAGCCCCCAATTTGAGAGGATTTTGTATAAAGGAATCATTCAGTATTTTTAATTTGTTTTTATGTTTGAAGATAATAAATTCACTATAAATTACAACCCATCAAAACAGCAGCCAACTCAAGGACCCTCATTGGTCCGCAGACCCCAGTTTGTAATCCACTATAACAAATCACTGTTTAAAAATAAATCCATTTAATGACTTTGTTGAGTGATAAATACAGCGGTAAGGGTTTTGTTTATATTCTGGCACAAACATGACATAGGTTTATGGAAAGATCATTGTGTGGCTTAAATAACTACTTTATTAAAGAAGCAGTTTTCTTTCTTTCTATTTTTGGTAGTTTAGTCCAGCCTGTGGTTCAGATCTCAACAAATGACCATAAGCTAAATCTGACATGACATATTCAAATGTATTCAGTTGGAAATTAATAAAATATATCAATTATTTTTATTTAGGTTATTATCAACAAAGGATGTTGTAAAGCTAGAGGAACACATTGTTAACTGAGACTGTTTTTCCAAAAAGGCAGAGTGCAGTTTTGATTTTTGCTGTGAAATAATTGGACTAATAAGACACAAAAAACAGGAATTACATCCCATCCATCTGTTACACGGTTTATCAAGGAACCCTGAAGACTTCAAACCCATTTTTCTCAGTTTCAGCTTTTCAGAGTAGTATTGATCTTCTCAGCTGACTATTCCTTTAAATATAAACTAATATCATGTATCCTTATTATAGAATTAATGTTTAAACAGACAGATGTTGATGCTTGAATTGTTTTGCCTCGTGTCTCCAAATGTATTCCACAACCAGGGCGAGTGGTTCCATTGGGAGGGAGCGTAAAATACTGATAAAACACATGCTGACTACAGCCTCTGAGCATCTGTTGCCCCGTCTGTACGGGTGATGACAACCGACAGGAAGACCACCATCTTTATGCAGGAGGTCCACTGATTATGTCTTCAGCGTGAACCCGGTCGCTGTGGGCTGCTTCGACTTTCATTAACCTTGACCGCGCAGCTTTTTGCTGCATCATCACCACCACCACCGTGGAGGTGTGCGGCGGCAGCAGCAGCAGCAGAGATGAGATATCTGACTGTGTGCGACTAGTGGGGTTCAAAGGGTCTATCCTCTGGTGGACTGCAGCCAAAGAGTTGCTGAAGAGGGCATTATGGGAGGAAACCACATCAGCAGAAGTCATAGCAAATGAGATCCCTGAAGGAGCGGCTCGATGCTATCACTTTCTGCTTGAGAAAGTAGTTTTCTTTCAATCTTAGACGTGGATTTTATGTTTTCCCTCGTGAGAGAATGATTTATATTGAAATATTTGCAGCCAACAAGAACTTATTTCACTTTCTGCTCTATTTTCTGCCTCTCAAAATCACTCCTCTTCAAAACTAAGCAGGAATCGGTCTCCTTGTCACTTTTACTAAATTCCTCCTCCGTTCCCGCTTCCTTTATATCTGTTTCTCATACTGCTCATAGGGAATTAATCAGTTCATCAGGCAGAACACAAGGGCAGACTGGAGAGCAGAAGCCCCTGCATAAATAAGCACGTTTCTTTCTTTCCCATGCATGCAGAGGGTAATGTATGGGATAAATCTGCTGAATACATCATCCGGGTGTATTTGAAATTCATCACATTCTCTGCAACTGCAAAACATGACTTCTTCCAACTGTCAGACTGAGTTTTCTACGCTTATCATGTCATAATACTGCATTATTTCCCTTAACAAGGAAAAACATGACTTCCTCAGACTGATTTTTTTATGCTCATCATGTTATAATGCAACATTATTTCCCTTAACAAGGACAAACATGGCAACTTCAGACTGTCAGACTTTCCTTTTTTACATTCATCATGTTATAGTGCTGCTTCATTTCCCTTAAAAAGGTTTGAGAAATAGCAAAAGTACCAAAAAGAGAGAAAAATACTGCAATAACAACAGAGATGCAACAAGAATCAGCTGCCCTGACAGTGACCCAAGTTCAGCTCTGCAGCATTCCTCTGCAAACTGCAAATCATTTCCCTTCCAGTTCATTTAAGAAGCTCTCACCCCTGACAGAAGAAAAACACAAGCTATTAAAATGCACAGTGTCGGCTTCAAATTAGCGTCAAAACTGACTCTGCTTCTCTCTAATCATGAGGTCAAGTCGAGTCGTTTTACTTCACTGTTAGCGATCATAAAGAGAACATAACGTAATTTCCTCCTCTGAATTAATCTATGACCTGGTTCCTTGTTAACCTCCCTGCGAATATGTATTTACTGCAGTTCAGGATGAGACACTCCATTGACTTTCACTTACTTTGTGTCACGTTTTTAAAATATAATAATATGCTGGTGCTAGCGGCCAGGGCTAAAGTTGGCGAGCTGTGGGAGAGCGGACTGTCTACTGGGAGATGTGGTATGACGGTCGGTGTGCTGCATTAGGAATGAGGAGATGAGGCAGAGTGTGAGGGAAATGCACGAGTGAAAGTCGAATCACACCAATTTATATTGATGTGCAGAAGATCCGTGATGTTAAAGGCTCCAGATGTGAGCATTTAGGCAGGGAGGGGCGAAATAAATCTTCCATTTTTGAAGCTTGACCCCCACTGGGGACTAAACGTCAGGATATCTTACACTGACGCGTCGATCTGAACCATTTTTTATAATTCTCACTCACACGTCCTCCAAATTCCTGTAAGTAAGGATGCATGATATTGGCTTTAGGTCAATATTTTCCAACTCACCTTGGCCAGTTGCCGATGCTGACATTAATATATGCATATATTTTTTTTCCACCTCATTGCAGAGAGCAGTTTCTCAGTCTGCAAACTGCAGTTCTTTTCAGCACATACACATTTACTGTCTCTTAGTCGTTCACAAACACATGGGGATGACGGCTCTAATGATGGATAATTAAATCTGTAGTGAGAATGTGATTTGACTCGTCCTTGCATGACTGACGCTGAGAAATTATTACAAATATCAACTTTGCTATCTGTTTCAGACACTTCAATAATTCAAGTGTGAATAATTTAATTGCCATCTTATTAGCTGGCAGAAATATTAAGAAGCCTTTCTTGGCCAATACTGATAACCTGATGATATTATCACACTTTCTGACATATAAGTGCAAAAATATATCTCTGAGCAATCCTTTTAAGTTATAGGAAAGCACATAAAACTATGAAACACACCCTATATTTATATAGAAATAAACTGCAATAGCACTGCCTATTGAAGGAAACGTTATGATTCCAATTAACATAATGAATAATGTTATTAATTAACATATCTTTCAAGTCACAAAAATGTTGATACATATCAGTACAATTCACAATGCAATATCCACTTGTAGCATTATTAAAGTTAATATTTTATTAAGTTTATGGAGATCACAGTCTGGTTTAATACAGGAAAGTTTCACAGTGATTTGAGAAACAATGTGTTTAGTAACATTTAATGAAAACCATGATCTTTCCCGAACCTTAAACTAAGTCATTTTCTTGCTGAGGTCGATAGGTGTTGATAGTGTGCCAGTTATAGTTAACTAATGTGTGTAAAACTGCCACTGCAGGAACAGTGGTTCTTATTTGCTCACTTTTGTGGATTACATGTCTTTTGCATTTGCCTATTGAGGTGAGATTCCTTCTGTAAGTCTTAAGGGTTTTAAACCAACTAGTCAAAAACCATATACCTGCAAGTACTGGATGTGCTCAAAGTCTGACCTGACGATCGTGCTGGATGAAAAATAAATGGATTGCCGAAGTTATTACTCTTTATCTTGAGAGTGTCGTGAATGTCTGTGCCAAATTTCACTCAAAACCACAAATGTATCAGTAGTTAGTAAGGTTCAATCCATTAATGTCTGTATAAAAGTTCATGGTGATCCAGTAGTTGTCGAGATAGTGCAGAGTATGAGCCTTTAGTGAGAATAAAGGCATAAAGGAGAATAAAGGTAATCAAATACATCCCTCTGGGCCTCCCTTCAACAGATGAAAAGCCATATATCTTGTCACCGAGTCTCTGTTTTTCCTTGATCAAGGTCAAACATACATCAGCCACCCACCCACACAAACACATCTGCTGCGCCCTCGCTCCCATAAGAGCCACCGTCTTGTTTCAAAGCAGACAATAAAGTCCAGAAGAGGACGGAGACACCATTTCACATGCTTTCTGCATATTGTGTAACCTCCAGAGAGAGAGCCGGCAGCACACTGCTGCCCACGTTGACTGAAGCTTTAGTGTAGAATGGTTAACAAATATAGCCACATGACATGTTTAAATCATGAGATAGGCAGTGGATGAGTCACATGGCTGACAGTATCTCTGCTTTTTTTTTTTTTTTTTTCTTTCCCCCGGGAGATGAAAAGTCAAAGCCTCTGCACTTCTGTATGACTTATGGCATGTCAGGGTAAAGGTCGTGAAACAGTCTTAAAACTGATCGATCCTTTCAGAGCATTGATCAGGTAAATGTTGGAAAATGGTCTAAAATGTAAAAAGCCCTTCTCTTGTTTAACGACTCAGCTAATAAAGTCAGATTTTAATGGTTGAATAAATATAAAATATGTATGAAGTTACAATAGTGCACATGCCTGAGGAAGTTCACCTTGAACAGACATGAAGCGCACTCTTAGAAATAAGAGTTTCAAAAGGTTCTTCTTGAGGGGCTGAGGCTTCACTGAGAACCATTTACTTCCGTAGAACCCTTTTTGAAGAAAGGGTTTGTCAAGGGTTCTTTGTAAGACAAGGAGTTCCATTAAGAACCCTTTTTGAAGGAAAGAGAAGAACTCGTTTGTCAAGGGTTGCCCGTACCTTAATATAAAAAGGTTCTCGAAAGAACCCCTTAGGTGGGTTCTAAATAAAACCTTTGGAACATAAAAAGGTTATCTGTAGAGCCCCTTCATGGTACCTCGATAGAACTCTTGCAATATAAAGAATTCTTGTTAGAACCCAGAGTGGGATAAAGTCCTTGTATTATAGAGAGGTTCTCAGTATAATCCCTTGTGTGTTCTGGATGAAACCCTTAGAATATAAAAAGGTTCTCAGCAGAACCCCCCTTGGTAGATTCTAGATTAAACCCTTGGAATGTATTTCACTGTTTTGGTGGGTTCTAGGTGAATTCCTTGGTCTAGTAAAAGGTTCTGGGCAGAACCCCTGGATGGGTTCTTGTTAGTGCCCTTAGAGGGTGGAAAGTTTCTGGATAGAACACCCAGAGAGTGTTCTGGGTAGAACAATTAGGCCATACAAGGGTTCCTCTTATAGCAGTTTCTGGGTGAAACCTGTCACAGACGGTTCTAGACATAACCCTTTATGTTGAGTTCTAGCTAAAATTCTCTAACTTGGTTTCAAGTGGAACCAAAAAAGGGGACAAGCCTAAGAACCCTTTATGGTTCTAACCACCTTTATTTCTCAGCGTGTGATGCATGGTGGGCGGTGTCCTCTTTGTGCTCTCTGCTCACCTCATGTGATCAATCCTGAGGTGATTGATTGGTTATGGAGATGTCAATCAATACTGGGCTCACTTGGGCGGGACGACATGGATCATAAATAGCACTATTTAGCAGGAAGGAGGCAAAGAGAGGAGAAGAAACCTGGCATAAAGGAGAGGCAGTTTGTATTTCTGTATATTTTTATATGTAATCCATACGTTCTGAGCACTGGGAGTTGACTGTGGAGGAGTGAGATCAATGTGCACCAGTTTATGTCTCTGAACAGCAGAGAATCAGCCCTTAGCTCTTAAAATCCAATGAAGGCACTCGGTTCTCTTATGGAGGACCAGTGATCGGTATCACAGGGTGAGCAGGTTGAGGTGAGACTACAAAACAGGACTCCAGATTCTTGCCTCCTGCTGTAAAAAGCGCCTGCTTTTACTTATCGCGTTGAATTTTGAGAGCGAACGAGCACAGACGTCCTAAAGGATTCAGGAACAAACTGCTTGCACGTACAGTACGCAGGTATATACACACAGACCAGTATAACCAAAGGCGCTCCCATGCAATGTCAATGAAACATCTTTCCAGCAACAACACAGCACAGGGGTATAAAAACAGGTTGGGCTCGTGAAATATGCAAGACAGGATTTCAAATTGAATCTCTTCAAAAGCTGCTGCCCCGGGATGTGGGTAAAATGGACGGAGAGACAGCGGGAGATATAAAAAGAGAGAGAGAGAGAGAGTGAGAGAGAGAGAGACAGCAGCAGTGGAAACTGTATTGCAGATTTATGGTTGATGCGCTCCAGATATACAGATATATAAACCGCCCAGTACTGATGAGCAGGACTTCAGAAATGGAAAATGACACATTCAATGTCACAGAATGTCATTTATAAATCTGGTTGGAAATCATAGCTATCTGCTAAAATATGTTTCTGTACGACCTCACAATACTACCTTTTTTACACTCACTGGCAATTTCTGGGTTCTTTTTTTTTAAATGAGGAAGTACGAGAACGTTAGAGGTGAGGTTAGAATAAGTTATTGTTCTGTAAGTCACGAGAAAGACTCGTGTCTTGGCTATGACGCCCCAAATCAAGTCCATGTCATTACACACCAAATTTAAAGCTGCATTCCTCCATAACAGTAAACAGTGGTGGGCTAATAGTATTAATGAAATTATATTGTTTCTTTCAAATAAAGTTTATAAGATTCAACAAGTCTAGGGGTCTATAGCCGCGCTCTGTGAGCCTGTACCTAGGCACAGCAATGCTTTAAGCTAAATGCTAACACATCTTAGTTTAGCATGTTAGCATTTTAACATTTACTAATTAGCACTTAACATGAAGCACAACCGAGGACAACTGGAACAGTAACGGTTTTGCAAGTAGGCTAAGTCACCATAAACCAAAGTACGGTACAAAATATAATGGAGCTAAATGAAATATCAGGGGTGTTTTCAGATTTTAGGTATCACACTGAGGCCTTGAGGTCATTAACTCTTAATAGACACACTGTCTAAAAGAGAGACATATCCATTTTACAAACTCCATGTCTGTTTACTTCCTGTCAACTCTAGAGCAGCGCTACACCTCCAACCTTCATGATTTTTCAT
Organism: Lutjanus erythropterus; assembly: GCF_056507025.1. Classification (NCBI taxonomy): domain Eukaryota; kingdom Metazoa; phylum Chordata; class Actinopteri; order Lutjaniformes; family Lutjanidae; genus Lutjanus; species Lutjanus erythropterus. The sequence continues at coordinate 18,884,273 of NC_139338.1, read as the reverse complement.
CCTTTAGTTAGTAACTTCACTTTTCACAGTTAACTTTGTGTGTTAGTAGTATTTGCCATTTGTTGTTGTATCCCACAGTGTTTTTGATCATTTTAATAATCACCTCAGTGTTTTAGATAACCGTTAGCTAGTACTTCAGTGTAGCATTAGCCTGATTTTGACAGCTTTGCTAATATGAGGTTGCCATGGCTCCTTTTTTTACACTTGATGCTGAGAAGAACTTTCAAAAATTCTTAAATGGAAATAAGTGACTACATTGTGAAAGAAGGGGATATTTGCACAAAAGTTTGTCTTATTCAACAAAAAGTTGACCAAAGTGGCGGGCCGACACCCTCAGAGCAAAGCTGCTGACAACATGCGTCAGTATTTTATCCTTGTGATTTAATTAGAATGATCATCCCTGAGTTTTTCCTGTTGGTTTCACACCTTTCCCTTGTGTTTGTACAACGTGATTGGCTGTTGCTGGATATATATGTCTGCTGTCAGAGAGAAGACAAAAGAGAAGGGTTAATGGCCTCCATACTCTTCGTCATTCGCAAGTCCAAAGGCTAAAGTCCAGTGAAGTCACGACTCATCGCTGTCAAAGTCCTTTCTGATGTTGTCAAGTGAGGCACAAGATTCCTGAATCGAGTCTGAAAGAGTCAAGGTCATGTCACACTGGAGATATTTGTGTCCTGCATCCCAAACAACCCTATTCAAGAGCTCGAAGCTGCCTACACGTGTACAATGTGTTACAGTAGGTACACAAAGCCTGTTTTAGATTGTCGTCGTCTTTTCTCATGCTTATGCCTCTGCTTCTTATTCCCATCGTGTGACACATAAGAATCTCAATGCTATTTTTATACCTCGTGGCAAAAGCTGCTTTTTATGGGGCGCCTAACAGAGAGGCAAGAAGAAAAGGGTGTGTTCAAGAACAACAATGCCTGAAGAAAGGATTCAGCTGCTGCTTCGCCTCGCTGCGAGTGGAACAAACAATTGAGCCGTCCCCCCACCCCGATGATTTCACAAACTAATTGCCTATTATGTGGCCCGTCAGGGGGAAATAACTGTGTTTCTTCCTTATCTGGCTCACTTCCTTTCTCACATATTTGAATATGTCCCGAGGCAGATTCCCAACGCACAGGTCTCTTGTTTGAATTCGGCTCTTTTAAGAAACATAGTTCAATACCTCCAGGATCACATGACAGAGGATCTATGATGCTGAATCACAGGAGCTTGGAAAATACTGCGGATGGTTCCGAAATATCTGAACAAGCCTGACTTTTTTTAAGTATACAAAAGATATTAAACAAAGCCATTGTGCACACAGTGTATGAGTGTATTGATTCCTCTGCTCTGCAGTAACTCGCTGCTATAGGCTTATTGAAGTCATCAAGTTATTGGCTCTGAAGGAGGAGAAACTATATTGAGGAATAGAGCTTACAACAAAAACTCACATATCACAGACACAGAAAATCTGCTTTTTTGAGGCTAATTTTATAAACGTCATGCATGCTGTTACAGTTAGTTGGTGCCACTGCCGTGTTATTGAGCGTAAATGGGTGATATTATATCATAATTCAGTTAGTACAGTGTTTGATTTACTGTAATTCACTGCTCAGTGGTTATGATCAAAGTGCAGGTCGTCATGGTTATATGTCGACTGCATGCTCGGGAAGGCTGTAACAGAGACGTGGAAATGAAACAAAAGACCTGAAAAAAGCCACAACTGTGAAATGACAAGCTAACTGTACATTTGAGATCTCATAGGAGAGACTCGGGAGAATATTGTTCAGGATGTGGAAAACATGTTTTCTCAGTAAGCTCCTTATTGTGAGTGATGGAGTCCTGCATGAATATAAAATAATCTGCAATATTTGGTCATTTCACATACGAGTATTTGAGTTATTGTGCTGGTTTGTGGTGTACAGGGTGCAACTGGAGCGTGGTGGTTTCAACCAGAATGTAACGGCAGTTATGTGCAAAACTTTCACATTAACATGCAATTTGCAATTGCAGTGCATAGCATTTCTGTGCAAAAATTACAGCCTGCAAGCACTGGTCAGTACTCCACTGTAAATATCCCACAATGCAATGCAGTCGTGGTGACAACAACAACAGAAACCGGCAAATTCAGACAGCATCCAAGGCAGCTCTGGAATGATGTCAATAATTCGATTTCGATTCGATTTAAAAGTAAGTAAGGTTTCACAGTAATATTTTTAAAATTAGGTTACCATGGTTACGTGTCTCCAATCAGCAAGGAAACTCTCTGTGATGCAGCTGAGCGGTGCATCCGAAGAGATACAGAAAATATTTAACAATGGTACACACGTTTTGTATGTGCAGAGTATGGCATGTGATAGCATGTTGGTAGGTTTGATTTGATTGATATTCGCTTGCAGTCAAATCTGATCAAACCGCACCCACAATTTTTCCGATGGGTTTTGGGGTGTTAAAATTTTAATAAATAACGTTTAAGGACCAGTGTCACTAGTAGTGTCACTGTGTTTTTCCTGTCACCCCTTTGTGTCTCTTGTCCTCCCTCCTGTCTCTCTCTATGGTTGTGTCCAAAATCTCTGACTCATTCACCACCTCTTACTCGCCATCTATACAGTGAAAAAAAACATTTTCAGACGCTACTCGAGTAATTTTCTCTGTGCCATTAATTCCATCTTTTATTGTGCTGTTTTTCTTTCAGTGCAATGATGGTATATAGTGTTTGATTAAAGACTACCAGTTGCACACTACTTTTCATGATGCATTTTAGTACTATATAATAATAAATCTCACTATACATTTGGACAACACTACAAAATGGCTGTGTGTGAGTCTGTGTGTGTGTGGGCACGGTGCCTCCCTCGTTCTCCTGATTTCCTGATTGACTCCCCATTCAACTCACCTGCTCCTTGCCGCACACCTGAGACCCATCAACTGAACAGCCCTGCAGTATAGACACCAGATCCTTGTGTGTTTTCTGCTACTCTCAACTTTCTTCCATCCTTTTTGTTTCTGCAACAAATATCCTTTCCTTAATCCTAAATTCCCTGAGTTGATGTCCTGCACTACACTGATCATAACTGACTGTCATAAGAATATTCAACATAAAAGAAAACATGCAATTTCAAATCAAGTTTCAGGAGCTTTAAGGACTGGACAGGCCTAATGCTGATAGCTGTTGTATGTATGAGGATGAACTGGAGGAAGAGGAGGTGAAGGAAGATACAGAAAATATGATGACGAAGAGATTCTAAAAATTCTTGAGGGAAACACCACTCAGGATATGTTAAAAAAAAAAAAAAAAAAAAGTAGCTGTTGGTTGGTTGCATGTAACAGTTTGTTTTCTTCAGATTAAGTGTAATTTGAATGAAAATCCCCATGAAAACTTAAAACAAATTAAATAAACTGTTTAGGGTGTCTTGTTCACATGTCCCACAGTCACACAATTTCTGTCAAAAGCAAAACCCCACAACACACAAAGACTGAACTTTTGACAAAAGACTGAACTGAGCTATTATGAGTTCACTTCAGCGCTTTCTACTGAGATGACTTTTATTATTACTCATGCTCTTATTAAATGGGAGAAGACAAGCCACCCACCATGGTCTGGATTCTCCCGGGAGCTACTTAATGTCATGTGGGCGAGCATGCACAGATATTACACTTTGAAATATAATGAATTTTCTCTTGGAATTAGCACGTTTATTCTGATTAAGGTGTTTATGTAAGCTGTGTTTTTCTGATTAATCTCTTGGTAACATTAGTGCAATTAAAATCGCCCCCCAAAATCTATTTTTTGAGACACACTCAAAGATTAAAAGCTGGCTATAAAAGAGTAAGAGGGTGTTTCATAATAATAAAAAAAAATTTTAAGTGTTATTTCAGTTGACCGTTTGCTAAACTCAGTGCCAGAACAGCAATTGGCAGTCTATTCATAGCTTAGCAAATGTAGCTAGATATACCAAGCCAATCAAGATTTTGATTTCTTCACATGCCAAAAGAGTACTCAATATAAAAGAGTTTGAAGGCTTGTCAAAATACTTTTTTAACCTTTCAAAACCAAAAAGTCTGATATTGGCTAACTATTTTTGGCTAACTAGTTTCGTAGCAACAGCTAACCTTACATTATTTGCAGGCTCTACTGATAGCATTAATGGCTAGCTAGTTTAACAGCAACAGTTAACCTTGGATTATTTGCAAGTTCTGACATTAGTGTACCTGACTAGTAGCAACAATTAACTTTGCTTTGTTTCCAAACTAATTATATTATTTAGTGGGTTACAGGTTATTTTAGAAAAATACCAGTTCATGACTGGAACATCCATTCTGTTTAGAGTAATGGAAAAAATAAAAAGTATAACTCACTGTGTTGGTTGTCCAGGTATGTGTTTGTTATTTTTGCCTGAGGCATGTAGCTATAGCCTCTGTTTTTTAGCATGCTTAAGACCCTTTTATGTGGTTCTCATGTTAAATAAATTAGCTGTAAACATTAAAAAGTCAGAGACAGAAAACCAAATGTTTAGTGTTAGCATTTGCTCACACTACAGTCGTAACAGTTTACTCCAGCCAGCAAAATCCATGGATGTTGGCTAGCAATTTGAAGCCTGCTTTTGTTTACCTCTGTATGAAACTGAAGATCCACTGTGTCAAAAATTACTGTGAATTTCAAGTGGGAAATCTGTCACTGTTATCATTGTAAACTGCACACCAAAAAGCTTGGCAGGCGTAGCAATTAGCTAACAGGAATGGAGTTTAGCAAACGGTCAGAGAAGAAAAGACATCTGCAACGTGGCAGTGGTGGAAAATGCTTCTGTCAACAGATGAAGAGCGAACAAAGAGCAAGAAGAGTAAAGCTACTCATCATGAGCTGGAAAAGGTGTTTGGAAAGATGGAAAGACAGGTGGACAAGGACATGAATTGTGCACATTACATGGCCCGGTTGACAGAAGAGAAATACCCGTAGACTGATTTTGGCTGAAGGAGTTGTCAGACCATCCAGGGAAATCGGAGGCAGCTGCACGGAGATAAATCCAGACTTTCATTACATCCAGGAGGAGCACGTGAATGAGTAGTCAAATTTATGTTGGGAGCTCAAAGTTGTTTAAGAATATCCGTGAACTCGCTGTGATATTTCAGAATGGGACAGTGAGAGGATGAAGCCTTCTCGGAATCAGAGAAGACAGATTCACAAATGGTACAGAAAGGCTCACAGACATGTCATGGAAAATGAATATGAATTGAAAATGCAACTGCTCAGTTGTGGTGGTGGTGGTGGCGACAGCCGAAATATTTACACAGGACACGATGCTGGGACTGAGAAACGTCCCTCGTGTTGAGGAATGACTTTGGTGTATGGAGGACAGAGATGAGTTCTGAGAGGATTATCAATAAAGTACTAAATCTGATTGTCTAAGAGATTATATCCAAAACAAACAGAGGGGAGACAAGTGGGGGGAATGGAAATATAGCAATTCCCACAATGATTTAGACAGTTATGATGGAAGGGCAGGCTGAGACACTAAAGTAGAAACTCAAGTGTGGTGACTGTAGGATAAGCACAGATATCGGCTCATTTAAAGAGACACCCAGTGAAAAACGCTGTAAATGAAAAGACACAAGCAGGGAATGGCAGCGGGATTTGTCTTGAAGCTAATTATACTAATGGTGATCCCATTAACTTTTTCTGGAATACTGGATTGACTGAATAATTGTCAGCTAGAACAGCTGCTAAGGATTATGGCAAAACGCCAACAAGTAAAAAGAGAATACGAAATAGGATGTATTAAACCTGCATTAAATCTTTCTTGGCTACTGAGAGATCATGTAATAGATCTACAACATTTAAAGATTTTGAGAGTTTCTTGCAACATTGTGAATGTAAGCCTAATATTTGCTCTCCTTTTACCTCTGTTTTGGTCTCCACCATATAGTTGTTAAATGCTAGACTATGTTCACCAGCTCATCTGTAACTTTGTATTCCTGTCTGGTGCTGTGCAGGTAACATACAGTGGGCTAGTAAGAGCTGGAAATTGGTGAAAGTGGTGGAGAGGAGTGGTGAAAATGAAATAAATCAGCAAGTTGTGGGCCATAAACCAAACAATATGTTTAAAAATGCTAAAATGGTGCCATTCCGTTGTTCCGATGGCCAATTATTCAAAAGTCTATTTTTCTAACTGCCAACATTTTTCCGAAGGCCCATTGCCCCGAAAATACACTCTCCCTGTTATTGGTTTAGTTCAGTCAATCAATGAAATAATTACTGGTTTCAAGATAAACCACAATAAAACTTCTGAGGATTGTAATAACCATTTCTAAATTTCAATCATCACTGATTACATTTCTATCAAAAACTTGCAGTCAATTAAAATTGGGTACTCAATACCTTTTTAGGATATCAAGTAAAATAACCCAGCACCAAGTATATCAAAACTTCTCCAGTCATACGATTTCTGGATTTGATCCTTTTTGTTCCACGACTTAGAAAAAGATGAACATTTGTATGTTTTTTCACCACAAGAGTTCTTCAGTTGAATGCAGTGTGTGATTGTGACCTATTCCCCTAATTGTTAGGGTTAAAACTAACCCTACCCTAACTGCAGGGAGAGTGGGCCTTTCAAGCAATGGCCGTTTGTTTTTAGCCTTTTGGACAAGAAGGTTTTCAATCCAATTGGGCATATTCTTAGTGATGGGGTTTCGGGACAATGGGCCATCAGAAGAATGGACAGTCCCCTCTGAAACGCTCCATAGCTGAAAGGAACTGCAGAGTCCAGTGATACTTGTCTGTGGATTTGTCACTACCAGCGATTTATGTTGGTATTGGCTGCAGAGAATAGCTTGAATAGTCTTGCTTTTGTGGCATATTTATGGATATTGAAAACATAAGGTGAGTTTCTGAAGTTTGAGATCTAAACCGAATCACAATCTGTAAAATTTGATATAGTTTAAGGTATTTATACGACACTCTGCAGTCTTGTGACATGAAGTTAAAATAGTGCCAACATAACGGAAATTGAAAACATCAATCTACTTCCTTACACTGCAATTCACCTTCAGCAACTTTAAAAGCCCACTCATGATCACTCACACGCTTCACTGTCAGTACAGACAGCGTACAGTAACGCTGTCAGGAAGAACGCTACCCCGTACATACACAATGATCTGTTTGATCCGTGTTTGAAGAAGAGATAACGGGACAAGACAGCACATTTGGCATCTGATAAAACACACTGTAAGCTCTTCAGTGTATTACACCAGAGTGGGCCTTGACGCTCGTAAACACACACCCACACACACATACACACACAGAGCACAGCCAGATACATTATGCAGCCAAACACAGCGGGGGCTCTGGGCTCGTCAAACAATAATACAGGGGGACCATGAGACAAACATGTACACATATCTAATGAATACAAGTTGTTCACTTTATTATAGAGACGGGATGACCTACACTGTATCTAAATCTAATAAAGGAGCACAGCAACAGCCTTCTCCTGTGGGCTGGGCATCACCGCTAGTGATATATAAAGCACCAAACCCTTGATTAACATGGTTTGGTTCCTTTGGTTTATGAGGTCAAAATATTATGATGCCGACCACGAACACCACTTCAACTTCCAAACCTTTATTTCACTGTCCTAGAGGAATGCCACACTAATTCTTGGTTTTGGCACAGGTCATTTTAAACTGCATGAAGAAACACTCAATGTTGTCGATTTTTCTGGAGAAGACAGTCTCCAGATTATGTGTCCAGACTTACAGTGTGAGGTTATTTATTTTCCTTGCTACAGGGCTTATTTGTCAAACAGCACTTGGTGCTACAAAAGAAAAAAGTCGAGGGAGGAGGTTGTTTATCGCAACGACGGGGCCGAGGCACAAGAGGCATGGTCTGGCATCGGGCGGTACTATTCACTCTTTGGCACGTTCTCCATTATCTGTCAGCGTTCTTTCACACACACACATGCACACAGTCATATACTCCAAATCAGTCTCCCCTCATCGGTGAAATTGCTTTCAAGGGAAGGGTAAGGAAAAAAATGTTTCACCCTGTTCACTCTATGACAAAAATAAAGTTAAGCTAGGAGGTGGCCAGCGTTGTGTTTCCACTGACTCTCCACGAGAAAGTGGTGAGATGCTATCCCATCACAGGGCCGATAAGAGCAGCAGAAAATTCAATTACATCTCAGTGAAATGTGAAAGGTTTTTCTTCCAGAGTGAGAGCCTGTCCATGCCTGTGTGGACCTTCACGTTTAATCTTTTCTCTGACATTGGTTCTCGTTGGAGGTGATGTGGGCCGTTGACCAGGCTGGTGTCGGCAATGTCAAAGCAGGTCTATCTGAAAATGGGCTTAGTGGGCTACTGTAGAGGCAGACTAATGGTGCGTTTTATGGTTATCAAATGGGGTGAAAGAGTGGAATCAAAAAGAGAAGGACACCTGGTGTGCAACAGTGGCGCCTTAACAAGTCTGACTTCACCAACAGTGTCTTTGACATTAAAAGGTCATGTCAGATTGTGCGTTAACAATATATGGCTAAAAAAATCTTTCTTTGTATTTTAATTTCTAAATCAGTAAAAATATCATGTTTTCTTCCTGTGAAAAAAATATGTTTACATAATCTAGAACCAACCATTTTCAACCAATAATATCATGGCATCCACCCACCAATCTTCAACTTTTAGCAGTGCTCAGATTCATCAGTTGGCTTGCTAGCAAAAGCATGGTACATCAGTGTGTCTTCCAAGATGTTCGCCACCTCAAAACCTTGTTCTGCCTCACCATCATCACCATCGTTACCATGGTTACGGGCCCACTGGCTAGAATTTATTTACTTTTAAGGAAAGTGGTATCTGTGACAGCAGATATCTCCTCAAGGCATTTCACAGTGGACTCCTTCAGTAGCTAACGTTAGCTGCATGCAGCATGCCATGGGTTGGGAGACTCACTGATTAACATTACTGCACAAAAACACAACTTAATGACTTTATTCATTGTTTTGGGTGAAACTGGATCATATTTTATGGAGAAAACACTTTCTGTTTTTCTCTCTGGTGTCTTCCAGCTGCTGACACATCACATCTAGTGTTTTTTTTAATTGGTGCTCCCCATCACCAGGGCCAACGATGCTCACTGATGTGCTTAGCAATGGGTCACACAAGTAATCGGACACAGTGCATCCTTTTCATTTCAAGTGTATGCCGTGCATCGTCAAATACGTCTCCCCTTACATACGACTGTGTTTAAACATTTGTTGGATGTCCCACCCGGTGCCAGAATCCTATCCAGTGAAATACAACTTCACTTTAGACCATTTAACTCAGCATGTTTATATTAGCAACTAGCTAAGGGAAGGCTACCAGCTGCAGGGGCCATGTAGAGTGAATGCTGTTGTAATGTTAGCTGGGAGCCATATTGGCACCATGTTTTGGTATCCAACATACTAACCCCAAACTGCCATTAGCTCGATTAGCAATGCAGTTAAGTTAGCTGACTTGGGCAGAAACCAAACACAGCAAGAAAACCACCGCAGCACTGTATTCCCTGTCATCAAACCTCCATTGGTCTCGGAGGTGGTGTTCGGAAGGAGTCAGCTAGGTTAGGTTAATGTATCTGCATGGCTGGTGTTAACGCTCATTCAGCGCTATTAGCTACCGTAAATGCCAATCAATATCTGCAACAAGTCCCTCCCTGGTTGCCTGTTTTTATGGGAACAACATAATTAACAAATAACACTTGTTTCATGAGGACTTTAAAAGGTCAAACCAAAGTTCTGTGAGGAGAAGCTACGTTAACTTTGATTGTGAGTCTGTGACACTCACCTCAGGTTGTTTTTCTTTCTTTATGTTCAAGGTCTCTTTAGGCATCTTCATTTTGATGGTTCCTTTGTGCCTCTCTTCAGCAAAGAAGTTGAATTTTTTTTTTTTTTGGACTGGCACCACTGGTCTTTTTTTAACAAGTAACTCATTTTGACCACCCATCACCTCTTCAAAAGGAGGCTTGAGCTGACAGGGAATGACACAGCCTGACATGCACACTGCAAAGATGACTCACCACAAAAAAAAAGGGAAAAAAAACACACACACACACAGTTGAAGTCATGGTAACAGCCGCACAGTGTGCACAAAAGCATGAGAGAGTAAAAAGGGATGCTCTCTGAAATATTTCACTTTCATCAGCATTCAGCCTCTGAAGGTGGGTCATTCATTTTACACACAAAAAGCTAATTTTTAATAGATATTTCTTCCCTTTTCGTCGTCTTTCGCATCATAAATATGTGCTCCTCATTTCTAATACCAACCACACGCAATTGAAAGGAGGATATTTTATCTTTCACCAGATGGAGACACGTATCTGCATCATTAAATCTCCCCGTCTTTCTTCATTCTCTAATCTAAACCTCAACCATGCTCCCTCTTTTCTTCCTCCTCGTCATCCCCGTCTCTCATTACAGTGAGCGAGGCGACAGCACAGGCAGGTCGCCCTGTCAGCAGTTTCTTTGCATCCTCCTCCACCTCCTCCTCTCCGCTGATTTCCTTGTTGATCTACCGTCGTGAGGCTGTCGGCGAGCTGTCAGGTCAAGGACTCTACGGTGATGTACGCCAAGCCTGACAGTGTCACCCACGCCTGGGACACCTAATGTCCCTTCACAGGGAACAGTAGGGAACAATCTGTACCGGTTAAATCCCCACCTGGTTCAGTGTGTGCGTGACTGGGATGGACAGCAGGTGTGCAAATAAATGTAACACATTTTCCCATTTTTCTCTTCTAATACCTGTGAGTCTCTCACTCGCTCATGCTCCTGCAGTTATTTATTTATGTGTTGTGCTGCTTGTGGCGTGGATTAAGTTAAACACACAAGGATGATCTGGCACCAACAGCAAACCCAGATGTACAATATGGCATCCAACTGTGCAAAGGCAATAAACAATTGTGGTGTGAGTCTGAGATTTAGCTCTTAAAGACCAGCTGGTAAACTGTCAATATTTCTAAGTATGCAACCCCAAAGTTTTTTGCATTTTAGTGGAGGGACCCCCACTTCATCTGAGATAACAAAAAGGAATATATAAAATACCATGTCAAGTTTGTTTGGCTCTGATACATAGATTTATGTAAATGATGATTAATCATGAAGCTGACACACTGAAATATAAGGTGCAACTTCTTGAATTTGGCCCACTTTGTTTGAGCTACTAGATCCAGACTCCTGAAGAAGACCTGAGTGGAGTATTTTCTGTTGTCCCAACAAGTCCAACAGAAAATACTCCACCCACAGTGCTCTGCAAAGTATACATCATACTAGCATCACCTCATCAAGTGCCAGTTGCCAAGGCCACGCCCCTTTTTGAAAAAAAAAACATGGTTTCACTTATCAAGATAATTGTCAAAATGACAAAAGGTTGTGGGCTGTAAAACAACTAAATGTACAAAGTCGTCACGGTCTCCGGTTGCTGATCCTTCCTGGAAAGGGATCCCAAAACGCAGCACAGTAAGAATATATGTGCCTGCAGAGAATGGTAATTCTTTATTTTGGCAGCCGTGTTAATTCTTTTTTGATAATACGCTAAATATGAATTTGCTTCTGTCATTTATTTCACTTACGTCGAATTAGAAACAACTGTAATAACCAAGGCTTTCACACTGTGCTTTGAGGCAAATAACAACAGGCAGCTAACGTTGGCTTAAGAGGAGAGAGACTGTTTGAGTAAAAGACATAAAGTTACTGAAGAGGTATGACTGCTGAGTGATGGACATTTATTTGTTAAGGTATTGTGATATCTCAGATTTAGGCAAAGTAATAAAATAATGAGCATAACATGCCAAATATCGTAAATTATGTCCATAAAAACTTCTCAAAACTGTAATTCAAACACGTCAAAGTGTGATATTTGCAAAGTATAGTTTGACAGCAGCTGGTTAGGTAGCATAAAGATTGGAAACGGGGAAGCAGGTAGTCTAACTCTGTCCAAAGTTAAAAAAATTCACCAATCAGGGTATTTAAAGCTAACTAATTAGCCTATGTTTAATAAACTATAGAAACACTAAGAACACTAGGTTAAGCTAACTAGCTGTTAGCTCCTGGTACATATTTTGCATAGAGACAAGAAAATGGTATCAATCTTTGTTTTAAACTCTCTAAGTAAGCAAATAATCGTATCCCTTCCCCAAAATCCCTTTAAATTGTCATCTTGACATTACATTGATTACAAAAATAAATGTGTCAGGATCTATCTAATTAAGATCAGCGGGTGATTGATTCATCAATCACATCATACTTTTGCTTCATCACTTCAAGTATGGGTATCACATGTTCAGCTCAGATTACTATCACAACAGATTTGGCCCAAATTCCACAAGAAGTTCAGAGTAATAGTTTTCAAGAGGTGCATTCAGTACAAGGCAAGTAACGTTAACGTTAGCAGCTAACGCTACTCCCAATTGGCCCCTGACTGTTCCTGTTTATTGAAGTCATCTGCTGTTTTATTTACAGGGACATGGACTCACACATTATTATTCAGAAGACACTGACCTAAGAAGGGAGGTAAAAATAAAAAAAAAACACAAAAAACACCCACTTAGCTTAGTGCAAAATCCATCCTCCATAGGGACTAGCTTAAAAGCTATCTTAAAGGTTAACCAATGTATCGCTGCCTGCTTATGGGAAGAGACGTAATTTCCTGGGGTGATTCTCATTGAGCATTTGAAAAAAAAATTAGAAACTTAAGAAACAGTGTGAGGGGCTCTTAGCCTACCACGTAAAAGTGATTCACACATTTTATTCAGCTGCACCTGCTCAGCAACTTGCCTTGCCTTTGGCTGGCAGTAATTAATTAGAGCAGCACATCCAAATGTCAGGGGCAACAGAAAGGTCAGATATTCAACTAGGACGTCAGGACAGAACCACAGAATCAACCCAAATTAATCAAGAAATTCTGAAAAAGTGGCAGTAGAGTTACTGAAAAGAACACTTAATGTAAGACACAAATGTTAGCAGCTAATGCTACTTCCAGTAGGCCCCTAACTGTTCCCATTTATTGTAGCCGTGTGTGTTTTATTTACAGGGACATGCACTCACACATTATTATTCAGGAGGATGACAGAACTACACAACTGATGTAGAAAACACCCACTCAGCTTAGTGAAAAAAAAAATCCAAATTCCATAGGGACTAGCTCAAAAGCTAGCTTAGATGGTGTATCACAACCTGTTTAACATTGTTCGTGTGGGAAGAGACACTAGAAAGGTCAGATATTCAGGTACACCAATACAGAGCCACAGATTTGACCCAAATTCATCAATAAATTAAAAAAATAGCAGTCAAGTTACCAAAAAGAGCACTGGATGCAGGACAAGAACTGTTAGCGCTAGCAGCTAATGCTACTTCAAGTTGGTCCCTAACTCTTTCTGTTTATTGGGGCTATTTGCTGTTTTATTTACAGGGACATGCACGTACATGTTATTATTCAGACGGATGACACTGAACTAAGAAGTAAGGTAAAAAACACCCACTTAGCTTAGTGTAAAATCCCTTCTCTGTAGGGACTAGCTTAAAAGCTATCTTAAAGGTTATCCAGTGTATCACTGCCTGCTTAACATTGTTTGTGTGGGAAGAGACATCATTTTCTGGGGTGATTCTCATTCAGCATTTGAAATAAAATGTAGAAAATTAAGAGTGGGTGTGAGGGCACGTAAAAGTGATTCACAATTGGTAAAGAAGTGAATAATTTGTATTTAAAAGGTCGGACTCTCAGTACCTCTTCTGTTATCTGCTGCGTGCTGCAGAATGAGACGCATTGTTAATTCTTCCCTCCATTTGAACCCGCGGGAGATTTACAGCACACACTCTGCCCTCCCTGCTACCTCTGGAGCTGATGGGTGGTGCAGCTGAGGACACCAGATGCCTGCTTTTGGGGCATTTGGCTCCAGTTTTATTCGACAATGAGGCATGCTGTAACACATTAGCACTGGCTGACATGATGAGGGTGAAAAGGATGGTCATTGAGCTCAAATTTTAAATCTGCAGTCATTGACTTCTTTACAGTTTAATAGGACGAGATGACTAGGTGGAGGGACAGAGGATGAAAATATGGGCTGACAGCCAAAAGCAGAAAGGTCAGGACAAAATGTGCAGCCAGCATGTGGACAGACAGATGTCTCTGACTGCCAGGACTTCTGCTCCTCATTAGCACCCCCTGCTGTCCAGAAGAGACTTATTTTGTCCATTTGTGCAGCTGCTGGCAGTTTAGACAGAGGGACAGCTCCACACAAAGAGCAGACACTCATCCCTGGACATTTCACTGCTCTTTCTTGGCTCACACTCTCTCTGCATCCACAAACACTCACCTGCACCGAGGGGACATTTTATCACAGCGCAGTCAGGCAGAGGTTGAGCTATTGACTGTTCTGCAGAAAGGGACTATGGGTATTCTGGGACCCCCTGAGATGATGGAGACTAATAAGATGGCAGACCATTAAAGACGGCCGGAGAAAGGAACAAAGGGGGATAAACAGAGAACATTTATACTACCGTGGCACATTGTGTGTATGTGCAGGTGCGCTCTTAGAAATAAGGGTTCTAAAGGGGTTCTTCCTGAGGTTCTACTCAGGATCATTTACTTGTGAAAGACCTTTTTTTTTTTTTTAGGAAGAAAGGGTTCCTTAAGGATTGTTGAGATCCTTAAAGAGATTTGCCAAGTGTTCTTTGTACCATAATATTAAAGGGTTCTCAGTGGAACTCCTTGGCTAGGTTCTAGAGGAAACCCTTGTTATATAAAAATTGTTCTTGGTAAAACTTCCTGGGTGGGTCCTGGGTGAATAGGTTGTAATATAAAACGAGTTCTTGGTAGAGTTCCCTTGGTTGGTTCTAAATGGAACCTTTGGAATATATAAGGGTTCTTGGGAGAACCACAGGGTGGGCTCTAGATGAAGCCCTTATAAAAGTGTTCTTGGAAGAACCCCCACTGACAAGAATCTAGGTTCTCACTGACAAGAATCTAGGTTCTTGTCAGCACCTAGATTACCATAAAAGAGTTCTCTGTAGAACCTCTCCATAGGTTAGGTTGAAATTCTTTACAGATTGTTCTTGCCGTAACCTTTTATGTTGGGTTCTTGGTAGAAATCTCTGAAAGGGTTTCAAGTGGAACATTTATAAAAGTTCTAACAGGAGCCACGACAGGCTGGTTATGGGGACAGGCTTGAAGAACCCTTTATGGTTCTAATTCTTCTTCTCTAGCACCTTTATCTCTAAGAGTGTGTGTGTGTGAGGAAATCGGAGGATTCTTACTGTAAGTCATTGAGTCCACAGTTTATCACACAGCTCTGCCTCTGGACTCAAAATCTTCATTATCTGAAATCATAACTGGTTCTACTGAGAACACAGCATTCATCTGAGCCGTCAGCGAATCAAAAGATCTCTATTCAGCCTGAGAACAAAGAGGATCGTAATCAGAATAGGACTCCGGCTCGTAATGATCGCCTCATTTTTCTCTGAAAAATGGAAAACATTACGGAAAAATGCACATTTATTGTTTTATTACTCGCAGTGACTCTGCGAGCACAGAATGGTTATTACTGCATAATAAGCCTCGCCGCAGCATATTTCAGCCGGTATCACGGAAGTAGCTGTGCCCTCGGGGGAAGCAAGTCGGTTCCTAGAAATGACCAAAACCATTGTTTAACATGGTGCAGTAAAGGATAAAAAATGATCTCAGATCCCAAGTAGAGTCAGAAAAACTGCTCACATTAGGAGTTTCATGATTTTTTTTTTTTTTCGCTGCCTCCCTCTGCAGCAACTCAAAATCGTTGTGCTGTATTTATGATGTGGTCATTACCTCCTGCAGTATATTTCAGGGGATATTATGGCAGTAGATGCGCCCCCAGGGACAAGTGAGCCAGTTAAATGACCAAAACCATTGTTTAACATGGTGCAGCGCTGGATATGTATGATCAGAAACCCCAGACAGAGTCAGAAACACTGCATACATCTGTCGTTGCGCTATTCTTGGCTTTACACTCGGGCCACATCGGCTGCTTGTACCTGTGCGTGTTGCTAACACGTGGTTTCTGCTGCGGTGCTGCTACTGCCAGTTACATCTGTCAACGTTCAGTCTGCAGACGCGTTTTAAAGAGAAGAAAAGAAAGGTGTAACTAGAAAGCATTGGGAGACATGAAAAAAATCATGTCGAGGGCAGTATTATTTGGCTGTGACATACTCTACAGATGTAGATATTAAAACTGTAGTCACAGGTGTCATATGGCTGCTATGATGTTGATATGACAGATCGTTGCTGAGAACAGCATCACACAGAAAAAACTGTCAAGACTCTGAATATCTACATGAAGCGTAGCACACTGCTCTATGTTGAAAATGTGTCATAAACTTAAAAAATATAAAAACCAGACATCAAATCGTTACTATAGAAACACAAAAAAAATATTTCTAAATGTAGAAACATGAACAAAACATCTCTTAACTCTCCATAAGTTAATTTAACTATGTACTTTTTTCTTTTTTCAGAATTTGCTCATTTTATTTTGTAGAGATATTTTTGTAGAGAGGTGTTTTTATTTTTTATATTCTTTGTTGCCTATGTTAGTATTTATGCTTCACATCCCCAAAATACGTACGAATTAAGATCAAATCAGACTCAATCTCAATCCCTCTCTGACATCGACCTGCCTCTCAGCTCCTCTACCTTGTGTTCTCACCACAATATTTTATTTCATGAATACACATTTTGTTCTATCGCTATATATTATTATTATTTTTATTCTGTCTCTTATTACTTACTGTTATTTTTGTAATGGGGCATCACAAACAAAGTTTCACATGCACAAGTCTTCGCTTTCCGATGCAAAAAGAATAAATGCTCTATGTGTTACGGTTTTTATCTGACATCAATTTCTGTCTGTTTTCAGAGTAATACACCAGCAATTTGGTACTCTACTTTCATAAAGACTCAAAGAGACTTATTTTTGGTGAAAACTGATGCAATAGCAGCTGAGTTATCCTGACATTTGTTCCTCATGTGGTTTAAGCTTCAAAAACACTGAATCCTACATTTCCCATGATGCAACTCTTTAGCTTTTTTCCATTAGATCTTCCCTGGTGGATAACGATCCCTCTAAAATCCGTCAACCCCCAGACTTTTTGTTATAAATGTGTAGTCTTGACTTGACAAAGCTCCTCCAGAGGCACAGAAGACATCAAACACGCTCCTTATGACAAGTAAACTGACTTTGACATGTAAAATCAGCGGAGTGCCCCTTTAAAAACATAAATAATCTACATTTTACAATCGACAACTTTCATTCTGCCTTTAAAAGCAGTTTGTCTGAGTCAGTGAAGATCTTAGAAGCAGGCCCTGACATTTATACAGAGGCTGAAACTTAAAAGAGTGCTGATACTGAGACACGCACAAACGCGAGACGCTGCAGCAAAGTCATCAAAATGTTGTGCTTTTATTAAATCTCCTCTGTAATAAAACCCTCCGCTTGCTTCACAATGCTGAGATAAGCTGCAGAACGGAGGGAGAAGAGGAGGAGAAGCTCTCAGATCTGAAACGTTTGACGCTCGCCACTGTCTGCGCCTGAACGCCGCAGAGCGACGCACAAAGCAGAGAGCGACGTGGCCTTCTTCATGTATATCATGTCTCGTCTCATCAAGATCTACATGCTCTCCAAAGAACAAAACAGTGAATGACGTCTATGATGATGCAACTGAGCATGAGCAGATTTAGTATCGCTGTTGTGTGGTAAGTGTCTTGCATAAAGCAGGCCTCGGGGTGAAAATAAATTAGTCGGAGCATCACTTTAATTAGAAATTACTCCAAGCACTCACGCTCTTTAAAAGCTCCTTTCATTCATTCACAATGCTGCTGAGTGCTGATTTCAATTTTCGAGTGAATTTAGGCTACTCGAGTCCCAGAGGACGTGTTTAAAGAGGAATAAGCTAGAACAAAAACCAACAGCTGAATGGACGGACCCCCGAGGAGGATGACACTGGCTGCTCCTCTGATTGGCTCAGAGGCAAAACATCCGAGCCAATAGGAAGACTACAACAACAAAAAACAAAACACACTGCTGCGATTATTACAACAACGGAGCAAAAAGGAAAATTCACATGCGCACATATGCTCAGGCACGCCTAACTCCGAACAGACAGCCTCTGGATGTTGTGCCGTCTCTTCCTGCTGTGCCCTCTGTTCCCATGACAACAGAACAGCAAAGCCGACAAGGTCACTTTCCCCAGCTGAGGCAGCGTGATAGCACGGCCGCGGCATGCAACAGAGGGAGACAGAGGCGCAGGCAGATGAGAACAAATATTAAATCACGGGGTGAAGAGGTGAAAGAAAATTGGCCAACTGTGATTGAGGAGGACCGCATGTGAAGATTTAATTTGCGGATGCACAGGTGAGACTAATGTTGGGCGTCTGCTGCTGGTGTGAGGACAAAAAAGAAGATGTGGCCTTGTACGCTGTAAAAACTGTAGTGTTCAGGAATAAACTTATCTTTTCTCATTAACTTAGGAAACTTAGGAAGAAAATTAAGCATAAAATTTCTAGTATGTATTTTCAGAACACTTCAGAACTTCTAAACAAGAGTTCTTCTGACAGGACTTGAAATGCTGAGCTGAATCAAAGTACTGTACAGAGTTCAATCAGCTCATTACATTAATGAATTAGAAAACCTTATAGCAGGACAGAAATTGTACAACGGCCATGATGTGTGCCCCTCACTTTGGCCTTTGCACCCTCAAAAAATTGACAACACCAAAGGCCAAGTGACCTTGGCCCTAAAATGATTAAATTCCAGGCCTGCTTCCCAGCATGCACTGCAGCAGGAGCAGCTGCAGCTGTAAGATCTTCATGTGAAATGAAGAACTGAATTTCAAACTTAGAAAATGCAAAGAAATCAAATTTGTTTGTAACGTTTATCAGTTATTGGTTCATCTTAAGTTTATTAAACACATTTTTCTCAAGTACAACTAAATATCAGGTATATTTGACTTGAATTCTTTATTTATTTTATTTTATTTATTCAAATAGTTTTGTTTTTACAGTGTACTCTGTGTGTGTGTGTGTGTGTGTGTGTGTGTGTGTGTGTGTGTGTGTGTGTGTGTGTGTGTGTGGCCGCTGCACCTCTCAAAGGCAAGTCCTGAATGGCTTAAAAAAAAAAAAAAACCTTTGGGAACATTTTCCCAACATGCCCCTGAACGTCCTCCAACAGAACGGATCAATCATTCTATCAGTTCCTCCGTCTGTCTCAATGCATCATGGTCCCTGTAGTTCTGCCCAGCAGCCACAACCTCTATTTGTCTCGGTTGCTACCCGAAGTGACGAAGCATTTCCAGCTGTGTCCTTATTCATCCCACGTCACCTTTCCATTTGGCAGACAGCATGACTCCACTAATTAGTGCAGTTTATTATTAATTCCAGTGATTAATTAGAGAAAAAGGTGCCCTGGCGAGACGACACAGCTGTCTACTCATGCCACAACCAGAGGTGATTTAATTTCCTGCAGAAACACCACCTTTCTCCCCACTGTGGATCTCTCAAGCTTCATCTTAACCGCTCATGGGATTTATTGACATTTTATTCACGCTCATAGTCAAGGACGTTTTTGAGGTGCAGGTAAAAACGATGACACAAGCCTCCTAAATCTGGTCTGGCGATGACCCAAATCTGTTGTCCTTCTTTTTATATTTCTCTAAAGTCATATGCTTCCCCAGATGTAGCGCATAATCCTTACTTTCCTCTACTTTAGCATTCTTTATGGCCTATCATAAAAGATGAGGCTGTAAACTTTAATTACATCGAGGTTAAAAAGTGGAGATCACCTCTAATTTACTCTGATTAGACAAGCCTAAATTTACCCACAAATCTTACACTTTTAACTTCGGAATAGTTTTACTGCTGAGCAACAAACCATTAGCCCCCCAAAATAAACTTTTATTATCATGTATTCATTAGAGGGATAGTTGGGATTATATGTAGGGGGTTGTATGAGGTCAGTGTATTAGCTACAGTAGAAGCTGGTCGACATGCCCCCAGTTTAGAGAAGCAGAGAGGAGCACCAGCACACTTTGGACAGGATCAGCAGCAACGCTTATTTTCGCCACTTTAACCTTAGCCTTTTCCTACAAGAAACCAACATCATATGAGCCAAATATCCTGCAAATGTCTCACTCGACCAGATCAGAACACACGGTGCAAAGTTCTGCTCAGTTTTTTCAGAAGAGTTCAGAAGTTCAGTTTTTTAAGTGGCTAAACTAGGTTTTGTTGCCGGCCCTGTCCACAGCACTTCATTGCTCGGCTTCCATGCTGGTTCTCCTCTCTGCTTCTCCAAACCGGGGGCATGTCGATCGCCATCTACTGTAATTAACACACTGAATATTAATAAATATTTCACACAGCCCCACTTTAAATAACTTGAACTGTTCCTTTAAGACAGAACTTATTATCTGACAAAAAAAAAAAAGTGGAGAAGTCTCCTGAACTTGATAACTAATTTCCTCTCTGACAAGGTAAATCATTATGGCAGATTGTGTGAGCTAATTAGCATAGTATACCTCATTAAGGCGTTGGTGTGTGTGTGTGTGAGCGAGTCATTTGTCAGGAGCGCAGCAGGAGGACTAATTTAAAGGGGCTTTTAGATGGCGAGCAAGATGTCAGTCATTGCGTGTGCACTGTGAGCTGGTGGGGGAAAGCAGTCGGTTTGGCAGACGAAGCGCCGACAGGCTCGAGTATCGTGCCAAAAAAAAATATGTGCCGTCACCTGCCAAAGGCTGACTGGTCAGTTTATATTTAACTGTGTGACCAAAAGAGCGAGTGTTTACTATCAGTGCCATCTTTCTGCGTCCACGATGACTCAGCCATCAGGGGAGACAGTTTTACTTGAATCTGACGTGCTGCTGAAACATTTAAACGCAGCATAATGTGTCAGACTTTCTGGTGAGTTAAAGTTAAACTGAGTATGACGACTCAGCACATTTGTTTTTATGTTTTGTTTTGCTTTTTTTCTAAATTGTGATGCATTACAATATATTTTGGCACTCACTTGAGACAGAAAAGTCTTTGATTTAAGACCTTACTCTGTATCTGGGATGCTGTTCCAGAAATGCTCCTATTTATAAGTTGTCTGCTGCCGTTGCTTTCATATTTATTTTCACTTTATTTATTTGTTTCTACGTGTGAAGCAGCTCATGGAACCAGCTGATAACTCACTCACCTACTCATACACCGATTCAAGGGTGCAAATTAAACGGGGGTCCTCCTCCCCCAGGACGGTGTCAGACACTTAATTTACTGCATTCTGGGGAGGTTTATGCACCAATTTGTGCCTTTTCTGAATCAATTCAATCACAATTCAAAATATAATGACATATAACACAGTAAGACTCTCAGACAAGTAGTTTGTCAAAATAAAAGTCCTCTGTTACTTGCATGTTTTTGTTGCAGGAGACAAATGCACGTTATAAATATTTAAATTGATCTGTCCCTTCCATCTCCCCCAAAATCTATGCTTATGCACCAATTCATTTTAATTTAGTAGGATGCTGATTCTTGATCATTTGAGCTGTTAAGGTCAGAAAGGTTGCGAGTTACCTTTGACACAATAGGAAATTAGAGTAATTAATAATTGCAGCAGTAGTTTAGACCTGTAGGTGTCACTGTTTGCCCCTGACCCCAGGTCATGTCATCACCTTGCTGTATGTAAAACACTCTGAACTGCTCTATGAATAAACCTTTCTTGCTTTTCCTACAGAGGAAAAAAAAAAGGTCTCATTATCTGCATGTGACATAAGAGTGAAAGTTGCTGAAGCTATTCCTGCCCCTGCCTGCAGAGGGGGCAAAACTGCAGCTGCAGAGAAACCAATAATTAATAATGGCTTTACTTTTCTCTTGAAAACTTAGCATTACTTGTAGCAGTAATGTGCCCTTTGTCTGGGGTATTTCTGCTCTATCAGAGCCACATATTGCAGCAGTGACCTTGTAAGTTTTAAGTGACACCTCTAACCAACCCTATCCAACAGTTCATTGGCCGCTTTACTGGACAATAGAGCTGAGAAAGCAGCTGCACTTTTAGTGATCTGCAAAGCTTCACCTTACACTGTTGAAACTGTTCAGAAATCAGTTTTGTTAACAGAACAACACTGCAGTATCACCCTGTGTGTCAGAAGTGGGCGTGCATTGGCAACAGTTGTTTTGCTATCACACTTATTGCTAAGTTGCTAAAACATTTGGATGTGATCCCAAACACCTGAATAAACTCCACACAGTGGCATCAAACTGTGAACATATTTATGCACCGGTGGTGTGATCAAGAGGAAGCACATATTGTGTCTTGAAATGTTTTTCTCGCGCTACAATTCATAACAAGGTTTCCATATACTCAGTTTGTTGCTTGGAAACTGTAGCAGTTGAATTCAGAGATTTCAGGAATGAGTGAGCATGTTTATGTAAATTTTACCGACTTATACAGTGTTGCACCAACAAAGATTAATTTAGATCTAATCAGTTTGGTAAAACAACATTTAAATTGGATAAATCCAAATTTTAACTTAAGCAGAGCTCTGCTGCACAAATAAAAATCAAAGATTATTGATGTAAAGTGAAATTAAACGAATTAAATAAAAAGTAAATGTGCATGCTGTCAGGATCTAAAACTAGGGCTGCCTCGGACAGCTCTGTATTCTTTACAAAACAGTAAGCCTGAACTGTTTGCTATCTATCTGGAAAGTTAACAAAACGTTACACTGATTGCTAGCTAACAAAAAAGTTAGCCAAATACTAGGCCTATATTGTTTGCTAGCTAACAATAAAGTTAATAAAACGTCACATTCTTTGCTAGCTAATGAAAAATTTAACAAAGTATTAGGCCTATACTGTTTGCTAGCTAGCTAAAAAGTACCCAAAAAATTATAGTTTCGTAGCTAGCTAAAAAGCTAGTTAGCCTAGTTCTAATTTCTCCTCCTTTGAGAAATAAGCCTTACTGACCAAAAACAGCACAAGAAAAAGAGACTTCCTGGCAGTTGCTAAACACTTAAGTTTAATGTTTTGGGGTTAAATTTAATCTAGGTTTTTTATTATTTAATTTTTTTTATTTAAAGGTAACCATGATTTCATCAGGTTTAAAAAACAACCCTTGTTGGTGCAACTCAGAGTAAAACACTGAAATGCAGTTCATCCATTGCACTTGTGTTCACCCTAAAGGCTGGAGAGGCTTTATTTTGCTCCAACAGAGGACAAAAACACACAGCAGCGATTTAAAAAGGTAATAATTCTACCTGCGGCTCATCCAGCAGCCATCTTCCTGAGTGTCATTATTTATAGTTCTTCTCCGGGGCCATTCTCCACGCTAGAATATTCTAATAACGCTTTCCTTCCATTTATTGGGTTTCTGGGGCCTCGTGTGTTGACCGCAGCAGTTCTCGGTTTTGCTGCGAAGCAGAAAGTTCAACTTAAGGCTCCCGCTGGAACTGTAAAAGTAACAGCAAAACTCCTGAGTGCAATTTTAGCACGAAGCAGCAGAGGATGGCTCACACTGCTAATTGAAAGGCTGTGGTCATCCCGCACAATCAGCCCCCCTCCATGACTGATTATAGATCTGACTTGGTGACCCTGAATACAAATCCCCTATAGTCTCTAAACCCTCCGGTGCCTCCTTAAAGCCTGGCAGGAGTGACCAGACTGTCAGGGTGAGTTTCCAGCCTCCGCAGGGTCCTCATTATATGTGACAGTGAAATCCTCACTCCTCCTTTCAGTTCACAACTTGCTCCTTTCTCCTCATTTAAATGATCCCACATACACCATGTTATTACCTGCTTGTTTTCTGCTTCCTAACCGATCGGATAAAGCTCTCCAGGTGCAGACAGACACAAAGTATGGCTTCAAATTAGTACAATCACTTCTTGTAGGAGCTCACACCGGTGCCCTTTTCTGAGCTGAACCCTCTGACACCGCGGCTTGAATTGCTCTCCGTAGAAGGAGTGGTGCAAATGAAATATCAATGATTGCACTTTGTCTGTCAGGTTCAGTGTGTGAAATGAGGCTTCATTACATCCTGAAGTGGAGGCAGTGCACAAAGAGGCAATGAGTTGTCCTTTTTATATGTTAATCAGACCTTGTTTGGTGGCGAATGGAGCCCCTCCATCATGAGAGACAACAGAAACCACTCACATTTATTTTTATAATAGACTTTTGAAGGTTTTTTGCGAGGTCCAAGCAATTCGCGCCCACTTGCAGCAGTTTGCGTTAAAAAGTGCAACTCATTCTCTGAGTCAAAACCTAGACATGATACACATATTGCTTGACGCTGACTTATACTTTCTGAGTCATTATCTCTGATGTTCACTGCTAATAAATGGACATAAATCCACTTGGAAATCACAGGGGAAAAAAAAGACGTTCCATTTAACTACAGAACTTGCCTTTAAAGTTTTCTTCAATCTCAAAGTAATCCAGTGATAGTTGTCTCAGTATCCATGAGTACATTGCAAATAAATGGTCACTCAGGGCAGTTTTCGTGGTGTAAATTTGGCAAAATATAAATAAACAGGGGGCAAGTCCACGGTGTAACTCACTGAATCCATAGCAACATAGTTGATTTAATGAGACATGTGACTGGCCCTCTATCATGGCAGTTGCAATCTATACAGTCTGTGGTGCAGTGAAGTCAAACGTGGCGAATTTGACAGAGTTGGCGATTGACTCTTCCTAAGTCCCATCATTTTTGTAAACTCATTGAAGTTTGTCCCTCCCTGTTTCCTGTATGTGCCAAACTCATCTATGTTAAAAGAGGGTAAAAGATGCTGCTGAAAGACCTGTAAACGTAACATGTAGTCACATCTTATGAGTTGCTTCTTATAGTTTTGCTCTGTAGCAAATGCTAGCTAGCTAATGTACATAAATCATTAACTAGCTAGCTTATCTACATCAGTCGTTAGCTAGCTAGTTACCTAGGAAAGAAGAAAGTTGACAGAAGCTTTGCTTGGTGTCAAGTAGGGCTGCACAATATGCTAAAAAAAATCATATTATGATTATTTTGACTAAAATTGCAATATATGATACAACTAGTGGGAATGATTGGTTTTGCATCACCGTTTTCATTTTCGCTGAAAAAGAAAAAGATCTATTAAAATCATGATGATGTTTGAAGTCCAGGGAATCTCATGCTGCTTTGTCACACGTTTCCTTTATCAAACAATTGCTGCTAAGTTCTGCAATATTGTACCACCAAAATGTTCAAAAGTATTGCGACTGAGAAAAATAAAACCATAAAATGAGGAAGGATTATTTTATTAATGCTTGATTGAATAAAGTTGGCAAAAAAAAACTATCTACTGAAGAACTATACTGTTGTTTGTAACAGTTTAAGGGTACTGATATCTTTTTTTTTTAAATGATATACAGGCCTACCCATCAACATGGTGTTTATATTCCAGGAACACTTAAAAAAAAACTTGTTTCTACACAGAGTATAACCATCTATGCCTTTCCTGGCTAAAACATGTGGTAATTCTGCTAAAAGTCTGTAAATAAAGAAAAAAAAAGCATCGAGTTCAGTAAAGTTGACGTGACTCACTCCTCTCTTTTGGCTGGCCGATCATTGTGGATTCCCCTGTGGATCTGGTGGCGTGCTCAGTGTTGTGTGTTTTCCTGGAGTGTGTAAATTATCTAACATATGCCGTGTGTACCGTAGTGACACACTGGCACGCACACACGTACATTAACACCCACACGCACGCACACACACACACAGATAGACAGGGAGCTATGTTCTGATCACTGCCAAGCCAAAGCATGCAACATGATAAGAACTTTTTTTTTTCACATGAACACAGATGCATTACATGTGTCAACAAGGAGGCTCACCAGTTTCCAGCATGGGAAAGACCCTACAGTACACACATCAATGCATTATGGTATTTTTACATTGCAGAGATTACACTTTAGTTACATGGTAAATATTCATACATGACTCTGTCAAACTTAACGTGACCACAGTGGAGAGACAAGCCCGAATGACGTGGACATGGCTGATGATGGATGCAATGAGGTGTGGGGTGCTAATGTGGAGTCATGTCGCTGTGACGTGATGCGATGTGGTGATGCCACGTGAGTAAATGATCAACAAATCACTGACAACAATGCGGAAATACAGAAATCAACAACAACATAATACAGCTTTCGAAAAGAGATAAGACGCAACAAGAACAGAAAAAAGAAAAGACAAAACCACAAGCTGCTTTCTGTCTCGGCCCCAGAGAGTCGTCCTTGGAAGTGGTTTGCTTCAGAGATTGGCAGTGGAGGAGGGGGGGGGTGGAGGTGGAGGTAGGGGGTGTTTCGGGGAGTCGGGAGGGGTTGACAAGTTAGCAAAGACCTTCTGTTGTGCACTTTGTTTGTACCTTTAGCTAATGGTCCCTAAGCACAAAGCAATCACAAAACACAGCGGCACCGAACGGCTTCTATCAGGCAAAGGTCAAGCTGCTGAACCCCGATCGATTCTCGTCTTTACCTTTCCAATTTCCCCTCCAGCCTTTGATTTTATGAAAGTCACTCCTGTTCAGTTTTAACCACTGCCTCTTGAGTCTTCACATGTATTTAACAGAGACGTCAATGGACTTTTGTGATACTGTAAGAGACTTGGGTTTTGAGTCAGTTACAACGTGTCTGATAAATGGCTCTATAAGGGTTTTTTACTGGTCACTTGAAGAGTTTTACTAAAAATCTGCCTTTTGAGTTGGATTGAGCCAAATAATTAAGTTCCTTGAAGAAATTTAAGGGACTAAGGGACTCAAATCAATTGAGATTTATGATGTTTCTCTCTTTCTTTCTTTTAGTCCAGTTGATCTGTTAAAACAGTCTGCCATGAGTAGGCTAATGTGGCTAACTAACTTTTTAGCCATTCACCAAACAATCTAGTCTAATGTTTTAGTAATGCTAGTTAGCTAGAAAACAGTGTAATGTGTTGTTAACTGTTAACTGTTTAGCTAGCTAGCAAACTGTAATGTTTTAAATCTTTAGGCAAGGAGCAAACACTCTTAGGTTACCCTTTAGTTAGCTAGCAAACAACATTTGTGTTAGTGTTTCATTAACTTTTAATCTAGTTAACAAATAATGAAATTTACCAACTTTTAAACTAAATAGCAAACAATTTACCCTAAGGTAACATCTGGTTAGCTAGCAAACAATGTAAAGTTTTGTTAACTCTTTAGCTAACTAGCAAACAATGTAACTTACATAAACTTTTTAGTTAGCTCACAAACAATATAAGATTTTGTTAACTCTTTTGCTAATTAGCAAACAATATAACTTATGTTAAGTCTTTAGGTAGCTAGCAAGCAACATAATGTTTTGATAACTTTTTAGCTCGCTAGTAAACAGTGCAAAGTTTTGTTAGGAAAGACAGAGCAGGTCCTGACAGCACTCGAATATATTATTTTTTAAATTTGTTTATTTCAGTCTGGATAAGCAATCATCTCCATATTGATTTACACACTAAACTTGGATTTACTAAATAGAGATTAGTTTTCAATTGGGTGACAGAGCTCCTTAATTTTAAATCTTGATTTACTTATTTTAAATGTAGGTTTGCTAAATGATTTGAACTAATCTTAAATTAATCTTTGTTGGTGCCCCACAGCCTTAAAGTGGCAAACAAATCCCATAATAAGAGACCACTGATCTCTCTTCCCTCCTACATCTGTTTGTCCTTCAGTCTCTCCATGTGCCCGATTCAATACACAACAGCCCTCTGAGGTGTCTAAAGTGTGATTTTATTGGTGCCTGTTGGTCGGCAGCTTTCTGCCACTTATTATGTCCAGCACCGTGGGGGCTATGATTTGCCATCAGTCGACGTTTGCTTATCAGCTATTTTCTGCCAACCTCAGACAATGCAGCAAAACAATCCTGTACAACATGCGGCCTGCAGCAAACAAACCATTTCGGGGCGGATGGCTTAATTGCTACTGATGCGCCTTGGCCAGATGAATGCCATAATTTTCAGCGAGACTCTGGTGGTAGAGTGCACTTGGGTAAATAAAAGCAGGAGGCAAACACAACATTTTGTGCTGTCAATTCTGCTCCAAAGGGGCGAGATAATAATCATCAGAGGCGTTTATTATTTATTTTTCTCCCTGCTTATCTGATCCTATATTCTGTAGACTGCCTATTCAAGACTAAATATCAATTATTATACTCCCTCAAAGTCGTCACACAAAGGTAGTTATTACAGCAGCTAATTATTAGTTGTTCTCTTTTTCATATTCCCCAAGACAGTGGGTGCAAAGTACCACAACAAAATAACATTAGAGCTTTAAAATTGGCTGAAACTTTGAGAAAATAAAAGAGTTGAAATTCATATATAAATATTGGTGCACAGATGGGTTTCCAACTGGCAGCATCAGCTCTATCTGACATTAAAAGATAACGGCGTTATCATCCTGCTTTGCTTGCTAAACTCAGTGTAATGTTTTTCCAATTATTCAAAGCTCCACCGAGGACTTGACCATTGTCCAGGAAATGAGATCTCGATGTGATTGATTTGGATGTTATGACCGTGTTCCAGTGGACTCATCTCGATAGTCTGACAAACACGGCGCTAACACTCTGTGGAAACAACTAATCACATCCAGTGTGTCTTAGATTCACTTTGGACACAATCTTACAGTGTCAACAAGACCCAAAACCCAAGCTGATGTAACAGAAGTCTCTCTCTTATTGGCTCATTGTTATTAACATGGGACGGGGGGGAAGAAATCCTGAAGCATTTACAACCACTTCAACTCAGATAACACTGCTGGGGTAGTTGTGTTGCCTAAAGTAGCTACTGCAGCACCGCTACTAACAGGATGCATGGTAAGTGGCTGCAATTAAAATTTACAGAAAATAAAAACTTAAAATTGCTCAAAGTAAATTAATAAGTAAAAAAAAAATATTTGTGCAGATGTTACAAGGATGCAGTCGTCTTACCTGGGGACACAGGCGGTAGAGGTCTCCCCCTCAGGGGCGTCCGGGGCGGGGCAGCAGAACTGATGAAGCACAGTTTGGTTGCTGTGTGGAGAGAAAGAGGATTCTTTTAGTTTATTTATACTGGTCCTACATATTTTAGTCTTTATTTCCCAGGTCAGTTCCATCCCGCTTGCTAAACCCGTCCCCCCGAAGAGTGATTAGCAACAGCTTAGCAACCGTAACTAGGCACAGCAGTCCTTTGAAT
The DNA here is from genome assembly GCF_056507025.1 of Lutjanus erythropterus. Taxonomy (NCBI): domain Eukaryota; kingdom Metazoa; phylum Chordata; class Actinopteri; order Lutjaniformes; family Lutjanidae; genus Lutjanus; species Lutjanus erythropterus. The sequence continues at coordinate 18,855,082 of NC_139338.1, read as the reverse complement.
TTCTCCACATGCTGAAGCGGCGCACATGGAGCCAAAGAGAGAAACTATAAACTGTTGAAATGATGGTTTCTTTTTGTTCTGCCCTCTCTCAAAATAATTTAAGAGGAAAAGTGTGAGGAATGGATTGAACTGTGTTTGTCTGCAGGTTGTGTTTAAAAAAAATACCTACACATTAACTACTAATTACCAAAGCAAGTCCAGGACTAGCTTCCACACAGCGGGGAGCCCTCCTAAGATGTAGGGTAACATTAGCAGCATTTTCTTGCTCTTTATTTGATTCGGGACGACTTACACTCCCTGCATACTTAAGTATTTGCAAAAGGAGTGAGCTGGAAACATTAAAAAGTAAGCCAGAGAAAGTAATTTCAAATGAAAAATCAAGCTAAGAAGAAGAAGAACATCCCTTTATTAGTCCCCCTTGGAGGAAATTAAATTTTTCACACCATTGTTAATTATTTACGCACACATAGGCTTGTATACACAAATGCATGAGCCTTTTTTTGCGTGTGTGGCAGAGGTGGTAGAGGACACCGCCCTGAGAGATGTGCCCCCGAGTTGGGGGTTCGGTACCTTGCTCCCAAAATGCTGAAAAGTATTGAAACACACACTGAAATCATTTCACCATGTTTTATATTGAAAAACTCAACAATTTAAGTGGCATTGGCAATGTCTTAGGTGCAAAACAAACCCATGTTGCAGGCTACCCATGCATAATTGTACAGAATAAAATTTTTTTTCTGGCTTTTTGCCTTTATTGTGAGAGGACAGCTACAGAGACACAGGAAAGGGGGCGAGAGAGCGCGGGGACGGCACGCAGCAAAGGACCACTGGCTGGAATCAAATCCATGGTCGCTGCAGAGGACTGACGCTTTAACAAATGAGCTGCAGGGATATGAATGTCAACCATTATATCAACACCACCTTCATATTCCTGCATGAAAACCTGGAATGGGTATCTCTTAACTGATGCAATCTAGATGCAATTATAGCAGGAACATGTTCAGTTGATTTTGTTTATTTTCAGCTGAGCCTCTGGGTGGAAAAATAACTTTGACTTTATTCATCTGCTTCAGAGTCGGTCCTGTTTTTCTAGATCCTGCCGTTCCTTGCCCGCCCACCAGTTGTCCTCAGTGTTATTTCTCACACTGGCTCATCACCTGACCAGTCTCCTCCCCACACACCTGCTTCCCATTCGTCATTAGCCCCCAGTATAAACTCTACTGCACAGTCAGCAGTTACCCTTTTTGCCAGACCGTCTGCTGTAACTTTTCCAGCTTTTCCCCTTGTTTTGCCTTCTTGCCTATTCGAACCTCTCTTGCCTCAGGTCGTCTGGTTTTGTCAGCCTTGCCGAGTGATCTCCACACAACTTGTTTTCTGATTATTGACCAAGGAAAGTCTGTTTCAACCCGAACACAATCACAGCCTGCAGTGTCTGCTTCTTTTGAGTCCTTGTTTTCAGTGCAGCTCTCTCCAGCCCTCACCCCACCTCACTCAACCCAGACACAATGCTGCTACAGAGTTTATTTATAGGGAGATTAGCCTAGCATAAAATCACTGGCCCGGTGTCACTTTGGTCGGCAATCAGAACACAATGGCTGCCTGGATTTGAGCCACTGACAGCTTTGTTGCCTGGTTTACAGCAGTCACACTTACACTGGACCTCGACACAACCAGATGTCGTTTACATTCTCAAGTGATTGACAGACTTTGTGAGCAACAACACCTTAAAGAATTATATAATATTAATCCAAGTCAGCACAGAAGTAAGACGATTTTCACTGATATTGATGCCTGCCAATGCCAGTCTTTACTACAACCTCTGCAGTGTGAAAGTCTTCTTTTTATACTCTTTGGTAACGTTTCTTGTGAATAAATCCTTCCCGCAAACAAAGCGGAGCAGGAACAGGTTGTCCTATATGGCAAATTTAGGGGCATAGATCTGCTAATGATCAAATCTCATGACTCCTGAACAGGTGGCATTCATAAGGTTGAGTTTGTGCAAGTACTTGTCCTCTAAATTCCTGCAAGATTTGCCCAAAATGCCTATCTGAGACATACCCAAAGTAAATTGAAAGCTGTTCTTGAACCATTTGGAGTATATGCATGATTTTGGTCTCTTTTGTAAGTTAATGCTCTGAGATTTTTTTTTTTAACCAAAAACCTGAATATTTTTTGCAGATAGATGCCTGCAGATGTCTTATTGCTGGGACTACACTGACCAAAGCATTTAGCCAAACGTGGTCCCAAATTTAATAATAGCACACAAATCAAACTCCCTTTAGTCCAAAGACCACATACAGCCCAGTTTAATCTCAGGTGGGCAGGACCAGTAAAACCACTGCATAATAACCTATAAATACCATTTCCCTTCTTCTTCTTTTTTAGTATAAATAAGTTCAAGGTCATTCTCAGAAAGAATTAATGGGCATACCAAGCACACTGGCCTCCCATTTACCAGTGGAGAAACAATGCAGCAACACACAGCAACAGTAGCCCATGACTGACAGTGCTGTGTCAGTAACAGCAGTGCATTTTATCTAAAAACTGAAATTAATGACTGTTTTGCAATTTTCACATTATGCAAACTTATCCAGTGGGCCAGATCGAATCCTTTGTTGGGGCAATTCTGGCCTGTGGGCCATATGTTTGACACCCTCCCAACAAACAGACCCAAAAAAAACACACGCTGAACAGTAACTTCAGCATAAATACATTTTAGTGCTATTTTCCCCTTCTTGAAACTAAACTTTGTGCATACAAAAGTGTGAAAACTAGAGCTATGGTGGAAAAGCAGTGTATATAAAAAGCAACTCAGAGCACACTATCTAAATTTATGTTATGTCCCTGTTCTGGCTTTATATTAGCTGTTGCAAATGGTCAATTTTGGGGATTTCGTTGGCTCCTCACCAGTCATCTAAACAATCTGTTCTAATTGGCTCGGTCTTTACTCAAGAGAAGAAGGGCCAACACTTCCTTTCAATACAGACTCTTATTGACTGTGGTGGGATGTGAACAGGACACGAAGCTCCTACTGGCTCAAGTAAAGTGTAAAATTGAAAGGTCAAGAGTCCAGCAGGCATCTTAATACCAAGATATCACTAATATTTAGATGGGAACTTGAGAATCACATCGATTGAATCACAGGAATCTTAGTTTTCTAAAGACATGTCACATGAGAAACCACTTAAATATATGAGCTGTTCACTATGGAGTTTGGTGAATCTGACTTGAAACACGAAACCCCGCAGAAAAAAGTTCTAGCATGAGAATAAAATAAGATTCTTGCTTGAGGTCAACGAACAATACAGGTCACCTTTAACTGGAGTAGTCTTTAAAAGTAATATGTGATCAGTATTCTGGGATTTGGAGAAGAGAATGAATGAAGGCTGCAGATGAAGTGAGAGGTCACGTTTGTCGCGCTTCTCTTCGCGTTTGATTTATGTTTGTCTGTGTTCAGTTGATCTGAAAATGATATAAAGAGAAGGAGAGACGCAGACAGAGACTGAGAGAGTTTTGAGTGTTTGATCACCATGGAGATAGACAGACACAAGAGACACAAGGTTTCACTGTTTCAGCACTGCAGAGAGACACACAGACAGAGAGAGGATGTGTCAGCACCACGGACAGAGACAGAGGGGGAAGGTTGACGCTCCATTAAAAATGTTTGCTTCTGCAAAGTTTGAAAGAAGAAATCTGCTAATCAAATTAAAACTTGGCCCCAATTTCCAACAAAGCAATGTAGCCCTGAAACCACCGATGAATCTGCGCATTATTATCTGGATTCAAGTTTTAACAGCTATGAAATGTTAGAAAATAGAACAAAATGGTTCCCAAAAACCAAATATATTCAGTTTCCTATCATACATGACAATGTAAAGCAGCAAATCTTTACATTTGAGAAGCTGTAAGCACAGAATGTTTGCCACAGTTTTTAGTTACAGTTTAATAAATACCCCACAATATGCTACTCCATGTTCTCTTTCCTCTCCCTCTCGCTTTCTGGTTCTCTTAATGAGGAGCGTGGACTCACTCGAGGTTTCTGCCTATTAAAAGGACGTTTGTTTGTTTTTTTTTCTCATCATGGTCATGAAGATGGGCAACAAAAGAAGTTAAGTGAAGCCAAAACATTTTGATCGCCCTCTGGTGGCTGGCTGCAGTAAAGGTCATATCCCCAGGCCAGTAAAGCCCAAATCCAGGATATTTTGACTTCATTTTGGTTTTGTACAGTCGGAAGAGGCGGAGACACACTGTCCATCTAGTCAATGAGTTGTACCAATCAGACTTAAAGTCTGATATTGACTCAAATAGTTGGATTAGATAACGTGACAATCTCTTAAATTCTGTTTTCTGTTTACGTCTACATTGCTCTTGATCCTTGCTTGTGTTGTATCAGCTCTCAGATGTCTCTTTGGATAAAAACATCTGCTTAATGAAATTGTAAATGTGCGCACCACATCCTGCACCAGCAGCCCCACCGGTAGACACATGCTGTTGTCTCACGTGTTGATGGGACAACCGAACACGACTCCTATTAAATGAATCGGCTGTTTGCACCTCACTAATGGCGCCGAGGGATATGACAGGCTGTTTATGGGCCGGAGCGTATTTGTTTTGGGCTTTCGTGCTGGTTTGCAGTGAAACTATCGAACATTTTTATCAAACTGCTTTCTTATTGCTGTTAATGATAACAAACATCAGGATCAGTACTCAGTATCAGCCAAAATGCAAAGCCCTGATATCTGCATCAGGACTGAAAAAGTTGCGTCCTTATCCCTACAAATTAATGGAAAATCTACAAAAATATTGGCAATGTCTCAAAACACATCTTCACATTGAAGAAGAATACGTATAATACAGGATAGAGAAAGCAGCAAGCCAACCTATAAAGCTTCAAAGCATTTTTGAAGACCACTGTTCCCCTATTGAGTGGATCGTACTTGAGCTATACAGTCACATGTGAAGGATGATACTGAAATGTAGCGTGGAAAGAGAGCTGGGATATAAAATCTTAATGTGCATGTGAGAAAGCCATGAGTGCATTTGCTTTCCTCCCTTCCATCAGTATGTCTTCTCCTTCAACCTGGACACCCATGTTCTTCACACTCCTGCGTCCCGGGCTTCATCCTTCAGCATCCTCCCTTCCCCCCACCTCCTTCTCCTCCTTCTGTCCCTTTTACACCGATTTTCCATCACTCTCTACAACTCCCCATCCCCCTATTCCGGGCTCCTACAGGCATGATGAGGAATTTGCTCGATTACTCTCGCTGTCAGAGGACGTGGCCGGCAAAAGGAGCAGCCGCTTTCCGTGTGCCGTGTCCTATCCGTGGACATGGGACGCGGAGAAGGACGGAGAGCAGAGAGGTGTAAAGATGAGAAGCAAGGCTAACACCACCCCTCAATCCTTTATCATGCCTGTGTTGGCTTTTTATCTTCTGCCCTGTAGTCAATCTCCCTGCCCTCGTCTCATCCTGGTCCCCTGGGAGAGGACAGAGAAAACAAGGAGGCCCGTATGTCTTCTTATATACCTCCTTCAGGAGCGTGACTGCTGGTTCACCTCAACAACACTTCAATCTGCTGCCCTCCCTGCCATGAAGTGCGATGGTTTATCACCTGATACGCGAGGTCCTTCTGAAAAACTGTAGAGTTTCTCATCCCAAAACGGAGAGAAAGACCTTTTTAAAAGGGACATTGGGGGGTATTTGACAGCAACAATGGCAGACAGTACAGGGAGGGTATGACAGCAAATTAATTCCCATTGTTAATGCCTCCTCTAATTGTGTTCGCCTTAACGACCATGACACCGCTGTGGCCGTTTTTAATAGGTCGAGAACACAGGCGGTCTCTGAGGGGACACAGATTAGTGCGAGCGTTGGAAGCGGCAGAGCCACTTGTTCACACAGATAAAAGCTGTGCATTATATTCTTCAGGACGAGGCATGAAAACATCAGGGTTAATAGATGTGAAACGGTTGCGTTGAATTAATACGGTTGTGATTTTATTTTCTTGCTGAAGATTTAAAGCGACCCTGCTCATCTTTACGCACTGACATGATTAAAAGCAGTAATTCTTCAGAATGCAACAAAAACTTTCCTCATTAATATCAAGACACAAAATAGAACTGGACTGTTTCATGTATTTTGGGGTTTTCGGCAGGAGCTTAAGAAATGTGTGGATAAAATAATGAAGGTAGAACTTCTTTTATTGTTTATTAGTTTGTTTTTTTTTCTTTTTTTCTATTCTTTTTGATTTAAAAGGCAGATTAAAAGACAGTGTGGGTGGGCAAATACAAGAGGGTGAATACTAAGGTAAAGGAGTAAGTAGGTACCAAAATGCATTTAATATGAATACAACAATAAAAGGGGAGAAAGGATGGAAACATGGAAGGATATTGAGTAGGTTGGAGTAACCAGGAAACAATCTGTTGCTTTTATCATGTACTTTTTCTCCATTACCTTGGGTTTTGTTCACTTTGTATTCAATATGTTTATCTCATTTAAGTCCAATTTTGTATCTCGGTGAAGATTTTCAATTACAAAAGGGAGCGAGAGAGAAAAGGAAACGGTACAAAACAATGGTGGGAAATTCAGGACCGTTTATAAATAAAAACTGTCTCTCAGGAAAATGAACATTTTATGCTTTGCAACAAAAATAACTTCTTAATGGAGTTTTTAGTACAGGTTATCTTGATTTAATCCACCTGTATGGGACATGAAAACAGCCACTGTTGTATGCTGAATGTTTTTAATTGTTCAATAAAAAAGAAAATGGGGGAAAAAAAACAAATTTTCCTATTAAACACTCAAAGTTTTTAATGGAATATATTTGGGGCTTTCGACTAGAAAGGAATTTTTTAAAACAGCGTCACAATCAGTGGCTTAAATATCTTTGATTAGTTCAACATTGACAACACTGACAAGAGGCAGCGGATTAGCTTAGCATAAAGTCCAAAAACAGGAAAAATTAACTGGCCAGGCTCTGTCCAAAGGTAATCCTGGTTGCTTGGCAACCACATGGTGATGACAAGAGACAAAGGAAACTAAAAAAGAGGGAACACAAACAAACATTGAAATTCTCTGTTCAGTGCCAGTTCTATTGAAGCTTTTACAAAAGTTAACTTACACCTTTTATACTTCTGAGATGATGCTAACACATCGTCCTCCATCCGTGCTGACTGATACAGTCTGTATGCATAAAGACAGCATAATCAGACACGTCCAAACCTGCTGAGTCGTCCTTTTCTTGACAACAGGATGGAGGAAAAAAGCAGAGCTCATTTGAATTTAATCAATGGATATTATTGGTGGTGGTGGGGGGGGGCAGCCTGCAGAGGGGTTAGTTGCCTCTGATGATGAGACACTTGTAGACAAAGCACAGAGTATAACTGACATCTATCCACACTCAGCCAAACTGTGTCATAAATAAAATAATACGGTCACATCTGAATCATTGATTTCACCATATTGGAGAAAATCACCTCACAGGGAAGAATCGTGATGGACGAACTCTTTTATCTTTTAAAGCACCTTCCTTTGATTCCTCTTAACCATCTGTCTACGTCTGCTTTGATCTCTGCCGTCTCTCACTCTTCTCTAAATTATTTTTGTCATCACTCTGCTCAGTTTTACTGCATCACCTCCATCTTTCCACTCAAAAACAGCTTGCAAGCATTTTATAACAATTCTGGTTCATGAGGGAACCTTTTTAAAAGGCGCAGCTGTGCTGCAGAGCGAGAACACACAACCGAAACGGTATAAAAGTCAACTCTCATGAATCTGTTTGTGCTACACTCTCAGAAATAAGGGTTCCAAAGGGTTCTTCTTAAAGGGCTGAGGTTCTACCCAGAACATCTGAAGAACCATATTTTGAAAAAATGGTTCATCAAGGGTTCTTTGTAAGACTAAGGGTTCTATTATGAACCTTGTTCATCCAAAGAACTGCTTTGTTGCAACTGTTGAAATCCTTGAACCTGTTCCTCAAGGGTTCACTGTAGCATAATATAAAAGAGTTCTTGTTCGGTTCTACTACATAAAACTCTTGGGATATAAAAGAGTAGAACTCCCTGAGTGGATTCTGAATGAAACCCTCGCAATATAAAAATGTTCTCAACAAAACCCCCTGGTTGGGTTCCTGTTGGAGCCCTTAGAAGGTCGAAATGTTCTACCTAGAACCATTTGCTTCTGAAGAACTCTTTTTTTAGTGTTAAAGGTTCTTTTTAACAATTTGTAAGACTGAGGTTCCATTAAGAATCCTTTTCATCCAAAGAACCCTTTTTGGAAGAAGAGTTCTTCAAGAATTTTTGAGATCCTTTAACTTTTGTCAAGTGTTCTTTGTAGCATAACATAAAAGGTTGGTGGGTTTTACAAGATAAAGCCCTTGGAATATAAAACCCTTAAGGTTCTCTTGGTAGAACCATGACGCCATAGAAGAATTCTCTGTAGAACCTCTCATAAACCTCTGTAGAACCTCTCATAAACCATAGAACCTCCCCAAAAAGGGTTCTTCTATGGAGATGAGCCAAAGAAACCTTTATGGTTCTACTTAGCAACTTTATTTCTAAGAGTGGAGAAACAAGTCGCCATGAAACGAGCCGCCTAGGAGCTATAACTTGCTAATTAATCTCTGCACAGTCATTGTGACGTGAATCCACTCGTTCCCATGTTCAGAGTTACACACATTTCTTCTGCATCAACACGAATTCTTCTCTGCACATTAGAATCAGAAAAGACTCTAAAGCCTCGCCTCCAGTTTTAAACGCACCGCCCTCGAACAGTGCGCGCTGTTTGATCAACGCAGGCGCCGAAGATTAAACTGAACTCGCATGACCTGCTTTCTGATCTTCCACACCACTGACTCAGCTCCCCTCACGCTCTAAACTCACTAATACCACCTATAAAAAATCTATAAGCTTTTATAAGCTCTTCCACACACTGGGTCTGTTTGAGGGAGAGCATAATCTGCGCACCGGGGTTTCATTGTATTTTGTTTTAACTTCTCGTGTCTAATGTGTTTGTCGATGCGCTCCTCCTTGTGTTGAATTCAGCTTTGCTGTGTCAATAGCTCTCCGGCTGATTCAACTGGGCTCAAGGCGGAAAGAGAGCCGTGCACGCCGGAGTGATACAATTTGAAGCACAGGACGCAGAGAGAGGGAGGGGGGGGGATCAAAGCCTACAATAATTGATGGATTAGTTTTCACAGACCATTTCCTTGGCAGTCACAGGAAAAAACATAGCTGTGAGTGTGAACATGTTCGCTCATTGAAGTAACATAATGTGCAGTATTAGAGGCTGCCCCTGAAGGCCACACATGGTAAATACAAACACAACTGACCTTGGAGGAAGCAAACATATTAACAGCAGCGGTACGACTGAGGCAGAGCTGCCTGTTTAAAAAAAAAGGATTTCTGTGTTTGTTGCCTTTATTTCATTTCCATGTTTGTTCTCATGCAGCGTTCTAGAATAAATGCATTACAGAGTCGAGGTCAAAGACAAAGCAAGAGATGACTTTGGAAAGAGAGAGAAAAACCTATACTCTGCCAAAAGGGTTCTTCCTGAAGGGCTGGGGTCAGGCACAGAACCATTATCCACCTAAAGAACCCTATTCTGAAAAAATAATTTGTCTACAGTTCTTTGCAAGCCCAAGGGTTCCATTAAGAACCCTTTTTGAAGTGATTATTGAAATCCTTGAACTTTTTTTCATCAAGGGTTCATTTAAGGTTCTTTGTAGCATAAAATAAAAAGGTAGAACCCCTTTGGTGAGTTCTACTAAATAAAACCCTTGGAAAATAAAAAGGTTTTCAGCAGAACCCCTGGCTGGGTTCTGCTAACGCCCTTAGATGGCTGAAAGGTTCTACACTGAACCATTTGTTTCTGAGGGACCCTTTTTGGAAGGGGTTCTTTCTAAGACTAAAGGTTCTATTAAGAATCCTTTTTCGCCAAAGAATGCTTTTTGGACAAAGACATGTTTGTACCATGATATAAAAGGAATACAGTAGAACCCCCTGAATGGGTTCTCAGTAAAACCCTTGGAACATAAAAGGATTCTTGGTAGAACCCTGAGTGTGTTCCATATAAAAAAAAATGAGAATATGAAAAGTCTTTTGTAGAAGCCCCTAAATGGGTTCTAGATAAAACCCTTGGTATATAAAAAGTTGTTGGTGGAACACCCTGAGTGGGTTCTATTTAAACCCCTTGGAATATAACACAGTTATTGATAGAATCTCCCAAGTTTGTTCTAAATAAACCCTGGGAATATGAAAGGGTTCCCCCTAGAGACCCTTGAATGGGTTCTTGGTAGAACAAACCTGGTGGGTTCTAGATAAGAACCTGTGGAATATAAAAAGGTTCTCAGTAGAAGCCTTTGAGGGTGTTCTTGATTAAAAAAAAAAACTTGGAATATAAAGAGGTTATCAGAAGAACCACAAAAACTTGTTAGCACCCTTGGAAGCTGGAGAGGTTCTGGATAGAAGGGGTCTGGGTGGCAGTATTACAGTTTAGAAGGGTTTTATGTAGAACTGGGTGGAACCTTTCTCAGATGGTTCAAGGTATAATGCATTATGGGTTCTAGGTAGAGCTCTTTGAAAGGTTTTTAAATGGAATCTTTATATAAGGTTCTACAAGGAACCAAAAAGGGTTGCTTTATGGGGACAAACTGAGGAACGCTTTATGGTTCTATATCAGGAACCTGTGTTTCTCAGAGCGTATATAAGCATCAGTAAGGCGGGTTTAAAATAAATCCTGAGGAAAATAACCTCCTATTTAAAATGTGTTTAAAAGCACCATCTCTCTCGGTGCTGCACACTTATTTGACACCTATAAAAGATAAAAAATAGAGGAGCAGGTTCTCCACATCGGCAATCCTTGAGATTAATTTAGGTCGTCTAATATATGATATGCATTCCACAAGTTAACTCGTCTGGTGGGAGTATTACTAGAAGCACTTTGATCATGTTAAATCAAAAAAAGACACTCAAAATCTTTTCGTAATACTTCACTTCCATTTGGCAAATTGGCAGTCGCTGTAAGTGCTAGTTTATCACTGTGTTTTACAGGCTGGAAGTGTGTGTGAGGCTTTCGGAGAGAAATAAATTCAACACACACACACAGCTTCATGACGGTGTGTGTGTGTGTGTGTGTGAGAGAGAGGTTAAAATGATGTATTAAACATGATTGTGCTGTGGATTATTAGTCGAAACATATCCTTGAACTAAATCACACGTTTTGTATGAGCACAGCAGCAAACACACACACACACACACCTCAGAATTCAGTCCTGAAAGCCCACCATATCAACTCCTTTACACACACACACACACACACGCACAGTGAATTAAAAAAAGCTTCCTTGAAAGGTTTACGTCAGCGCGGGCCATCCCAAGCGGCTTAGCTCGCCTTCTGCGAGCGAGACTGAGAGAACTGGAGATGGACGAGAGAGCAAGACCACTTTTCCCAAGAGGAGAAGCAAACAAAGGAGGGAGAAAAAGCGGCTCGTCCTTGTATTCGATCCTTTAAAAAAAAAAAAAAAAAAAAAAAAAAACTCCTGACGGTGGCAGTGCCAGGAAAGCTGAGCCTTATTCACACTTTGTCTGTCTCACTGTGGCCTACTTGATTCCACTGCGGCACTTGACAGTAAATATAGAACCGTTTCACGATCATTTATGCTGCATCATGTTTGTTTGAACACTTCTTGTGATCAGAGAGCAGAAGCGAAGACCTGTTTGAAGATTTTATTAGGCCAAATATCAGTAGTGTGTCATCTTTTTTGGGATATTTTCAGCAGCTACGTGACTTCTGATGAAAATCATACACCAAAATATCAAACGCACATGTCGGATGTTGATGTCATCCCCAAAAATTCAAAGGTTCTTTCGAGGCTCTCAGCATTTTACACTCTTCCTCAACTCAACTCCAAACTGTTGGTCCCCCTTCAATAAAACTTAAAAGAGAAGATTTTGACGAAGGAGGAAAACAAGCAGAGCGGGAGCGAGCTGAGCCCAGGGAGAAGAACAGGAGTGAGCCGCTTCCTGGTGCTCACTAGTCAAGACAAGAGCTCCTTCAGATGAAGGATTTCTGAGCTGGATTTATTTCTACTGGACACGTTTGTGTTAGAAATTAAAATATACTGTTCTTTAACCAAAGCCAGCACTGTGACAGATATCTGGGGCGGGCTGGGCTGTGCACATTGGCAGACATGACAGAGAAAGAGCTGGTAAAGGCTTTCACCACAAAAAATAGAAATGAAGAAACAGCTTGCGAACACTGTTGGCTAGCTACTTCAACTGAAATTATTCTCATATTGATTTAACTAATATGCAAATAGGCTGAGTTTTTCAGCGTAACAAGGTTGCAAACTAAAAAACAGCCTTAGTTTTAGCTAATTTTTGCTGGCTAGTCATCATGTGAGTTGCAGAAATATTTTTTACCAACAAGATTTTATCCTTTCACACTGAGATTTAAGTATTTCTACTGGACCTGATTGTGTTAGGAAATTAATATGTTGTTCTTTCACCACAGTTTTGCGGTATTGTGACAGATATATGGGTTTGGTACTCGCTGGATCAGCATAACAAAGGAAGTAAACGAAATAGTAACCTTAATTTCAGCTAATGTTGCTAGCTATTTAGCAGACATTGTTGGCTAGCTAGTTAGTTGCAGCTTGAAAGATTGAAAGAAGACTGAGACTGAGCTGGATTTATCTCTACTTTGTGTTAGAAATGAGAACATGCAGATGTTTGCCCAAATTTTTTGCAACATTTTGACAGACTGAAACTGAACAGGACTGATTTCTACTTTGAAATATTTTATTCTTTATCTAAACTGTATGCAACAATAAGACACATCTCAGGGATTCCAGTATGTGACAGCTTGGGAAGTTCAGCTAAGTTTAGCCATCAAAGAAACGCAGCTTAGCATGCTAACATCAGCGTTAACTAGCCGTGCACGTTTCTTTTTTGCTGAGTTGTCGTTGCAGGTTTAACTGTGACTGGCTCAAATTTAACTAAACTGAATATACCACCCTACATAAGATTCTGATTCGGGTTTTCACTAGAGTTAGGAATATGGGCGCTACAACTTTACCATTAAGAAGAATGGTGGAAAAGTTAATTTTGTGCACCTCTGAATTGCTGGAGCTATTTAACTCTGCCCACTGATCCCACCAAGACTTGAGTAAAAGATCTCAAGCATGGCCAAATTTATCAGACAGGACGAGGGTACGAGGTTAGAAATATGTGCAATATTAATATTATGATTATTAATACTTAGATGTCATCTATAAAATCCTAGTTAGCTGTTTCATGTAGTCTGAAACCACTGTCAGACATTTTTACAAGATGTTTGCTACCATCATGAGGAAAATACAAAAGGATAAATTTCGACTAGTAGCAGAAAAAAAGAGAAAGCATTGTAGTGAGTCATTTTCCCATGAAAGCAGAAGCTTTTTCTCTTGTTTTCATCTGATCTCCAGCTGGTGCCTCCACTATTGAGCAGTTTTAGCAGCTCATATCGAGCCCATCACGCTACACTGTGTTGCTGCAGGGCCATCTGCTGAAGACTTGGCAGTGGGTCAGATTTCACAGATATCTTCCACGCTTCACGCTGATGCTTGACAGCTATCAAACTGACGTGTAGTTGTCATGTATGAGCCAGGGCCCGGGCTGATGAGGCAAATCCCATCAGCCAGATCAGCAACAGCAGCCATACATTTTCTGCTGAAGTAAATTATTTTCATTGAGGGGAGGCACAGAAGATGAGGGTTTTGATTTTCTGTACAAGGAAGAAAAATTGCGCTTAACAAGTAAGAGAAAGAGGAAGGGATGTAGGCAGATGATGGGGGAGACATGACAAAAAAAGAAAAGAAAGCTGATTTTTCACCACATCATCCACATACTGTAACTTCTTTTCTCCAGTTCCCACACGTATGACTCATTCAGACCTCATGACCTGCTCATCGCATTTCTTCTTTTATCATAAAACCCTCAGATGACATCACTGATAGCGTCATCAGCTCCTCCCCCTGGCACTGGTGGACCTGATGATGTAATCACGGCATCAAGGGGTTGACAGACGGGGCGTTGATGATGTAACCACAGTGCACGGGAAGGGCAAGATGCTTTTATGGTCATCTGAATGTGAAGACAATCTATTATATGGAAAACCCAAATGCTTCATAAATGCCGCGAGGTAACACACTAATAAAGGCATAAATAAGCACAAAATTTAATGCAGGGGCACCCACACAGGTCAGTTCACCTGCAGCCTCCAGGAAAAGATTAAATTCTGCACTCAAGTATTTAATGTAAGGTAGCAACCCCGTCTATAATATTACACAACCAGGCATAACCAGGCATAACCACGCATGGAGAGTAACAGATTACACGTAATGGGATTACATAATAAAGATGCAAAAACAGTAACTGTATTCCAACAAAGAGGTAATCATATTACAGATGCATTTAGTAAAAATGGGGATTATTAGGAGGATTACCATTTTAAAATACATTTTTAAATAAAGAACAATATACTACCACGCAAAGTCTGCCAACATCACTCTGGTCTCAATAAAACTTGTTAATCTTACAATGAACTCATTATTATGGAATCTAGTGAAAAATGCTTCACTGGGTGGAAATTTAAACGTTATTCTGTCTTTATATCAGAAAAGAGAAACATCACAGTACAGTGCAAATTCTGAATTAAGTTGTGAAAATGCTGTAATCATCCAATGACTCAGTATCTAATTTAATAAAATATTTACAAGAAAGACCAGCCACAAACATTAGCCACACAGACCATCTGCTAATGTTAGCTGCATGGAGGAATTAAGTTCAGCTAAGAAGACTCTAGCCATCAAAGAAATGCAGTATTAGCTTGCATACATCAATGTTATCTAGCTACTCCAGCTTAAATTACACTCACACACTGTCACACTAATTTAAAAAGTAATTTATATGCAAATATTTGTTGGATTACTGAGTGTAATCAAGCTAGCAACTAAACAATAGCCTGATTTATAGCTAACGTTATCATGTGAGTAAGCAGAAATATTTCATAGCCAGGTTTGCACTCCCAATTAATAATTTGTTCACATTTTTACATTAATAAGTTAATTATACAGGACAACTTCTAACATTAGCTGAACAGAACAACTGCTAACATTAGCTACACAGAACAACAGCTAACTTTAGCTACACATAGAGCAACTGCTAACATTAAGCACAAGCCCCACTAACAAACACAAAACATTATATTGAGCTAAACAGTTTCACCAAATTTGATAATGATGTAATCCCAAAGTTAGGGTAGGATTAAAGTTACATTACTTTAATACTTGGATTAGCTAACTGACTACATGTAACATGTAATTAGAAACTGTATTGGAATACATTTTTAAAGTAATTCTTACATTCCTGTACACAACAAAAACAGCAGGAAAGCACACATGCATTTAAAATTGATAGATGAGAAACGAAGGACAAAGTAATTGGGTGTAGGATTTTGACTCCATGCGTGTGAAGAATGTAAACTAATGCCAGAGTATGGGTATAAATTAGTAGCCAAGTGGATACAGCCTCCGTTTTATCTCTTGCACAGTACAATAAATCATGCCTTAGCTTTGGTTGAGGCTTTGTGTTATATGTCGAAAAGACCAGGAAAGCCGATTGGACATGCTGTGCCTGTTCCGATCAGCTCTGCAATGCCTTGCAGCCTTAGGTGGATGGCTTTGAACATTACTCTGGGTCGTAAAGTTAACCATACCTGACATTTCCCCGGGCAAGTGTGTGTCCGTGCATGGGCGTGTTTGTTTCAGTATACAATGCAACAGCGAGCATGGAGATTAGGTTGGATAGAGAGCAATGGCCAACTAACAAATCCCAATAACACTAAGTTAAAATGACAGTATATCACATACCAAACATTGCTTACGAAACGCAAATAGTAGCCTGTAAACTGTAAATAATAATGCATACAAGAATCCTACCCTAACCTTGTCTGAGAGAAACCTTATTATTGCAACTTGAGCTTGGGCTGAACAATAAATCTTTTTTATATCAAATCTGAAAGTGTGCAATTTTCAGCTCACAAGCGCTATTATACACCCCCATAATTAGTTTCTTAACAAGCAAGAGGAAGTGAAAGTTCAAGCCAGTGAAAATCTGAATTATAATTTCCTCAGCTTTATTGACTTATTTAACGTTAAATTGAGAGTTGACCAAAAAAAAATATTCTCATGTTTACTCAGTATATTTTGTTCAAAGATTGAAGAAAGAAGAAACACAAGTTTGTATCTTTTTTGACGTTTGAAAAATTAATGAGTGAGCAAAGCAGTGTCTTTCTGCTGTTGATAAAAGACCAACAGACTGGCGTTGTCTTTCTGTAAGTAAAACTAGCAGGTAGTGAGCAGATAGCCTGGCAGCTGACACATTTAAATGACAGACAGCTGATGGACAGAGATGTCTGAGTCTGCCAGTTAAACTTTCAAGCACATCATGTCATCATTTCAAGCGTTTCACCTTCAGAGCTCTGAATTGAGACCTCCTCCATTTGAGGTTGTGAAGTAGTCTTTTCCTGTCAGTCTGTGAAGCTAACGTTAGCTCAAGCAGCTGAGGTGCAGATTTGGATATGTGAAGCAGCCTGTCCTTGTCAGACTAACATTAAAGTTAGCTCAAACAGCTAACATGCTGTCAGTTTGTGAGCCTAACATTAAGGTTAGCCCAAGCAGCTAAACTAAACATTTATGCTAGCTTCACAGACTGACAAGGGTAAACTGAAACTTCTAAAGTGCAGATTTGGGGATGTGAAGAAGTTTGTCCTGTCAGTTTGTGGAACTAATGCTAAAGTTAGCTCAAGCTGCTTCAGCTTTGGTCGTTTGAAGAAGTTCTGTCAACCTGTGAGGCTGACGTTAAAACTAGCTAAAGCAGCTGAAGTATAGTCCTTTCAGTCAGTGCAGCAAAAATTAAAGTTAGCTCAAGTAGCTAAAGTGCAGTGCCAGTCTGTGAAGCGGACGCTGAAGTTAGCTTAAGCTGCTAAAGTGGAGATTTGAGGCTGTGAAGCAGTTTGTCCTGTAAAGCAAACATATAAAGTTAGCTCAAGCGGCTAAAATCCAGTAGGTCACTGTCAGTCTATGAAGCTAACATTAACATTAGCCCAAGCAGCTATAATGTAAAGAGCTTTTTTTCTGATTTCAAGAGCTGATATCAAAACATTGTCAAATATGTCTTGCATTTTCTCATTTTTACCATCATTAGCCAACTATACAGCTGTTACCAATAAATACTATGTCATTTTTTTATTTGAACTGATTTTAGAAACAAAATAACTTCATGGCAATGCTTTGTTTTCTTTAATACTGCAGTGACCATAAGCCTGTAATTTAATTAATAGAAAATACTAGAAATTTAGATCACAAAATTAGTCAGAAAATCACAAGTCTATCTTCTTCAAAATGTTCAGCTAGAACACAAGCCCATAATTCAGCCGCTCGCCTAACCCTCTTTGGACACACACACACAAATACACAGATGCACACTAGTACACAGGGTGCAAAACAATTAGGATTGTCTGGTGAGGGATTTTCAGTGCTAAGCTCTCAGGAGGTGAAATCTCTGCGACAGATGGGCGGACATTTTTTCCATAACTGCACATGGTTCCTGCTTTCAAAGATCCCTTTTCCCTCAGCTGCAGAGGTCATTAGCTCGCTGACCAGTGAGAGTCGTGCCACAGCATTATCCGCCCCTGAAGACTCCCACCATCTTAGAAAGACAAACACTGGAGTAACACACTTTAATTACGCATCATTTTCAAGACGTATGTAGTCGGTTAGCCTATGGCTGACACATTTTATTACAACACCACATACATTAGCAACCGCTAACTGCTAATAGCACATTTTGTTATGAAAGATAAAACAGGTTATATTGCATTGCAGTGCCATTAAAAGTGTGATATGAGGGTGTATTATCAAGTGCTACATTTCTCTGCAGATTTTATCACTTTTTTCTTATTTCCACAATGAAAAACAGCTGTTATTCATGTGTGCTGTTAAAGCTACATTTAAGTAACACTTCTGCACTTAAAATGTCTAAAAATGTTAGACCTATGTTATATATTTTGTTGAGTTTGTGTACTTACATTATCCCAAATGTCTCCAACAATGGTCAAACCCAGAGAAATCTGTAATTTATTCAAGGTAATGGTGTGTTTACTGCCAGCTGGTAGTTGTTATAACTTCCTGAAAATCATCAGATAGCCTACACCAGAGTGTGAGAGAGACAATAACTCCCATGATCCCATGTTTTTGTTATTGTTTTAATGTGAAAAAAAAACCCTAGTGACAGAACTTACATATTGTGCCTTTTAAGTGGCTGCCTCCTTAAAATATTATGTATTTGGATTCACTAACAGAGGTGTCAAAAGTACACATTATTTACTCGAGTTGACAATTTCATATTTAAACATAATAAAACTTAATATTTATCATTTTTGTCAGAGTAATAATAATAAAACTGCATGGATCTGAAGAGAGTTTTGATTATTTAATCAAATTATCTGCTTAGATTACGCAATCAGATGGAGTAAAGTCCCTTTCATTTGCAACCACAACTCTGAAATATGTAGATTGCATACTAATTCTGCACACACCGTCCTGATTGCTAATTAGGCATACTGTTCATTAGCATGAAGAAGAATTACAATGCATCAATCAGATGGGTGAATAACTTACCTCCAACCATGAAGGAGGCGACTCACTATGCAGCGAGTGTAACATGACTAACAGCATAAGACGTATTCAGATTTTATGCAGAGCCGTAATGTGGGTGTGCAGTATATTTACATATAAAAGATGATGTCATCCGAGGCATTAGGAAGTGTCAAGGACGAGGATGACACGTCTATGTTTCAATGAGTCGGGCGTCTTGCCCAAGTGACAGCAGACTGCCAGTTGGGAGGCATGTTTGGGGAGAAAACTCATGGTTGAGCCAAACTTTGTCATTTTGATTGATTGGGAATCAAACAGGCCGAGGACACCAAAAAGAGACTGTTTTGCATTTGAGCCAAGTTATGAGGAAAAGTGGGTCAACATTTGGACTCTTCAGGCCTGTGGGGCTTCTCAGTATTAAATTATTCTGTCCCTGTCCTATTCTTTAATCTGTCTAATTATTTAGCCTGTCATTCTGTTTTTGTAGCTACAGTATGTTGCTTTTTTACCATCCTCCCTCCATAACCATCATCCACTCCAGTTTTAAAACAAAATATCAGATGCAACAGCCAAAAATATACCATCAATCAAAAGCTGCTGGCTAGAACAGACATTTACAAATAGGAAATACTACATGTGGATCCACAGAAATCTTTCTAATTGTCTTTGTATTTTTACATTGAGACCAAACAAGAAATTGTGTTTGCAGGGGTTTCATGAGGACTTAGGTCTTGGATCTGCTTAAAATATAATCAAGAGAGTCTGTGACTTTTGATTTAGTGATAAGCATTTCTAATTAATCTTGTGCACAATTCTATATAGTTTTCCTAATTCAGGAATGGTGATAAGATTGACTAAGGTGACATCCATACGTGACGGTATGATGTTTTTCTTTACATGGTGTCAAAAGAACATATTCCTGCCTTAATAATAGTTGCCTTAATAGTTTTATCTGGACTTTATTTAGTACAACTCCTTTAAAGAATTGGACAATGCGTAAGTGTGTGCGGCGTGCAAGGAAGGGAGAGCAAAGCAGCAGACAGACAGTGACGGTGCTGTTCATAGCAGAGCAGAAACTTAATCTTAGCTGTAAGCAGTCAGTGTGGCAGTAAATGTACAGTTTAGGTTGAAGTGTGTCAGTGAATAAACACTGCAGCTTCTAATGACCGAAAAGAGGTGTTTAGAAAAGCTGCAAGTCCTGGGTTAGAACCCTAAGCCTAGCCTAAATTTGATCAAACAAACACGTCCAACCAACAGAGGTGTCCACTAAGCCAAAGCAACATCCTTGAACACAACACAACCACCACATAAATGAAAAAAGACAGAAATTGATCCCATGTATCTCCTTACAACAGCTGTTCTTTCATCCTTTTAACACCCAAATGCAATCTTCAAAACGCACACGTACATGAACACACACGGCTGGATTACCGGCAACTGGGACTGTCTTTGCTCAACTTGTGCATGAAAACAGCTAATATTCTACCAGGGAGTCAGGAATCACCCGGCAGCTACGTCCTCTGAGAAATGAAGCAATTTAAAAGCACTACGCACCAAATGTGATATTCATGATTTGGATTCCAGCAGCAGCCGAGCCAAGCCACCCTGTCATAACCGAGCAGACGTGATTCCCATTCAGACCGAGGGGAGGGGAGGTGAAATAAAGAGCAGGGAGGAGGTTCCAGGAATGGAAATGCAGAGAGGAGGACAGAGAGAGCAAGAGAAGTATGGACCGACATGTTCATTTGAACACCTTGCATTCATCATGCTTCTCTCTCAATCCCTGCAACTGTTGTCGTTGAAAGACAAACACGCAGTGAAGCGATGGTTCTTTTCTTTCAGGCTCCAGAGACGGTAAACCACCAGGGGCACTGAGCAACTCTGATTGTCTCAGTTTTTCCATGCCAGTGTTTTTAAAATATCTGCCTCCGAAACATGTGCTAGCAAAGTTACATTAATTAATTTGTGCCACTGAAAGCAAAATAAAAAATCATGTCCAAAAAAATTCAACAATGTCGAGACCTCTCTGTCAGCAGATTCCACGAGGAGTGTTTCTTTCACAGAGTGCAATTCTGATGAAACTTGTTCATGATTTGTTTGCTTGTGTGATTTGATTGGACTCAAAGTAATTTCACCCATACATACTTTAAAGGACCACTGTGTAGGTTTTGTTGAATTTGAGTAACTTCTGTCTCACCCTCCCCTTCCAAGCATGTAAGGACAGATTGCACACCTTGCAAATTATTTATGATGAAAGCCACACAATCTCCAAATTGCAAGCGCTGTCTCCAGGGAGTTCCTGGCACATCTTTGCATTTGGTATAGGGATATCCAGAAATTCTTCGATTTTGGGACTGTGTCTCATTTTGTCTGTCAGAGTTTTTGGAATGCTCTGTACCATGCTCCCCATAGGTTTTACTGTTAAGTAATGATTCTTCATTAAAACCAACACTTCAACAATGACGGGTATGGCTGGCCGGCCTAACAGCAGCCAAAAAAATGATTGCTCTACGTTGGCAGGCCTCATATTCTTTGCAGAGTCAACAGAGGTTACTCACTTTTATGGACATTGTCCACATTGACGATTCTGTTGCAGGTCACTAGGTGCAAAACCATATAATGTAAATGTTTTAGTTAATGCTGTTGAAAACATAAATGTGCTACTGAAGGCATATTAGTTTATGAGTTAATGTCCTGTGAAGTTTGTGTCTGTCTGTTTGCCTGTATCTCTTTTATAAACAATACAAACTTTATTACAAAAAAAGTTTAGCCAGCTCATTGGTTATGAATAGAGACTAAAAGGTTCCATGGCTTGCTTTATGGTAATGGTTAAAGAAACCAAAGGTGACTGTTGTTGGAAGAGATGAGACATAAACTCCATGTCTCTCTGCCAGGGCCAGACACTTTGTACAAGAGATTGCCTGCCGAGTAAATGTATGGAACGGCACTTTTAAGTATGTGAACAATACTACTTATTTATGGTGAGGACACTGTCGTCCAGCTAGCTGAATTAGCTAACATTGTTCACACATCTTAATGTGTTCGCTAGCCTTAGAGTTAGGGTTTAAACAATAATGTGGACATAGTCTTCCCGACATCATCCATATGTTTCTGAAGAGCCACTCCAGTCGTTGCCATCTTGGCAGCGCCTGAAGCTGCCCAACTCCCAGCTGATCCAAAAATGGACAAAGATGTGAGGAATGGGTGGAGCTATGGTGGCTACCTGGTGGCTAGCCACCTGTGATGGCACTCACCTTTCTCTCAAAGAGGCTATCTCCTTAATTATGCATAACTTTAAGCCTTAATACAATTTAAACAAGTTAGTCTGGTTTGCAGTTTTTTTTTCCTCAGGGTGATGAAGGTATGACCCACCCTACTCTGCCTCAGATCACCTTAATCTGATATTCTTACCCCAACCCTACCCCATCATACACCTCATGTAAAAATCTACCCAATCCAAAAGACCCAAATCAATGAAGGCAATGATCAGTATCCAGTCAGAGTCAGAGTAGGGCAGGTCTTGACCTCACAGTTGTAATGAACAGAGATTTAGCTCTAGAGACCAAAACCATTTTTGTCCAGGCGGTAAACATGTTTATTTCTGCTAAAATGCACATCATATATTGGGATAAGATAGTTTAGCTTTAAGATCAGGATGAAGTATCTGCAGACTGAGGCCAGAGTGGCTCCAAGGTGGTGGAGCCTGTGTGGGCAAACCTCCAGGCTCATTGATCTGAGAGCATCAGAACAAGAGGAGACTGCAGCATCCAGCAAGTACTCAGCAGGGATACTCTGTAATATACGTACGTGTGTGAGTGTGTGTGTGTGTGTGTGTGCTGAACTCTCCATCTCTAAGTGCTATCTGTGCAGCCCAGTTTATCCGTGAAAGAGGCACACACAGGCAGAAGATGGCATATGAGATGGCAAACACTCTGCGCTCCGGCTAGAGGCCAGAGGGACGAAAACCAGGGCATGGTGGGCGCAGAGGAGAGTCAGGGCCAACGCGGAAAAACATGCTGCCAGGTGGCATGTGGCATGTTAGGGTTTGTGTGCATTAGTGAGTGTTTTGTGTGTAAGAGCAAGGGCTTAATATATCTACGAGAGTGTGTGGGAGGCAGGGAAGCAGCAGAGAAGCACCTGGAGCTATATGAGAACCCTGGGATTTCCACCTCAGGCAATGGGATTGCTGCCTATCAGACACGCACGCGCCTTTACGCACAGCCGCCATCAACACGCCCACGCTTGTTGTCACTCTCCTCGGCTCCCTCCTGAACACACGGTCCAGCCTTCACAGTCTCGCGTTTTAACACAAACACTTGGCAGCCCCCGAGCGTATACAGAGATCCAAAGAATGGGACGGACTGAACGCTCCAGCCCAGCCAGGACATGGAGATAGGTTAAGTGTTGGACAGCCTGATAGGAAGAGGGTGGGACTGAATACTGATCCAGACTGCAGAGGTGGCTACTGTAGAGAAAGGTGCTGATAGTAAGAAAGAAGAACAGGGAGGTGGAGAAGGGTTGTGTCTTGAAGAGAAGCTGAGACTTGGGAGAGTGATCTTAAATCTAAACCACCCAACCAAACCAAATGATGTCTGTCCCTAAACCTACCCAGCTTTGTCACATTATTATATAAAAGAAAATTAGTTTGTATGATGTGCACAACGATGCATTCAAATCTTGCGAGTTTCACAAATTAAGGTTCCCCTTCTAGACACAACCAAGGAGAAGGCAATAGAGATTATTACGATTGTTGCTGCGCTTGTCTTGCACTTCCTCGAGGACTTGCTTCAACCGTAGACTGAAGAATATGAAGAATTAAATAGGATTAATAGGATCGGATAATATACAGTCTTACTATTTGGATTGCAGCACTAGTTTTTGAACATGCAATTATTAGATAGCTTTAAGCTGTCGTGTGGTCAATGTCAAATGTAAAATAATTTTTTTATCAAAAATAAAAAAATCTTTGCAGCCCTATTGGAGGTGGGATGGTATGGCAGAGGAAAAGCAATGTAAACATACATGGCGAGTTCAGTTAAAGGGAGAAGAGACAAAAACAGTCGAGGAGAGAGAAGGAGTAACGAGTTAGGGTGGACGAAGGTATCATTTGTAGGCTGGGAACAAGGAGTCAGAGGCAGGGAGAAAATGAGCATATGAACAATGGAAGCTGAGAGTGGGAGGTGCAGTTGACAGAGAGAAGAGGAAGAAAGAAGAGTAGACAGGATCGCTGAAAGCTTCCCTCACATCACACAAGCCCCTTAAGAATCCCTCTCAGACTGAGCAACACAACTGCAACACTTCAGATTCTCCGTCAGAGAAATTTGAGCTCATACCAGAGCAGAAGTCTGCTGTAAGGATGGAAAACAACTTTTTAAACCACGTTCACAGTTTCAAAAAAAAAAAAAAAAAAAAAAAGCTGAAGGGAGCCTTGATTTGCATTCTTCAAATTATGCCACTGGAAGAGATGAGGAAGGCGTGATGTGAGTGAGCGAGCATTTAATTTCTCATTTAAAGCTTTGCAAATGGATTCTCTGCTTCCTTTCAATCAAGTAAAAACACAGATGAGCTGGGAAAACGGTGGTTAAGTTGGAAATCCAGTATATCCCAGTATTAAAGGGATTATTTATTGACTTACTTGCTCCCATGTTTCCTTACTTTACTAATTAACACAAGGACCTATCCATGTTATTAGTCCAATGGTCCCATGATGTCTTGCATGGATTACGGACGTGACATTTGGTTATTGCTTTTACTGATCCGGGAGTTAGCATTATGCAACAAGTTTCTTCTCGTGTCTCTAGAGAATTTGGGGAAATAAATATGGAAATGCAGCCTGTCAAACCTTAAACGGGATAATGTGATCATACCACCGTCTTTCACTATCAAGGGACAGGAGAACGACCTGAAGAAGTGGCCTCAAATAACATACAGTAGCATAGCTGGTATTTTTTATTATGTTAAACTTAAATGGCAACGTGAATCTTCACTGTGACTTTAAACATCCCATCACAGTGATGCTACAACAACAATGCAACAACAATAACCCTTCTCTACACTTAGTCGAATTCATGAACACGCCAAAGTCAGAAGAACGACTTCCCAACCCCAGAAATATAGCAGCATTAAAGGAAGTGGAACAGAACCTTATCTATCTCAAAGCAGATGTCCCACATCACCTAGCTAATGCTAAGCTAACTGCTACTTGTGGCCACTGCTTCAGATCATCCCATTCCTCGGTGGTAGAGAGCAGTGATATGAACATGCTATCCCGTTTTAAAGAAGAAATTTTAACATTTTGGGAAATACTACAAGTAGTTAGCTTAGCACAAAGGCTGAAAACAGAGATACAGCTAACCTGGATCTGTCCATGGGTTTAAAATTCACCTACTAACACTCCTAAAGTTCAAATGATGTGGTAATACTCCTTACATTGCTATCAAGTGATGGTAGAACAACCTGAGGAAATGCCCTCAGATAAAGTACAGTAGCATATTTAGCTAATGTTACTTTACTAATTCAGTTACTTCCGACAGTGAAGCATCCAATCTGAAAAGCTCTGAAGCTTATCTGTACTATCATAGAAATAAAGTTTTATAAAAGGAGGTGGAACAGAACCATGACTATCAAAGCAGACGTCCCGCAAGTCCCACATCAACTAGCTAACAGTAAGCTAACACAGTTTGTTAGTACTACTTGAGGCCACTTCTTCAAATCATCCCATTCCTCAGTAGTAAAGAATATGATTCTTATTTAAATGAAGTTGGATGAAAAGATTGGTATCTTTTTCATGTCTGTGTGTAACGCTAGCAGCCAGGTTAGCTTAGCTTAGCAGAAAGACTGAACACTGGCTCTAACAAAATTCACCAGCTAACACCTCAGCTGACTGACTAACCTGTTATAACTCCTTTGTACAAAGAACTCTGATTATTACATGGATTAAACAATTGTATTTATTTGACAAGAAAGCACATAATCATATTTCCAAAAATGTCAAAGTGTTCCTTAACCCACATCAATTATTACACCTAGCACACCGCTAACTCTGACAGACGCTGGTTCAGTAACAGGAAGCAACCAGAAGTAGCACCCTTTAATTCATGCAGGGTATCATAAGGTTTGTCTGTTTATGTGTTTGTATATTTATCCACGTTTCTTCAAACCCTAATTAGTAATTTTATGACATGTTCCTGTCATCTGTTTGCTAATAGAAATGTATTCCTCCTCCTGCAGCACTGACAGCACAGCGGCACACCATCTTGTCTGACCAGGATCAATGCTACGAATGTAAATTACAATGCAGCTTCACGTCTCCTGCCTTTCATGTATCACTGCTTTAACATAATAACATAGCGTATAGTGGATAAGATAATGCACAGTGCGCTCTCTGTCTCTCTCCAGTTCTCTGACTCTCTCATCATTCTGTCAGTGGGTACGGTTGGTAAATCACGAATGAACCCACTTATTGAATCCCCCTCTGACATTCATTTCGCACAACTCATATCTTTGTGCGTGTTTGCTCATGTCTGGGTGAATCCATGTGAAGAGACTGTTTATTCTTCTTGTATCCATGCTAACGTATACTATTCCTGACCTGCGCTCTTTAGGAATTATGTCTTAATGGCACGATAAATCAATCTGGATTAACAGAAACAATGCAGATGCAGCCGAGTGGAACAGATGGGGCTCAGTGCGCCGCGTCATGTGTGTAACATGTGTGCATGAGTGTGTGCGGCTTTGGCAGCGGCGGTTCATGTGACCTTGATAGCGGCGAGCAAAGAACAGTCAGCTGTCGGGACAGTTCTGAGGCGCATACAGCGCAAATAAAAATTTGGTGTTTTTATTGTTTTACAACATTGAATCAAAGGGGGATTTACAGTAACTGATCAAACGATGTGTGGATGCTTCTCTGCAGCTTCGTGAGGGTAAATGAATGCAGCAAGGAGATCATGGAGAGTTTGCAAAAAAGCTGAAACGTACTGGAAGATTTGCTTTCCAGCAAGACAATGACGGTAATCATAAAGCTAAAGCTGCACACAAATGGCTTCAAAACAACAAGAGATCTCAATCCAACTGAGAAAATGTGGCTGCACTTGCAGTTTTGCAAGAATGAGGAAAATTTACAGTATGGAGTGGCTGCAAAAACATACTATTTTCCAAATCTAAAAAAAATCTACTTCTATTCAAATGTTATAAGACAACAAACATGCAAACTTATTGTAAGAACTGACTATTTGCTAAAGGTAATGTTTTCACACATATAAGCATACAAACACCCATTGGGATCCTAAACATATCAACAAAATAAATTAACTGAGTATTTGTTAAAAGTTGGACTACAGAACGTTTAACAAATACTCAATAAATTTAATAAAGAGAGTCACTGAGGACATTTTTTTAGAAATGAAAGTGTCTTTACTTGATAGGAGTCTACAGAAACATTAAGTGAGACTTGAAAATAAGATTAAACTTTGAAAATGTCACATCATGATAACAGTGGCCAAAATTACCATGATTATCAGTATTATTGTGGTCATGTTATCGTTTTAACATGCCGAAAATTATCAAAAAGTACTGATTCGCACACCAAGATGCAGGTTATAGTAAATGCTTCAAACATTTTTTTTCCATTAAACTGCAGATTATTTTCTCAATTAATGGATTAATTTTTTAATCTATCAAACCAAAAAATTGTGAAAAAAATTCCTGCAAAGTCTAAGTTCATGTCTTTAAAAAGCTTCTGTCCAACCAGCAAAAAAATTCACAAAAAAAACACACAATATAAAGGAAATAAACAAATTCTCAAAACTGACAAGCTGGAACTAGAATAGACCTGATATTTTTGCTTGAAAAATGGTTTTATTATGAAAATAGTAACCAATTAGTATCCTGTCAATCAACTAATCAATTAATCAGCCAATCATTTCAGCTTAGGGCAGTTTTTAAAGGCTGCATTACAGTGAAGTGATGTATTTTTTAAACTTACTAGACCGTTCTAGCAGCTGTTCTATTATTTATCTAGACCCATTTAGTCATTATATCCACATTGCTGATGATTATTTATCAAAAAAAAATGTTGTGTTAATTTTGTGAAAGCACCATTAGTCATCCCTGTCCATATCACACAGCCGTATTTCATCTCTGAGTTTCTTTTTGGGGAAAAATCAGTTTGAAGAACAGAATTTTAATGGTATTAACACAGTATGACACCAGAAATACAACACTGACTCACAACATATCTACGAAGAAGCACACTCAAACTTATCAAGGCTTATTAGCAAATCTGAAGAGGCTGTAAAAGTGTGATTTATAACCACTAATGTCTTTGTGTCTCTGCTTTTATTCCCTCCAGATACGTTCCTCTCTCAGCCCGTGTCTTAATGAGGAGCAAGCTGTTAGAGTCAGTACAATCGAACCTGCATCGTAGGTGTTTATTTTTTTTGTAACAACGTGAAAGTGCTGACATTTGTCTGAAAGTCAGTGATATGCCTTTAGGAGTTGGTGCTTTGCTTGTTTTAAACTGTGTGTTTACAATGTCACGACGCTCTCCCGGCACCTGTGAAATCGCTACCGCAGCGGAGCCTGGAAAACAGATGCATTTTAAAGAAAACTCGGCTCATTCCACATTCAAAGTGTGGAGGCACAAGAGAGCGCAAAAGCAGAGAGCTGTAACCTCACAGGAACAGGCAGAAAGTCGAAAGGGATGAAACCAAAATGTCGAGGGCGACATTTAATCAAACTTCTGCTCCATTGCAAGTCACCCAAAAAAAACATTCTGACAGGGCTGCACCAACAAAGATGATTCAATCTAAGATTAGTTTTACTCAGTTTAGCAAAACTAGGCTTAAAATGAGTAAATCCAGATTAAAAATTAAGCAGAGCTCTAGAGTTTATGTATGTAAACTGAAAATAAATAGACTTTAATCAGTATGGAGATGCTTGCTCACCCAAAATGAGTAAATAAAAAATAAATTTGAGTACTGTTGGGACTTAATAAGAATAAAAGAGGGTTACATTTTGACTGGTCTGTATTCCTTAGCAAAACATTACGTTGTTTTCTAGCTGGCTAAAAAGTTTTTTGCTAGCGAGCCAAAATGTTAACAAACTATGAGTCTACATTGTTTGCTACGTAGCTTATCGGTTAATAAAACGTTACACTGCTAGCTAGTTGATAAGTCAACAAAATCTTACACTGTTTGCTAGCTCGCTAAAAAGTTAACAAGCAGATACTTTATCTGATAGCTAGCTTAAAAGTTAGTTAGCCTGTGATGGTTCGACGGGGAAACTCTAATTTTTCTTCCATTGAGAAAAACTTGGAGCAATATGGTAAAATAAAGAAAAAACAAAGTTTGTCACATAATGTTTTTTGAGGAAATTCTTGATTTTGCTCAATTCATCTCAAAAAGGCACGTTAAACTTCCTCAACTGAGTTTAAAGTTATCACTGGATCAAATTTTAAATTGGAGTTTCCGGTTTTGGTGCAACAGAATTCAATTTAATCTCTTTTTGAAGTAAAAGCTAGACTTAATCAGGTTTAAAAATTAGTCTTTGTTGATGTAACCCAGCCCTTATCTGCGGTGGTGCAGAATTAAGAAACCACCACTGTTAAAATGACGGGCTTGGATCCCCAAAATCAATAACCATTAAGCCTGCGATTGATTCAACAGGACAACTCCTCAGTGAATAATTTAAGGAGGAGCTTGAATTACCTGTCAGAAAATTAAGCCTCAGCTTGTCAAGGGGATGCGAAGTTAATCAAAGACAAATCATGTGCAGTCCAGCACCATCTTTTCGTGGACTGCTTCATTGTATTTCTGACTTTATTGTGTATTTTCCTGTATTTCTTCCTTGGGAAATGTTGTGCTGACAACCTCCCCTGGGTGATAACAGGCTGTGGCATCACGTCTGAGGGCCCTTGAGGATGTCACATTGTTTTCTGGCCAAACACATTTGCTATATTTAGACAAGAAAAATCTGCCACTGCTAAAATATCCATCTTATTAGGGTCAGTGAACGCAATATCGAGACTTTAATGTGGGTTCTACAAAACAAGAGAGGAAACCAGTGACAGCTGTGTGAAATTGTTTGACACACTGTGCAGTTTCTTGCTTGTTAATGAAAGGTCACACACTGTTATGGAGATTTTAATTTGATTTGCATCAAGGTTTTTGTTTTTATCTGGAAAAGGAGTCCTAATATTTCTCTCTGGATGAGATAGGGATGGTTTTTGCATTGCACACAGCATTTAAAGCTACTTACTCCGCTTTCCTGGCCAGTCCGACGGAGCGGCAGAGCGCGGTGGGAGTCTGCGGAACCAGCGACTTGCAGCAGGGGCTCCGCTTGTCCTCCTCGGCGGAGTCCGGGCTGACTTGGCTCGCTTTGGGTGACTGCGGCGAGGTGGGGACGAGCTGCAGCTGCTGCGGGTGGTGGGAGGACGGCGCAGGAGGAGTCTGGGCAGAAAGACCGGGATTCTGCTGCTGCTGCTGCTGCGGTGGAGGTGGAGGCTGCTGCTGCTGCGCCTGCTGGCCGAGGTGAGCCGCAGCTTTGTTGCTCCCCGGGTGCTGATGGAGGTGGGCCGGCGCCTGGGGACTGGCGCTGCGGTGAGTCGGGTGGTGGTGGTGGTGGTGGTGATGCTGTGGAGCGGGCTGCTGCACGTAGTGGTGGGGGTCCCGCAGCTGTCGGTTCTCTCCGATCAGGTCCTCCACCTTCCGCTCGAGTTCGTCGATGCGTTGGCGCTGCGTCTGGATGAGGCTCTGCTGGTTCTGGACGATGGTGGTGAGCTCCTTCAGGTACAGGACGGCTTTCATGGGGTTATCCAGCAGGCTCTCCATCACTGATGTAGCTGTGGCCGTGTGTGCCCGGCGCTGTGCACTTCTTCTTCTGCTGTTTGTGGCGCTGCGAACCGTCGACGAGGCCTCTGAACGGTGCGTAACCGGGATGCTGTGGCGGCCGTCTGACGCCTCTCCGCTCTGCTTCGCTGGGTAGTCTCTCTCTCTCCCTCTCTCTCTCTCTCTCTCTCCTGATGTGAGGATACCAGAAATGGTGCTGATGCAGGAGGGGGATCAGCATCAGCGGAGAGCGGAGGCGGAGCTGTAGTGGACCGGTGATGTCAACACGCAGGGGAGAGAGGGAAGCTGTTCTGCACGTTTCACATGTAAAGTCACAGTTTTCGCTCGTCACAGTCCCACATGTGTTTTTGTGTTTTGTGTAGCCTCTTCCCATGAAAGCAAAGTTTCATTTCACTGACAAATTCTTAAAAACAGTCTCTCACAGGGGCGGATCTAGAGGGGTTTCACGGGGCAAACATGCTAACCTCCAGACCTCAGAAATAGGGAGGATTTTGCTACAAAAAAAAAGTGAGCTTCGAAGACGGCTAACCGCATTCTGGTGACTTTTAAAGAATAAAAATAACAAAATAAGTACACTGTAACAGCATTTGTATGCTGAATATTTTAGTTTCAGCTCTCAGGAAATAATACAGAATAATTTGTCCCTCTCACTTGTGTAACCTCTGTGTAATCTCTGGCATAAACTAATATTCACCACTTTTCTTTTATTAATTTATTTTGCCTTTGCCCCTAAAAGAAATAGATGCAGCATAATTTACTAAATGCAAGCCACTTTGGTGCAGTTTTATTGCTGCAGACTGTTACTGTCGAATTACATGGTTTATGTTATAGTTGAATTACTTTACCAATATTTGCATTATAAAGGTAATTAGTTACATGGGAAAATAACAACAAGCTGCAACAATCAATCAGTCAATTATTTGATTAAAAGAGAATTCTTGTGATTAAAGAAAAACAAATCATTTTGGGAAATATTATGAGAAAAAATGTCAAATGTCCAAATTCCATGATTTCAGCTTCTCAAAATTCTGGTTATACTCATGTGTCTTTATTCCTCTGTGACAGTAAACTGAATTTCTTTGGATTGTGGACAAAACAAGACATTTGAGGACGTCATCTTGGACACTAATCAACATTTTCTGACAAGAAGAAACTAGTTGACAGATTAATCAATAATGAAATGAATCATTAGTGGCAGCCCTAAGCAATATTAATGTATTATTGCTATATTGATTTAATATTTTAGTAATAAGAATGGGAAATAATGTCGTTTTCTTGGATTTTAAATATATACAATGCTCAGTACACTTTTTTTTGACAGGATAAGTGATACATCAGTGGAGTAATACTGAATTATAAAGACACTTGAACTGCATCTCTTGCTCAACTCATTTATTGCTGTTAATGTAGGCTAAGAAGAAACATAACAGCCTGTCCTGTTCACTTGTCTGCTGAATGTCTTAAGATGTCAAGCAGTAACATAAAGTAATCATACAGAGCTGGCAGAGCTGTGGATTTGTTCTGAGCAGTCTGAGGTATGGTGGCTCTGAAAGCTCAGCGCACTGCATCTGAAGAAAAATCATGCAAATAAACAAAACGCAAACAAATGGAGAAAACATCTTCAGTCTGACAGCAATGTGCCACGTTTAGAAAAAAAAATCTGCCAAGTGAGAAAACGCAGCCAAACAGGACTGCAGAAACACGCTGCAAGAACAAAAAAACAACCAAACACAGAAGTGCTGCAAGTCGCACAGACAGACGATGGAAAACAACTAGGAGACACGAAAAAATGCTGAACATGTCTGGCTTCAGTGCTTTCTACCAGGAAGCCCTTTCTGACAGACAGGGGCAGCCTGGGCTTTCTGACAGAAAGCATGAGTATGTATGAGTTAAGCAATGATCTTCCACTCAGGCAATTCAAATATTTACAAGTTAAGCAAGTATTTTGTTGTTAATGTGGCGTTATCCTTTTGCTAAACGATTACCTATTCAAATCTGATTCATGCATTCAGAACTAAACATTAAAGTATTTGCAGCTTTTTCTAAAATCCTTCATGTGGTATTAAATTGATGTAGATGTTCTCTTTATTTGCTCATGTGTTTTCTTAAAGGATCAGTGTGTAGGATTTAGCGTGTCAAAGCGTGTAGGAGAACCTCTAGTGGCCACAGACCTTGCAAATAAAGGCCCTCTCTAGAGCCAGTGTTTGTTTTGTCTTTTCTGGGCTACTGTAGAAACATGGTGGTTCAACATGGCGACCTCCATCATAGAGGACCTGCGCCCTCTGTTGATATAAACGACTCACACGCTGGACCTTTAAGTTGGATTGCGTCGAGCTCTCAGCGCCGCCGTACCGAGGCCCGTCCACAACACTGCAGCAACTGACACCGTTTCATTCAGTACCTCTCAATTTCTCATCCACTTCAAACACTGTTTTATCACAGTAAAAGCGACTCTTTCGATACGGTCTTTTCCCAGACTCTGGTGAAATTTGCTACTGGTGTTTCTAGATGAGACTCCAGCGTGTGAATTAAAAGGAACCAGAGCTGAGGAAGACCCTGTTCTCCGTGTGAATGTGTGATGTGATTAGAATCGCTCATGGTGCTCTTTTTGTCACACAGCGGGCTCTGTGTGTTGGATGGTGGCTCTTGTCTTTTTTTTGTGTGTGGATGTTGCCCTGCAGGGTTGGAAAAAAAAGAATGGCGTGGTGGAGAATGTAATGGCTTCCTGCTAATGCTGCTCACTTTGCAGCTCGGTATGAAGATGATTTGATGAAATGTGGATCTTTTTTTACAGAGTAGATGCAGGTTGTATTGAGCCGATCCACATTAACTATTTATATAAAAACATTCAGCCGAATACAGTACAAGGACAAGATATTTGATGTTCAAACTGATGATGTTTATTCTAAGTATGCCTGTGACATGTTGATAAAAAGTCTGGACAGGGGCTTGTTTACCTCTGTGTTAAATCATATTTTATTTTAACAACATTCAGCGAGCGTTTGAAAACTGAGGACACTACTTGTGACGTTGTGACGGTGAATTTCTTTCTCATTCTTGCTTGATATACGACTTCAGGTGCTCACCAGTCCGGGGTCTTTGTTGTCATATTTTGCGCTTCATAATGCATCAGTGCACATTTTCAAAAGGAAAACGGGTCTGGACTGCAGGTAGGCCGGTCTAGGACCAGAACTCTTTTACTACGAAGCCAGGCTGTTGTAAGACATGCAGAATGTGTCTTGCTGAAATAAGCAGGGACGTTCCAGAAAAAGTCAGGCCACAGCACATTTTTCCACTTTGCGTCAGTCGATCTCAGATGAGCTCGGGCCTCAGAGAAGTCTGCAGCGTTTCTGGATGTTGTTGATATATGTCTTTCTCTTTGCATGTTAGAGTCAACCTAAACTGTTGGCTGATGAAGTGTTGAACCTCACCATGTTGATGCTTAGGAAGCCTTTTGAGGATGCCCCTTTAATATCCAATCATGATACTGTTACCTGTTATAAGTTTACCTGTGAAATGTTCTTGAGCGCTCCAAAACTTTCCCAGTTGCTGTTGTCCCAACTTTTTTGTAAAACCTTGCAGGTATCAAATTCAACATGTTTAAAGTTTATCAGTTTGAACATGAAATATCTTGTCTTTGCATGACATTCACCTGAAGATGATTTTCAAATCATTGCATTCTGTTTTTATTTATGTTTTGCACTGAATCAGGGTTGTGTCCTCCTTGAGAGAACAGTATGAATGTTCGCAAATTGGATCAGGCAAATGAGGCTGCCTCTGAGTCTGAGGTTTGGTATCTCTGACTTCACCAAAAGGGAAATAAAAAGCAAGTCGACCAGACAGATAGCATGCAAGCAGAGCAAGGAAAGGAAATGGGTTTTAGGTTTGCAGAGATGATCCCTCCTGATACGGACTAAAGTGATATCTCACTGAGAGAGGGAGAGAGAGAGAGAGAGAGAGAGAGAGAGAGAGAGATAGAGAGAGTGCTCGGGTGTTCTGTTGGCTGCAGTGTGATGCTTTTCAGACTTTCACTCAGTTGTTGCATTGGAAATGCACAGGAGTTTTACTCCTCATTACTCTCCTGGCAAAAAATTGTGTTTTTTATGTTTAACAGGCCTTTGTGTTTGTGTTTGACAGAATGCCTCATACTGAAAAGATGATCTAAAAGGCAAACTTCTGTCACTTTTATTAAAATATTAATCGTTCATTCATGATCAGTCTTTTTGAAATCCACATTCAGCGAGTAAAATACTGTTAATTAGTGTCAAAGTCTAATGAGGCACAGGACAGGCTGCCAAATCCATCCAGAGCAGGAGTGACATTAATGATATGCTGTGATTAATGCTGTATATTTATTTTGTTCCGACAAAGACATTGTTAAAAGTTTCATTACACAGTTTTTAAACAGCTCAGAGGAAATATAAATATCGTATGACCTTGAGACAGTGAAATATTGGGACCACAGTGAGCCAGTGTGGGTGCAGCCAGGTCCCTCCTTCCATATGGCTGCTTTACAAGCTGCGTGAAGTGAAAAATGGCCTGCGCAGCCAACCAGCGCACCCATGGCTGGACGGAGACAAAAATGAGTTTTGCAGCGGGATTGTAAAAATGAGAAAAGGTGCCAGCAGTGACTTTGATACGGGGAGGGGGGGGGCATCTGCAAGGTCCAGCCTTGCTTATTATGGACTCTGTGCTGGAAGAGGTGCAACCCACCTTTAACACCAATTACCTTACAGAGGAGTCTGAAACCTGAGAGGGTCACACATCCTTGATCTGAAACGACAAGGACGAGGCACAAAGTGTGATACGAATAATCAAGTTTTTACCACCGTGCATCTGCAGATGAGAAAACTTCCAGAGACCTTTAGTGAGAGTCTAAAGCCGTTTGAGGCTGAGCTTAAAGGCGTAGTGTTGATTTGAGTTAAATGTCATCACGCTAACAAACACGCCACAATAATGCTAACATGCTGATGTTAACTAGGTAAAATGTTTACATGTTCGTCAGTTTAGTTTGGTGTGTTAGCATGCTGGAGCCATGATGTAGTTGGTTTTTCTTTTCTTTATTTTCAAAGTTTTTAACAACCTCCTTCACTTGAAGCCCTTTTGTCAGGGCTACTGACTAACCAGTTAATTTTGAAAATAATCCACAAATTGGTCAACAAAGACAAAATAGTTGTTTGCAGACCTACATATTATATAATCTTGATTGAAGTGCTGAACTGATCAACAGACTGATATCGCCCTCTGGTTGATTCATGCCACTATCATGTTTATATAAGCACACAAACCTACAAAACCTAAAGAATTTCATCATCTGTAAAATCTGTACAACCTGAGAGATCATTCATATTCAAAATCCTTTTCAATCCGTCTCTCCTGAAAGAGAAGAAGAAGTTTGAAAGTTGGCTGCAGCGTTAAAGTTTTGGCCCGCGTCTTCGGATCCTCCTCCAGAACTTTTAATTTCAAAAACTGTGTTATATCAATATAGGCTTACTCCCCAGAGAGCGCTTGTATCTCGGGTTTGTTGCTAAGTTGAAAGTAGACCAGCTGTATTCTCTCTCATTATTCAGCTGCATTTGATGCCGACGTGACTGAACTCTAGTGAACCCAAAGACACAGACGGAGAAACACAAAGTCGCTGCTCGAAACAAAGAAAGTCTGGAGCAAAAGAAGGACTCCTGCATCTGTTTTAAATAGCCACATGGAACTCAGCTGTGGAGGACAAAAACTGCCTCAAACAATAAGTAAATAAATAGATAAATCATTTAGTAAATAAATAAATTCCCATATGTATTATTTGCCTTTTTCATTTACCCCTATATATTTCCCCAAACGTATTTATTTCTTTTTACATGCACCAATATGAAAAAGAAATGTTTACATTCTCTTTCTTAAATTAACTTTCTATCTTATTTCTATTTATTTTAATTTCAATTATTCATGTATGTATTTTCCACTTGCTATTTATTCTCCAAATGTTTCACGTTTCTTGATGTATTTCTGCTTTATCATGCAAATAAAAGAGCTGAAATTCAAAGTTCATCATGGGCTCAGCTTTTTGCCTCTTGGTTGATCAACATCAGATTGCTTAAATTGATTAAATACGTTTGGGGAAATAAAAACTGGGAAACATGCAATGCAGTGTTTGTTCATTTTTAATATTATTTTAGGTACATTACATGACATTCATTCATGTTTTTTGATTTTGGCAGGTTTGGTCCTCCACACTCTGCACCTACATGCACAACATCTATGAAAGGTTTCCTGAAGTCAAAGCTCTCATTGATTCTATCACTCCAACATTTAGGGTGATTTCTCACTTTTCCCCAATCTTCACACTGAGCAATAAAAGAAATCGGCTCTATTCTTTCGCTCTTTTGGGAGCAGCACTTCTCGTTAATACTGATAAATGGCTTGTTGCATGCACCCGACTTGACTCAGAATAAGAGAGATTTTATGCCCTAAAATGACTCTTTGGTTATGGATGTTTTATGTGTCATCACTATCCCTTTGGCATGGAAAGTTTAGGGGGAAAAAAACACAATAAAGAAAGAAAGATTGATCAAAATGAAGCTGTCACCGTCGTCTTCTGCTGGTGAATGATGCCAAAGAAGTCGAGTAAGTTCACGTAGTAAAAACCTGATGGAGGGAGGAAAGTTAGAACCTGATGCAGAGTAGAAAGGAATTAAACATTTTCCAAGGACTTTGCAGCATTAATGACATTAAGAGACGCGATAAGAGCAGACGACACGATACAGCAATTAATGTCAGGTAGAGATTAATTACTCGCAGCGCTACACTTCATTAGTGACACTCTGCAGCGGTGCCAGTCGACACGAGCGAGTCAGCGAGTCATTGACACCAGGAGCATCTGGTAAGAACAACACTTTAAATGATTTTGCCAAGTGGTAACAAGGATTGTTTAGTATTTACACAGCATGCAGCTGTCTTAATATAACATTTAAATATTTTTTTTATTCCACCATGAATATCATTATTGGAAACATTTGGGCTCTAAAGGTCATCCTTTAAAAAAAAAACAAGACTTAGAGTCTAGTGGCTCTGTGAGGCGCTACTTGGGCTCAGCTGTGCTAAATGCAAATGTCAGCGTGCTATTAGGATTACAGTGACAGTGCTAACATGCTAATGATTAGCAGGTAAATGGCGCCAGTCTTTTGGTGCTATTAGAAGGAAAATAGCTCTACTAGAATCTGCTGCAGACAGAAAGTAGTTCCTGCATGAAACTGCTCAGAACAAGGTCTGTGAATTATCTTCAGTAACTGGGTCATGGTCTCTAGAAAGAGACACTGATGTTGAGTTTTTCAAATGTATTTTCTGGCGCTTCGAGCATCGCAGGACTCGTGTCATTTACTCCCATTAAACAGTAGAGAAGACGCCTCTCTGTGACTGATATCTTCAAAACTCTGTAACTCACGCCATGTATAATCAGCACTACAGGCAAGATCAAAAACATGCTTTTGATTTTGGGGCAAACCGCCCACCAGAAGGGTTAAGTGTTGCTAAAAAGGCCCACAGACGAACAATAAATGGGGTCAAGCACCCAGGCGAGCTCAGACGTTAATGAGTCTAATGGAAGAAGGCACAAAGCTTGACATGGGCCGCTCAGTATTGAATGGAAGTGACCTATATCTGGGGACTGAAGGAAAGTGGCTGTATTGGCTGAGTGGTGGGTGTGTGGTACCCGAGGATATTTGTAGTCCCTGCCTTTTAGACCGCCTGCCGAAGATGCTGCCAAGTGGCTCTTGGTCCAGTCCAATTATTTTGCCGCTCATTCTGCTGACCTTGTTCAGAGGACTGAGGTGGACGTTCAAAGCACAAGACCAGGCTGTTACACTGGAGGTGAGGATGGATTCAATGAAGCTCCTGTAAAAAGCTCAGCTCATCCTCACCAGAACACATTTCTG
Source organism: Lutjanus erythropterus (assembly GCF_056507025.1). Classification (NCBI taxonomy): domain Eukaryota; kingdom Metazoa; phylum Chordata; class Actinopteri; order Lutjaniformes; family Lutjanidae; genus Lutjanus; species Lutjanus erythropterus. The sequence goes on along the minus strand of NC_139338.1, from coordinate 18,816,618 downwards.
TTGGTCGCTTGTGTAGGCAGCTTGTTCAAACTGTCTGTTTATTGTGAGGCAGTGCCCCCCAGTGGATGTAGTAAGTATGACAGGAGCAAGAAAGTCCACACAAGCACAGGACTTTCACACAGGAACTGGGGTTTGAGCCCAGTGTGGAATTATTTAAGGTTTTGAGTAACTTAAAATTTTGATACGTACGTGACATCCATCCCGAGTGACATCACCTCTGCCACGTAGATAGATAAACCAAACTGTGACCATTTTATAACATAAACTATGTGTGTTTACTACTATTATTATTTTATTTAATGACAATCCATCCAACAATTGTTGAGACACATTTATTTGTTCATTTATTTCCATATATTTTTAAAAAATATAATAGTCATTTATTGTTTGCATATAAATTGCTCAATTTTTCTGTATATATTTACATTTATATATAATAATTTTTATATGACTATATATATAAAATTATTTTAAAAAGAAGGTCTATAAATAAAGATATACAGAAATAAATAAATGTAGAAATATATAAAATGCTTATATTATTGTTTTATATTTTGTTCTTTGCCTTTCTATTTTCTATTTTATTTATTTAATTATTCTTTTATCTATTTGTCTTTATAGATATATTCTTTTTTATGGCACTCCTATGACTCCGTAGGTTTCAGGATCTTTTTTCAATCACAGTTTCAATTTTTAACCCAACAAAAGTAAGAGAAGCCAAACCTGACTGTAGAAAATACTGCAGACACTTTCTTGAAGTACACTGCTGAGGTGAGTCCAGGTAAAAGTCATTATTCTTTATTGATTTTTCCAAGTATCTCTACAGCGAGGAGGAGATAAAAGAGAAGCTGACAGGGAACAGAAGCTTAAACTTTGATACAAGTGAGATGTGGGTTATGGAAAAGTGGCTGCTACTACAGATGTCAGTAATATTTTGTAGATTCACTTTTGTTAACAGTTTTTTTTAGTGCCTGAATGGACAGAAACAACCGGAGAATTTTTTATGATATGGACAACAGTATCTTACATAATGTTTCCATGTTGCATCCACTTTTCCAACATCTTCCATGGTGGTAAATTCCAACATCACTATTAATAATTCACTGCGACAGGCTGTTCACACACAGTCGCTCCGGGGAGACCTGAGGCGACACAGGATCAGCTGAGCATGTTTCTCACTTTGTGTCATGTAGAGAGTTCATCGTTTCTAAATATCCCAACGTGGCTCCGACTGTTAGTCCAGAAACATGAAGAATTCAGTTCAACTTGTTTTCACTGAGCTTTAAAATCACATTAGACTGCGTAGATTTAGTGAAACAAGGGGTAACACTTCATTTGAAGGGTTGTGCATTAGACTGTCATTACACTGTCATAACCATGTCACGACACCTGTAATTAAGCTGAAGTTTTTATGACTTGTTGTTAAGTGTCAGTCATTTTAATTGCAAAGTTGATATTGTTTGAGATGTCTTTGTCATGACAACTTGACATTATCAAATTTAATGAAACCGTTTAGCTTTATGCTTTAACATGACATTTTACTGTCATATGTGGTTGATTTTTACATTGGCTGTCATAAGACTATTATAAACGACTCGGGACTATTTTCTTTGCGAAGTGGTAAATTTTTGACTTGCCATAAAGATGTCATTAAGTTTTAATACACTGTCAAATGCCTTTGTAACAGAGTCATGAATAATTTCCAGGACGTCAACTTAAAGTTGTACCATTTGGACTTGTCATAAAGATGTCATTAAATGTTATAAGGCGAGTTGACAAAAGAGTATAGTGACAAGGTGATTTTGCTTACAGGGTTACAGATGGACAGATAGCGGTTAGCTAGTTTACACGCTCCTAATGTAGGCTAACAGCTGTCTGCTGTTATCTGAGCAGATGTTCTTTAAGTTTTATAATGTCAAGTTGTCATAACAAATACATTTTTGTCTTGATTAATGTCACATTGTCATAGCAAAGTCATTGCTGGTGGGATTAATGTCAAGTTGTCAAACCACAGATATCTGAAACAATGTCAACTTTGCTATTAAAATTACATAATTTAACAAGTGGCGCTTAATGACAGCAGCCATTACCATTCATACTGATTCTTTCATGTTAATTTACAGGTGTTATGGCGTGATTATGACAGTGTAATGACACCCCTTCAAATAAAGTGTTACCAAACAAGAACAGAAAATACAAAAAAACATCATTGTAGTTGTCGAGGTCACTCTAGAGAAAAGAAAGAAATGCAATAAATTAATATTAAAATAAATAAAATGTTTAAGTTGAACATAAGATCTGATTTCGACTTTGCAGCCCTTTTGAAAACTTCCACCTGATTAAAGCAAGAGGAATCTTTAATGGCTGCATCTTGTTGACCTCTGACCAGCTTTGGTGTCCAAAACCAATACCCATCAGCCCCTCTGTCCCTCCCTATTGGCTCAGAGGCGATCAATAATGAGATGGGAGCGAGGCCACGGGCACCAATTGTAGATTAACTTTAACCGTTAGAGGTGATGGCTGTAAAAGTGTGGATGGTGCAGTGCTGCTGGGATTAAGACGCTCGCTGGCTGCAGCTCATGCATATCGACTCACTTCCCTTCTTCTTTGTAGATTTTATTGTTCGGCGAGGTGAATATACTGTATGACGGGAACAAAGAGACCAAAGCCCCGTCACAGGTGGGTGGGATGTGGACTGGCCTGCTGTGAACCACCGCTGAAGCTGATGAAACAACCCTGAAACAGCTTTAATGTGTGAGAAACACACACAAACACAGAAAATAATGGGGAAAGAGTCTCTCACTCTGATCCACTTAATGTTTTATATTCGCAATGGATCGAATTACTGTGTTCAGTGTGAAAGAAGCCAAAGGTTGTAACAAACCCACAAAGATTTATAAATAGATTATGCAGTTTTCCTCAAATTTACAGATTATTTTAGCATCTTTAAGAAATCTCATTGGACAGATTTCTGTGTGCTCTAGTAACTGTGGCAGAACCTCAGTCAACTTTCTCCTTCCCTGTAGTTGCTTGCTATGTTAAAAAACAAGATTTTAAGATGATTAAAAGATGTTATTGGGGGACCTGACATATAGTTACATCTTGAGATAGCTAGTGTTAGCAAAATGCTGCCTAATAAGGTAGCTAATATACACCAATCATTAGCTAGCTAGTTGTATTTCATAGTTGTGTTAGTATAATGCTAGCTAACTGGCTAGCTAATCTACATCTTACATCTGATAGCTAATTTTTGCATGCTAATTAACTGGTAACGTAATATATATATCAATCTTAATTAGCCTATTAATATAATTAGCCTATATGCTGCTTTTGAGGGTCCCCAGGAATCATCTTTTAACCATTTTCAAACTTTTTATTTTCTTTTCAACATCAACAAGCCTGGCATACAGCATATCTAAACAGTGCAGCAGCGCAGTAACCAGGAAATGAGCACAAAAAGGATGGAACTTCATTTTCTGTCAGTCTGGTCTCCAGTTAGAAGCCATTTTATCAAAAATAAAAGCTAAATGTGAAAATTTTGTAATATTATATTTGGATTTTCTACATAGAACTATAGTATCCATTAACAGTAATGTGGATATTTAAATGTGAGAGTGTTTGTGCATCACTTCAGATTAATTGATAAAGAAGGATCAGCTGGAATACAGAACATGAAATTAGTCTGCTTCATTGGGCAGCTTGTAGTTTCAGTTCAAGTGGGGCAAATTTAACCTCCAACCTTTAGTTGGGTCAAACAAATCAGCAATGAATAACAAACGCGCGTCTTCATCATCTTGTTTCCAGTCATTTCAATCTGCCGCTCGTGAATGTTTCACTGAGGTTGAAAAGAGATTCACCTCTCCCTCCGAATCCAATTAACACTTTTTGACTGAGGGGAGCATATTGCATATTGTGTGTGTGTGTGTGTGTGTGTGGGAGTGTGCATGCATGCGTGTGTGTTTCTTTCCGTTTAAACCCTTGAATCCGCCAGTCTAATGCTTTTTATAAAGCTCCTTTTCTGTGTCATTACCTCCAAATATAGACGAACATTTAGAGAAGAAACAGGATTTGCCTCAAGCTGCTTATTTGACACATCACCACCACAGAAAGCTGTAAACACATCCACTGTACAGGAGCTAGTTAGTGCAGTGCAAAGCCCAGAGGTCACAGTAAAAGGGGTTTGTCGCAGCAAGGTCGCCAGTTTTGCAGCCCCAAACCATCAGGGGGATGTGAAAGTGGTGAAGTAATTGAATAAATTTCTCCCTCGCCTCCTTGGAAAACAATATATTTGTTGCCGTTATTGGTGTTCCACTCCAACCCTTATCCTCTAACTAGAAAGTGAATAAGGTTGGATTTGATTCTCACTCATGAGGTCGATCATAACAATGACAAACAGGTCAAACGGGTTCAAGAGTATAAGAGGTACAACTGAAGTATCATCTGTAGAAGCTTCTTTTCCAGATTATCCCGCGTTCTTGTAACAGAAAGAGAATAACGCTCATTCTGCCTCATGAACAGGCCATAACCCTGAGCTAAAAGGAATAATTTGGATTATACTTGTCAACAGTCACCAGCACAGAAACTAAGCACTAACCTGCTGTGGACAGGCTCAGCAGTAAAAGGTAATTTTGCCACCAAAAAAAGACCCCTCTAAAAAATCAATATCAGTTTAAGTTTATCCTACATTCAGAATATTTTCTCTGTTCTACCTTGCCGTCAGTTAGGTTTTTCTGACAGGAAACTGCTGTTATATGAGCCAAATCTCCAAAACAACCAGACTTCACGGACCGCTGCTTAAATGAATTCGCTTCTTTCTCTGTCCTGCTCTTGACGATCACCTGGCCGCACACCTGGTGCTCGTTCCCTCGTTAGCCCGGGTGCAAAGTTATAAATACCAGTCACCTCCTTAGTTTCTGTTTCCAACATCTATGTTACTCACCTCTCATCTGTTTGCCCAGTTCTTTAAACTGCTCAACAGCTACCTGTGTTTTGCAATCTGTGACCGGTCTGTCTGTGTCTAACATGCTGATTTTTTAGCTTGTTATGACCACAGTCTGTCAAAAAAATGCTTTAAATTCAACCTGCTCTGCCTGAGTTTCTGCATTCGGTTCCTCTCACAGAATATCTGAACTGTGGCAGGATAATGGGGACATCTATTTGCAGTTACAGAAAATTGTTTGTTTACTGCGGGTTTAGTCTCACACGTCAATTGCAGACAATATCACAGCTGAAATTTTTTTTTGGAGGGGGGGGGGGTGGAACAGGAGTGCATTCAAAAGGAACCATATTTTCTTATGAGTAAAGCTTTTTATTATTTTTCATGTTTCTTTGACACAGTAGTTGGAAACTCTTTATTGCATATTGCCCTTCAGAGGCTGGAAAAAAGTTCAGGCCTCCCCACTTTTTTTTAAAAAAGTGTTCAAGTAAGACAATCACAGGACACGACAAAGAAGTTTTAGAAACCCAAAAGTATTGCAAATGGCATTCATCATCAATTAGTTGGTGAAAATAATTCTCAATCCACAAATCATGATGTTTTTAAAGCCTCACAAGAGGTACATTATTACAACCTCACCCAGTGTTGCCATGTTTGTTGACTCTGAGTGGCGCCCTCTAGTGGATGTATTAAGTCAATGAGAAGGATGCATGGAAGTATATAGACAACAGAGGTGGGAAGTAACAAAGTACAAATACTTAGGAGCTGATATTTCTGATATTATCTGTACATTACTTTTTTTTTTTGAGAACTTTTTGCTTTTACTCTGTACATTTTAACATGCTAATGCATTTGAGAACAAGACAAAAATGAATTAAAAGACATAAGACAAAAATGAAGTAACAATATGTAACAAGACAAAAGTGATGTAGAAGACATAAAAGATGAAAAAGATGTAACATGATGTCAAAGGCTTAATAAGACAAAAAAAAATAACATGTAAGACATAACTAGGCAAAAATTATAAAAGATTTAACAAGACAAATAACATAAAAGACATAAGGTTAAATAGACAGGAGAGAAAGGCGTGAGTGTGGAGAAAAGGTTTCAGTTAGCTTTGCACAGAAACAGTAAAATTGTCCTTCAGAGGGCGACTTTATTGTTAAACTCTGAGAGCAGTAGTAGTTTTTTTTATTACTCTTTTTTTTTTTACAATCTGTACTTCTGCTTGAGTAAAGAATGTGTTTACTTTTGCCACTTCTGGTGAACAGTGACAGCTACGACGTTTGAAGCAGTAAAACGGGGCATAAATGAGCCTGCAGAGCCTCCTGCACACAGCTTCAACATGCAGAGAAATCCAAAGCTTGAGTGGTCTGTGATGCCTAGTTACGGTTGCTATGGTTGCTAATCCGTGATTGGACAGTTGCTGTTTGGAGGAGGGACTTAAATTGAGTGAGCCTTAAACTGCATGGAGGAAGATCTGCTGATTTTCATTCCTGAATAGAGTAACAACAACAACCGTATGGACCCCCCTCAGAAGATCCCCCAATACATAAAAGACAATACAACTGTATTTAAGAAAACAGGCTCCATTTTTGCACCTTTTTGTGAATTTGGCTCAGTCTTACTTACCAGCAGGCTAATTCTGACTCTGGCACAATGTGCATTTATCTCACTGAAGGATATTTTTGACAGGACACATGACCGCAACATTAGCTGCTGCAGGAGTTGAGCCCGGAGCTCCCGGTCTGTCTAATCAGCGGACCACCCTCTGTTACTGTCAAATTTATTCCAATATCATGTGCCCCTCAGTCCCTGCAGCAATAAATACGCAGCTCGTGCTGCATGTAGAAGATTAATGACATCAATCACACTTCCTCATCAGGCCACACACATACACACTGCAAACACTGTAATCTGCCTCTGTGTTTTCTTTGCAGACTAACACTCATTTTTCTCTTCCTTTGGGTTATTCCATGAGTGAAATGAACTGGCTCTGTTTAGAGCCACTGCGGTAATTATTTATTGTCAGGCTCCACTTCTTCCGTCTTACAACTTGTGGAAAAATGTTTTCTTTTCTCCTCTAAGACAGAGGAGTCAGTTTTTAAACATGAAGGGACAGAGAGAATGAGGTTCTTTGAGTTTGGTCAAGTCATGGTTACTTATAAAGCTCAAAATCACAAATTATGGATCTGAGCGAACGTCGAACATCTTCCAAGTGCAGCCAAAACAGGATTGAGCAGAGCACCTCCTCCACGAAGACCTGGACAGTGGATAGACAACTACAGCCTCATAATAACACTTTCCATCTCTGTTTTTCTCCCAAAGAGGCAGCAAACATGTCTCAGCTGCCCTCCTACAAACATTTTCTATTAATAAGATTAATGTTTTTCCACAAGTGCTGTTTTTAAGAAAGTGTGACACCCTTTCTCAATTTTTACTTCAAAAACAAAATATAAAAATTCATAGTCTTTGAATTTTTCTCTGCTAAGATAAACAACATTTATCTGACATTCTAAAATCAAAAGTTGTCAGAAAATAATTTAGTTTGTTTCTCTTCAGACACAGCAATCTAGGAAATTGCACATGAGCCAGACAAATAAAATAAAAATTTAAAACTGGAGACAAATCACCAGACAGTATTTTTTATCCAATAGATCCAATTTTCTTTCTGTCTGTACAAATATATATTACAGTATGCTTAAACCTCAACACACACACACACACACATACAGGGAGCACATACAGTGAGTAAGTATATTAACAATAACTTATAAGAGCATAAAATGAAGTAAGAAAAAGAGAAGAAGAAGAAGAAAAAGATCTATCAATATGTACAATAATCCAACTGTGCAATATCCACGTTTTCACGGCATCAATCCTGAATTTATTTATTTATATTGCATATTTCAACCAACCGCTACTCTTTATTTATATAATTCTTGCATCTTAACACACATAAGACCCCATTTTCCTCCATTATTCTTACTGCTTGTGGTTTATGTACCCTGTAGTTATTGTTCACACTTATTTTTCTATTTTTCCTACATATATTATTATATTTTTATGTAAGCATACATAGCACATTTTTACATACTTATTTCTGTTTTCTTATCATTTCGATTTGTGCTATTAATTTGGAGCAACTTTAACATAATCCAGTTTTCCTGCTGAGGATCAGCAAAGTATTTCCAATTCTGATAAAATGTGATTAAAATTATCCATTTCCAGTGTCCTTTCTTTACCTCTATGTTGTTGGCAATTGTCTCTTATTTCTAATGTCATATACGTGCACTTTTCATGTAACTTTTGTAATATTTAAAACAGTAGACGTGGTGTATTGCTCTGATTGTGGACTGCCACCAAGTGGCTCTGACAGTGAAACACAGCGTGACCACAGCGTGATGCATCTATAAGCAATAAGTGACATGTTGTGCCTCGCTTGAATGCGTTGTCATGTCAACAAGTGCCACGTAAGACTCCCGTGTCATGACCTCTGTATTTATCAGTCACTATGTGGTGCTGACATGAATGAAGCACATCTGGAACATTTGTTCTATGAGAAGGTCGCGCTCATCAGGGTCTATTTATAGGTGCAGAGTGTGTATCGAGACCTGGGTTGCTTTTCATTATCAGCTCGCTAAGCCGGAGTGCAAGAGCTGACAAGAAGCCAAACGCATACCAAACACATACTGTATATACATACACATACAGCAGAGGATGTGATGTGTCACCAGCCATATTTCCATGGGTGAAAATCCAGGGGGTTATCGTAGGGGACGAGTCCATCCTGACTTCTGGAAAAACATGAAGCTTTTGCCCCCAGTAAATGATTTCTAACTAACTTTATGTAACTGAAAATATATATTTAATAAAAATAGAGTTTAAAAATAGAATGTTTTCTTTTTTTCAAAAGAGTTTTTGGGAAGTTTCAGTCTATTCATGGCTTCTACTTAAAAGTCTAAAATCCAATAATATGAATTTTAGACCTTAAAATGTCTTTAAAACAATTGAGCGGTCTTAAAAACTGATTGGGTTATGAAGTTGAGATAATTTTTTTAAAGTTGCATTAATTTCAGTCTCAACTCAGGTTGTAACTACAAAATGAAATCAACATGGAATCACTAACCACACATCCAGCTGGTGTTTTTCAGTGATCTGGATGGAGGACAGTCACCGTCAGAGGCAGCTGGATCACGATCGGGTAAGAATCCATCATGCCAGGTTTCAAGTTATCCGTTTGTGTCTGCACCAAAAGCGGTGCAGCCAATCGGCGCCCTCGGAGGGACTACTGGCAGCTAAGGGCGTAGTCTCAAATATGATGACAGTGAGTAGTGTCCATGGAAGCGACTCGTTTCTAACAAACAATGGGGGGAAGAGGTTTTTTTGAAAGTGCCTGGACTTTTCCAAATTGTTTCTAAGGACGACTTCCTAGATGGTTCTGTGTAACAAACCATTCGGTGTGTCAGGTTGGGAGAACAGCGCATTTGGTTGAAGGCTTTACTTATTCACCTAAATCTTTACGCCTTATACCTTTGGGTATAAATGTAAGGTAAATTAGAGTTGCATGAAAAGTCAAACAATTATTTAGCAAGTTATTCTGGGACTCACATTTTCCTTCATATCTGTATTTTTTTGTCAGTATGGAAGTGAAATAGGTCTTGAATTGCTTTCTGAAAAAGTCTTAATGTAAAAACCTGCAGAAACTGCCGGCGTTGTTAAACCTGGGCTCTATTTTTACTTATTTTAGTCCCTAAGACAAAGTTTTCCAGCAGATCACCTCAGCCAGCAGCCATGAAATGGTCTTAAATGGCTGCAGTGTCATCCTTGAGACCAACTGTGTCCATCAACGTACGTCCACTAAAAGTGCTTTTTTTTGCCACTGACATATTCACATTGTTATTCTAAGTGTTTGGAAAGAATCCCTACAGAAATAGACCTTCTTGTTAAAGCGTAACATCCTTTTTGTTCACCCAGAAACAACTGTTAGATCACCCTCTCATCTCAGTCATTTTAGTTACTGGTCTACTGCTGCCTTGATCGGTTAGTTTGTTTGTGCATATTTAACACAATCAGAAACGTATCCTGCATGCTGTGTGAGTTTGTGTGTATAAGTGGGCAATGACATGCATGTGCAAGATGTGTATCAGCTGTTTAAACACGCCTTTTCATAATCAGCCCACTAAAGTATACAATACACCAACTGAAGTGCACTTCAGGGATCTTTAAGCTATTGTTGGTGTTACTGTCATACTTGAAATAACGATGGCGGGGCGACAGCAGCCACTCAGCACACTGACACACACAGAAGAAGCGCATGCATGCGTGCAATGCGTCGGGCAACAATGCCTGTGGGTTTTGCTCTCCAGCTCAAGTTTTGCTCTCAAAGGCGAGGCGTTGTGGAGGACAGTCATCATGGCTAAAAATACTCGGCCCAGGTGTTCCAGAGTCCCTCACCATCTGCTGGAAAGACTCCTGAGGTTTATTTCTATCATTAAACTTTGACTGTAAGCAAGAAGAGGAGATATCAAACTCCAAACTGAATATACCTTTTCATATTATTTCTGAAATGATTAAAGTTGGAAGAAAAATGAGAAAACTGTACTTCAATTTGCTATACATTTCAAATAACAAGTAATGTTTTTTTTTATTTGAGACAATTTAAAAAAATAGCTTGCTCCGACCTTCAAAGAATAGTTTGCATGGAGTTTTAAAAATACAGAATAAACTGGATTATTTACATTAAGTTAAAGAGACATATCTTTTTTCTTTTTATTCAGGACAACTTGAAATAATTGGTTTGTTCCAACCGTCAAAAAATGTTTTGCAAAAAATTCAAGTTACACCGAATAAATTATTTACATTAAGTCAATAAAGACAACTCATTTTTCTTTTAATTTGGGACAACTTGAAATAATTGGTTTGCTCCAACCTTCATAAAATGATTTGCGAGGAGTTAGAAAAAAGATGATAAACTGACTAAATTATTTACATTAAGGCAACATCATATTTTGTGTGATTGCTTGCTTTTTAATTCTTTTTTAGTTTTATCTCTAATATGCACATAAGACTGTTACAATCTGGTGAAAGAAATTCATATGAAATTTCTTTTAAATATCTTCTTTCACCTTTTTTTATGGTCATGTCTGCAGGATCTATTTAAACGTTATGAGGCTGACTTTAGGTAGGTAACACCTGTTGTGCCCCCTCCCGTCTTCCTTTTTTAATCCGTCGTTGAGTTAAGCCGCTTTCCATTCTCATACATGCCGCACATAAACCAACGGCTGCCAGCGAACTGAAACATGATAAAGTCAAGTACAGATATGGAACATCAAAGACTGAAGCAGTGTCCATTTATGCATATCCACTTTAATTGTCTAAGTATGTCATAACAAAACGAATGTTCCTTGGAAATACAAAAAAAAAAAAAGAAAACCATGGGTCTCTACTCATCCTACACTTTTCTTTAAGTGCTTTGAGTCATTACACCGAAATGTCTGTCAAGCAAATGGAGGCACAGCTGATGAACTAGGGGTTATACATGCTTATGACCTAATGCTTAATTCCTACAGCTTTCAAGTCATTTAGCCTTCAGATAAGTATTCCATATTTCTGTCTAGATAACATCCTCTTCTCTGCTCTGAGTCGACCAGTTTCATCGTCTGCAGGACTCCTCACTGGGCTGCGCCGCCTGTGTCGAACATCTTCTTACGGCCCTCCATGCCTGACATGGCCTCCACGTTCTTACGCCAGTCACCCACCTCCGAAGTTAGCACCTGGGGTTTGACGGAAAATACATGAACATATATTAAACATACAATCTCTCTGAGGGCATTTTATCTACACACTGAATAGAAAATGGTTGAAAAACATCATCATTCCAGGACAACTGGCTTCACTAAGTTTTTTAAGTCAAACTCTGGTCTGTAATAAGTTTTACCCACCAATTTGAGATAAATTTTTGTCTTTTGATAAACTTGGATTGTTTTTAGAATCTGTATTTCAAATTAATTACAGTCTGATTTGTCATCATTTGAGTGCTTTAAAATTCATCCAAAAATACAAAATTATTAACCACTATTCTCTTTCACTTGGAAGACTTTACTCAACAATTATTGAAATAGATTTTTTGTTATTGTTGCTAAAACTCAAAGATTAAACTTTTTAAAAGAAGAAAAAACATCTCAACATAAGATTGTAGGAAAAAACTTTTTCTTTGGCTTATAGCAAAACTTAGAGTGATTCATAAAAGAGTTTTTTTCCAACTTTTTTTTTTTTACATTGTATCTCAGTTTCCTGCATAAAACCTCAAGGAGTTTAAAGAACCATAAAAAAAATCACACCTTAACATAAAAATAAGTTTAATATGTTAACTGAACTTAAATTTTCTAGTATTTTCAAAACACTTCAGAACTTCACAAGTTCTTCTAACTGAAGTCTTTGAATGCACCATGCAGAGTTCAATCAACTCATTAAATTAAGTTTCTAAAGAAACATGATAAGTATATTAGCAGACTTCCCAGCATGCATCGTTTGAGACCCTTCTTTTTTTATAGTTTGATGAAAACACGCATGATGGTAACTACTTATTTTCACAAACCTGTGAACCCCAATGAAGATTAGTTTTGAATTTATTTGTAATGTTTGTCAGTTGTTGGTTCAGCTTAATATCTTAAATTCATTAAAAATGTTTTCTCAAGAACAACTGAATTAATGTGAACTTGTCAAATTCAGCTTAAAATTTTAAGGCAGCCCAGACGGGTTTACAACAGTTGTTTGTTTTACAGCGCAAACAGACAGATGAAATGTGTGGGAGTCTTGATACCTTGTCCTGTTTGACGTCCTCCTTCTTCACAGACTTGAGGTTGGCTCTGAGGTCCATCGAGCCCTTGTGTTTGGAGCCCAGGAGAGCTCTCATCATCTCATCTGCAGACACCCTCACCTTCCTCAGGGCAGGCTTTTTGAACTTGCCTCCAAGGTCCTGTACCTTCAGCTTCAGTTCATGGATCTAAATAATACAATAGAAAACATTAATTAAACCAAAATACGCCTGAGAAGTTCTGTCTTTTATTGATGCAAAGACTGAAGCATTTAAATAAAATGATTTTTGCTGGAATATGGACACAATGGGCCGGTGTTTTGGCTTTGAACTACAGACACAGTGGTTCTTGTTAGTGGAAAAGTTCAAACCAAGTTTCTTTTACAAAGTTAATAAAGGCTTTGTTCTCCAGGTTTTAATCTCTGGTTTTTCATTTTGAAATATTGACTGGACTGTGCAAGACGATGAGAAGAAGATGTGCTTAGGTGCTGGAGGGTGTTCAAGACTTACATCTTTGTTGTGTTTGTTCACTTTGGATTCACAGTCGTATCTCTCCTCGTCCACAATATCAATTTTTGAGTGAAGCTGTTTGCATAGTTTCTGAGGGGGAGAACAAGGGTTTAGATATTATTCATGATGCTTTTTTTCTGCAGTAGAAAAAAAGCCCGTCTTCTGTGGTTTATGACCCTTACTTGTAGCTCTTCCAGTGGTAATCCAGACAGCTGCAAAGGGGGCATCTTCTCTCCTAGATAACGCACTTTCTCCTCCTCTCTGTCCTGCCTCTCCTTCTCCAAATCCTCACAGGCTCTCTGGAGGAGAAGCATCTGAAATACGGAAATACTCTGGCTTGATTAAAAGTCTCCAAAAGTGGGAAGTGAATTCACATCATAATATTGAAAAAAGGTGTCTTGGTTCTATAAAATAAAAAGCGTCACAATTTCTTACATTATGTGCATACTGAGACAGTTCAGCAACTAACACATGTCTACATGGTTATAAAATCAATGGATAGTTGAAATAGATGGCTAAAAGACATGAATAAATTGGTAAAATAATTAGCTTAAAGTAATGGATAAACAGTTAGAATAGTTAGCTGAAACTAAAAGAAATAATTGGAAAAGTGACCTAAAACAAAGTAGCAGATAATTGGTTAAAACCAACAGATAAAAATTAAAATAGTTAGCTAACAGTCATGGATAAATTGTTGGGATAGATGGCTTAATGCTGTATTAAAGGGTGGAAACGATTAGCTAACAGTAACGGATAAAAGTTAGCTAAAGGTTATTGAAGAGTGGCTGAAATAGTTGGCTAACGGTAATGGATAAATCTTTGGGATGGATGGATTAATGCTGTATTAAGCGGTTGAAATAGTTGGCTAAAAGCAGTGGATAAATGGTTTCTGCCACTCCGAGCAGCAGTGACACAAATGGCCAAGCTGACCTTGACAGTTCCAGCACAACACAAACAAAAAAAATCGAACCACTCACCTTGAGGGAGAGCTTGCGAGAAGCCGAAATCTTCGACTTCGGCTGCGGGAAAAGGTATTTGTCAATATTATTTCACAGCTGAACGGAGCATTATATTTTAATGATCAGTAATCAAATAGTTACCGAGACAATTAAGATTTGAAGAGGGGAACATAAACCTGAGTTGGATCAACAACTTTCAACTATCATTACGAACTTGGAAAGAGTTATTTATGCTGGAATCATTCTATTGCTCGTTGCAGATGCTATAAAGACATGTGAGTGTCAGACTCTGCAACACTTTCTCTAGATGCATGTGAAAAGATAATGCTTTATTATTAGGATGAAGTCAAGGGGAAAGCTCTCAGTGATGCTGATAACAACGCTGACTGATAACCACTGCCAGGCCTTTGCCATGTGCATAAGGACAACGTGTCCCCTCTCCATGCGTGCAGGATTAACGCTGTGGAATATAGCTGGCTCACCTTATCTTTGGGATTCATGGCTCCGGGTCTGTCGGGCCCCTGAAACCCCAAATAGGGACAAATGAGGGTGATGATGCTACAGGCAGTCGTAATTAGCTTCATATAAGAGCATTAAAAAGAGCTACTGTTTTTATCTAGACCTATTTAAGAAGTTAATACAGACTCCCTTTTAATCAAGAGCAGTTAATTACACAAATATGAACCATGACGGCGGCATTCAGGGATGAAGGATTAACATGAATATTCTTACCTCACTTCAGCTGTAATCACAAAAACAAACACGCAAGAGAAACAGAGGTGTGTATTAGTACAGTTTAGGGGTAATACGTCGCCCCAATAAACCAGAAAGTAATCTGACCCATCGAGGCGCCACATAGCAAACAGTCCTCAATATCCTTTGACAAGAGGATTAAAGCAAGGACATGACGAGAACAATTCTCCCCCCACTATATTCAGCATCATCTCAGGTTTATGTGCAGTGTGACTGACACCTCAACAGATGTGTTAAAAAGCTCTTTATCAGACTAAACCCTCGCTAAACCCTGACAGTAGCAGTCACAAGTGGATTTGGC
Organism: Lutjanus erythropterus; assembly: GCF_056507025.1. NCBI lineage: Eukaryota > Metazoa > Chordata > Actinopteri > Lutjaniformes > Lutjanidae > Lutjanus > Lutjanus erythropterus. The sequence goes on along the minus strand of NC_139338.1, from coordinate 18,801,340 downwards.
AAATCAAGTCATCTCATTAGGCTGACATATTTCACAAAAATGTTAATTAATTACATGTCAATACACTGGATGAATGACAGCTTAAGATAATAAAAAATTATATTTAAATAGATCTGGAAATGCTCTTTTTTCTCTCTATTTTCTTTTCAACTCTAAGTGTACCAGAAACCCCCCCCAAAAAAAGACAAATAATTTTGCAAAACAGCATCAGAAGCTAAATAAAATGTGCTAAATTGACTGAAAGCCTGAAAACACAATAACCCAGTAGCTGTTTTACCTGTGGACGGGTGTCTGCAGAGTCAAAGAGCGGCTGCTGAAGACAATGGGCAGCTTTTTATGTGAGGCAGAGTGGCGCGTGGACAGCAGATATAACGTCTGTTCCCAAGAATGTGCTGGCAGGGGACCAAGCATTAAATATCACCTCCCCTGACGCTGTGACAACACCAGGGAAGTGTAATAATAAATCATGAGCATTACTTTAATGGTATTGTCCTGATATTGCCTCTTGTTGCGTAAAATCTTATTGTGACTTGTAGCCTGCTTCAAACAGGAGGGAAAAAATACATCAGTGCATAAAACAGTCGCAAATATTGACACCACTGTGTATAGATATGGGATGATCAGAGGTTGTTGCATTTATTATTTTTTTTAAAAACTATTTACAGAACAACCTCAGAATTGAGTTTCTGAGGCTTCAGATCAATGTTCTTTATCAAAACAGTAAAATAATGAACAAGTTGTTTTAATAAACTTGAATAAATAAACTTAAATGAACCGATGAACACAACACATGGTTTTAGCCACCCATAAGGATTTTCTTTCCTACTGCCATATTTTTGGCTGTGATAATATCCTACCTTTTTAACAAGAGTTGTTTGTAGGCCTACTGTATACAGCTGGAAGCAGGAGCTGGTTAGCTTAGCTTAGCACAAAGACTGGAAGCAGGTGGAAACAGCTAGCCTGTAACAAAAGCTGTTGCACCTGTGAACGTGTCTTAACGTTTGTTTATTCTGTACAAAAACTAAAATGTATGAATCTCTAGTTTTATGGGAGGTGATGTGCCAGACTATTGCTGGCCAGGACCAGTTGTTGGGTAACTACTGGTGACACCAGGAATTCACTTTACTTAAAGGTAGAATTTGCAGGATGTTTGTAAATGCACCATTCAAAGTCGACCCCTCCTGCCCAGCTCAACAATGGAGAGAGCTAGAGAGTGAATTAAGAGAGGGAGCACCGATAATAAGATTAAAGCAGTGAATAAGAGAAATAAAATGTTATTTGTTATTTGATTATTTCACAGTGATTACACTTCAACAAGCCCCCAAGAAAAGCATCAGGCTTTGAATCGACTTTGACACGTGATGCACTGCGATACATAAAGATTTTTTCCCCCATAGATTTGGATTGTGAAAGAAACAGCCGTAAAACAGCGGCTACAGGTTTTTGTTTTTTAGTGACATGACTCATTTCACCGTCAGGGTTTGATGCATTCGGTCCAGTAACATTTGAAAAGTCTAGATGAGCCACACTATTTAATCATTTAATCCCCACTCAAGTTAGCGAGAGGCTAAATCGGAAGTTAGCTGCTCAGCTTGCTTCTCAATCCAGAAGCTCTGACGCCAAAGTCGACTTCATATCCAACTGCACAGCTCTCATAGGAATGAATAGAGGCCCGCCTCAAACACTGTATCCAGCTCTCCTTTAGACATCCATGCTTTCTGAAGCACAAACACTTTCACGCCTGACTCTGTGTGAATCCCACTGTGTCCTCAGTCTGCTCTGCCTCTCTGTTTTCTACAGATTAAAAAAACTGAATGTAGCATGCTAATTAATGAGATGATGCATTTTGTTACTTTTGGACGGAGCGAGCTGTTTCCCCTTGTCTCCGGTCTTCATGGCTAATATGTTGCCTCCAAACATGAGAGCGTCGTCTTCTCATCTAACTGTTGGCCAGAAAGCGAACAAACTGTAAACTGTACGATGAATCAAACATGTAATCTAAGTAATTAGACGCACGATCCAGGGTTAAAGGAATAATGAGCCGAAAAGGGCCAAGAGTTAAAATAGCTAAGTAATGATGCATTTGATGACAATACACACCCAAAGCCCTCATGCATAACAGAAGCACACAATCATACTCTAAGAATAGGTCAGACCCTTCTCCCATAGTGCTAACATGTATTCAGAAACATAAGATCAGATTTAAGATTTATTTTAAATCACTCAAATGATTTCTTGCTAATCTTCTGACTGTTTCTGGGTATTTAGTGAAACATGTAATCACATATAAAGGTTAATCACATGCAGCCACGCGGAGACTGTTAGCTCCTGTCATTACCTCTGATTTATGCGAGGGGAGCGTGCAGAGTGACATTATCAAGGTTAAATAACAGGAATTAGCTCCTATGACATCTGATCTATTCTAATCACAGTTATTATGATAAAAATACTGGTTGGTGGGATTATGTGGCGCCCTAAAATAACAAGAGGCCGTTCTAGTTTTGCCCCAGTGGCTCTGAGTTCATCGGAAGAGGAGTGGATGGAAGAGCAGGTTTAAATAGCTGCTACAGTGAAGACATACAATTTATTGTCTCAACAGTCTCATTAAGAAGATGCAGGAAAAAAAAGATGAGATGTTCTATCCTGATGTGTTCATCACTGAAATGGTTGATGTTCTGCAGATGTCCTGGAAGTGACTAATAAACAGAAATAAATATAAATAAATGTCCTAAAAAGGGAAATGCGTGCCAAAACTCCAGCTACACTGTTTCATTGGAAATGTGACCATTTAAATACATCAAACGAGTTGTTTTTTGGTGCATCTGCTTTATCTAGTTCCAATCATTTAACACCAAACACTCCTCCAAGCCAAAATGAACAGAATAGAAATTTTAGCAGCTATTTCAGAATAATATAAATTTGATAAATGACAAACAAAATCATCTGAAGAAACCAGCACCATCATCAGGTTAAAGTTTTAATTTGTCCAATTCTTTGGTTTATGACCAAATACCTCCAAAACTAATTCCCATCAGCCTCAGCTGCACTATATGTTCTACGCTAATTAGCAAATATTAGCATGCTAACACGCTAAACTAAGATGGCTAACAAGGTAAACATTCTACAACATTTTTTGTTGTGAGCATGTTAGCTCAAAGCTGTACAGCCTCACAGAGCAGCGTGGCTTTAGACTCGCAGTCTTATTTTGATGTGACGGTACACATCGCGTGTTATTTAAATTATTTTGCTCATTAAAATGTCTGTTTCTGTTCTGTTCTGATCTCCTCATCTCATCTTTGCCCTGAGACATGTGGTGTTTTTGTATTTACATCTGCTGTCAACAAACTTCTTGGCCTGACTCGATCAAGATTTCAGAGCACGCACGCTAATCTCGGCCTGAGCTCTGACACTTCTCGCGAATCACTTCTAACCCCCCTCGGCATCGAGTTTCTCTTCTTTCCGCTGGCTTATACCGGAATAAAGCTGATGCAAGTGCTAAGGTGTTTTTGGTTAACCGAGCATTAGCAACAAGGATGTCTTCAGAAGAGTCACATGAATCGAGGAAGAGTCTGCGCTGGACTTTTGCTCTCAGTGAGTTGTGACGGCTTCTCAGAGATTAGAAAGCAGGAGGAGACGATTTGTCTGAACCTCGGTGATTTCTTCAGTCTGTCTCCAATTCATCTGTGATTTTCACCTTGAATTTTATTCCTTATGTCATGTCTCAGATATATGTTTGTATATGTAAATTAAAAATTGTTTATATAAGTGTCTCAGGTTACACAATGTTTCGTTTGTAACTTTTATACAGCTGTTGTGCTTTTGGCAAAAATTCTAGTTTTCTCTCATATCTGTTGTTAAAGTTCCAATTTTAAAAATATTTTAAATTGTTATAATCATCACTTTTTAACCATCTGGACTACACTTAATTTATATATAGCATTAAAGCTAAATTACAGTGAATACATATGTGCACAGTGGCAACTTCCTTAGTTCCTTAGTTTCAGGCTTTAAAAAAGTTTATTTAAGCATTTTCTAAAATGTCAATGAAGTGAATGAATGGGAAATTCATTCAAAGCCACTGCTGAGCTCTATGATTGTTATTTCACAATGAAGACAACAACTCCCATGATCCCACACTGGTAAGGGAGAGACCCCTAGCTGCAGAAATTATATTGCACCTTTAACAGTTTAATACATTCTTATACAAAGAGCCTGTGAGAAATTTTCTTCTGAGTAACTTCCCTAATTTTCTAGATTAAACGAGCAGATGCATCATTTCTTTTGATGATGCCATCAAAGTTCCTGTTGTTTTAGCGCCACAGAGTCAAACGCCATCCGGTGTTGGTTTACAAGAGAGGGGCAACAGAAGCTAAAGACACAATACCTCAGTGAGCAACGAGGGGCAATAAAAGGAGGAAGACGCGGGAGGCAACAAATGTTCTGTCATCATTTTTTTTTTTTTTTTCAGTGATCCTCAGCAGGTGGAAGAGCTATTTCTGATGCAACCCAACTCCCTCCTGTCTCCACACACACACACACACACACACACACACACACACACACACACACACGCACAAAGAGAAAAACACAGGGAGGCCTTGGTATCAGAAGTGCTTGTAATGCACTTTCTACTGTGGCTGCTTTCATAAATAGGGAGGTGACAGCTCAATGAGTCGGCCCGTCGTTCTCCATATGTGGTCGTAAATCTGAACAGTTGAACTCATCTTGAACCTTTTGGGGCAAAAACAAAGAAAGCCGCAGCCACATAATTCTCTGCAGCGGGACGTCCATAAGTAATCCTGCAGTCCATCCTCACCTGCTCTTTGAAGTGTTATTTGTTTTGTCAGTTGGCTGCTGTATAATCCACCTGAAACCATCACCGTGACCCAGCCGGCTCAGCACTGATGTGTCTACATGTTGACTTTTGGGATCCGTGATATTCTTTAAAACCACTTTGTTTTGTGCATAACATCAAACAATGTTCAAGCATATTATATAAGAGATACTAAGACTTTCATATTTGCATAAGTGCAGTTTTGAGTATTTCAACTTTACACTTCATCGTGGAAGCAAATATTAGACTGTATGTTGCACAAGCTAATCTCACATGTCACTGGACACACTGCTGGCTGCATCCTCAAGGACCTCATTCAGAATTTTTGGAAAACTTTGAAAAAAAACTATATAAAAGCTATAACAAGATAACTGACTGTAGGGGCCACAATTCATCAACAACTGCTAGGCTAAAAACAAGGCTTACTGGTTACAATTAGTTGTTGCACAATGTTTGTGATTAAGAAACTTTATTTACAGATTTGCTGTTTACAAAATAGAAAAAGACACACATTACAAAATTAATACAGAATACAGGTTTCAAAAATTAGATTAATCAAATGGAGATATACTTGCTGTTTGACCACACATTTGTGTTTTGGTAGCATTGATTTCTAAGGATGTGCACAATCAGATGGGTGCAGGATACACAAGGAAGCCATGATACGTAGGGGCGTGTGTGTGAATTTATACTTAAAAGCAAGGATTTTATACACAAAATCTATGATGAGTTTATAAAATATGAGGGCGCCTCCATCATCTTGCTTATGGGGTTTTATTTTCATTGTACATTATCCCTTACACAGGAGTAGACCACTCTGGGAGAGGTCATTTCACTTAAGTGCTTCTATATTTAATACTACAATAGTTTTTTTTCTATTTTGTTGATTTTGAAGGCCTGTGTGGACAAAAGCAGCAGTGTTTCCACTCTAATAACCACAAAATAAAATGTCAAAAACACAATTCTCTGAAAAAAGAAGTGTAGTAAGAGTATCTTACAGGCTGCTGGTGTTGTTTTTTCCTCCCCCCATCTTTCCATTCCTTTTCAGCCTGTCTCCTCACACTTCCTGGATCTTGCACAGACTTCCAGAGCAGCGGCTTTGTTTGGACGCTGTCCGCAGAGAGCAGCTGACACATGACCGCAGCCAAGCGGCCTGCCATGGCACCCCACTCTGCCCGCTGCTCTGACCTTGACACCGCCGGCGAAGATTCCCAGCAGGGTGCACTGGGTCGCCTGAGGAGCCAAGATTTCTCAGCTACCTCCGCTTCTATCAGCCAGACAAAAATATATAGAGGGAGGAGGCTGTGAGAGACCTGCAGGGTGGCTTTTATTGTTGTGTGCTCAGCTGCAGGCAGCTAAAGTGTAAAATTATTCAAGTGTGCTTTTACTGAATGAGGGTAGGAGAGTATGTGTTTGGAATTCTTGTATTTTTAACTGCTTCTTCGTGTTTGTGAGTTTCATTATTTATTAAATTATATTGCCTTGAGTTTTTAAAGAGGTCTTTCTGCCTCCTCATGCACAAGCGTTTGTTTACTTTAGATAATGTCTTTGAATGTTTTATGTACTTATACCATATATTTTATCATTGCAAATAAATGAAAGCAAAAATGCAGCAAATCCTTCAAATTAAGATATTTTTCTCCTTTCAGAGACAACAGAGGCAACTTTGAACCCTGAACCATCTGTATTATATTCATATCAGTTCCACAAGAGGGCGCTAATGTGAGCAAAGACTATTTAAAAACAAAGCAGCTGGATTTAAACACTTGTCCCCATAGGAGAACCCTTTCAGGTTTCTGGTAGAACCTTCTATAAAGGTGTGTATCACCTTTTAAAAAGGTTCTACCTCAGAGGGTTCTTTGTAGAGTCCAGCATAAAGTGTTATACATAGTGCCATTTGTGAAAGGTTTCACCCAGAGCTCCTTCTGCTGAGAACCTTTATATATACCTCCCAGAGGGCTCTACCAAGAACCCTTTTACATTGCAAGGGTTTCGACTAGAGCCCACCCAGGGGCAGCTGCAGAAAACTGTTTTAGATTCCAAGGATTTTTATCTAGAACCCATCCCCGCAGTTTTTCCAGGAACCTTTTTGTATTCTCAGGGTCTCATGTAGTCAAGGGGGTCTACCTAGAACACTTTTATATTCCAGCGGTTTCACTGAGAACCTACCCAGGGGGCTCTATAGAGAACCCTTTTGCATTTTAAGGGTTTCATTTAGATCCCAACCAAGGGGGTCTTCATAGAACCCATTTATATTCAAGTTTCATCTAGAACCCATCTTGTCTTCTGATGCTTCTACAAATTACTATAATGTATTCTACAGGTAAAGAAAGTGAATACATTATATTCATATATTGTGTATTGTGTTCAATTATTTTAACAACCTGTGTTACAATTAACATTCAGGCATTAAAAACAACTTCTATAACTCATCAGAGGACAATTTAAAGACAGTTTTTCATCTCTGTATATGGATTCTTGTGTTTCTTTCAAAGAATTTGTGAAGACACTTGTCCTTCATAAAGACTGAAGGCAGCTACTTCTCACACAAGGACACTTTTCCAGAGAGAAAGCAGAGCTGACAGCCAACTGAAAAAATTACTAAAATGTCCTGTGTGCCTCCACCCACACTTTTTTTTTCCTGAGAAATAAAACAACCACCTTACAATAAAATCTGATCACTGCCTTTGTCCACACGAGGTCAGCAGAGTTTTATTATTGCGCAGCACTGCAGCTGCTGGTGCGCAGAAAAATCAGAACACAGTAGAAAATAGTTTTTATTCTTCAGGAGGATGTGAACGCGTTGTTCAGTTTAGTAGGAGAGAAATTATTAGGATGTTTCCTGATTAAAATAAGACCGTAAAGTGAATTGAGTGGAGTTTGGGTGTGGTACTGTGGCCGACAGCTGCAGCAGCATCTCAATCATTCATCCTCCAGCCTTTTTCCTTCAGTACAGACTGAGTCCAGCAGGGGGCGGCAGCAGCTCACATCACAGCTCTCAGCTGGAGGCTGAGGCCAGACGTTTTTCATGCTGCAGCAGCCAGAGTCAAGCCCGCGGGAATAAAAACAGGACTTTGAAGGGGACTTCCAAAATAAAAACCCATGTTAGTAAATGGTTTAGTTACTGGAAAGTGAAAGCGGGTTCAAAATGAATTTATCTATACTGAAGAATGTACAGTGACTGAACAAATGACATCCTGTGAAAACTACATGTGAGGGTTCAAAGTCCGTTTTCACTGTCAGTGATTTCTAAAAAGATAAATATGGTACAAGGTTGTGGCTTTTGACCACATCCTTTGACTTTCCAACGTGAAACTTGCAACACTAGTTCAGAAAGATGACTGTGACATCAACAGTTGAAAGTAACTAATACTCTGAGTATTTTGCAACAAATACTTTGAACTTCTACTTAAGTATTTCTCTAGCACCAATACTTTTACCTGCAATTGAAAATTATCCACCACTGCTAGTACATATGCATTTAATACATTTAAGTATTTGTTAAAAAAAAAAAAATAAGAAACAAAAGAAACAAAAAAAAAAACTAGACAGAGTTTTATTTAGTTTTATTTTATTTTTATGTATTTATTTATATTACAGGGAAAATGCAAGACAAAAAAACTCTGAAACAGACATGGGAATTAACAATAAAACACAACAGTTAAGAGAAACAAAATGAATAGTTTTAACCTTCAAAAGTTAGCTACTTACAGTAAGTTAGGAATAATAAGTTATTTGAAATTATGTTTTGCAGTATCTTGTAGCTGTGGGCTGTGTTCATGCTTTTATTTTGAAGAGTGACTTCCGTCCTTCCGTTATCTGTGTGGCGCTTGACTTGCCTCCAGCAGCACAAGCAGCACTTTGTCTCAGCGGAGGGGGGTGTTGACAGGAGAAAGAGGGGGAGGTGGAGGGCGTCCGACTGGGCCGGTCCGGTTCACTTGCACCGCAGAGACCCGCAGCAGGACGAGGACAGCGGGGAGAGGACTCCATCAGGCGGGAGAAAGGAGAGGACCCAGGTGGACACACGGAGACCCCTCTCGTGTTGGGATACAGCGGGACACCGGGAGGTGGAGGAGGAGGAGGAGGAGGCGGAGGAGGAGGAGGGGGCCCGCATGATTCCTCACAATCCGCAGGCTGTAATGATGGTGGTGATGCACCGACGGCAGAGCGGCGGATTCCTGCAGAGCCCGACACACTGCACCACCAGCAGGGCTGGACGCCGCTGCTCCTCTCCATCAGCAGCCCACCGACACACCACCGGATTTCCACGCCGATGCTTGAGCCAAACATCCCGGTAACGGACTTCCTACCCAGCTCCATTCACACTCCACCCGTCTGCGGGATGAGACGGGGCTTTGCGGTCGGAGAGAGCAGCTTTGAACGTTTTACTGCGCCGGTGTCCATGTGGACGCACCGGTCCTTTTGAGCCGCGCAACAGACGAGAGAGTGAGAGAGAGAGAGAGAGGGGGGGGGGGGATTAAAAATGTTGGTGCGATGCTACCGGGGCAAGCTGTCGGTGTGGGCCGCTCTGTGCGTGCTGGTGCTCTGCTGGTTCTACATTTTCCCCGGCTACAGACTCCCCCGCGATAAGGAGATAGTGGAAGAGGTGCTGAGGCAGGGGGAGGCATGGCAGAAGAACCAGACGGGCATCGATCTGTACAGGTTCGTGTCAGGGATCAGATTTATCGCCGTGCATTGATTTGAAGCAGTGTTTCCCAAAGTGTGGCCCGAGGGGGCCCCAGCTGTCCTTAAGTGGGTTCTTAAAGGCCCCCCCCCAAAAAAAGAGAATTTCCTTTTGTTTATGATATTATTTGCCCTGCACCCACACTGAATAAACAATGTAGGGCTGCAACTGTTATTTTCATTATAAACTAAGCTCGATCAAATGATCAGTTGTTTGGTCCATAAATTGTCAGAACTTAGATTACTGCAGAGTCTTAAAATCGCAGTTGTTGTTTTTAAGAGATTGGGTTGTTTTTTGCAACACTTTCACTGATGTAAACTCTTTCTATTGGGTATCAAAATTTCATCATAATGACATGATGCCCATATGTTCAGTAGTCAACAGGGATACTTTAAAAATGTATTCTGATACAGTTACTAATTACCTGTTAAAAAATGTAGTCCATTTACAATATTAAAGTAATGTTACTTGATTACTTTACATTAATTTTGGATTACCTCAGTACCAAATGTGATGAAACTGTTTAGAGAGAGTGTTTTTGATGCTGCAGCTGCAACAGATATTTTCATGATCAATTAATCGGCCCACTGAAAGGATTCATGTGGCCGTTGAGGCCAACATGGAAATACCAAAACTAAAAAAATCTAGCTGTAAAACCTTTCACGATGTCACGTTAAAATTAATATATGTCACAATATCTTTGAATACCTTGATGTTGTAGCAATATTATCATAAAATATTAATCCGGTGAGATTGTTTGATAATAATCATCAGTAATGTTGATGTAATGACTGTTTAGGTAAAGAAAACGGGCGGAGTTCAGAAAATTACCTCACTTAAATGTATACAGCCTTTAAAACCAGCCACATCACGATATAACGATATGCAAAATCTATCACGACACCTAGTCTCATATCACGATATAACACAATATCGATATATCTACCATCATATTACATATCTTACCGTACCATACCAGACTGTGAAGGTAGCTGCCAAATTTATGCGCATGCTGTGGTCGTAGCTGGCTACTTACTAAAGCAGAAACACTTTAAGGTAAAAAAAAAAAAAAGCAAAAGACAAAATGCTGTACACATCAAATTAATTGTTTAATAAATGTATTTAATGTAAATTAAATGTTTAATAAAGTCGTAATTTTAATGTTTTTTAATATCATGATAAATATTGTATCGTACTGTGGGATTATCACCTGAGTTTTTCTTTTTGTTACATCCTTAATAAGTACTGCATAAAATATATTGCAGTTTCTTAAAAATAACAACTGTGATTCTTGGTTTGAATGCATCAAAACTTTGCAGGAATACACCACAGACACTGTATTGGTCTTTCAGTGACAGCAAACTGGATCAACAAGGCATGTTAGTTATTATCTTATTCAGCTGGGATTGTGTGCAGACAAGTCTCCGAGGCAAATCCGATTAGGATCATGACAGAAGGTGACACCTGCAGAGCGGTGGACAGGGCCTGCAGCAGGACGCAGTGCTCACTTGGAGCTTGTGGTTTTAATGTCACAGAGCTTTAAAGACATTTGTTTTGTCAGGTTTTGTCCAGTAGGTTCTTAGGATTTAACAGTTGAGGGAGTGAAAAGGCCGAGAATGGTCCCTCGGTTACTGACAGAGAAACTCCAGTCACATATATCCCAAAATATGCTATCATTTCCTCTGATCCGCAGCACTTGACCTTCCACCGTGGTTCTTTGTACCATCATATTAATACCCGTCTTTTTCTGACTGTCTCTTGCCAAATAATTAAGAAGTTATTATAGCCTGTCTGTCTCTAACCAGAATCCCAGCTGTCCTGTTGGATCCAATTCATGTTAAACTGTCCAGAGACCCGACTCATTTCCTACATCCTCTCCGTACAGGAAGTTGCTGACAGAGTGCTGCGATCCACGGAGGATGTTTGCAGTGACCAAGGAGAACTCACCGATGGGAAAGGTCCTGTGGTACGACGGCGAGTTTTACCACTCGCACACCGTCAACAATGAGACCTACCCACTCTTTGTGCAGGTATGTAGAAGAAGCTGTAATCAGGGTAACGGCAAGGGTCTTAAAAGTATTGAATTTTGCTTACAAAGGTCTAAAAAAATGTCTTGAATACCATAAAGTCATAAATAACATTTAACATTTGACTGTTGCAGTGACAGAATTTCCCCTGCAGTTATTTAGGCTGGTTCAGTAGCATAGTATGCGGTATAGTCGCCATAAGTTAAGTTTGTTTTTGCAAATTACTTTATTTAAATGTAACGTTAACTGTGGGTCTCGCCTTACTGCCAGGCAAATTTCTGGTTTGAGGAAGATACCTGCCGGGTGCTGGTCATAGTTACACAACAACACTTTAGTTTGACCGTTTCTTTTCCACACGTAGGTGTATCATTATCCTCAAGACGGGTCGATTCACATACAGCATGAACGCACTGCGACACTGGCGAGAGGATCACAGAGCAGAACCGTCTGGCTTCTGTACAAGACCACAGCTCACGCTCCTCTTGCTTCAGTATAAACTTTAACAAAAAGCAACATGAAACAAATGTTACTGGCATCTGACTCTCTGCTCTCATTATTTAACGGGTTGGTACCACTACCTGAAGTTTGGTACTGGTACCTAACATTACTCATTTTCAGCACTTTACTTCCTTTGCAGTGACAAAAATGTAATTCCAAAGGTAAAAAACAAAAAATAAGCCCAAACATTTCCATTTCAATTTTAATATTTATTTTGAATATTTTGGTATTTACATACAGTCCCTCCAGGAAGTTGTGATCACAAGAATTCAGGCAAATTCAACCGACACCCGTGAATTCTGTGCAGCCTTTCTATTTTTTTCTAATCTTTTCTGCCTGCATCCACAGCAGTCCCTTGTACAAGCATCATCCATGTACATCTCAATGAAGCGACTCAATGTTTTATTTTATTATTCACTATTTTTTACTTCTTTTTTTTTATTTTGTCACAAGTACTGAAAAGAACACATCTGTCAGCGTTACTGACATTTATCAATGCACTGTGCACTTTTAATTTATAATTTTGCGCTGGTGTGAAGTGCTCATTCACAAATAAAGCAGGTTTTTATATTTTTGATAAAAGGTTAGTTAGAATGCTTATAATAGCATGTTGTTCTCTCTGGAACAGAATCTCTCTGTTTCGGCGTATAAATCAGTGTGTTGGTAAGGAGTTTCAGACGCAATCCATGACTGATTTTTGGCTAAAGTTTGTAAATGTTAAACCAACCAAGACCGAAAAAATCACAGTGAAAACAGCCCAGTTATCTCCAACATGCTAATAAATCACCTGACGATGTTGATGAAGTTATCAGTGCTTCACTTAAACTTTTGTTGTCCACAGAGGGTTAATTTACACTGTTTAGGCACTAGCTGCAGGCGTGCTAACGTTATTAGCTGCAACCACTGCAGGGGATTTAGCTGACAGGCTATGAAAATGGTGCACTCTTTAGCTTTTCCTTGTACTGTATCTTGTGTTTATTTTGGCGTGTTGCCCGCGCCAGCTTTGCATTTCACATTAGATATACTGCGAGCGGCTGCTGTCCGTGTCAAGTTTTGAAATGTTACACCACACCTGCGACAGCTTTCAGTGTCCCGACTCACTGACTCTGCTTTGTGACTCAAAACAAGCTGCCGCTCATTCTGACGCTGCTTTTTTCTCTTTTCCCATTTCTCTATACTCTGAGATACTCTCTCACCCAAACGTCCTCTCAGGTATAGAAATTTGGCGTCAATTGATTAATGTAAATTGGTTCTCAGTAGTGCTGATCCTTAAAAGTACTGAATGTTTACACAGTTTGTCTTGACCGTCCCTCAATATTACAACATCAATCCAACATTGCCACAGCTTGTGGGAGTAGCCGCATTAGCTGCTTAACATGCTAACAGCGAGTTCAACAGGTTAACATACAAAATAAACACCAAAACAACAGAAAACATGGCAGAACATACAATTTCAAAGTTTGGACAGCCGGTATTGATCCTTAAGCTTGAGCCGTAACAGGCCCTCGTATTTCCTGATTAATTTTTTTGAAGCACTAATTAATTCGTGTCAAACGCATTTAAAGGTAAAACAAGAAAAAAACAAGAAAGAAATTTAATTAAATATTTCAAAACTGCTGTTATTGCAACAGCCCTTGTGTTACGTTGCTATTTGCTCTGTAAGAAAGCAAGCTTGTTATCTTATTTCATATCATGATTATAATGACCAAACACATTTGTCAGAATTATCATGGTTTTGTTCAAATGTGCTAAAAATGTTGACAAAGTACCAACACACCAAAATCCTTTCACCAGCTTTTATATTGAAAACCTCTCGACGATTTGAAACGGCATCATGTCAGTTAAGATGTCAGTGTTTTCACTGAGTCAGAACGTTTCTTCAAAGCGTGATCATCAAACACAGTTTTAACTTGGAGAACCCTGGGTGTAAAACACGAGAGGCTGTAATCACAAATGTCAGAAAACAACAATCAACAACACAAAACAGCAGTGGTAGTCTTATTTGCTTAGGCATCCATGCAGAAGGGTGTGAATCCTTTATTCTGTTGCTCTGTGTTGGAGTTTAAAGGTTCATTTTTCCCTCAGACAGCCACAGGACTTTAAGAAATGCCGCTGCTGCCGTGTTCTTGAAAAGTAACTAAGACCAGATGATAGAAACCGGGGTTTTTCTCCCACTCAGCGCAATACGACACTGTTGTGGGTAGTGTGGGTTTTAATGTGGATCCTCGTTGATCCGTAATGGAGGCGGGGCGGGGGGGGCAGTGTAGCAGGAAGACTCCCTCTAAAGGAGAGGGGATTACTGGTGTAGTGTTCTGCAGTGTGAAGGGAGTTCATATTAAAATGTGACGTGAGAAGACCGACCAATTAGAGCAACAAGAAAACTTAAAAGATGCTACAAACGCTAATTAAATGCGAGAGTGAAATAAACTACACATCCCTCTTTCAGTTTTGGATTGATCCCCATGACATGCATCTTTCACTTTTTCTTTCAGACTGAATTATACTAACAAAGATGAATTTGATCAAAGATTGAGTCTAATCAGAGTTCAGCAAACTAGGTTTAAAATTAATATATACAGATTTAATTTTAAGCTGAGTACTGTTGCACAGTTAAAAACCAATCTCTGTTCAGTAAATCCAAATTTATTGACGTAATCTGAAATTCATTTATTTATATTTGGGTAAGCAAGCATCTCCATTTTGATTAAACTCTATTCAGTAAGTAAAGGAATAGATTGAAGTGCTGGTGAAACCTAGTAAGAGGGAGGTGAACTGTTCACTTTCAGCTGCTCTGTATTTCTTAACAAAACATTACATTGTTTGCCAGCTAGCTAAAAAGTTAACAAAATGTTGTATTATTTGCTAGCTAGCTAAAGAAACAAAGGTTACATTGTATGCTAGTTAGCTAAAAGGTTAACAAAGTGTAACATTGTTTCCTAGCTAGCTAAAAAGTTAGCTAAAAACAATAAAATGTTCCCCTGTTAGCTAGCTAGCTAAAAATATCAAAATGTCACATTATTTGCTAACTAGCTAAAAAGTTAACAAAATATAGGCCCAAAATGTAGCGTTATTTGCCAGCAAGCTAAAAACATAACAAAATGAAACATTCTTTGCTAGCTAGTTAAAAAGTTATTTAGCCTAGTTAGCATACTTACTATGGCTTGGCAAAGAATCTCTAATTTCTCCTCCTTTGAGAAAATGTTGGATGGGTTTATGGAGCAATATGGCCAGATATATTTTGAGAGTAAAACACGGACAACAGTACATGAAGGAAAAAAAAAGAGAGACCGCCTGGCAGCAGCTCTCCGTCCGTTTTAACTAAACAACTAGAATGAAAGATAGAATAGACAAGATAGCTGGAGAGTTGCAGAGAGGGAAGAATTCAAGCGTCGTTGTATCATTTGTATATATATATTTGCTTTTACGTTTTTACATCAAATGACGTTCTTGCTCTGTGTTTATCTCAGAGGTTGTGGTTTTTTTCCACTTGGTCTGATCACAGATAGCAGTGTTTAAAGTGGAGGAGGATGTGCTTCAAATTTCTCCCTCCTGAGTTATTTCCCCTTCCCTTTCCACGTAGAGAATATAGCACAGAGTAAGAATGGGCTGACTGTGTGTATTTATGCCCGTCTGCGTGTGTATATGTATGCAGATAAGGGCTATTTTTACATGGTTCCAAGTCTGTGTGCGGGCGCATGTGGATGAGGGTGTTTGTGCCTGGAAACAGGACAAAATGAGAAATTCTGGAGCTAAGTGCTGTTGCCGTGGTTTTTGTATCCAGGGGCGGTGCATCTCACTCATAATCAAGATTGGCTCGCCATCACTGATGCCGCAGATTCACAGTTTTAATATCCTGGTTGGTAAATGTGATGAATATCTGACCCTAATTTGCAGCCGTGAGCAGTGCATGTTCATTCATGAGGGGTGGGGGAGGTGTATAAATAAAGAAATGAGAAAATGAAGAGTGGCCAAGCTGAACCACACTGTGGGTGTGGGTGTGAACTAGAATTTACACACTATTTTATTGCCAATAAATCCAGAATACACAAATTAGAGCAAACACAATGACTTTATTCATTGATTAGTCAATTGAGAAAATTGATCTGCAACAGTTTCAGTCATTTTTCAAGCCACAATCTGATGTTTTCAGCTTCTAAAATGTTATGATTTCTGACTTTGCTTTTTTTTTAAACATGTTTGAAATGTATTTATAAGGATTAAGCTATATTTCATCTAGTTAACAGGGGGTCCCCATCAGTACACAAAAATACAAACACAAAAATAGAAATACAGTTATCAAAGCAGGAACATACAGACAGCCAACCAAAAACAAGAAAAAAAACATCAGACCGCACATATCATTAATCATGCATTAATGAAAACCTTGAAAACATTACAACCACATGTTGGCTAAAGTGGTCAATAATAAATTAACAGAGTTTGATTGGATAAATAAATACAATCTGGTGTAAACAGTAGGTATAAATGCATCACAGCCTTAATCCATATACATTATCATTTACTACAAGTTATAATACGGTCGACATCTTAACATAAAAAGTTTAACAAGGACCCTCTGTTGAAGACCGAAGTCTTTCTGTATCCACTGCTGAATCTCCCGCCCCATTTTAGATCGGATAAATACAATTCCTTGGGGAAAAAAATCAGCAGCAATGTGTGTTCCCAGGAGCAATGTCCTGGTTTCCTAATCTACATTATTAGGGTGGTTGATATCTCAAAACCACAATGAATGACTCCAAACATATGTGTATGGGTAGATCCCACCAAGGAAAAGGAGAATGAAAGGGACTTTTTATGCGGTTTGGGTGAACTAAAACTCAAAAACAAATTATTTTTTGCTGCATTTTCTTAACCGTGGTGGCTGTGTTTGTATTACATCAATGTCTTTCCTAGTTCACACATAGGTTGAGTGTGTGTTGTTTACCTAAGTTACGATTAGCTTTAGCTTGGTTTTACAGTTAGTTAAGAGTGATGGATAAACAGTTGATATAGTTAGCTAAAAATAACGGATAAACCATTGAAATAGTTAGCTAAAAGTAACGGATAAACAGTTGAAACAGTAAGCTAAAAGTAACAGATAAACATTTGAAATAGTTAGCTAATAGTAACGGATAAACAGTTGAAACAGTTAGCTAAAAGTAATGGTTAAACAGTTGAAATAGTTTGCCAAAAGAAATGGATAACCTGTTGAGATAGTAAAAGTAACAGATAAACAGCTGAAATAGTTTGCTAAAAGCAAGATAAGCAATTAAATTACTAAAAGTAAAAGATAAATAGTTGAAACATTTAGCTGAAAGTAAAAGCCAGAAGTAAAGGTTAAACAGTTGAGTGTGTAGTTTTGTTCTTGAATGATGTTAGCTAATCACCACACTGTTGGCTCTACGTCACTGAGACGTAGCCTGTTGCTATTTTTCTCTTTGTCAGACTCGAGTGCATCGCCCTGCTGCGTTGCACGACTTTGTGTTTGTGTGAGTCTCCATCTAACGCCGCCGTGGCCTATTTCTGGCAGCGTGGTTGCACTTCCTTTACAAGCCTATATTGAGGCGAGTCGTATGTGTTTCCCAGAAGGAAGGTAACTAGTAGTTAGGTGGGATGGACGAAGCACAGTCTCACACACATATTCTCTGCCTCTTCAACTACCAGTGCTGTGATTGCAGGTCTGAACTCAGACAACCAGCCTCACTACACCAAGCTGGCAACGGCTACAGTATCTGAGCATCTGCCAGGGAATGTGCCAATTAGGGCTTTGACAGTTAATTGCTGGTTAGTTCAGTGTCTCAAACAGAGCATCCATACACACAGTCTACTGGACTGTACAGTAAATTCTTCCTCAGATGTTCACTTCTCCTTTCTGCTGTCTCATGCAACAGACACTGCAGCAGTAAAAAATGAATTAAGTTTGGCACTTTATTCTAAGATGCTGTAACATTATCGCTTTATCTCATAACAACGCATCTACATGCCCAAGAAAGATCCGCTTTTCCGTGAGCTGAGTCAGACAGTTGCTGGTTTCAGCGTCTTAAGTGTAAGATTTACTGCTTTTCTCTGTTCTGCATCCTGGTAGCTTGAATATCTTTGGGCTGTTGGTCAGACAGAACAAGGAAGAGACTTTTATGGGTTTAAATATTAAAATAATAATCAATAAAAAAATATATCAAATTATCATGAACAATCCAGACACCCAAAAAAAGGTTAAATATTGGGATTTATAACTGTCCAGAAATAGCCGAACCATGTGCTACTGTAATAAGTGTCCCCCCCTCTCAAGTTTTAGACCCGCTTGCTGGTTCCCCTCCCCTGCTTGATGTGCTGTTAGCCGGGTATTGTCCTCTGACTCAACTCCCTGTCACGGTCTAAAAGAGACCCAGAGGCAAGGAGAGGGGTGTGCGTGTGCGTTCTTCTGTGTGTGTCTGTGTATTCTCAAGTGTGTGCACTCCAAGGGGAATAATGAGCACAATTGTTTCCGCCATCTCGCTTAATCCATGCCTCCGACTTAAACGCAGCCGAGGCGAAGACGAGGGACATTTTTGGCCCTTGCCTGATGAAGCGTGGTATTTCAGGCCTCTCAGTAACAGCTTTAGATGATGATAGGGCAGTGACTCCCAACTAGGGGTTCTTGTGCCCCAGGGGGTACTTCTGCGGTTGCTAGGATGTATGTTGAAAGATTGTAGGGAGTAGTCCAACTAATTACAAAAAATTAGAAATGGGTAAAATAAATAAATAAATACAAAAAGGGAAAAAATCCACATAGTGATTAAGCAGTAACACTCTGAACACCACTTCTTGCAACTGAGAGTGTTGCCAGCTGGCAAGCAACCAGAGCTCCAAGTAATGGATTAATGGATTGATGGATGAAATAGTTAGAAAGGATCAATACTAGAGATAATGCATAAGTCATTCAGATAACAAAGATAAACGGATTAATGGTTTAAATAGATGGCTGAAAGGATATGGGCTTACAGATAGCTAAAAGTATTGGATAGATTACTAAAATAGCTAAAACAGATGGGTGAAATTATTGAAAAGGTTCAACGTTTGAAAAAAGTCAGCAGTTAAAATCGTTGACTAAAAATGATGAACAGTTCAGAGAGCTAAAATACATTAATTAATCATTGAAATAGATGACTAGTTGAAGAACTAGAAACAGCTGAAATAGTTAGCTAAAAGTAAAAAGTAACCGATGCATAAACAGTTGAGAAAGCTAAAGGATATAGCTTAAAGTATTTGATTAGCGATTGAAATAGCTGAAAAGTAATTGACCAACAGCTGAAATGGTTAGCTAAAGTAAATGAATAAACAGTTAGATAGCTAAAAGAAACTGACTAATGGTTGAAATTAGCTAAAAACAGTAGAAATGGCTGAAACAGTTAGCTAAAAGTAATAAATGGTTTAAGTACTTAGCTAAAAGTATTAGATAAACAGCTAACTAATTAAAGAGTTGATCCATTATGTTTAGCTAAAGGTAATAAACAGTTGAAATTGCTAAAAGTTTATGGATCAACAGTTGAAATAGTTAGCTAAAGGTAAAGAATAAACAGTTCAGATAGCGAAAAGAAATGGATTAATGGTTGATATAGATCACTAACTACCAGCTCAGATAGTTAGCTTAAAGCCTTATAAACGGTTGAAATTAGCTAGCTAACAGTAATGGATCAACAACACTTGAGGTAGTTAGTTAGTTAAGGTAAAGGATAAACAATTAAAATAGCTACTTAAAACTAGCTGAAACAGTTAGCTAAAAGTAAAAAAGATAAATGGTTGAAATGTCCAGCACTGACATGCCACTGGTACAAATGCAAAATTTAACCATCTTAAATATCAACAGTTTAATTGTATTTTCTTTTATGTAAAAATAAAATCCACTTGTTCATCCTTATTTGCTAAATAATATCCGATTTAAAATCTAATCAAATGAACATACTGGAACATGACAGGTGGTATGAAGGGGTACTTGAGTTCATCTGGCAGGGCTGTGGGGGATTGTTAGATTAAAAAAAATCACTGCAGGGACCAGATACAGACACAGTGCGTAGTCTGAAGACAAGACATTTAGCAGGATGCAGATTTGATTATGGACGAGTGAGAGAAGCGATAACCATTTTAATTTGATTTTGACATTTGTTTTCTACGAGACATAATGTGGTTACACTCAGCTCAAAGTTGATTTCTCTATATCTGCTTGGCATTTTATTTTCATTTTGATTAAATCATTTTACCCTGTATAATATAGACTTTGTTCTCGGAACATATGCCAGGTATGAAATCTGATTCAATAAGCTGTATGACCTCGACTTGCTTCTGTCGACCTCCTCGCTGCATGTATCCGTGATGCTTTGTCTGTCAGCACGTGAGGCTGTGAGGGGAAATTAGCAGCGGGCCGAGGTCCTGCGCTTTGCTGAACGCAGGGTGACTCCTGCACCTGCCTCAATTTTCGGATTTTAGTTTTTAGTGCATGTGTGTAAGAGGCTTTGTGTGTTTATGTCCAGGTGTGTATGTTAACAGAGCTGTATGTTTCCGTCTGCCCAGGACAACCCTCTGCAGCTGCCCCTGAAGAAGTGCGCGGTGGTGGGCAACGGTGGCATTCTCCGGCACAGCAAGTGCGGACGGGACATCGACCAGGCCGACTTCATCATGCGGTGAGAAACCCTGCGGGGACAGCTGTGTGCATCTGTATCGCCTCTTCACCGCTCCTCCCAAATGTGAATCAGCCGTGCCCAAGAGAGAGCAGCCAAACACCATCAGCTCTCAGCGATAATGAGAGCTGTAGCCAAGAGAGACAGACAGACACAGACAGAAAAATGGGCCACAGCGAGGGCAAAAGAGAAAAGAGGTTAGGCGTGAGTAAGCAAAATCTGAGAAGACTAAGAGGAGATGAGCAGGAGGCTGTAAAGCAGAATGAAACCATCTGGTGCTGCAAAATAAAAGAAGAGCATTAAATTATCTGAAGCAAACTAGACGCCAGATGAAAAAAAAAAATATGAGGTGACTGGGACATCACACAGAATCATTTACATATTATGAATAGGACATAAAAGTGTTTTTTTCTGTTTGAAACAATCAAAGAGATGCATTTGTATCGGTTTTCATAGAGGAAGAAACCATCTCTGAAGCTCTAATCCCCCTTGAGAACGTGACAACTGCTCCAGACTGCTGAAGTAGAGCGAGTTGAAACGAGTGCTGAAGTGAAATCTACAGTTGTTAGATGCAGATTAGAAAGTGAGCTCGAGGAAAAATGTGTGACGTGCATTATCACATTGCAGTGGTTACTTTGCCGTATCGTTTTACCAGCATTTTGCTGTGTTTTTCCCCTCTCTTCCACTCTCCTCCTGTATAAATACTTTTGGCGTTCATGAAAAGTGCATTTGCAAAATGAGACACCGGTCATTTTCAGCATTTGTTGACAGCGAATCAGTTTGAAATATTGCAAAGAGTAGATTATTTAGAGAATCACAACCCACTCCTCGTGCCTAAACCTACCCATAATCTACCCAACCCAAATGACCCAAACCAAGGAAGGCAAAAAGTACTAGCCAGAGTCAGCGTAGGACAGGTCATGACTTTGCCGGACTTTTATCACCAGTGACAACAGATGTCTCATGCACAATAACAGTACGACTATAAAAGGAGAAACTGTCAGAGTCGAATTGAAAGAATTTTATTTATTTATTTCTTTTATCATTGCGGCTCTGCTTTGCAAAAGCACAGAACAGATCCCTGTGCCTTTGTTTACATCAAAAGGATCATTTAGACTTTTATATCCTCACTGGTCAAGGTGACTGTGACTGTTTGTGGTGTGATGCAAGACAAAAAGAATTGTTTCAAAAAATACAGACTGTTAATAACTTCAATATGGAAAATGTCAGTTTAAACTCTTGAAACGTGGAATTCTTGGGGAGCTTGAAATGCAATCCAGTGTAGCTGCTGATTCAAGCCTTTTCTGTGTTTGCCACTGAGTTCCTGTGATAGTGACGTGCTTAGTAATATCACTTTCACTTGGAAGCATTTTTTTTCCTACTGTTTCTTTTGAATCATCACTTTATGCGACTACATAAAGGCTTACAGACGTTCATAGTGGTCATATTGTTGCAGAAACTCTGCGACTTAGAATATTTAACCGAAGAAGAGACCCTGTCTGCCTTCTGCGGCATCCTGTTGCCGCCCCAGACAGACTCTCTGCACCATTACCACACTGTCAGTCAGTACTTTATGTGCAGGGAGCGCTGCTTTGAGGATGAGAGGAGCTGATGTGATTGACTATGATTGCTACCAGCCTTCAAAACAAACCCACAGATTCTTCCCAACTGTTGATAGAAACATCTGAGCTCCTCTTCGGTTCACTTCCTAAAAAGGTTTCTCCTCAGATGTGCTCTCGAATGGATGTCCTGCAGATTAATTCATTAAAATTAGCACCTTATAACGGTTTGATTCTGTATTTTCGGTGCACGAAAAGTGTCCAACTTCAGTCCAGTGTCCAAGTCCGGGGTTCACATTCTGGGGATTACAGCTTAATGTGCAGTTCTGCTTTGGTTTCCTTCAAGTGTTCTGGGTTCCTCCCAAAATTCAAATCCGTAATTTTTAAAAGTAAACTCTTCTTTGGCTTGTCACCATAGAAGAACCCTTTTTGGTTTCTGTTTCAACCTTTCTGTTTGGAACCCTTTCTGACAGTTCTACCTAGAACCCAATATAAAGGGTTATACCTAGAAACATACGTGAAAGGCTCCGCCCAGAATCCCCTATGAGAGGTTCACCAGAGAACCATTCTATGGTGTAATGGTTCCACCCTGAACCCTGTCTTGAGGTTCTATCCAAAACCTTTCCACCTTCTAAGGGTGCCAACAGGAACCCACCAAGAGGGTTCTACTGCAAACCCTTTTAGATTCCATGGGTTAGAACACACTCTATTGTCTATTTCTATCAAAAACCTTTTGATATTCCAAGAGTTAAATCTAGAACACACTGAGGAAGTTCTACAGAGAACCTTTTGATATTCCAAGGGTTTTATCTTATATTAATGATGAAACTTTGATGAAAGTTCTTCAAGGATTTCAACAATCCTTGACAAACTAGTTCTTTACAAAGGTTTTTTTTTTTTAGAAGCAAATGGTTCTGGACAGAACTTCAGCTGTTCAGGAAGAACCCTTTTAGAACCCTTATTTCTCAGCGTGTATAAATTGCCTGGTGTGTAATCCTTGCTGGCTCCTGCAGGATAATGGTTGGAGGGATGGATTAATTTTGGGTGACTTTACCCAATGAAAGCAATTTACAGTAAAGTCCAGTGAGCCCCGACACATCTGGTGACACAGAAGTCTGTTTTTTGGGGTCAACAGCATAAAACTACTTAGTGAAGTTGAATCTGGAACTGACTGTTTAAAGAAAATACCAGCCGGCCCACATTAACAGCGTGCTGTCCCTGATAGAGATAAGAAAACATGTTGTTGCTGATTTCTGCCAAACGGTGACAAAGCGGTTTTTGGAGGTCGTTGAGGTCGTGGAGCGACCCAAAAGATTGTAAATAGTTACTGAGCCAGACATTGGCTCTCAGTACAAACTTCTCAAACATTTAGAAGTGTGTTTTAAACAACACTTTATTAAAAAAAATGCGTCAAAGTGTTGACACAGGGCATTTTCAGTTTTTCTTCCATTTTCTTCCTCAAGCCAAGACCCTCAATAAGGAACAACCTGGTCGGCAGTATTGTTTACAATAGGGATGGTAGTAAAGATAAACAAAGGTAAACCAATGAAACAAAACAAAAAACAAAGGGAAACAAAACAAGGATGTTATTGATGAATGTCAAGGATACTGGAGCACTGCAGGAATACATAGCACCCACACGTATGCATATATCAGCAGATGAGGGGCTGGGTGCCAAACAGGCGGCAAGACACTCCCACACAACTACTGGCACCAGGACATGTCATTATTGTAAAAATTTTGTCAGCAGGCAGCCGGTCAAAGTAACTAATTAATGGCTGTCAGTGAGAATAAAATTTGTCAGATGAACCTCTCGAGGGAAATTTGATTTTTTTTCCCAATTTTAAAAAAGACATGTCACGTATCCGAGATTTAAAAGATGGGGAGGATTTCCACGGCAGAAGAATTCTTCTCCGTGCAAGTAGGGAGGTGAAGGCGATTACATTAGTTTGAGTGATTGTGGTGATGTTATTGTCCTCCGGCCTCCCAAAGATAGCTATGTGAGCGGATGGTGGAATTTGAATCTGTAGTATTTCAGAGATTGTGTTGAAGAATGGCTCCCAGAACTAATGTGGGGCACAACCAAAACATGTGCGTCAGATCACGCGATCACATTTATCCTCTACCGTATCTTTAAAAAAGCTCATACACTGTGAGGGAGGAAATGTTACGGCAAGGACACGCACATCTCTTTTCTCAACAATCACACACACAAAGAATCGCCTCCAGCTGTCCGTCATTCCCTGTGTCTGCTGATCATAAACAGCTCTGATGTGACATAAGCCTACTTATGAGGCTGTAGCCATGGCAACAAAAACACATCGTTATCATAGTCAAATTGAATCAGGCTTTAATCCAATAAATCTGTAAGTATATCAATACAGGCGTCATTTGCAGTACGCTGTGTACACCGGGTGTGTTTACATGAAGAGTATGTAAAATATGTGAATAACACAATATGTAAATAATTGTGTGTTTTGTTCATGTTCAGGTGTAACCTTCCACCGCTCTCAAAGGAATACGTGGAGGATGTGGGAACCAGAACACATCTGGTTACAGCCAACCCCAGCATCATAGAGAAAAGGTAACCAGCTCACTAAGTTGAACGTCTGAATCAAAGTCAGAATCAATTCTGTCCTCAAATGCAACACCGCATATTTATCACTCCTGAGGAGATATTGATCTGACACACGTAGACGGAAGAAACTCACTGTGAGATATTGATTTTTAAGAATGGAAACTGAAATACGCATTTGGCAAGTAAAGGAAAGTATTTGTGTGGCTCCTTTCTACATCGAGACAGTTCAGCTTTAAAGGCATTAAAGGACCAATATGTACGATTTAGTGGCATCTTAAGGTGAGCTTGCAGATTGCAAACCCCTTACCTGTAAAAATGTTCTTCCCACCAGTCAAGCACACGTCACCCATTAAAGGTGGAAACCTGCTCTGGTGGTCAATCAGAGATAATTTAAAAAAATAGACTACATCAGATTATACCAAGTGACAGACATGAGAAATGGGTCTTGGTGTATTTTCTACCTTGTAAAGGGGAAAAAAAATGAGAACCTCTGCCATAGACAACAAAAATACAACAAATCCCATTTTCAGGTCAGACAAGATATAAAAATACACACGTGAAGAGGATTTTTGAAAAAGAGAAGTGAAGTAAATTAAACAATTTCCTCTCACTCTAACCGGAAAAAATATCCACTTCATCTCAAAATAAAGTGTCAGGATCAGTCCATTCAGCAGTGACCTATTGTGTCCTGATCATGTGACAACACAGGAAACCCGTTTCCTATTTAGAGAAGCAGAAAGGGAAGAGGGAGCAGACAGCCGGGCAGATGAGTCAACCAGTCGTCAGTAAGTGAATCTTGATCAGTTCACCTCCTTCTCTTTGTCCATGTCAGATTTCAGAACCTCCTGTGGTCCAGAAAGGCGTTTGTGGACAGTATGAAGGTCTACGGCTCCAGCTACATCTACATGCCAGCCTTCTCCATGAAGCCTGGCACCGACCCGTCTCTGCGGGCGTACTACGCCCTGGCAGACACCTCCTCTAACCTCACCATGCTGTTTGCCAACCCCGAATTCCTGCGCACGGTGGGAAAATTCTGGAAAGCGCGCGGCGTGCACGCCAAACGCCTCTCCACGGGCCTCTTCCTGGTCAGCCTGGCCCTGGGGCTGTGCGAAGAGGTGACGGCCTACGGCTTCTGGCCGTTCTCCGTCGGCCTGGACGAGCAGCCGGTCAGCCACCACTACTACGACAACATCCTGCCCTACAAATGGTTCCACGCCATGCCCGAGGAGTTTGTCCAGCTTTGGCACCTGCACAAAAGCGGCACCTTGCGCATGAGAGTGGGACGCTGCCCCCCGCAGGAAGGAGGGAGGCAGAGCTGAAGAGACAGCGGTCAGTTGAAGTTCAGTGGGCTACAGGAAGCAGATGAAGTCGTTTTGGGTTGTGTGAGGTGGCAGGAAGTCGTCGACGTGACGGAAACGGGTGCGCCTAGGCGCAGCATCTGTGTCGATACACACTCCTGCTGTCCCCCGCAGCTAATCCCTAAATTATCATGAGAATGTCCACCACCCAGGGACAGAACATACATGCAGCCATACACACACACACACACACACACACACACACACAATGTAAAATATTCATACATTCCCAAAACTTTGCCATATCTCCTCCCCTTGTTTCTGAAATCTGTGTGTGTGCATGGATGTTTGTTTTTGCGGGAAGCCTCAGCTGGGACTAATGAAAGTGAAAGTGTGGAGTTTTGATGGGTGGGGGGTGTTTTTTTGTGTGTGCTGACTACTGTATCTGACTGACATATGGGGCAGCTGGACCAAACCCCCCTCTGGGTCTTTGTTAAACAGAGACAGAAGGAGCGGAGCACGGGGGGGAATAATAAAACGCACTGAAAGACTGGCGAAATGAGAGGAACAAGGGAGAGATAATGGTGTCCTGGTACTTAGTAGCTTGAATAGGACTGAAATTTAATGGAGGAAAAAAAAAAAGACTGGCAGGGGGGAGAAAGAGTGAAAGCTGGCTGGTATGTGCATGAAAGGATTTTCCTCTGCTTTTCTTCAACCGAGCGCTTGATTGGCATTCTCTGGTGCCAAATAGAGCTTTAGTTCAAAGCAGGAGCCATTAGAAATGGAGTCCTAAGTACTATATAGCCTAGAATGTTTAGCCGAGTTGCATTTTAACCCTTCACTGAAAAGGGAAAAAAGTACACCCTGGTGTCCGTGTTTTTGTTCACTGAGAAAACTCATAAATTTAAGGCAACTAGCTTCACTAAATTATTGAGTTTTAAGTCAAACATTTGTGTTTTGAAATAAACTAAAATACATTTTGCAAATCTTTTGCTGAAATAATTTACTTTTCTTCTTCAGATATTGATTGATAATATTAGAATATTCACTTTTGATTTAAGACTCGAAAGATTAATGTTACGAAGAAAAGTATATGATCTCAACCAAAGATTATGGGTTGGGAATCTTTATTTTTAGTTTGAAACTCAAATTTGTGTGTCTAAAGCTCAAAAGATTCGAGTTCTTCTTAAAACAAGAAAATAAAGTCATCTCAACAAAGGATTATAGGTTGGGAAAGTATTTTTTTAGTTTGAAACAATATTTTTGTTTGTCTTAAACTCCAAAGATTCCAGTTTTCTTCATAAAAAGACAAGTCAGTAATCTCAACGAGAGATTAAAGGTTGGGAAACCTTCTTAATTAGATTTTTTATTTATTTAGTTTTTTATTTTTAAAGAAGAAAAGTAAGTAATCTCAACAAAAGATTATAGTTTGGGAAACTATTTTTAGTTTGAAGTACGTTTTTTTTGAAACATAAGAGGTTTAGTTTTCATTTAAAATTCAAAAATTTAGTGAAGACAGCTGCCTTGAAAGTTTTCTTCAGCTTTATTTTATTTATATTTTTTTTTTACAGTTGTTGCCAAATGTGATTTTCGGGATTAATGTGAATTATTTTTTAGCTTCATCTGTGGCCATGAAGTGAAGGGAGAAAACGACATACATGATCAGAAAATGAACATTTGCTGCAAAAAAAAATATCACACATTGGTACCTCATCTCGAAGTGGACATCATCCCCGACTGACTGACTGGTACAATACACTCAAAAGCAAGCTCCTTAGATGTTAAAAAAAAAAAAATAGCCTGACCCACTTCTTTAGAGGGGCAGTAACCAAGTCATCTCTTGGTAACTGTACTTTACTTGCCAAGTGCCAAGCCAAGGGAACAGTGGTCTCTTTGATACATGCTCTCGCACTGTTTTTGTGCTCTCAAATGGCGAGACACTGATAAAAAGACGTGTAGTGGTGACAGAAGAAGACTTGAGGACTCAGTGTCACACAGTGGCATTTTAATGGGTAACTTTTTTTCTTTAAATGCAGGACACCTCATAGGGTAAATTGTGATTTATTATTCATGCAATTATTGTTTCCATTTTGCATCGGAGTACAGGAAGACTTGAGCCTCTGTCCTGTGCTCCTTTTTATAATTGTGTTGTTTTTTTTCGCACACAAGGGAAAAATAACTCGCTCATGCTGAAGCCAACACGACAGACACGACAGGTTTCTTTTTTTTGTACTTGCAGGCCTCGCAGAAGGAAAAAAAAACAGTGTACTTGATTTGAAATTGTTCTTTCTTTAAAATGTTATTTAATAGTGATAAATGTGATTGTGCCATATTAATGAGTGACCAGTGAACAGATGCGTCCTGTTTTGCACAGGAAAAGCGGAGACAGGAGACGTTAGTTGTCTTCGTTCAGCAGGTTTTTCTGTCTTCATTAAACACAATTGATCTTCTTCCTTAAAACAAATTTACTTTTCCAATTACAACACAAGGGTTCATATACTAAACTGTTGGACAACTAAAACAGAAATACCTAACTGACCAGAGTCCTAACAAAATATATTTGACCAGTAGCTTTAACACTGTAATCAAGACTTAGTCCATTTCACTGTTTTACTGCATGGGGACTGCCCATTGTTCTGACGGCCCATTGTCCCAGAAATGAAAGCCGGCTGTTCCAAAGGTCTGTTGTTCCAAAAACAGACACTCTTCCCGGCGATTTTTGTTCTAAATATCTTGAAGTACAAACGTCAGGTGACTTTTGTCGTCATGGTAACAATAATAAACATGTGGTTCATGCAACAGTCGCAGTTCAGTTAGGTTTATGCACCAAAAAGACTTGGTTAGGTTCAGGCATCAAACCTGCTTGGTTAGTTTTAAGAAAAGATAATGGTTTAAAATAAATATGTTAGTTTACATCAGTTAAGTACGTGAGTTTAGACTAATGGGCCTTTAGGGAAATGGGCATTTGTTTTTGGGGTAATGGGCTGAAAAACAGCCTTTTGGGCCAATGGGACATTTTTTGGAATAATGGGTTGTTGAAACAATGGCATGGCATACCTAAATACAGTTGTAAAATATAAAGACCAATACCTGAGCCTATATTGCCGCCATTTTGTTACATTTGTTTACACGGGAGCTAACAAAACTCCACTGCAGTAGGTGAGGAAATATTCTCAACTGACCAAACCAACTACTCTATGGTCAGGATGGCTTTTGAGGTCATTATAAATACATTGTGATGTGATTTGACACACTGCTAACCTGACTGCCCATTGTTATGACAGCCCATTACTTCAATCCTGAAATCCCGAAAAGAAAAGCCCACCGCTCCAAAGGTCTGTTGTTCCGAAAATTCACAATTTCCCTTATGCGTTTTTGTTCTCAATATCGCAGTATATTTGGTCCTACAGGAAAGGACGAAGTCAAGTTCCCTTCGTCAGGTGACTCTCGTCGTCATGGTAACAATAGTCAGATTCACATTGTGAAACGGTTGTAGTTTGTAGTGTGGTTAGGTTTAGGCACCAAAACAACACGGTTAGGTTTAGGAAAAAAAATATGGTTTGAGTTAAATTAAGTACGTTAGATATGTCAGTTAAGTTACATACGCAAGTTGGTGATATCAGAGTGTGTATTTTCAGAACATCGGCGTCCAGTCGACTGTTTTTTTTTTGTTGTTTTTTTTTTTTAACTGGGCTTGCGGTCCAAAAACACATTTTTTGGTCCGTTGGCCTTTCCTAACAATGGGCCACCAGTATAATGGCATGGCACCAACTACTACAACTAGCACTCCCCGTCTGGCCTTTTTCAATCCGCCCTTTTTCACAGATAATAAAATAAAGTAACAATCTTTGTGTTGAAGTACACCTCATACTGAAGGTACAGAAGAGTTAGTGCTTCATGGTTTTATCCACTCCCTTGTCTGTTAAACCTAGTGAAGTCCAGTGCCTTTGAGATGTATTAAGGTAAAAAGATCATTCAGACATTGTATATTTCTAACGCATAATGCTCTTAAATGCGTTTGATTTTCTCGGTCGTACTTGGCTCTGTAGATCAATCTGTCATAAACGTGATAGTGACGTCCCTGACGTCATGTAAAATTAACTTAAAGTTACCTGTACATGTTGGACAAAGTTAATGAAGTGAAACAAAACTGAATAATTTCCGGTCCAAATGCACACGTGGCTCCTCATGACTCAGAACAGAACCTGATGAACACTTAGACCAATTTGTTTTACTTATTGTGATGTTTCTTATTTGCACCTTTTTATTTTTTCTCTCCTGCCCAGTATTGTGAATGAATGAGATGTGACATTGTGTGAATTTTACGTAAGCATGATGATTTTTAATGTATATGTGCTTTTGGTACACAGATTTGTATCTATATCCATTATGTTTTGATTCATGCCCTCATTCCATCCCTATCTGAGTGCTTAAAGAACCACCGCAAAGCTGAGATTTCTTATCAAAAGGGAGATGAATCTGTCATGTAAATATTGGTCTTTTAGCATTATGACCAATTAGTTTTAGATCTCCAGTCCTTCTTTATAAGTATACTTTTTCAGAAGCAACATGTGGACTTCATTGAGCCCAACAGGTCCAAATAAAATGCAGCTGTTGCAAACAGAAAACATCTGACTCTTTGGCACTGTGCTCTTCCTGCTACAGCCTGCACAGCTTACAATCACACATCCTGTGCAACTTCTAATTTGATATTTAAAACACTGACTCTTGACATCACACATTTTTAACCATTTCTATTATCAGTGATTTTTTACATTCCAATCACGTTTCATATCAAGTGGTTGAACGCGCTATGATGCATTCTACAGTTTCCTAATCATGCTTGTGTTGCTTGTTTTATCACATATTAATAAAATGTATAGGAATAGTTTGATATTTTGGGAAATGCATTTATTTGCTTTTTTACTGAGACTTAGATGGTGAGGGATCTGGACGTAGATCTCAGCAGAGCATGTGCAAGAGGCACCTCCACAATTGGAAATCAGGAAATCTGATGCTAACGGACGTAAAACCAGAGATTTTTTTTTTATCTCAACAAAAAAACGAGTTTCCTGATTGACAGATAGCTTTACTTGTTGCTAAAGTAGTTACGTTAGCTGGGCAGCGGGAACGCTGGCAGGGAGTGGTGCCAGAATGGGCACTAGAACCAGAGTCAGCCAAGTGGGCAGTCAACTAATCACTAACATTAGCTGCACAGCAGAGTTAACTAGCTGACAATAGCAGTTAGCAGTTAGCTACTTTAGCAGCAAGTAAAGCTATCTGTCCGTCAGGAAACCCCAGCATCTGAGGCAAGATCAGAAAACATTTTCTCCATAAAATATGGTCAGGAATCAGTGAATCAGTGAATAAAGTTATTAAAAAAAAACTCCAGAGTCTCTCGCTCATGCTCTTGCAGAGATCCACCTGACTGGAGCTTGGTGCTGTTGGCTAGATGAGAAGATTGATACCAAACTCATGTTTGTCTGTCTGTTAAATATAAAATATTAGCTAGCAGCCAGTTAGCATAGCTTAGCGGAAAGACTAGAAATGGGGGGAACAGGTAGCCTACCAGTACCTCTAAAGCTTGCTAACTATCATGTTCTAGCTATTGTGATAAATCAATGAGTTTTACTAGTAGTTCGCATTAAAAGCATGATGTGAACACGTCGTACGAGCCACTGAAATGTTCCATCTATTCAATCCACACCATCTCTAACCTCCTTTAGGCCACCACTGTCCTCAAAACCAGCAGCAGGTTGGGAGGAGCAGAAACCGTCCTCACCAGGTTGACTGTGAACATTTTGCTCATCACTAGGCTTAGCTAATCTAACTAGCTAATTACTGTTGGTTCATAATACCTAGTCCCACCTCTTTTTGCTCCGTGCACCAATAATAAGTTAGCTAATGACTGACATAGATTAGCTAACTAGTTATCAAGTCTTTTGCTAACATTAGCTTTCAAATGAAATTAGCAATGATTGATGTAGCTTAGGTAGTTATCTAGCATTGTGCTAATATTAGCTAACTTAAGCTGCACTCTGTATGCTGTTTGTGGCTTTTCCAGGTTCACCAGCAACAGTTTTTAACCATCTTCTAAATTTGCTTTTCTTTTCAACATAGATGTGCCTACAGTAGTACATAGCATATCGAAGTACAGGAAACAGGAAAGGAGGAAGCTGACTGCTCAACTGTTATTGGAACACAGAGCAAAAAGGGGCCTTAGGTAGGGTTGATTAGTGCACAGAGTCTGATATCAATCTCTTCATTAAGCATATTTCCCAATATGTCAAAACATTTCTCTAAAGCTGCCAGTGTTAAAATGACACCCATGGGCAATAAAAGTGGAAAACAAGACAGAACAAATACAGCATGGCACATACACAACAGCAGTATTGTCGTCCATTTTCTTTCCTGTTCCTGCCAACTGGTCACATTTATCAAGCTGAAGTATGTGTGGCTGCAGGGTGACCAATTGGTTAGAGTCTGATCATGGAAAGGTCACATGTTTGATCCCCACAGCAGCCGTATTATTTGGCTGCACTGAAAACCTGCCACTGTGTTTGTGTCAAACTATCAGCTCCGTCGCCTTCTTTCACCTCATGATGACAGTGCTCTCTGCTATTCGGACTTGTTAGCAGGAAAACAGTGAGTTGTCAGCGTTGGAAGCCAAGTTTTTGCCAAGTTCTGCAGAGTGTGACGACAAGCTGTATGACAAAATGACATGACAAACTCAATATAAAGTGGGTCAAATAGTAAATGCAAGTATATGTTGGCATTTGTTTTAATCTGATGAAACTACTGAACAAGTTAAAGCCACTATGTGTAGTAGTTCTTTATGTGATTATAGCGTCTTTATAACACTTTTTGTCATTGTCTGTGAAAATAAGATAATCCTGGTGACTATTGGTGCAGCCTGTGTGTTGCTTTCAGCTGATTCATCTCAGTGTACTTGTACTCAGTGGCATATATTGCTGTATTTTCTACTTCTACCACTGGGGGCGCCAAAGTTGTGAATTTTAAAATTCTACACATAATGGCTTTAAAAAAAAAAATTTAAAACACAATCAGTCTTTATGTATTTGTTTGCAATTTATTTAAAGTTTTAAGTAATTAATAAGTGACACAATTTTAGTTTTGGTGATGCAGGAAATTAGGTTAAAACAAATACAAATAATCATTTGTTAAAAAAAACAAAAAACAAAACTGTTTGACTCATTTTTTATCAACACCGGTCCAGAGGGCTCAACTTTCTTACATATTTAAATATTTGATGTTATGCCAAGCTTGGTTATTTTGAATAACAAGTGTAAATGTGCTTTATTTGCCTTGACTGACTGAATTTGTTACAAAAAAAAGATGAAGGAAAAAAAATAAAAAACTTTTTGGAGGGATTGCTGTTTGCGCCACCCTGACTGTCACCTCCTCTGCTCATTCATCTGATTGTGAACAACCCTGCCTGAGCATGTTAAAAATAAATCAGAAGTGCAGTTCAAAACGGACGAAACCAATTGTATGTGCCACCTGGATTAAACTGTGAAGGATACATTTAAAAAAAAAAAGAGTGAAAACAACCATATCCATATACAAGGCGAACACTGGTATCCAATAAAAGAAGGAAAATAATCAAATGCTTTCAGCTGTGTGGTCTTCTTTCACGAGTGCCAGATTTGTAGTTGATAAAAAACAAATGTGGAGCACATATGCTTGAAATTCTACTTTTCTCATGATTTTTGCAGTCTCTTCATACCGTTTTCCTCTTTGTGTGGGAATTTCTCTGCCCATATAGTTTGTTTAGTGGTTATGAATATTTCTGCTCCTGGGGAATGGCATCAGAGAAACCCTCTGCTTGACACAGCCATGTGTCTGCATGGCCTGTTTTCTGGGCCATGAATTTTTAAAGATGTGTCAGCAAAAGCTGCACAGCTGTCTCCCAGGCCCCTGTTCCCCGCTGGACCGTTCAGCTTCACATGCGCTGTATTTATGATCAAGGCCCTAATTTGTCTATCTGGTGTGCAGAGATAGCTAAGAGGACGGAGCACATTAAGGATGGTTGAGATTTAATTAAGGAGGTTTGAAGGAAATGGATGAGTGTGTGTGTGTGTGTGTGTGTGTGTGTGTGTTTGCAGGCTGCTACATGCAATAGCTCCTGTGATAACTAAAAAGAGAAAGTATACTGTTTCTTTTTACTAAGAATTAGACAAGCCTTGAGTTTACATGCAGTTTGACAGCATGGTGAAAGGTGACATATTAACTCATTCATTGGACCCTTTGGAAAAGTATTAGCTTAATTAAACTGCATGTCATAAATAAGTCTCTGTGCACTTGCTGTATGGCCCACGTGATTTAAAGGCACCTGTGTTGCCA
Source organism: Lutjanus erythropterus (assembly GCF_056507025.1). Classification (NCBI taxonomy): domain Eukaryota; kingdom Metazoa; phylum Chordata; class Actinopteri; order Lutjaniformes; family Lutjanidae; genus Lutjanus; species Lutjanus erythropterus. The sequence continues at coordinate 18,766,844 of NC_139338.1, read as the reverse complement.
GATGCAACATCAATATTGTGCTGCAAATTTAAAATTATCATATTATGACAAAAATTATTGTATGTACAGAAGCAACATGGGAAGGAGGCAGGATACTACACCGAGTGGAAAAGTATGCCATGTCCACCATATTACAGGGAGGCTCCGTCATCTCAACGAGATGGAAACAGTTTACACAGAATCGACTTCAACCACTCCTTCCGTCAAAATAAAAGCCCCCAGACTGTGTCACTGCTCTTTTAGCTGCTTGATCAGTGCAGTGCTGATGTGATTGGTTGCTTTCAAACAAGTTTACACAAACGTTATGGCACAAATACGATGGTTATTGCACATCTGGCAACACTGTCCAGCAAATTTTCTGTAAATTTGGATTCTGTTGAATATAATTTTTTTTGCAAAGAGCACACAGTCTGATGAAGTGGCTTCGGATGAAAACTAAAACTTAAACCTGTCAAGAATTTAGAGGCCACATCTGACATTTTATTTCTCACCTATTTTTACATGCCAGGCAAGAAGTGTAGCAGTCTGAGGGCAGACATGCCTCACTATTTCTCCACTTGCCAAGTCTATCTCATATTTCTATTCCTGGCGACCGAGCCTACCCATAGAAAGCAGCAAATGTTAAAACTTGAGTGGGATTAAGAAACTCTCCGTCTCTCTGGCATGCACACAGCCTCTGCACTATTAAAGCTTATAATAGCAACTCAAGTTCAGCTCAAGAATCTACAGTTTGACACGACATGAACCTGAACATAAGGAGTTGTGTGCAGTCTGATGCTTGCAGAAGGAATAGCTACTCTGAATGGCTACTTCTATCACAAAATCCAGTTAATGACGTTTCATTTTTTTGGTTACTTCTTGTTGCAGATGTGGTGCAAATACAGAGCTGGAGCCTAGAAGAGACTAGTGCTCTGTTATAAGTGGCGACTGGACGGTGAACCAGCTGTAAACACTATTTTGGATGATCAGATCATCTGCTTTAAGTCCATAATGAAAGACGTTCTGAGCAACTGTCTGGCTACGTCTTGTCTTTATTTGCTTTCTAAAGCATCACTGGTGTTTTTAGCGGGTGACTGCTTGTCTTTAGAGCCATCTCGCATGTACACGCACTATAAAAATTCAGGTTTTCCAGTCTTTGGTGTTGCCCAGGATGTCAACAGATGCCAGCAGATATTCACTTTTAACTGCAAATTGCAACAAAATGCCAACATGCATTAAATCCGTATCATATTTTAATGACATACAGAAGTTGTTCAGTAAATTATTCATACTGATAAACATTGATTAATTATTCGATTAAATGAAAAGCACTTTCATTATCTACACCACCACCCACTTTGTTGCTCTGTTGAAATCAGCCTTAATGGTTCATGGTCAGGTTCAGATGATGTGGTTTAGTGCTGCCTGCGTTAATCAAGAGATTCAGCATTGCACAACTACTGGGAAAAAGTCTGCCTCCACTCCTCTGCCATGATTACCAGCATGAAACTAGTGAAACATCTGTACATGGAATATTCCTTTGCTGCAAGGAAATGGAATGCTTTTGTGTGTGAAGTACGTGCTATCTTGTATGTGAACAATTGTCACAATCTGGCTCCCAATGTCATGACTCATGCTGCAACCCACTGTGTTCAGAACTCAAAATAACCTACATTACGGAAAATTCCCATTTGAACTTTTATACAAGTCGGAATTCCAAGTAAGAGACTCAGGCAGGGTCTGTCTAGCCTGAGTTCACCAACATAAATGCTCCTGATGTCACAGCACGCAATGAACAGCAAGCAAAGTCACAACTAAATTCAAGAAAATAGACTAAAAGCCATGGGTTTTCAAGAAGACAACAACGCCTCTACCGTTTGAGATTTGGGATCATGAATATCTGTACAAAATTTCATCTAACAGTTACTGAGAGATTTCAGGCTGGACCGATGCATGGCCAAATTCCATTAGCATTCTTTGAGAGTTAAGATTGAAGAAATGCACTTAAAAATTCATTTATCCTGTAATTGTTATTTGATATTCTCCATTATGACTGAATCAGTACATTATGTACCCCACAGCAGTATGAAGCAGGGCGTTTTAGTGCCCTGGTCAGAAGTGCTGCAGTGCTATTAAGTATCAGCAGCTCAGCACAGGCTGAGTGAGACTGAAGGACGTCTCTGGAATTGATCAGCAGTGTAATGCCACTTTACGGTGGCTGCTAACATGCCTCTGGATGGTATTTGGTTACAGACACACACTCACACACAGACACATTACTGACTTCACTCCAACTGCCCACACAGATTTTTGACCATTAAAACAATGGGGTTTGGAAGTGATCCCAAGGATTTCCCCTAAATTCCAACCCCCCAACTTCCTTGAAATCGGTCCTGCCAGAGAATTTTTTTTACTATCCAGATGTTCTCCTCTTTCCACGGCTGTACTGATGTGTTCCTAACATGCTTACTGTAACTAACAGAGGACTGCAGTGCGTGGTCGTGGTGCAGCATGTGATCTGGTCTTAAACGTGCATTAGCGGATGCATGAACAGGAAAGGGCTTCAGTGACCCTGAGGTAAATAAAACCTAAACCTCAGACGCTTTTTAAAAACAACACAGAAACAACCACACAGCAGCAGATTAAATTACAAGGGAAAAAGTCGAGCACAGACACGCAGCTGACTGTTCAAAGTGTCTGTGGGGAGAGCAAGCTGAAGAGAAAGCAGACAGCAGTTCAAGAGGAGAAATCAATAATGAACTGAACTGCTCCATCTACAGACCTCCTACGTACAGTGGACACAAAGTTCACCAGAGAGAGACTGAAAAATGATTTTAATTTTACAATTGAACACTACCAGCAGAATTGGGGAGTTATGATTACAAGTAAAGAATAAAAGATAGGTTTAAATTTTGTCGAACTGTGTTCTTACAGTTATCAAAGTCTTTCCAACAATATTCAAAACACAGAGAAAGCTGTAATTTATGCAACGTATTTAAGGTGCACTTCCTGCTAGCTTTTACTAGCTAGTTGCTGTAACTTTCTGAGAAAACACGGTACGTCAGGACACGTCAGAGAGAGAGGAAGATGACGTATGTGGCTAAACATAACGTGAGTCATGGCAGACAGATTTTCATCAGCTGTGGTGGTTGATTTAATGATAATATAACATTTCCCACGTTCCCACGCCTCTTCATGATGTCATCAAACTGTACCTGTGGCTGTTTTAATGAGGAAATAGAGGGTGTTGTACGCCGCACAGATTGTGAAGCCCCCTATTTGGGGTAATAACTAAAAGCTATCGTCAGCTAACACTAATGTTACCTACTGTTAGATAGCACTACCATTAGCTTCTGTTAGCTATTGTTAGCTAACATTACCATTAGCTACTGTTAGCGAACACCACTGTTAGCTACTGTTGCTAGTTAGTAAGTTAGGTATACTGCAGGTGGCTAAGTGACAGTTAGGACAGCTAGTCTAAAGTTAGAAGAATTTAAAATTTGGGGGAGTTAGTTTGGCTAACTTGCTGGCTAGTTAGATTGCCTGACTTTGTGACATGTATTGCCAACTAGCAACAAATAGCCTATGATCCTTTTATTGAAATCGAAAGAGCCAATCTTCTTGTGGATGATCTTGTTTGTAGATCATATAGAGGCATCAGCATTAAATTAACTGTTTCATAAACAGTTTAAAACTCTTCGTAGAAGCTTTAATTTTAGTAATCTAATAGAGTACATATGAATTTTGCAGTAATCTGTATTAGAATATGTTTTAAAAATAACCCTCTTGACACTGGATAGTGTTAATTAATATTTGCAAATGTCCAGCAGCTGCTCCTTGTTGTATTCTAAACAATGTCTCAAAATTTACCCAATTAATGTCCATCCAATCGTTCTGCTTTTCTGGGGTCAGGTCACAGTGGAAGCGGGTCCTTTTCCACAGCAATGCTCTCCAGCTCTTCCTGTGGGATCCCGCGACTTCCCAGGCCAGATGAAATATGTAACCCTTCTAGCAAAATCTGAATCTACATCAGGATCTCCCAAATGGACGTGCATGGAAAACCTCCAAAGGGTTTTTTTTTTTATTCCAGGAGAAGACAATGTGTATTTGACATCTGGAGTCTGGATGCATTCATGCCATTTATGACATTAAGCATAGTATCTCAGCTGATGAGAGGGGGCTGCTCACTGTAGCCGTTTTACATTACTCTTCTTCTACTACTGGTGGCATGACTTTTAGAGGAACCTGCCAAGGAAAACTCCTTGGAACCTGCCAAGGAAAACATTAGCACAACTTTTCAAGCCTGGTAGAGTCCAGAGGAAAGGAGGCTGAAGGGGACAGAGGACAAAATGTAAAGATGTGATTACAGAGCCTGACGGTGTATTATTCTAATTATTCTTTTTAATGAACACTACTGTTAGCTAATGTCACAGGAAGCTTCTGTTAGCAAACAGTACTGTTAGTTATTGTTAGCTAACTCTACCGTTAGCTACCGTCAACTAGTTAGTAAGGTAGGTATTGCTACAGGTGTAGTGATAGTGATAGTTACGACAGCTAGCCTAAAGATAGGAGAATTTAAGAGGTTAAGTTAGGATGCTTGTGTAATACACTTTTACTATCTTAAGTTAGCATCAGAACATGGACTTAAGAACTGTTCATCTGGTCCTAACCCTAAATATTGTGTTTACCAAACACTTAAGATAGGATCTGCAAGTCAGGAAGTTTCTGTAATACGGCTCCAGATCTACTACTGTATACATCTATAATGTAGCGATGCTTGCAAGCTAATTCAGGCAATCAGGTCGAGCTTCATTGTTACACGTGTGCCATGATGCACTCTCCTTAATAATATACCAAACACACCCTCCCAATTTGACGATCTATTTAAACTGAAAAAAGTCCAATCTCTCCTTCTGCCTGTCGATGACACTGCTGCCTGCTACTGTTTTGCTCCCTTCCTCCTGAATATATGCAGTGATTACAGAAGATGAGAGGTTTGGCACAGGGAGAACAAATTAACGCAGTGTTTCTGCTGGGTCACCTCGGTGTTCTCAGCTCATGTTAATTCACCCCTGCAGTCTCTCAAGTAGACTAGCTTTGTCAAGATCTGAAAAAAAGGTGCCAAAGTCTTATTCTGCCTTCTATGATTTAGATTTCTCTTCATTGCTAAGACAGCAACAACTGATTAGCTGTAGAACAAACTGATTACTTTGTGAACAAAGGTCAGTATCTTGAGGTAAGGGAGAGAAATGGCTGGACATTTCACCAGAGAAGACACCCCTGTATGCTCAATCTCAATAAACCTCAGAAGTGAGGTTTTGTTTCATGTTTCCATCATTTTCTGAAGTTGTAGATGCAAGAGCACCTTTCCTCTTACAGACGTCTTATCACTTTTGTGTCCTCCCTTATCTTTGCTCTGATCCTTCTGCTTCATGTAAATAAACTGCTCTCCACTAAAGCTGTTTAAGATGTTTTGTTTTTTTTATTTTGACTCTTGATGTAAGTTCCCACTGTAGATCTTTGAGTCTGCCTGTTAACGGACATTTTCATTTGTCTGGATTAGTTGAATATATAATGTATAGCCTATCAGGGAGACAAATGCTGCACTTAAGTGGCATAATATACTAATGGACTCCTGCTATGTACATGCGCATCGCAGGCTTTGCGTAGGGCGCCAAGTGCCGGGCGGGGCACCAAAGCAGCCTCTCACAGCTCAAACTACTGCATTAATAAATTCCATGGGGACGGCCTCGTCCTCGGCCAACATTACTGCCATTAGAGGCTGGAGCAGGCTCAGTTTTTAAACTAGAGTGAAGATACCAGGCACAGCGCCAGGATTTCAATTTTGAGTGGCCCACAGTAACCTTGGCTGGGCCTTTTAATTACAGAAGTTATCACTGTTTCCAACTGGTGGTCTCATTTTAACAAAAATGACTGATATCATGCTGTGGAGGGCAGCTGGCGCTTCCTGTTGATTATGACACTTTTAAAATCTCTTTTAAAAAAAAATTCAGCGCCAAGATAGCTTATTGTTTCACTGCGGCAGTTCGTATTTGTTTCAAGTGGTAGAGGATATCTCATTATCTGTATTTCTACGCTATGGATAGCTTTGCTATGGATCAAGTAATCAATACATCAATTAATTAAGAAAACTGACATTTTAATTCCTTTTAATGCATTTTCATTTGATCTGGCTGGATTACTCGCTAAATTGATTGCAAGGAGAGAGAGAAATGGCACAATCAGAATAGTGGGTGAACTTTTAACAGGAGAGAGCGCTGCACTGTTCATTCATGAACTTAACTGTCTCTGCTGTGAAGGTAAACCATTTTCTAAAAGTTATATTTTCGATGAGAAATGCACGCGAGCGAACAAACAACAAATAATGGCCGGCTGTGATTGGTCCAGACCTCTCATGTGATAATAGGTGAATCTGCCACCATTGTTGCTGTAAACTGCACAGTGCGGTGTGACAGACGTAGCAACAGTAACTAAGGAGGGAGGGGTTAAGTGAAGGGTCCATCACAATTAGGCAGGAGATGTATGCTTTTAAACCATGTGTTCGTGTACGTGTAGCACTATTTTCTGAGGACGTGCACCACCATCACGCCAAACTGACGCAGGATATTTGATGCAGCCATGATGCGTATGCTAACACATAGTTAAAAGCAGGGCACCAAAATGGGACTACCAACATATTTCATATCCGTGATACGACATGAAAGACCGTATCACAGTGCATTTATATGAGCACATTTAAAATATCGTGGTCCAATCCGTTTTTGTGGAGCCGAATAAAAGTTCTGTCTCTCTCTCCATTTTTCATGCTCCATCATCTATATTTAATTTTCTCTGTTGATATGGGCCAGTACTCATATGCGCACACATGTACCCTCACACACATGCACCGTGGCCCTGCCCGAGCTCTCTGGCTGCCTGTGAATGCACGGGGGAGGCCGAGGGAGAGACACAGACCTAGAGAGAGGCCGCGGGGACTTGCAAATGCAAACATGTTTCCCCACCGGTGCCCGATGTCAGCTCTCATTACATCCAGCAGTCGGCTCCCCTGGGCCAATTAGGGTACGGGGCTGCACTCCTAAAAGCTGTGGGATTGGCCTGTCACTAGTAACCCCCTCCCTAGTGTTGACATTATGGAGGAATAATAAGGGAGACTGGTGGGAGGTGAGCGGTCACAGGAATGTTTCAATTAGTGAATGGAAAGAGAAACATGCTTCAGGAGATATTCTGTTAGCGTCTTTAAATACGCTTTCAGTATCCAGCACTGGAGGAGTGAGGAATAATCATCCCTGTACTCATATTTCCATATACTGAATTAAAAGGCAATTAAAATTGAATGTTTCCCTTAATGCAGATAACGCAGACATAAAGTGGGTTACAGAAATCCAAGGGAGGGAGGGTGAGAGCTTTCTCTTTTATATCCCAGTCTTTTAAAGAAATGCCTACAGTGACTGTGAGTGGGTAAAAATAATTTTACTAACTTAAGTTTTATTGTCAAACAGCTCATGCTTGGATCACGGCATTGGCTGGCAAACAATGAGAGCCCGCTTCAGTATCCTTGTTATTTTCCGTTGTTTGTTTAATGACTTCTGGGTCACGGGCTAATGTCTTCTGTGTCTCCACATGACAAACGAGGGGATTTCTGTGACATGAAATGATGTTGTTTCTGAAAACATGAATAGACAGAAAGAAAAGAGCTATCATTTGTCAGTCTCTCTGTCATATAGCTCTCCCTCCCTGGTGGTGTGCCATTTTCCCCTCCGTCCAATCCATAATGTATCACATAGCCAACAGGGGGGAAAGCAGAGAGCCTCTGGGATGTTTTCCAAAGAATGGAGGGTAATTTGGAGATGGCCCATGTGGTCCATTTGAATTGACTGGAAGGAGATGAGATTTAGGGGCTGCAGTACAACTTTGGCCACTTAGGAAAGGAGCTCATTTAGCAGATTGTGATTCTGGGCTGACAACGGGGTCTAACGGGACCAGTGCACACAGTAAAAAGACAAACAAGCCAACGCTACTAGAATAATTTACCCGTTCTTGAGAATTGAGGCAAATCATGTCCTAACTAAAGAAAAACAACCAACACTCTAATTCCTATTTTTTGGCGAAGATTTATTCTTCAGGGTTTCACATATACATTAAATATGAATAATTTGTGAAATGTTTTGGTTTGTTTTATTCTTTTTAATTTCCAAATTTGCTCTGTGCCTGAAAACACCCTTGTCCCAGACAAGAATTCACAACTTCAAACAATTTTAAAATGTGTTTAAAGCCTTCAGAATCTAAACCAACCATATCTACTGATAACACAGACATAAAAAGTGCTATTAGAATCATCTTTGTTTTATTTTTAATATATATATATTTTTAAATATTGTCCCTTTAAAGTTGTGTCCCAGATTTCCATCAACTCCATAAACATGATTTAATCAGGCATAAAAAGGGTTAGCTATACCATACAGACCCCTGCCTCGCTTCCTGGTTTTAGAAAAGACGGGAATACCGCTCAAGGACTAGGAAGAGGTCTATTTTCCCACAAATTCATGACATGATATTGTAATCAGCGCTGAAGCCCTTCTAAATCACAACTGAATCAGAATTTTGGTTAAAAAAAAATGTATTTTGATTAGCATTAGCAGCTCTAAGCAACTTTAAAAAAATTAAATGGCTACTTACAATGATTATTCTGTCGTCTGTAAGACGTCAACTCCATTAGACTTTCTGATGTATTTGATGTCTACATTTAATAAAAAATGTAATCACTATGACGTTGGCCCATTACAAGGTTTAATAAGTATAGTTATTAATGAATTTAATATAGAGTTTTGTCTTTTAAAATATTTTCCAACCAAAATTGAGAGTAAAAGTCAAATCCCCTTCAAAATAGTGTTTTGTACCAATTCTAGATATTTTGTATCTCCAACATTCAGCTTCTGGAGGTCAAGATGTCTGGACAGTTTGTTCTTTTATCGCAGCAAATAGGACAGCTGGCAGAAGAGGGGGGAGAGACAAAGTGAGATTGCTTTTCTGCCCATCAAGGTGTACTGCTCTTTCTGGACCGATGTGACCCCGCTGCACCAGGACTGACTGTCTCTGAGTAAAACGACATGGCTTGATGCCAGGCTTGGACAGACACTAGACATGGAATGAGACTTGCTAATTCAATTGCAGCACAGTTTGACCTTCCTCGGGGCAAACAGAGAAAATCAATGTGGTTAAAAGCATTGATAATTGGGGAGGAAGATGACAAAATGCAGCCGCTGACATACACGTCCAGCCATCTGTCTGAGATCTTTACTGGCAAATCAATGTGCAGCACTCTAAGTCAGAGAGAGACAAGGAAGGAGAATCGGCTGCTGGTTATTTTTTTTCCATGATCACACCTTATGTTTCATCCGAGCTTAAAAGCTAAGCCATCCCTAGTGCTTTTGGTCAATTGCCGGCAATTAGAGTGGTGTCATATAACTGTAAAAAGGCTAATTGCAGTGAGGTGGTTGCAGTTAGTGTTAGCTAACGCCACCCATCTTAGCTACCGTCAAGTTTTCCATTTTCACGTTGCAGATAATGCAGTTTGCAATGATCATGGCGATTTCAGCTGACAACATCAGTCCTGCAGTCATAGGTCAGTCAGACTGATGCTAGCAGATTGTTCAGCTTTTCTTAGCTAGCCAGGTAGTTAAAATTTATAGTCAGCTGCTAGAAATGAGAACTGTTCCAAGTAGATTTTGTCAGCTTTTACTAGTTAGCTAGGTGGCAAAAATTCACATTCGTCAGCTAACAATGTGGACTGCTGCTAGCCGATGTTTTCAGTTTATGCTAGCTAGCTCGGTAGCTAAAACTCACAGTTGTCAGTTAAAAATGTGGACTAAGCACTAAGTCTTTGTCTGGAGTTGTTGTTAACATCTCCAGACCAAAGTGAAGGACAGAGATGCTCATATTACTTAAAACTGATAACTGAGTTAGGTAATGACATCCATCTTAATTGCCTTTAAGTCTAAGTCATGATGTTTTCCAATTTCCAAGTTCCCAGTTGCAGGTTGAAGTTCTGACTCAGAAAAATGGAGGAACCTCACAAACCCTGACTTTATAATCCAGTGTAACACATCAACAGTGTGAGTGAAACAGTGTGTAAATATGATGTGCATGAATAATTCTTTACTCCCAGTTTTTGTGTCAAGCACAGTACAAGCACAGATCATAACTAGGTTAAAGGATCATCTGATGAGTCAGCTTCTGAGAAAGTCGTTTGTCATGTAACCACAAATTCCTGGGGTTAAATCTGACGTTAGTCACATGTAATCTCTCATTTCTGCCAGTATATCTGGAGTCTTTCCATCCTGTTTATCAAATTAGTGCAAAATGGCACAGTACGTAATCCTAAACCAACAACACTGATTTATAAAACTACAGTTTATGTTGTGATTAAAAATAATCCAGAGCAGGTTCACTCTGCTGTTGAATGAATTACTCTGGCATGCAGATATCCTGCACAGACTTGTACAGCATGTAGAATCATTTTCTGGTTAGCAGAATAACTTCTTTTCAGTGTGTGAGAATGTGGTGCAAATCCTGATTTGCCACCGTACAAATCACCCTGTCAATCACCATCTTGTGACCTGAAGGCTGCAGTTCCTCTTAAGTCATAATTACTAGCGTGGCCTTGTTGAATCATTTTGATACACAGTTTTTTTCATGTTGTGGCCTTTTACCGGCCCTTGAACTCATCACCGTAGTGGAATCACCATTTGCATGCATGCATACCAAAAGTTTACCCTGTAAAGACCTGATTTGCAGAGCGACGAGCCCAGGGTTGTCCTCCGTTGGTGTGTGTGTGTGTGTGGGTGTGTTTTTGAACTTATGCCATGTTGAGCTTCAGGCAGCCCGTGGGTGGAGTGAAGGCCACAGACTTGTGCAGATGCAGCACATCTGCACCACCTGAATAACTTGTACTTAAGATGGCAGTGGACCAAGCTCAGGTTCTCTCATTCACCGCACCACAAGCACTCCAGGGTCCACATTTCAGTAATTTTTTTATCTTTTCAACTATAACAGCACGAAAGCCAAAATTACATTTCACAAAAGAAAGAGGCAACATCTTCTTAGCCTCCTGACGATCCCCCATGTTTCAAGGTGGTTAAGCCAATAATTTCACATTATCTTAAGGTTTTGGTGAATGTGATGGCCAAGGCCACACAAATGGACAGCTGAGGGTAAAACCATGCACACACTCACCTCACTTCTTTGTTCAATGCACAGGTTAATTTAATTTGCAGTCAACCACACCCCAAACAATTCAGGTCCACACTACAGTTTGAGTTATAATTTCTTTATTTTCCTTTAGCTTTACACTGTTTAAATGGAGTGCACACATTTTCACACTGTAAGGTTAAATTTAGTAACTTTTTGTTGTATTAATCATTACCATGCTGGTGGGGGCAGTATCCTCCTGGACAGGCAAAGGGTGTGGCCAACAGGTGGAACCTGTTAAATCCTGTGGCCAGCTCATCAGGACATACCATCTCCAGCCATATCAGAGGGGGGTTTGGGTTTAGTTAGTTTTTCCTGTGTATTAGTTTTAGTGGATATCCGTTTTGTTTTCCCCTTTTGTGTTAGTTGGTTTGGCCAAGCCAGTATATATATGTTCCCTCATGTTTCATTTTGTTAGGTCAGTTTGTTCAGTTAACACCTTGTTTTGTTGCTGTCATTTTGAGTAGAGTTATATTCTTTTGACCTCTTTTATAGGCCTAGTTATTAAGCTCCTGGTTTATATTGTTTGGCATTTTTGGGGGGGTAAATAAAAACCCTCTTTTTCAAAAAAAATCCTGTTCTCCTCAATGCCTCTGCTGCCTGTTTTGCATTGCTGATGTTAGCAAATCAGTAACCACTGTCATGATACCCGCTATCTCTGACTGAGGTTTTAGGTTTTGTCAAGTCAGCTCATCAGTGCCTAACTATGTTATATAATGCACCTTTTGTAAATCTGTCCTTTTTTCTGACTCGAGTGAGTAAACAAAGTGCACATATGTTTTGATCTTAGATGTTGGGGGTCTACTGTGATTTCTAGTGGAAGTAAATGTTGCTTATAGCGCCTTTAACCCTTCAGTTTACCTGATAAGTTAAAATTTACAAAATTTGGAGATACATGGATGTGATGTTAGTGCTTCAGTCAGGTGAGAGTGAAGTGGTTCAGTGAGTTCATGATGCAATACATTTTGAGATACTTTGTTAATGGAGGGAAAGTGAATGACAACAGGCAGCAGTCTAGGGCTTCTGAAACATTACAGCAGCTTCCCTGCTGCTTGTTTGTAACCCAGAACTCAACAACAACCACCTGCAGAGAGAAAAGCCCCTTAATTATAATTACAGTGACTCTCTTTGGAAGTGTGAACGCGCGTGTGTTTGTAGATGTGCCTGCACACACAGCCTGTCTGCAATTTGCATCCTTCAGCAGCATAATTTTTCCCCATTTTTCTTCCCTTTTTATGTTTTTTGGAGCCTCCTTCCTCCCCCTCGTTAAATTACTGCTCAATCACAGGTATTGACAGGGAGATCTCGACTCCCACACAAGCTGCCGTGACTCATAACGTCAGCGCTGGAAGGCTTGCAGGCAGAGTTTGGAGAATAATGGTAAGTGGGTGGAAAGACGGGTAGGTGGGAGCGCAGGCGGGGGGTCTGCGTCTGACTGTGCTGGAGAGCTTTGTTCATAATTTATTTGTTTCTCCCTCTCTCCTCTCTCTCTGCTTCTGTTTCTTGTCATCCTTTGTGGGAGGAGCGATGGGAACAAGTGTACCCGTTCATGTGCGTGTGTGTGTGTGTGTGTGTGTGTGTGTGTGTGTGTGTGTCTGTGTGTGTGCACAGAGGTTGCAGTCTTGCGAGCGCCAGCCAGGTCTGTTCCAAGATATTTATAGCTCTCATTAGACACATCCCGCTAGAGCCAGGGTCACAGCTCAGAGAGGTGAACAGAGACTACATTCGTCTCACACCAGCAAAACACTCACACAGAGGCACCTGATTTAAGTCTATACCCGCTGCAGACGCAGGAACAAAATGTACAGTAGGACGCCGCCTTGATAAACAAAAATCTTACCCAGAATTCCTATTTGCTTCTTCTATACACATATTTTAAGTCTGTTTTGGCTTGTTTATAGCAGATGCGCACGCTGTTTGACCTAATCATCTGTTCAATCTGTCTGTTTGAAAGATCCCAGCATGCATTTGGTGCAGCAGGTGGCCAGTGGGCGTAGGCAGTAGTGGGGGGCAGCCCGCTGTGGACAAAAAGACACAGTGGAGTGAATGGAACAAAACTGTGTTGAGCACACATACACACACCCTCGCCTCCGCACGTGAGGCGGTGGAGTAAATCCTGTGTGAAACTGACACAAAGGGTGCTGATGATGTCCCTGTGCTTTTTGCACACTGAAGGATGGAGACATTTTCCTCTGCCGATCGTTCTGTTGGCATGGCAACAGGTACCGAACCCCAGAGAACAGGCCATTTTTTAAACTGGATACATGTTGGGCTTGGCACAATAAAGGGAAAAATAACACTTGATCAAATCTGTACAGACAAACCTCAGAGTAGAGAGGATTAATCAGATGATTTTTTTTTTCTGTTAATCAGGTATTTAGTACATAAACCAAACCAAACTGCAACTGTTTTGCAACATTAATGTCTAGCATGTTCTCATCCCAGCACATTGATGACTGACGCTGTTTTCTCACATCCTTTAGCAGCTGTATGAGACGCTGCCAGAAAGCCGCTTTAACACATGATTAACGTCTGCGACAGTTTGCGTAGGTTTAGGTACCACAACTATTTGAGTAAGTTTAGGAAAAGCTCATGTTTTGTGTTAAAATACAGACGTTACACTATGTGCGTCAAGTTGCAGGTTGCAAGCAGAAAGTGACGCATGTAACATTATGCACCTTAAAACCTCTAATAACATTCTGGTTTCACACGGGATACCACTGGTGGGCTCAAGGAGGGGAGGCTGCAGGGGCGATTGTCCCTATGTTTGAGAAAACCTCACAAAAGTGCCCTCTAGGATGTCCCTCCAGTGGCCAAAATGTGATAAAGTGGCCTCTAGGGTGGCCCAGTGTCCAAGACAACATGATAAAGTGCATTCTAGGGTGCCCTTCCAGGAGAAACTGTGAAGTGCATCACAACTTTTGACACACTTGTGACCGGTCTTCTGGGTGAAAGTCCTGTGTTTGCTTTACTGATCCATCCACCCCTCCTTCGCGCTCTTTATACTACCTTGTGCATCTGTCGGGCTCATCGAGGGGAGTGATAAGACACCGGTATTTGAGTTGGGAATGAGTGGGGACTTGTAGAACATAGCATAGCCTACCGATTTTTACCCAAGCCAATTGCCAACTGCAGTTGTTTCACCATGTATTTAACATTATGTGACTTATAGCACGTTTAACATCATGTGACTTAACTCAAGTGTCTGATGTCGTGTGACTTACAACTGACGCTGATACTCTCCAACGGTCAAAAATGTTGCCTTTGGAGTCACTGCCAATCAGCCTGTTATTTAGGTATGAGGATGTCTTGAAAATGTCAGAAAACATAAAAAAAAAATCACCTTACAATTTCCTCTCTGATCAATAACTGTACTTGACTAACAAGAGTTAAACCTACACAGATTTTCACTCAAGAGAAGACAAGACAATCTTCAGTGAAACCTGTAGGAAATATGAAATGAAAGGTCTTTCCTCTTATAATATTGGTATATTTATGATCTCTGATGTCAGGAGGCACATGTGCATTCACTTAATCAACCGTGGCAGTGACTCAAAGACTGGGGAATATAAGTCTTTCTTTAGACTATAAATCTGAAAATCCAATTTTCAATATGATGAACAAGAAGCAATCTCCGTAAAAGACCCTTATGGAAAAAAACAAGGCTCACATTCCTTGCAAATACATAGAACAGCCATGAGATTAAGTGGAAACCATCATCCCACCCTCCGAACAATCGTGCCGTCAAGTTACAGTGCAGAACTCCTCCGTCCTGGTTTACATAGCGATGCTCTGATGCATTTCTCTCACTCTGGATTTAACGTTGTTGCTGTATGTCACGTTGCAAATGACACAAAAGGCAGTTTGAAATTCATTTTGAGCGTCCAAAGTGTGCAACATTTGCTAATTAGCACTAAACAATGTAGGCAACAACTGAGGCTGATGGGAATGTGATTAGTTTTACAGGTTTTTGTACTGGACAGATTTAAATTTTGCATACATATATTGGTCTTGTTGACTCCTATACAAGATGACATTCACTGATGATAGTGGCCGATGTTTATCTGATGAGTCCCATCAATTTTGTGCTAGTTAAAATGTGTTGGCTGGCTGGACATGAGTCCGGCTTGACGAATAATGTGTTCGTTCAAAGATAGTGTAATGAAGGGCTGAACGAATATAAAACAGTAAAGTTATTTTATTATAATTAAGATTTGTTTCCCTGGCACCAAAGGGGGAACAAATAACAAACAATGCAGCAAAAACAACAGCAAATAACTTTGTCTATCCATCAAATTATTTTAAACATCAGTTTGCACTTTGACACATGTGCATTCATACCTGAAAGGCTGAAAAGCATCTCGACAAGCAACACTTGTAAATAACTAAAATGTAAGGATTGATGCTTATCAGATCATGTCTGGGAATTAGATTTCATGTTAAAGTGTCAGATGAACGATAAAAATCTTAATAACTTTTAAATTCAGTTTATGCAGCATGACAATAAGGTTGTTTTAATTCGTCCTCTGTCAAATACACTAACACACAGGCCAGCTATCACTGTCTGATTCTATTAGAAGTGTGTGACTGCTGGACCGGAGAACTCACTACAAATCATTCAGTTAGGTTCCACGGCCTGGAGATGAAAAATGCTGGTCCAGACTTCCAGGCTTGCAGGTCCTATAAATCATTCATTTCGATATCCAGATGACCTTTCTCATGAGTGGATAAACAGGACAGCTGTAGGCTTCCTGACACCAGTGAGGACATCTTTTCTCTGGAAAACAAAGTTACGTTATTAATGTGGGCGTGATGGATGCGCATGGACACGGAGACTAATCAACAAAATGAGGCTGCTGGCAAACGAGAAACTGTGACATCTGATTTATTCTGTGGCATTTTTACTGTGTGGTCTTAGATCATCTGCGCTCTGAGAAATAAAGGTGCTAACTAGAACCATATATGGTTCTTTATGAGGTTTGTAAATGACCTGGAGCCCATTTAGGGAGGTTCTACATCAAGCTAAACATAAAGAGTTATACTGAGAACCATCTGAGTTTCACCCACCTATGAGCGGTTCTACAGATTTTTATAGTACAAGGATTTGATCTTGAACCCAAATGGGGGGTTCTATTAAGGACCTTTTTATGTTCCAAGGGTTTAACCTAAAACCCACACAGGGTTTCTACCAAGAACCCTTTTATATCCCAAGGGTTTTATCATGGAATTACCCAGGGGTTCTACCAGGAACCTTTTAATATTCCAAGGGTTTCATATTGAACACATCTGCGGGGTTCTACCGAGAACCCTTCTATATTCCAAAGATTTCACCTAGAACCCAGACAAGAGGTTCTACCTTTTATATTCTAAGGGTTTCATCTAAAATCCACAGGGTTTCTACCGAGAACCCTTTTATCTTAGTAGGATTTCATCTCGAACACATCCAGGGGTTCTACCAGGAACCTTTCATATATAAAGGGTTTCATCTTGAACCCATTACACCCATGTCTTCAACAATCCTGGGTTCTGGGTAAAACTCCAGGTCCAGAACCATTTTGGAACCCTTGTTTCTAAGAGTGTTCTGTACATCAGGCAAGTTGCAAACGTCCAGTTGAATTTAGGGCATCAACAGTCAGCGGGCACATCCCCACACACACACACATCAAATCACATCGAATGACACAGCTGTATGTTTGATAAAGCTGCTGGTGGTGTGTGTGTGCATGTGTGTGTGTGTCTGTGTGTGCAGTAAGCGATGTGTTTTTAGGGTGTGCAGTTGGGCGATTTGGCCAAGCGTCATCTCATCTCTCTGTCCTTCCCTCCCTCCCTCTGTCTCCCTCTGTCTCCCTCTGTCTCCACAGAGCCTCTGCACTGCGGAGGAAACTTGAACTGTGCCCAGCTCCCGTGAATATCACTCACACACAGCCCTGCACACAAACCAGCCGAGGCAAACACGCAGGCCTACGTGCAATATGCAAAAAAGCCAGAGATCTGAGATCCCTTTTACTTTCCAAATACGCTGTTGAAAATCTGATTCATGATGTTCAGACAAGACGTATCATGACACGTTCATATCAGAAGCCTTTTTAAATCCCTAGGTGCATCTATTGGCTGCTTTCCACAGCTCTTGTCCTTATCTGTGGATATAGGTAAATGGAAAGGATTAGTTTAGTTCCCCCATGTCTCTACTTAAAGACATTTCCTGTGTCCTCATGTGTCTGGTTTATTTCCCTGCAGATTTACCAAATTAGATGTTATTTTTGTCCAAGGCTGTACTCCTATTCCAGTAATAAACACAATTTGAAAAGTAATAATCCACTTAGTCACATATATGCAGTCAGATTCAGTGTATTTAACCCATCTTTGTTGGAGCAGCGAGCAGCTGCTGTGCAACACCCCGGGACCAGCTCCAACCAGTGCCCTGGTCGGAGGTATTGACTGAAGAGCTGACCTACAATCTTAGAAATAAGGGTTCCAGAGGGGTTCTTCCTGAGATCCCGAGGTTCTACTCAGGACCAATTTGCTAATGGAGAGTCTTTTTGTTTGAAGTTCTTTGTCTTACTAAGGGTATATAAAGGGAATATAAAAAGGTTCTCAGTACAATGCCCTTGGTGGGTTTTAGGTAAACCACTGGAATATGCAAGTGTTTTCAGTAGAGCCTGCTGATGGTTCTTGTTAGCACCCTTAGAGGGTGAGAAGGTTCTGGATACAACTCAAGGAGGGTTTTGGGTGGAGCTGTTCAGGCTCAGGGGAAGCAACATGAAGGACAAAACAAAAGTGGTTAAACCAAATTTTATGTTTATTCAGTAAATAAAAGAATAAAGGAAGTGGTGTGGGGGGACGCTGCTCCTGCAGAAGCCGCTGGCTGACACAGAACGTGGGAGGTGGAGGAACAGCCTTCTGCAGCGCATGGATGAGAGCAGCCATATGTCACGTCCCACGACCCCGCCCAGCTTTGAGTGGAAACGAGCACTGTAAAAGCAGCCAGTCAGCATGTGTGTCTGTGACAGACACTTGATCACAGCTCAGTTAATGATATTACTTACAAAATGGGGTGCGTGCAGATTGTGTCTGTAAATCAAAATCAATTAGAGGAGAGTTTTAGTGATGGTGTAACTGAAGTTTTTACTGTAAAAAAAAAAACATGGTCCTACCATAAACACCTCATTTTAAAATAGCGTTTGGTTCATCAGTACAAAAACAGCAAAGATTCAATAAGGTGCCTGTATGTTGTGTTTGTCAACACTGATAGAGGCAAACTGAAAGAACCAAAATCTCATTTTTTTTTTTAAAGAAAAGTAGGCTATTGCATCTTGTTTTGCCTTGTATTGTGTGTTTTATTGCATTCAGAGGCTCCATTAAAACTAAACCTGAGAGTAGCAGAAATAATCAATAATGAAAATCTGCTTGTTGTACAACATGGCAGTGTGGAATACAACTTCACACCTGAAACAAAGGCGATGTTCTTTAGCAACGGTCGTCCAGTCGGATGTTTTGATTTGACGAACCACAACTGACCTGTTTTGGTTCACTCCAACTGCTCTCAACAGCATCATTTCAGCCTCTGTGGTCGGCGCTTTTCAGCAAAATGTCCTGAAAACCACACTTCCTGCTAAGAAACCCACTGTACAGTACACTTCCTGTTTAGCACAAAGCAGCAGACAAATTTAGCAACTAACAGTTGGTGGAGACCAAAAACAGAGCCAGAGACTGACTGAATGTTAATATTGTATTGTATATTGTATATTTGCCACATGTTCATGTTGTGTTCATGGCTTGTTTCTGCTACCCCAAGTGGCCAAAAATCTGTACTTGCAGGTTTAAATTTATATTTTTTGACATGGTGCATATTCCTTAATTAACTAACAGTAATCAAGTATTTTCCTGCATGGTAGTACCGGTTTCACTGGCAGCAGAATACATACTGCTGGTTGTTCCTACATCCTGGCATGTGAGCCCCAGATTATAGAACAATCTGCCAATTCAGATCAGACAAGCTACATCATTAACGTGTTTTAAATCTCTTTCTAAAACTTTCTTTTATAGGGAAGAGTTTATGAGTATTTAATGTTTCATCGTCCCTTAATGTTATCCCCCAGTGTTTTTACGTAAAGCACTCTGTAACCTTGTTAACTGCTATATAAGTGTACTATTACTATTATTATATTATTGCACACAGCACACTACTTTGGGGGGTGGCAAGAGCAAATTTAACAGCAAATTTTTTCCCTCATGTCCCCCCTGGGACCATGGGGGGTTAACCTGTCATTATTCCCAAACCCCAGTAGTCTGAAAAATGATCCATTTGACCGGAAGCCGACAGCCTGTTATCTCGAAAACAAACAGCCGTTGCTCCAACGGCCCATTATAGCTGTGGCCCAGTGGTCGAATGGAGTCGTCCACTAATCAGATGATCAGCAGTTCAATCTCCAGTTCTCTCGAGTCAGCATGTTGAAGTATCCTTGGGCAAGATACTGAATCCCAAATGTGAATGGGTGAATGTGCTGTAAAGCACTTTGAGTGGTAAAACAGAACCACATAAATGCAGTCCATTCATCATTTGTTTTGAACGCACTAACTGAAGTTACTACCCAAACCGTGATCGTTTCCTGAGTCTAACCCAAGTAGTTTTGGTGCCTAAACCTAACCAAACTGTGACCATTGCACAACCTTAACCACATGTTTACTGTTGTTACCATGGCGATAAATGTCATCTGTCTATGACGACAAAGGTCACCTGATGAAGGTCACCTGATGTCGGCATGTTAAAGGTACACTGCGACCTTAAGGTAAAAAAAGTGTGTATTTTCAGAACAACAGGCCTTTTAGAGCAATAGGCTTTTGTGGATAATGAGCAGCTGGACAAATTGACTCTCGGTCCATAATTACATTTTCATTGGGGTTTCAGATCAATGGGTGGTCGAAACAGTGGGCAGCCACCTCCCTGGACAGGATTAACTGTATGGTTGGCCCATTTTATTCCCAGGATGGCAAAGACATGACCTTTCTTACTTTTACTGACAAGCACTTTTTGCCTTTGTTGGTTTGATTGGTTAGGTGTACAAAGGAGGACTGACACTGCGGGTTGGAGTATGAATACAAGCTGATTAGAGTCAAAGTAGGGTGAGAGATGACCTCATCATCCTGGGGAAAAATTGCATACAGTTGAGTCTAATGGCTCTCTTCCTCACCAAACCCATCAAACATCCTCCAGCAAACCGACTCAGATGGAGCTGTCCAGGAAAAAACGGCAGTGAGACAAAGTAAATCACAAGGGCCTCACGGTCTGCAAAGTGAAGAAGCTAAAGCATATACGATTTGGTTTACCAAGCCAGACCTAGACCTAGAAGAATATTGAACTTGTTCTATGTCTGAATAATCTAACCATTAACTATAACAGTGTGAGAACACAAAGGGATTTAGTTCCCCAACGGCAAAAAAAAAATCCCTTAATGCAGCTTGAAGTAACTTAACCACAATAACAAAAGCTGCAACAAAGACGGACCTTATTAGGCTGAATGCCAATTAGAAGCATTTATTCATCATAAAAGAAGAGCAAGAGCGATCTGCACTTTGATATGCAAGTTTTCAAAGGAACGTGAGACAGCTACCAGGGTTCAAAGAGGCCATCTGTGCCTTTATTGTAGGTGCATATGTAAAAATAATAATAATGGAGAATTACTTCATATATTAAGGGAAATAACCTTAGAAAGCACGACTTTATTGCCAAACACAGAGAGGCACATAGAAAGAGGCACACAGTGACATTAAAGAACCTATGATTGAAGGCTAAAGCCATGCACATTATGGAAGACACATTAATATTCTGTCACAACTGAACCTCTCACATGCTGACAGCATCGGCACTAATATACTCTCCACGCAGAATGATCAACAGAAAATCCAGAGAACTTGAATCTGTCGTGATGTCTATGTAACTGAAGTTATTTATGAGGGCGAGTTTCCCTGCAATGTATTATTCAGTGTACAGAATTTCAGTATTCTTATGCAACGCTGTTTGGATTACGGTGAAATCTGTGATGGAGAACCTTCAAAGCCGAGACGAGGAGCAAAGGGGAAAACAGAAGTGGCTGAGGTGGAAGTGGAGCAAGAAGTACAGATTTTTTTTATAGGAAAAAATCTGTCAAAGCAACTCAACTTTGCGGTGCATTCGGAGGTCAGATGATGTGTGGAACTGTCTGCAGTCTAAACTGAGAGATGAAGTGTGATGTACTGTAAAGAAGCAACCCAAGCAAATGTTCAGACCAGAAAAGGGAGTGAGCGTGTAGCAGCCAGTGTGTGTTGTGTTGGATGGAGCTGCTCAGAGAAAATATACTCTGATCCTCTGTAAATCCCTGCGGGAGATATTCATCTTTTGGCTGTTTGCCCGACACTGAGTACAGAGTCGGCTTCAAAACAACAGTCATAAGTATTCAGTATCTTGCTCAAGATATCATGAGCTATTCATTCGCTGCACCCTCCCCCAACGACAATGGTCAAAATATAGCTTTAGAACCCGTAACGAGGCATATGTTAGCTTTCTCCAGATGATATACTCAGAGTTTGGTATCTTTTTCCCTAAATACAAAACATAGGAACAAAAATGTACAGAGTAGGAGAACAAACTGTGTTTATCTGCTCTAATATAAGCTGCAAATATTCACATCCCCAAATAACTAGCTTAGGGTTAACTATTTCCAAAGGGGCATTTATTAGCCAACTTTATTATTATTTAAAGCTTTTTTTACAGTCAAGAAATACCTATACAGAAGTGAAACTAGCACTACTAACTACTAGTGTGCTACAATATCAGATTTAAGTGTGCTCTTTATTTATTTTGGGGAAGTTTAAACCCCAGCATGTTCAGCTGAACTTATGTTAGACAGTGTTATAAATGCCATGCTCCTTGTTTTCAAATCCATTTCTCTTGTAAAAGTGAAGCATACTGTTTGAAAATATGCATTTTAAAGCATCTTACCACTGATGTGTGTCAATGAAGGCTATGTCCTTCATAATTAGGAATTCAAAGCATCCAAGTGGTATGTTTGAATAACATTTTAATCACATTTAATCTACTAACACACTTGAGCTAAATACTTCTACCCTACAGTACACACATTTTCTTTATCCCCATGTTTAGTCTCATGACCATCAGTCGAAGATGCTAACTTTTGTATGTAGCTTTAGCCTCTGTCTTTAACAAAAAGTTAACCAACTCACAGAGTTTTAGCATCATTGGCTATAGCCCTCATTAGCCAGCTAAAGCTAATAAAATCTGCTAGGTATTTTAAGCAGGGAAAACCCACAGTTCTCTGTTGGAAATGAGTATCCTGCCTGTTTACACCTGGTATTAGCATACATCCTGGGTGATCAATGACAAGTGGGTAGCTAAGTACAGGTGTGAACGCACCGGAGCGATACAGTCGCTCTGTCTGTGACCAGATTCTTTCAGAAATGCGTACACAGTGTGTCCTGGGCCACTTACATCCTGTAAATACACACCTAACTGTCTGATTTCCATTTGGTTCGTTATGATGCAAATTACACACCTGGGCTCTCTTATCCATTGAGATAAGCAGCAGATATTTATCAACACAATGCCTGTGTGAATTGGTTTTACCACAGAACAAGTGACCATAAAATCCCTACCTTTAAAAAAGGATGTGTTGGTTGCTCTTTGCAAACGTGCCAAAGTCCGCCCCTCCTTCGTGGCTCAATGAACGAGAGTGGGAGAGAGACATTCGAGAGGGCTAGAGATTTAATGAAGTGAGCGAGAAAAAAAGCAGTGAATCGGGAAAGCACAAATAAACACCCACATATCAGCGCAACGCTGGATTTTGACTGAATGAACCTTCATCGTGCTGCTGTGTCCTCAGTCTGCTCTGCCTGTCTGTGTGTCTGTAGCTCTCACAGACAGAGAGCAGAGAGGAGACACAACAACAAGGGCTAGAAACGTCCCGAGCACGACATATGAGAAAATCAGAAATTACAGCAGCAGACATAGACACTGCTGCACACCTCTAGTGGTTCACAAGTGTTGACAGGAATTATGTGTATGAGTCTACAGACTGTTAAAAAAAGTTGAGTTTTTGGAAAATCCTGCATAGTTTGCCTTTAAGTTGCCTCTTATGACATGCATTTAATGCCAGGTACGAACTGATGTACTTAGAGCTGTCCACTTGTGATCGGATCACACAAAATTCATGTTATTGCACAGATAACTGATACCCAGGCCTTCTACCCCATTACTGTCTCATTCTGCTGCTGTGAACAGTCATAATATCTGATCATGAAACTGTTCGGAGGATGTAAAATAACATTAAAATCAATACAAGTATCCCATTACAGTCTACACACACACACACACACACACACACACACACACAGGATGACTTAAGAGATCACTTGTTCAAAGACACTCTGAGCTTTTATAAGAGACCATGAGGGAAACAGACGTCCACAAGAGAGTAAGTGTACTTAAAAACACAATGAGCCCTCTGTCATCAATGTGCTGCCCCCTGGTGGTCTTTAAAATACTTGCTCAGTGTGAGCAAAATGCATTTCATATTGGAGACTGCCATCTAGTGGAAGGAAAGTGTGTAGTTTTCTCAGAGATTGTGTCAACTATTTGAAACAATCACTGTCATATCACTGTAGAGATTTTATTGTGTTGCTCCCTGATTTATATTCTAGTGGCAGTATTTTGATTTTGATTGCAGTGATGTTGTGGTTTATTGTATTTCCACAAACTGACTGGTGTGGAGTGATTGTGGGCGTTATGTTCCATTATGTTCTCGAGTCTCTCAGTAAAGAAAAGAGACCACATAGAAGATGTGAGTTGTGGTGATATAGCAGGAACTATTTTCCCATCTGGGCAAAATGGTAACTTTATATATATTTATTTCAAATAATTTTATATGATTAAATTGTTAGACCTATAATGATTTTTCAGCACTAGCGTTTTTTGTTGTCGTTGTTTGTTTGTGTGCGTTTTTGTTTTGTTTTTTCTCCAATAGTGTCTTACTAGCTCTTATTGAAATATATAATAGATCACAGCAGTTCGTACTTCGTACTTTGCGTCACAAATAAACCTACAATGGCGTGTCTGGTAAAATGATTGCACTCACAGAGTATTACTGATTAAATTTAGGTTGAAAGGAATGTGAAACAACAGTTTACAAAGTGCTTTGACACAGAAAGCAAGAACAGGACACCCGAGATAACACCAGGAAGCCAAATAATAAGGGCAAACAAAAGGAAGATAAAATTAAGGTAAAATTATAACAAAAAGCACATGATGCAAAGACGTACTAGAAAGGGGGGAGGATGGATAAAAAGAGAAATATAAAATAGATACGAATAATAAAAGAGTTTTTTAATGTCATAATGTTATGATTTCTTTAGATAACTTTGAACACTTTCGATCTACTTATTTTAGTATCAGTAATTATACATCTCATTCCACACCAGTTGGTGGCAGCACCGCCAAGTAGCCCTACACTTAATTTTGGAAAACAAAGCATGGACGTGTCTAGAAGGGAACCCTAGGTTTGCCAAACTCTCGCGAGATGCATACGTGCTGTTTTTTAATTGTGTACTTTGTATAGACAATTTTTGTTGTATAATGTAACAGTGATGTGTTTAACTTCTGCTTGGGTTTCAGGACAAAAAAACGCTTGAGTAGGCTCAGGGATATATCGTGGTTCGGGTTACGATGGTCACTCTCGCGAGATCTTTCGCAAGCCTGGGATTACTATTTAGACACAACCGCAAAGGATTGTGGGTGAATTCTCTTACATAACGCAACGTTCGCGTTACGTGGTAAAGTACTTTTCGTCGGAAGGAACTTCGAGCAAGACGTGTTGTGCGAGCTCCGAATATTTTGCAAAACTTTGTTGCAGTTTGTCTCTTTTTTTTTAAGTTAGAAGACATTTATTTGTTATAAAAGGCTCTTTCTGGAACTTAAAAAAAACAACTTTCTAATATTCAGAAGAAGAAACTACTTGTTTTTCATCGAGAGGAAACGAAAGCCGCTAAGTCACTCCACCGGAGTCGCCGTTTTTTCTTTTAAAGTTATTTTTCGTCGGTGATGTGTCGTGAAACGATGGATAACAGATCAAAAAGCATAAAACCAGACTGCCTGCGTAGAACCGTGAGACCTGGATCAAAGCGTAGATGGAGAGTGATCCGTGTTTTCACCGCGGATGAGGCCCTGAATCAGGGCCGAACCAGCTCGGTGAGGATGACCATCAAATCCCTCCGCCGGGAGCAGAGGCTGACTCAACTCGTCACGATCCTGTCAGACGTCGACAGAAAGGAGAAAATGGAGGCTACGTTTGAGGAAAGCCCCGTTCACCGTCACCCAGCAGGAGCAATGGCGCCGGCGAACACCACGCAGTACCTGATGGGTAACGTGTACGAAGACATGAAGATGAACCAGACTGTTCCAGTTGCACATGAAACATCTGCACAGCTGTATGATGAATGTCTGTCACCCAGAGGTGTTTACACGGCGTTGGACTCGGATCATTACGAGAGCTGCCTCGCCTTTCAACAGAGGGACTTTGAGGAAGAGTTTGGCCTGTGTTGGTAACTGGAATGAACTGGTCTGCGTGGCCTTGTGAAACTGGTCTGGTGTCTTTCCCAGCACTGATCTTCCAATAAAGACAAATGCAAAGGTGTGAATTATATTGTAAATATGTAAGATAAGAGTGATGCATATATGTTGGGATATTTGTAGCCCATGTTATGTGTGATGATTCATGGTTTGGGCTTTATTTGTCTCACAGCGGCGCACTGGACGGTGCCCGCCCGCCCGCCCAGTAGGGAGCGCCCCTGAGCCCCGCCTGGCGCCGCCCAGAGGAACGAATCAAACGCACCTCGGCTCTGGCCTGGCCACGGATTGTGAAATCCAGGTAACCCGGTATTGTGGAAGGTATTGTCTTGCACTGCATTGTCATTGATGGCAATAGTAGTACATTATGATGCGATGTTGGGGCTTTCCACAGTCACTGTTGTCTGAGAGTTTTCCAGGTCTCCATGTCCCCTGCCAGGACAAATGGCTCGGCTGTGAGAGAGAAGCAGGAGACCAAGGGCGTCTGTCTTCTTCACAAGGATGACACAAGGTGACATTTATTGTCCATTGGTTATCGACTGTTTCTGAGAAGATTCAAGATCACATAAGTGTTGATAATCCTGGAGAAATACGTACTGTTGGTTATATTTGAGACGAAATTCTATTTGACATGTAAAAATTACAAAGTGAATGAGTATGGTGTTTAATGAATGACTGTTTAATAAATGTGCTTGGTCTCATGCAAAATTGTTGGCCTTTTGTGTGATTTGTTTTTAGATGTCATGTATAGTAACAGACAGGCAGGGTCTGATTTAACTACAGGTTGTGTGATCTTATTTTTAAATAGAAAACATAAAATCAGTTATCTTATTGGTATTGGCTATAAGAATCAGGTAATGGATACCAAAAAAAAAATATTGTGCATCCCTAACATTAAGTTTTGTAGTCTGTTTTGTTAGTGGTTTGTTACAGTTCCAGACTATAAACTGTTCAATAATAGGTTGGTCAGTTTATTCAATAAATCCTTAGAAGTGCTCAAATAGAGTAGTGTTTTGGGGATCTTTTTAGCTTTGCAGGGTTGGTCTTGTCTGTAGATAATATGTTAAAGATTAATATGTACTTTTTCACATTTAGAGAACATGTTAGGAAACAAATATTTCTTAGTGCCTCAGCCCCTGTTTTTTTAAGTTCCAGACTGTACTTGTATATTCATGTCTCTGAATAATCTAAACTGAAACTGATAATAGTTTGGGGACTTCCCATAATTACCAGTACAGATGACTAACTGGATTAAATATGAAAATATCTGACAGGGCCATAGAAAGTAAAGCTTAATTTAAATTTCACACTATGTACTGTTACTAGGGTTGGTATCATGAGTATTTCTGATACCAGATACCTGAACATTTTGGTGACATTTCAACATGCTGAATAGCTGGTCAAATATACCTCACTTGACACCAGCTAGTAACTGCTAGCTGTACATACATTAAAATAATTTTTTTCTAGATCGGGGTACACAAATTATTGAAAGAAGTTGGTGTTTGACTGGAGAAGTTTCAATACTATTTGGCACTGGGTTATTTCAGTCAGTGCCTTTAAAGGTACCAAATACAGATATCTAGCCGTAACTGTTAGCCATCTGCATTCCTAACAAATGCTGGTGACCCTTTCTCCACTACAAAAGACTCATTTACTTCAGTTACAATGAAAATGTTTTTGTTTTTTTTCTAGATGAGAACCATCGGTAGCACCACAGCAGACTACTGACACATTTTAAAGGAAGTTGCAGTATGACTGTGAATCCCCAGTGTTGCCTAAAAAAAGCGTACAACTCCTGCCAGAGGTTATTTTAGTTAGTCAAAACTAGGTGTGAAAAAATATTTGAATTTACTGAAAAGAAAAACCACACTTAAAAAAACACAAACTGTAATTTATACTTACAAAACTAGCCGAATTAAAATGAGTTTAAGTAGTTTGCATCAAGTCAATATGTTTGAGTTGAGTCAAGTCCCCTGAAAAATACCACCATATCATAATAATTAAAAAAAACAAAAAACTAAACCTAGACTTACTTGTTACTCCAACCTCTCCACTAAATCCAAACTAAAACAGTAATATTTAAAGGTACCACATGAGGGCAGTAGTGTCCAGTAAATGTGCAGAACTCCTGCAGGTCACTCTTGATGTCAGAAGGAGAGGTGTTGATTATTGGTGGTCCACTTTTAGATCCTGTCGCCTGGCATTTGTTTCAGTGAGGGGCACACTCACTGCGGCACTTTTTTAGATGAAGTTTTATGGCAGCAGGCGGGCGGGGACAAAAGAATTAGGTTACTACTGAGATTAGAACCTTCCACAGTTCAAAGGCATAATTAAAGTGTGATTTACTGTATTAACCTGGTTAATCTGTATCTGATATGAAGATTATTAATGAGTGAACTATTGTGGCGCCTTTGCTGAGCTCTTAAAACGGCTCCATGTCTTTTTAAGGGAGAAATCTCAGCGGGGAAATAGCTGCAGTGCAGTTATCTTGATTCTTTTTCAATCGGTGCCTGTCTGATTCAGAGGCTGATAGCTCCGCGAAATGGCCACAGTTTGTTGCTGTGAAGTGACGCATTGGCTTCACCCTCTCTTACTGCTGCTGGGCCCCGGTCCTCTGTTTGCTGCCTGGATTCAGTACCCGTCAATCTGAAAAGCTTGCCCTGTGGTCCAACTGCCAAGTATGATGGTCAGCAATTACACCTGAAGGTGCTCGGTGTGTGGGCAGAGGATTGGACAGGACTGCTGCTGGCTGATTAATGGACACTCCTGTGGGCTGCCACAGCATCGATCTACTTGTGATTGGTGCAGTGCTGTGCACAGGTCCAGGTTCTGTGTTCATCTGGTCATTTCAAACAATAGTTTTCTCTTTCTCAAACTTCACAGTTCAGTTATATTTTATTTGGTAAGGCCTTTTCTCACAGGTCATAAAGTTTCCTATAATGTCCTTGAATATAGCCAAGTTGTAGCTGTAAATTCATGTGACGGTCCTTGCAAAGATCAGGTAATCTAGTTCTAGTATACTGTATGTAAAGGAGAATGTTCGGTACAGAGGAAAATGCAGCAATGAGAAATGCGTTTACAGACAAGCATAAAGTTTTCAATAAGAAATGAATAAAGAATTAATAATTTCCTGGGTCTCTCAACTTGACACAACCTGACACAGTCAGCCCTGGGGTGCCAGGAGCCAAATGCACATTCTGCACATAATTTACTGTAAACACCAGTCAATATCTACGACAAGTCCTGCCCTAGCTCCCTGTTTTAAAGGAAACACATAGACGATATTTACTCTGATAGATGTTTCATGGGAATTTTAATCAAGTTAAACAAAGGAGTCTGATTTTGAAAGTGTGTTGGAACCAACCACTCAAGCCATTATCTATGTTCTGTGTCTACAAGTTCACGAAGGTCTGCTACGGTCCATATGAACCTTCATCATCATACCCAGGGCTAGATATCAGCCCCAATAGCTTCAAGGCATCGATTGAAATAACCCACTTCCAAGTAGTTTTGAAACTTCTCCAGTCAAATGATACCTGCATTCAATCCTTTTGGTTCCTGGATCTAGAAAAAATGACTATTTGTATGGTATTGCTCGCAGACAATCACAGCAATTTGTTGTAACTGTGCAGACTTGTTCATGAACTTGTCCATGTTGCCACACTATTCTCCTGCGCAGAAAGTATTTTAAACAGAACTAACAGGTGTCCATATGTGCGCAGTTGTCCATGTATGCCTCTGATTCAGCATATAATCAAGCTGTTATTCAGTGGCCGTGGCCTTTAATACGAAAAGCTGACAACACCAACCTTTTGACCACACATGAAGTGTTCAAGGTCCTGTAGCTGCAAGTGTTCTGTAAACTGAAGGGCCCTTGTGTGCCTGGGGCATTGAATCCCAACCAGACCTCTGACCTCCCTCAACAGGACGAGTGAAAAGGAAATTTCTCTCCAGAGGTCATTTTTATTTTCTTTCCAGAACGAGTCGTTTTCAGCAGTTGTCTATCCCCACCTCGGCAGAGATACTCACCCCTGGGAGGAAGTTTGGGCACTTGGCTCCACATAAAAAGAGCAGGCAACCAGCCAAGAGTTGGGATTCGGCTCTGACGGGACTTTGGACACAGCCTCCTTTTAATTGGAGCTGTTACACAAATCTGGTGTGTGAGTGTTTGTGTGAGTCGGAGCCCTACTTAAAGTGTGAAAACACGTCAAGGATAAATGTCAGGCTACAGTATGTGTGGAGGGAATTAAGGGGTAATCTTCATCCTCAAGTCCTTCTCCATCCTACACCCCACATGAAGGCAAAAACACTGAGCTGACAACCACTGATGACTATCTGTCTTGTGCTGACGTGAGTTTTGGTGTAAACTTTATGACCCACCCTGGAGAAATCAGATTAGAGAAGTTCTTCACAGGAATCAAAACAAAGGAAGCGGCAGCAATTTAATTCGCTCCCACGAGAAGGAATTCTGGCCAAGATCCTTTGTTGAGAGAAGTGACTAAACTGAAGTGTAAATATTTCGGCATTTTTTCCACTCATGGGTGGAACTTCAAAGTGATTCCTAACTGGAATATGGGGAGCAGTGGGGGTGGGAAGTAGGTGAATAATCAGTATGCTGAATGATTAGCATTAAGAGAATATCCTTGTCATGGAAACGTTTGGGTAAAAATGGGCGTCAATAGGCTTAAGCACCCTGCCCGAAGCACCCTCATTTAAATATCTTTGGAAAAAAGATAGTCCACAACATCCTGGGACATTTAGGTAAATTTGATGACTAAATAGGCCTACTATTACAACTATTTACAATTCAAATCTATGGATTTACCTGTTGTGGAACCATTTTAATCCTTTCAAAAGCTCCCTCAGGTGAAACTAAGGTTGAGCCGAGTGTTTAAACATTTTCCCGTACAGTAGGTGGCAGCAGAAAGATTGTAATAGCAGCCATCTTGTGGTTAACAGGCAGACAGGATTTTTTTTTTTCTTCACAGAACTGGATGATGAGTGTCTGAATCTTTCTGGTTGAGTTGTCATCATCTGGCACACGGTCCTCCCACCATTTTAATTCTTAGCACAGTTTTAGAACAAGATGATTGCATGATTCTGGTTGGAATCACACATGGGACTGTTCAAAACAATTAGACGAAGACTGAAAAATTAAACTTTGAGGGGGAATAAAAGCCCAGTTGGACGTCATTTTTACACAGAATGCAGGAAACAATTACTGTTTTGTTGCCTCCCAACAATCTCTTTATTGATATTTTCCACATTGAGCAAATTGGATGGTTTTGGATGTGACAGAAATTTAGCTGGTCTTGTCTGCAGAAGGATTCTTTGATGTTTGTATCTTTACTTCAGGATGGAAAGAAAAATGCCTTTTTTTAACCCTTTCAGCTCACATCTTTGGTCATATTATCCACCTTGTTTTCTTATATTGAAATCCAATCAAAATATTTATGATATGTGCTGGCTGGAACCAACCAGTTTCATCCAATGATATTGTGACGTCATCATTTTTATCAACATTTAGCGGCACAGATTCAGACAGACATGCCCCTTTTCAATGATAAAATCAAATGTCAGAAATGCATCACAATGCGGAAGCTAGATACTCTGAAAATCTTACTTTATCTTAACTTTGGTGTCTGTGTTGTACTGTTTCTGGTAAACTCCCTCAGTTGGGGACAATAAAGTGGTATTGATTTTCTGTTGTGTGACGTGCATGGTGACGGGGGATAATAGCAAGAAGGCTGTGGGAGTTTTTTCATTTTGCTCATGATGACACTTAGAATTGATTCACACCTTACACAACTGCAGTGCTCCCACTGAAATTTAAAACTCTGAATTTAAAACCAAAGTACTGTGTGAACAGAAATGAAATATTTATATGTAGTGTTTGCACCTTGTAGTCATGTAGGAATACACTTACTGGGAGTCTCATTGGGAACTGTAAAGGGGGTAAAGGCAGAGGGGGTGAAGGGAGGTCATGTGTTGTGCAGGGACACTCCGGTGGTCACGTTAACCTGCTGACAGTCAGAGCGACCACACAGTCACATGCCAACACTCATATCCAACTCCCTCAGGGAACATCTGACTGTCACTTTTAGCATGAGTGCACACAAACACTTTTCTTGAGAAAATTCCCGAACGAAGGACACGGTATGCAGGTCTATTCTAGTTGTCGTTCCTGTTCAAAAGCCTTGTAGCATGTAGCATGTGTGCGCCTTTCCACACTTGTAGGCTTGAATTTTCATTGTCCTTGGCTTCACTCAGATCTTTAGTGTGCATCAGGATCAGTTGACTCTATTCTGTGCAATATGCCTAGAGCAGGAGAAAAATCAAATACAAAATCACAACAAGGATAAATGCAACACATAAAATAACAGATAAAATAAGTAACAATAAAAATGACCCTGAAAGTAACTGTAAATTATAACTATGGATATCCCACATCCTGGGTTGGACAAGCTACTTAGAAAAATCTAAGCAATTACTTTGAAGCTAATACGTTACTAGTTGAACAGCAAAACATTTGTTACATGACTAATTACTCAGCCATATATTAAAGAACTTCATCAATGCATGTTAAGCTACAACTAATGCAATTTAACAAGCAGTATTAAGGTAACTGACCATTACCATCTAACGTTAGCTTAGCTCCAGCGACTAAAATTCTGTCCCATGTGTACACCACTGTCCTTTATGTCGTAGCAAAGAAAAAGTATTGCAGTTTAACAAGCAGGATATGTTCACAAAGTACATACTGATCATTACCAGCTAACATTAGCTTATTCCCAGAGAGCAATCCAGAGAAGTCAGATCCTCAACTAAATGTTTAGCAACTGAATTTAGGCTGAACAGTAACTAGTAAGCAGCAAACGAGCATGCAAATAAAACAACTTTCAACTTACAGAGAGTATTTCTTTTCTTTTAATTTTTTTTTACCTAACCAGCTGTACTGATCATTTGCAGCTAACGTTATCTTGGCCCCAGTGACTGACCACATGCTGTGATCCTGTGAGGTCCTCAACTGGAGGCTTTCCAACTGAATATAGGCTAAGCTAACGGTAACAAGCTAACGGCTCAGATGACAAAACATGCAAATAAGAAAAACTTTGTTTTCTTTTAAGCTAAATGACTCACATCTCCACTGCCACGATTCAAGCTAACATGACCCATGCATAACGTGGACAGATGTATTCTTGTCTTTTTTTTTTTTACTTTCATTTGTCAAGGGAAGGTATTCACTTGGTGTTAATGGCCTTTTCCAGTAACACCTGGTGACACACTTGCACAGTGACACACTTTTATACTCGGAAAATGCCCAGTAGAACTACAATGGAGCAGTTGGGAGTTAAAGGCCATGCTTAAGGCACCTCTGGGGTGGTAATGATGAAGGGGGAAGTGCCGCTGTTTCCTTTTGCCTCCCAGATGTCTGTCTGGGAATCCAACCGATTCTCCTGTGGTCACAAGCTTGTTTCTTGAACTCACAAATTTGACTTTTGGCGACTTCTTGCCAATTTCTTGCACTGATTTTTCCGGTTTCTGGTCTCCATCTCCTTGCGATTATGAGGGTAATTAATACGAGCCAGCGAGCTGGTCTGAGACCCAGTTTAGCCCTCCGTTACAGGTTTGTATTATGACCCAAATAGAGAAAACTAGCCGTTCCCAGCCCAGGGTGAGCATTTCATGTAAACCACACACATTGAAATGCACTCAGGCAGGCACACACTCGCACAAAAAGAAAAAATAGGGCAAGGAGAAGGGGGCAATGACGTTACCCTGTGCACCCTTTGGGAATTAACCCCTCTGCAATACTGGCTCATTAGTCCAAACAGTCTGAGGCGAGGAACTGAGGGATGTTTGTGCCACATCTATTTCCGTCCTCATCTCCCCATTTCTCTTTGCTTCTCTGCGGAGACCGAGCAGAGGACGTTAATGGCCGTTGACCCAGCAGTTTCAGGGAAACGGGCAGGTAGAGAAGCGTGCGTCCGTGTGTGTACGTGTGTGTGTGTGACACTGACACTGTGTCCAGGGGTGATATTTGCCGCATGCAGCGACAGCCCTCTAACTGTGTCAAGGACATGAACTGACAAACCTGGTGTATCCAGAGAGACTGAGACAAGACCTGATTCAGTCATACCACTCATACACAAGCAGACACACTCGAGACCGAGGCTCAAACACAACTCTCAAAAGTAAATAATCTTTTTGTTGTTCCATTGAGCACAAGCAGAGCTCTGGCCTCTTTTAATTTGTTCTCCTTTCAGTGCTTTTTTCATGGCCGTTTCAGTCAATACTTAAATACTTGCTTTGTAGACAGAGAGTTGTGAACACTTGAGAAACAAAACAGCAAGTTTTATGTAAAACATTTCTAATTTTTACTTTTGGAACTTATAAATACAAGTTCTACTTACTTGAATTCTTTTGATTTGAACACTAGAAAAAAAGTTTATTAAAAATTTCAAAGCCTCTTCTTAAGTTTTGAACAAAGTTTTGCCAACCTATTATCTTTTGTTGAGAAATTACTTTTAAAAAACACAAAAAGTGAGTATTTCAAAATAATTTTCATAATGAACTGTGAACCCGATTTGTCATTATTTGAGTGCTTGAAAATGAGATGGTTGCAATTAATTTCTAAAATTATTAACCATTGATGACTTCTACTCTAGAGTTTTTAAATCACATTTTTGTGGGGTTTCTAAAGCTCAGAGATTCTAGTTTATATAAAAAAAGAAACATAAATAAAGTTGTTCACCACACCAAAGTTAGGCTCTTCAAAATTCTTCAGTTTCATTTTCCTGTCATCAAACACCTGCAAATCACATGCATATGTACGTCATATAGCCTTATGCTTACTGCTCGGTTTGGTGTTTCTCAGTTGAACGAGGCGCGTTTCTCACTGGAAATTATTCACTGGAATCGTACATGTATATTGATAACTTCCATTTTTCCAAAAATACCTAACAGAAAATACATTTTATTACATTCTCTCAGAGTTACAGGTCAATATAATCATAACTTCCAGATTAATACTATTTTTCTGACTGCTTTGTTTTATGCAACCACTGACAGCTGACTTCTCATTCTTCTTAACCGGCTGCAAGAGATCAACAACTGCTTCAGTCTGAACTCTTGTTTCAGCTCAGGACAACGCATGTGTGAGTCGTGTTAATGTTGGCAGAACTCTTAAATACTGCATGGTGGCACATACAAATATACAGCTGGCTCCCTCGATGTAATCAGTCCTGGGTGAGTTTGTGAGAACAGAACAAATGCCAAGCGTGACTCATCCACTCTCACACCCACACACACACACACACACACACACACTGGAGTCAATCTTGTTCGATACTTTTACAACTGCATTGTAGCCTGCGTGCTGTTTTCTCATGTCAGACCTTGTTTCATAACAGGTTAGAGGGTCAGAGGTGCAGACTGTCGGTCATGGTGGCTGCTGATTGGTGGATGACGGCGAGGAGGAGTGGCCAGATACTGTGTCAGGTTACAGTTCAGACATGCCACTGTCCAGGTCAGCGGTGTTTTCTGTCTTGGGGACTTAGATTTTCAGTGTACATAGTATATTAACTGACAAATATGTTATGTTTTATTTATAATAACATAACTTTATTTATATATCATATAGAGACAAGCCAAGATAACCATTCGTATCTGCCATAAAACCATTTAAATGAAATGTGTATTTACATTAGTTAGTTAAATCTGTACGTTGAAAGGTTTTGGTCTGTAATTACCTTTTTTTTTTTTTTTTTTTTGGCTTCCCCTTTCTGACGTAGAAATGAATGTAGCACAGGTTAACTATGACTTTCATTAACCTTTGTCAGCTCACAATAAAATGTAACAACCACAACAGGTGACTGGTGTGACCTGTGTGTTTCCATGATATAGACAATCAGTCAAATATTGAGAGAGAGACATATCTTTTATTAGATTTTTTATTTTATTTTATTTATTATATACATACATTAATAATCAAGTGGCGCAGAGTTTTTTTTTTCAATGCAAAATTCTTGTTTAAGGGCAATAATGAGTCATTTGTTTTGCTTTGAAAATCTGATGTCTCTGTGCTCCTGTAACCAGTGTTAGCCGTGTTGGACCAGTGCCGCTGAGAAAAAGTGCAGAGGAGATCAGTGACAGCACTGTGAGTCTCGGTGTCCCCGTCACTGCGGAGGCAGGGGCAGATGTGTCATTGTCAGATATCGTTGAGGGCAGCAGAGTGTAAACAACAGATGGCTGAGTTAGTACCTGAAGAGCATGTCAACTCCAACTCATTCAGTGTTCAGCTCAGCTTGTTCATACAGTCGCTATCTGAGCAGCCGTTATGAAATGACCTCTGCGTCTCAGTGGGCTCAGGTGTTTCTATATGGGCTTGTGATTGTATAGGTTGGTGTATGGATTATGGTTTATGTCTCATGTGGTGCCGTCGACCTCCTTCGCTATGACATCCAACGAAGCAGAAATGCCTTCTAAGACTATCTTCAATAAAGAAAAAAACAACCTCTATGCCTTTGTGGCACTAATATCCTACGCTCCTTTATAGAGCTGGTGTGCTTTAAATTACACCTTTGTGGAGCTCAATAGTCGTAGATTGGTAACAATCCTGTGAGAGCAAAGAGTGTGCAATTCCCAGTGGAGCCGCGCATTTGCAGAAAATGACACCCTCATGCTGCTGTAAGGTACAAAGAGTCCAAATGTGACATATGATGACTGTGTGTTAACCCATAATCCTGACGGTAAAGACAAGTTTGTGGAAGAGAAATCAAATTTCCATAGCAAGAGACATTAGGTCATATCACATTGCATCAAGGAGCGCTGCAGGGATGGTGTATTTTTGTAGGTCAAACCAGAAGTTAGCGTCACTCGGTTCCCTCCACAAAAAGCAAAAGAGATTTTCAATTAGATATTGTAGTATTACAGAAAATAAGCTCTGTGGTGAACAAAAGTATATTACACTTAAATGTTTTGATCCGAAAGATAGTTTTCACAAATGAGCACCACTTTTAAGATTTTTGAAGTGTAAATAGTTTGTCACAGGTAAAAAAGCTTGCTGGCTACGCAAGACTAGTCAGAATGTAATAGTGATTTTTCTAGCCTCATTGATTTGCAAAGTTAAATAGCTGTTAGGCTAATGTGAAGTTAAAGATATAATAAATTCATGATCTGTCGTAAAGTTAAAAGCTGTGATGAGGTTCAAAAGATAAATACATTCACAAGGATTTTCAAACAAAGTTGGAAGTCTCCGTCTGTAATTTTTGATGGTTCTCACCTGAAACTTGATTGGATGCTCTCAGATTGGTTGAATTCCACTTTGCAAATTTTTTATTTGAGTTTGTGGGTCTCATGCTGTAAATTAGTCTCTACACAACTGTATTCTATTGGCTATATGTTTAAAAAATAATAAGTCATACTTAGTTTTTGACGTAGGTTGAGGTTTAGATCATGTCTTATAAAAGTTTAATCAACTAAAGCCTCATTAGTTTCCACTAAAAATTAATGATTCTGTGTTTTTGCCAATGAATGAATTATTTTGGGTATTTGGCCTGAAAGCTAACAGCCACCTCAAAGAAAGCTGATCAGTATTCTCCAGAGATCAGTGAATAGCTTTTGATGAAAACACTTGTTTTGGAGGCATTTGAGCAGATTCCACCTGCCAGCAGCCACTTTGTTCTGTTCTTTGTTGTGCGGCTGGGTAAAATGGGGTGTAATAAGCCCGAGTCAATACGGAGCTGTGAGTTTTGGCAGGAGCTAAATAAGATGGAGGGGGATCGATATGATGAGAGAGCCAAGGACGATATGAGACCGCTGCCCCCACCCGTCACCTGCTGCTGGACACGCCGCCTGTCAGCTATTTGTCACCCAGTGCACACAAGCAGAGAGGTGCAATCATAGACACACGCACACATACAGCCATCAGTCTGTCAGTGGAACCCCAACTACACCTTTGTTACAAAGCACATACAGTGTGGGAGCGTGCATCTGCATCTGTAAGGTGGAAAGAGGAGATGGATGTTTTAAAAAGGGCTCTTTAAATCAGGGGTTCCAGTCACCATATCTCAAACCATCTGGTCATTTAAGCCATTATCAGCCGAGGGGTGCCAAGACATACAGGCCACAACATGGCAAGCTAACCTCCCCGGTTATCATATCTGCTCCTGAAAATCTGATCCTGCAGACACAAAATTTTATGGAAAGGCGAGATGGATTTTTTTTAAAGGAGCTTTTTAAAATCTAGGATTCCAATCATGGTATCTCAAATCATCTGGTCTGTGTAAATCATGGCAGGAAAGTAGAGCCAGGATACACAGGAAACAACATGACAAGCTAGCATCCTTTGTTATCGCAGCTGTAAAATCCTAAAATATATAAAATCATGCAAAAATGCATCACAATCATAAATATAAGCAAACAAAAACCAATGCATCTGCTAAAACCAACAAATCATGCTGTCTGTGTGTGTGCACAGCTAGTATCACACGTCACATGTGATCAGCACATGCACATAAGAAGAAGAAAAGGCAACAATAAACTCCAAACTGTCCACACAGATATAGAAAACACAGCACATACTTCTGGAAGAAGATGCAAGCCTCGAGGACAAAAACTGTGGAATCGATCATGCTTACTCTGGCCCGCCAGTGCCAGGAATAAAGGAAGAAAATTGATTTTTGCTAAATTCTCTGCGGTGAAGGATGACTCACACCGTCTCGCTGCCTTAAGATGATGTGTGAGAAAAATGGAAAAGTGACACAGGCGCACAAACAATCCTCCTGCATCATGTGGATGAAGATGGACCTTCATCACCTGTAGTTTTTAAGCCATTAAATGAAAAAAAGGTTCATTTATTCATGCTGTGTCTGACAGCAGGCCTGCAGGTGTTTATGAGACGGCACACATCACACCCCTCTCAGTGGTCCTTTCGCCCCCCGGTGCTGCCGTGTGCTGTCAAAAACCGTCCACACTCTCTGTCTGTCTCTCAATGACGAGATCTAAATTTGTTCTGTTCTATCCTGAGACTTTTGTGGTTCTGTGAGCTCTCCCAGAAGAAACGTGTCAACCTGTCGTTCTGGATCTGTATCAAAGTCAGTCAAAACTGCCTCCACAGCCCGGATAATATGTCAACACAAATGCAATATAACGGTATGTATCCTTACAAATTGTTGGTCCACTCAGGCCGAAATTCAGACACTAATCTTTTCTCATTAACTTGACGTAAATATACAGGTTTTATTTATTTTAGTTAATTCAACTTCAAAATTCTCGAGTAGAGTTTTCTGTTCAACTTAATATCTCAAGCTTATCGGAACATTTAAAGCATAACTGATTTAATATCGAGTTTATTTGACATGAAAAGTTTATTTCGAATCATTACAAAATTAACTTCAGTTATCTTAATACTTTAAGGCAGCCCAGACACTAACTTTTTAAAGTTAAAACAAACAGTGAAACTGTGAGAGAACAGTAATGACTTCAGACAAAATACAAATAGAAGTAGAAAACTGTTATGTAACACATGAAAGAGTGTAAAGATTATCCAGTAAAAGCATACAGGTATTTGAAATCCAAATAAATGAGGGACAAAAACATTTGCTTGAATTAATTAAGGTCTGTTTTACATTGTTCTGGGTAAATGACAAAAAAAAAAATAATAATAACTTGAACAATAGAGATGAATGAAGGATGAGTAGCAGGTTGGTTAAACGGTGGTGGGTTGAGAAAAGCAAGACCATGATGGTTTAACCAGTTATAAGGTGAATAAATGTATGTTTGAGGTCTGGTCCTCAGCTCAAAAACCAAAATGAACGTATAAACTTATAAAGGATCGAGCAGTTCTGTCACCCTGCCCAGTGTGGACTGAGTATCCTGGCACTAAATATCATCTCTGAGTCATCTCTGCCTGTTTGAGCAGTGTGCATCCGAATACATAATCAAGCACTGTGTGTAAAAGTAAGTAGGTGACTAAAAGTGAGAAAAGCTCTAAAGCCAGATTGTTAATTAACTCTGATGGCACATTTAAATTTGCCAGGGCTGTTTGGGAAATTAAATTAAAAGTTTGACAAAAAAAAAAAAACTAGCATAATTTGAGTGAGTGTATGTCTCTCCTCCTGTCAGAGTTTGAGAACAACTAACTTTAAAAAAAGTAAGATTTGTTTTGCATTGTTAATGTACAGCACACTGAATAACAAAGAGTCTATAACCATGCTATCAGCTCTGTGAGAATGAATGTAGGCACAGTGGTGCTTAGAGCTAAATGCTAACATCAGCATCCTCATAATGACAAGGCTAACATGCTAATGCTAAGGAGGTGGTCCAACATGGCGGAGGACTCCTGCCCTCTGTAGATAAAAACAACTCATTCTAAGGTAATGAAAACACAATGAAGCTTATTTTCAGATAATTATACACTGATGAAAACATCTGCTATATTCTGCAAAGAAATCCCCGTAAATCTGACACACTGTGCCTTTAAATCGCTGAAACCTTTAAAGTATCAGACAAACGAAAAATCTGAATCTGAAGATGGTGCTAGAGGAAAAGTTAAAGGGACGCTATGCAGGATTTCCCCCCCAAACTCATACAAAACTAATCCCTGTCAATGATCACACCCATGACCTATCAGAAGTGTGTGTCGACGCCTGCACCTGCAGAGACTCCTCCCTTCACCGGTACCTTCTTATTTTCTCATCATTATGCTTTGCAGATCTCGAGATGCTTTACAAACCCAAAACGAGGCTGAGACTGTGAGACTGAGCAGTTACCTAACTTTCTGGTGAGTTTTATGAACCGCAACCGCAAATCCTACTTATTCTGTCTTGCTATGCCTCTGCTAGTTATTCATGAAGTTTAATTTTGGGCCTTTAACATGTGCGGCATCAGCTACACATTTCACTGATACTGAATGAGCCAAATTATCAGTGCAGGAACTTTTTGCCTCACTTGTCCCCCAGTTAATGACATAAAAACTGGGTTTAAATCGCTTGACCTGTGAGGCTTTCATGTCTCTTTGGCTGTGCTGCCCTCTTGCTCACATGTGCGATTGCTTTGATTTGGACGATAATTAATTTTCTTGCAGCCGCTTGTTGAAGCAGAGTCATTAGAGGACACCCTGCCTTGCATTAACACAAAACCTGGAGACATTTTAATTAGTTAGAAATTAGCGTTCACTGTTCTATCAATTAGATTGATATATTAAAGCAAGTAATAATTGTTTTCAGCACATCATGTAATTTGAGGTGCTCTAACACATTAAATGATGTGAAACTTCTCAGCTTGCATAATAAAGTCATGTTAGTTTGGTGGCAGGCTTCGGTACTTTATGACTTGGCGTGCTGCCTGTCGTAATCAGGAACAGGTTTTCTGGCTTGAGGCGAGGTTGAGTTAGATTTCAGCTGTTTACATTTTGTGTTTCCTCTTCCATTTGGTCAGATTAGATTCAGACAGTTCATATTGTTCATTGTTTAGTCCACACTGTGAGCGCTGGAACGTCACGTCAGTGAGAGTTTGCTGATTCATGCACTCGACTTATAAACCCCTCACATTCAACACCACGCAGCTTCAATCACCTACACAGCTGATGTTTACTGGCGTCTAAACATATTAAGAAATGTGATGAGAGTTAACAGATTCACGACTCGATGTTTGGATTTAATTTACAATTTATTTGGATCATTTAACTGAGATTAAAGAGGGTTTCCCTCCTCTGCTGCACTCTTAGAAATGAGCGATACGAAAGGGCTGACGTTCTACCCAGAACCGCTTGCTTCTGAAGAACCATTTTTGAAGAAAGGGTTTGTGAAGGGTTCTTTGTGAGACTAAGCGTTCCATTAAGAACCCTTTTCATCCAAAGACCCCCACTCCAACAGATTTGAACAAGAACTCTTTCATCAAGGGTTCGTCAAGGGTTCTTTGTACCATAATACAAAATGGTTCTCTGTGGAACGCCCTGACTGCGTTTTAGCTCAAATCCTTGTAATATAAAAAGGTTCTTGGTATAAGCACTTGTTTGGTTCTAGATGACACCCTTGGAATATAAAAACATTTTCGGTAGAGCCCTCTTAGTGTGTTCTAGATAAAACCCTTGTAATATAAAAATGTTCCCAATAGAACCTCTTGACTGTGTACCAGATAAAACCCCTCTTTTTGTTAGCACCCTTAGAAGGTGGAAGGGTGCTGGACTGACACGGTTCCAAGAGGAACCATTACACCATAGAAGGGAACCTTTCATCTGAGGTTCTGGGTGACAATTTTCACAGATGGCTCTATGCCTAACTCTTTATGTTGGGTTCTAGGTAAAACGTGGAACCTTTACAAAATATTCTACCAAGAACTAAAATGAGTTCTGCTACGGGGACGAGACAGAGAACCTTTTCTGGTTCTAGTTAGTATCTTTATTTCTAAGAGTGCAGAATACATGGTTGGTCGCTGATATTGCTCAGCATTGCAGCGCTCTCCGTCTCGCTCACATCCCACCAGTCTGTTTCCCTTGACAACCATATCTACTGTTCATAATTATGCAAATGATATGGATCTCTGGGCCAAATAGACGCTCATAAACAACCAACCCCTTCAACCAGCCCTGTGTTTGTCGATCTAAAGTGGCTATGATTACCCTCGGAGGTGGAGGCGTGAGTTTAATTGAATGTCACAACTCATTTCTTTTTCCGTGTTTGCGAAAGGTCAGTTTTTAAATGAACGCCACTGTACACAGAGACACGTGGGTGTGCCGTTCCTTTTTCTGATTTAAGCCTCCCACTCATCAAGAAACGGACAGAATTGCAAAGGGAATGACATTTTAGTCCCCTCTGCTTTTTCCTCTCTACACTCTGGAAGACTCCCGTGGGGTCTATTTCTGTAGCGTCTACGGTCAGTGAAGTCATTTCTGGTCCGTCCGCGCTAATACTTTATATCAACCACCCAAACTGTTTTTTTCCACTCCCACTTCCATTTCCAGGCAGAACAAACAGTCCTTTCTTTCCTTCCATTTTTCCCTCATTCGTCCATCAGCGTAATTGCGCTATTTCCAGGAATAGAAAGGAGCTGCCGCAGTCTGTCAAGGAGCCGGTGGTTAAAGTGTCCTTCAGGAGACCATTCAAACGCTCTGGAGTTTCAGTTGTGAAGTTTGAGAAGTTGTTCACACCTCAACTGTGTCACCGTGGTTACGCTTTCAGGCCTTGAACTCACCACAAGAAACTGTTGTGTTTTCTGGGGGGAGTTCTGAATCCGCACAAACCACACACAAATTATTTTTCTGCATAAATTAGTGGGTATTTATCGACAGATTGTTGCCCTGAATACAGATTTTTACTTAGTTAAAAAACTTGCATCAATAAATCACATGTATTAAATGGACAATATGTAACTATTCCACATTGAAATGTATAAAACACGGCTATGAGCATGCATCCTTATATAAGAGTGAACTCAATACAGTGTACACTTAGTAAAAGAGAATACATTTGCTGTTACTTTCAGCTTAAAATGGAGATATTATGTTAATGTTATCAATATTAGACCTGCTTATTTGATTAAACAAAGTAGTTGAGATAATAAAATGTGTGGCTGTGTTCGTTCATTTCTTAATTTAAAACTTAATTTAAACAGCACCCTGTATTATAGGTTACCTCTGAACATTTTAGCACTCACCATGTTGTCCTGCCCCACCTATCTGGCAGTGCGAGTACGTTAAAACAACCACTAAGAACTGTGCAAATACTGTTGAATTCCTGCGTGGTGTACAGTGCTATACACTTAAACAGCTCAGTCAGGTGGGAGAATAAGTGGTTGTTTCGTCCTCTCTACTGTGTAGACAGCCGTGACTCACTCTAATTATGTCCGGCAGTTGCTTCTTTCATCTCTTCCTGCTTTGGTTCTGAAATTCAGTCAATTTAGTTCATCATCTAAAAGCATTTTGAAGCTGCAGCGAGGACGCCTCACTCAATGCCAGTGGAGGCAGCCTTGAAAGTGTTTTCAGTGCTCTCTGCTTGCTTTGTCCTCGTTCGTCGCCTGCACCATCTTGTTCTGCTTCCTTCTTCTTCGTGAACCATATTTTTCTCTTTCTGTGGTCTGCCTTGTCAGTCATGCATCCTTTTTTTGTTTCAAAAAATGGAGAGAAAGAGGGAGATAGCTGTTTCTTGT
The DNA here is from genome assembly GCF_056507025.1 of Lutjanus erythropterus. Lineage (NCBI taxonomy): Eukaryota > Metazoa > Chordata > Actinopteri > Lutjaniformes > Lutjanidae > Lutjanus > Lutjanus erythropterus. Next base: position 18,722,830 of record NC_139338.1, on the reverse strand, counting down.
CGAAGATCTTTTATCTGTGCGCTTAAATAAAAAAAAAAATAGTTTGACATTTTCAGATATGTATTCTCTTTCTTGCCAAGGGTTAGATAAGACTAAAACCATGTCATCATGTCTGCGTGTTAAATATGAAGCTACAGCCAGGACACAACATGCTCAGCATAAAACCTGGAAACAGGGGAAACAGTCAGCTTTTTCCTGTATAAAGGTTTAGAAATCTTCTAAAATTAATTCTAACAGAATAAATACTTCAGCATTACACCAATCCACGTTCTCACGGAGAGTTAAATGAAGATTGATGTCACTCTCTTATATTTTAAATGTAGAGCAGCCAAGAAATGGTTAGCTTAGTTTAGCATGAAGACAAGGAATAGTTAGCTTAAGCTCGCTAGCTATGACTGAAAATTTAGATGGAAGAACTGATATCACTGTATGCTAATTTTATTTTGTAAATATGAAGCTGCCGCCAGCAGCCGGTTAGTTTATGTGTCCATGAAGTTAAAACCAGGAAACAGTGAGCTTAGGTTTACACAAAGACAGGAAACAGTTAGCTGACCGAAGTTAGCCTAGTCAATTTTCCAATTTGCACAAAAATCAACGTGTAAAAATAATAATATGCTGTTCTCTAATCCCTTATCTTAGTGATGCTTCTGCTAAGCAATGCTAATACGCTGGAGGCTGTTGCCTGATATTTAAAATATCAGAGAGATTTCATCTGTCAGAAAGTGAATCAGCGAAGTGTTACAGCATGTTGGTGTTGCTGCATGGTAACATTTTTCTACTATCTCCTGAACTGTTTCCTGTTCTTATGCTAAGATAAGCTAAACACTGTTGCTTCATATTCATTTGACAGAAAAGACATATTAGCTCTGACAGGAACATAATGCTGCAGCACCGTAGAGTAAGGTCGTACAGAGCAGCAGATTCTTTAAATTAGGAGTTTGGATGACTCTGGAAATGGCCGAAGCTACTGAGGAATCCATTTTTGCGCCATTTATGAATTGGATAATTTAAGGACTAAGCTAACTAATATGACATGAGCTCTCTTGGGACTGGTAGCGGTCCTAAGAAGTGATGAGGGAACCATATAAAATTACCTGAACTTCCTCGACCTCGCTGCTATAAACGCACAAGTACTTTTCCTGGCCAAATTTCCAACTTGAGAAACCAGAGGATCTCACGAACATGGCACGTTCCCGGAAAATTTTGGCATTCAGCTGAAGAAACGAAAAGACGACAACTCTCTAAAAGCCTTTGTGATTACTGTGGTGACTAATTTGTTTGGTAGGTGCCAGTCTAGGAGAAGTTACAGTTTTACAATGACCTGAGGTATGTAGGAATATTTGAAAAACGCCCAAATTAAATGTTAAATGTACCACAGTTCTTGGCTAATTAATGAGGTAGTCACACATTTCCACCAACATTTTCACTTCGGGGCTTTTTCTGTTTGTTTCTGGTCTTTTTAAAATGTTTTTACATTTATTCAGTCTGTCACCTAGCTTTAATGCCAACCCACTGCACTGGAGGCAATCCAGTATTTCTCACAGCACAAAACCTTTTTAATACTAAGTGATGTAAAAATATTGGATGGATAATATGGTCCGATGTGGCTCCAGTCAGAGTCAATCTGATCTGTTTGTACTAATTGCCTTGGGCGGGCATTTACCTGCTATATCCCTTTTAAATTTCAGTGTACAGAAGCGTGTTTGGAGGGCAGGGGGGAGTAACGTGGAGATCACACACATTGCATAAGCTTGAAAAAAACTTTCACCCTCACCCTCTCTGTAAATGATCTCATCTCTGTCATTAGCCAATCTTGTGAGTCTGCCTCCCCGTCAGGCTTGCTGCTGAAATGCTAATGAGGCCGTGCACTGCAATTACAAAACACACACAAACGCAGAAACACACCTCTCTCTCTCTCTCTCTCTCTCTCACTCTGTCGCCCATTAGGGGGAGGCGTAACAACCCCCGGTGCTGCATCTGACTTAAATCGATGAACAGACTTCACTTTGGGCTATATTAATCTGAGACATTATATTAGTCCAATTAAAATCTAATTAAGAGCATTTGCTTTGGCTGTTCATGAGGGGCAAGGGAAGCAGATGGAGCAAAAGAGGGGGAAAGGTTCAGAGGTGAAATTAATCTTTGTTTTTATCTGTGGATTATAATGCCAGTCGGTCAGTCAGTCCACCACTTTCAACATCTACTTAACGTAGCACAGAATTAAGTACAAATATTCATGGTTCCCAGATGATGTATTCTAAAGATTTAAGATGTGATGTTGAGTGAAATGTCTCAACAACTACTGGATGAAATTTTGTATTATGCAATTTGTATGCATATTCATGGCTCTCTGAGGATGAACGGTAATAATATTGAACTTTTCGTTTTGCACTGTCATCAAATTAAAATTTTAATTTGTTTAATGTTTTTTTTTTTATGCTTGGCAAACTGCAAAACTTTATTCCCTTAACCCTTAAAAGCCTCAAGTATACCTGCTTTTTTTTTTTTTTTTATCTCTGGGCTAAGGGAAAGGCATCAAGTATTTTCAAGTCAAAAGACTCGAACCTCGCTTTTCTAAAGGGGTCCAAAAGGGACGGGACTTAAGAAGGGTCAATTAGTTTGAATCCTCAGAGAGTATCTTGCATAGCTGTTTGTCTAACAAGGAGGAGAACAGCTGCAAAACTACAGTGTCTCCTATCCTTCATAGAAAAATATGGTGGCATTTCTTATTTATTGTGCATTCTGGAATGAACTGAGGCAGCTGGTTCATACCTTGCTGTTGAGAGTTTAAAGTTATCCAGCTGTCTTCGTGCAAACATAATGCTCTCTTTCTCTGTCTGCTCTGCCCTTTTCTCTTTTTGCCTCTTCATGTTGAACACACAAATATACACAGAAGAACTGATCCTGAATCTTCACTCTTGTGTGCCTGGTGAGCACCATCCCCCTGTGGAAACAGCTCATTTTTGCAGCTTGTATCCACACTAACGATCCCTTCAGACACCATCTAAAGCTTGTGATCATAGGTGAGGTATAAAAAGTGTTTCACTTTATGTAATTCTTGTATTTTTGGTAGCTTAGAGAGAGCGAGAGAGAGAGAGGCAAATTACATGTGACAAAGGTCCTAGTCTGGGACGTCACAGCCACATGATAGGCGCCTTTAGCCAGCCCAGCCACCCACACAGGGATTATTATTGAAAAAAAAAAATTAGATGTGGTGATGCTAAAAAATGTAGTTCAACATGGCTGGGGTTGGTGGCTGACTTAATTTATGCTGATTAATCTGTGCAGCTCATAAACACATTCCTCTCAGTGCTCGCTGAGTTGCTAAACAGCAGGATGATTCTTGTTAACAGCACATATCATGTTACATTTTTTAGGTATTTGTTTCTCAATTGTTCACACTGTGTATCTGGGCATAAATAGACACAGCATTTTGAGGCAGGCGTGCATGTTGTTTTGCGCGAGACAGAGGGAAAAAAAAAAATCCTGTTTGTATGCCGTTGCCAGGTAGAGCTCTGCAGGGATTTGGTTATGAGTGTGTGATCGTGCATGTATGTGTGTATTTTGGAGAAATTACTATGGGAGGCTGTGTATTTACCCCGGCAAGGCAAAATCATTTTGTTGACTGTGTGGAAAATCAATGACATGTCTCTTTCTACGCCTGCCTCTGCAGAGCCCGCAGGCGGTCCACGTGGTCCACATGGTGGCGCTCTGACTCAACATCAAATATCTCTTGAGTGTCCCTGACACTTGCTCCTGTTCTCACCTGATTCTCTCCTCTCTTCCACTTCTCCCTCCTCCATCACTGCCTCTTATGTCCTCTTGTGCTTCTCTCTGTTTTCTCTCTTCTGTTGACAGAGGCTGAATGTCACACCATCTGCCATGGCATGTTTCTGTGTTGGGAGTCTGCGAGGGCGACTGTTTTATCAGCGCTGCTCTTGGCATAGACTGTGGCCTGGCCTGGCTTGGCTGCACCGACCCTCAGCAGGCACACACACACATAAAAAGGAAAAAAAGAAGGTAACACTTTATTTGAACGGGTGTGCCTAAGGTTACACTGTTATAACATGTCATGTCACCTGCCATGCACATGAGGGAGTCTTTATGAATGTTTTATGACTGTTGTCCTTAAGTGTCATTCTGTTAATTATGTCATTTTTCATGCAAAAATAAAGTTGACATTGTTTGAGATCTCTTTGTTATATCCACATGACATTAACCAAGACAAAAATGTCTTTGTTATGTCAACTTGATGTTAACGAAGACATCATAACCTGTCAATGTCTTTGTCATGCCAAACTGACAATCAAGCTTAAAGAAACATTTATGTTTAGCAAGCTTAACCACCTACTGGACCTTTGTTGTCAAACTGGCCTCATAACATTTAATGACATCTTTATGACACATTTAAGTGGTTTAGTTAAAGTCAAGGAAAACATTCATACATATGTCAGTATGGTCTGGTGTTAAATCATAAAGTTAAACAGTTTCTATAACTCTGATCATGTCAAGCTGTCATAACACAGACATTCTTTGCTTGATTAATGTAATTTTTTTCTGCTTAGAGCTCAGATGAGAGATTTCTCATTGTATCTCCTCATGTGGTTACATAGCAACACTTTATTTGAATGGATGTTCATAAGACTGCCATAACATTGTCATAACATGTCATGACACTGGTCAGGAACATAAAATCTTTATGAATGTTTATGACTGTTGTCATTAAGTGCCATTTGGTCCATAATGTCATTTTTAATGCAAAGTCTTTGTTATGACAACTTGACACTATCAAACTTTAAAAAAAAAAAAAAAAACTTTTTAGGAAGCTAAATTTCCTTTCCTTTCCTTTTCCTGTGCTCTGTCATCAAACTGGCCTCATAACATTTAATGGCACTGTATGACATGTCCAAATAGTACCACTTTAGTTGAAGTCCAGGAAATTATTTATGACTCACTAACAAAAGCATCTGACTGTGTGATAAAACTTAATGACCACTTTATGACAAGCCAAAATGTTCCTCTTTATTTGAGGTCACTGATAATGGTCTCATGGTGGCGAGTGTCACAATCAACCACATATGACAATTTAATGTGATGTTAAAACATAAAGCTTAACCATTTCTGTAGGTATGATGATGTCAAGATGTCATTACAAAACACTTTATTTGAAGTCTATAAGACTGACATTACACTGTCATAACATGTCATGACACCTGTCTTTATGAATGTTTATGACTCTTGCTATTAAGTGTCATTTGGTGAGTTGTGTCATTTTAATGCAAAGTTGACATTGTTTGAGATGTCTTTTTTATGACAACTTGACATTTTACTATGAGAACACAGCCATTATCTTTGTCATGCCAAGTTGACATTATCAGACTGAAACTGTACCATTTGGACTTGTCATAAACATGTCATTATGTGTTATAGGGCCAGTTTGACAATAGAGTTCAGTACCAAGGTGATATAGCCTACTAAAAAGTTTCTTTAAGTTTGATAATATCAATTTGTCATAATATAGACATTGTTGTTTTGATTAATGTCAAGTTGTCATAACAAGGCCATCAAGAATGACATCATTGACTGAATAACATTTAATGACAACAGTCCAACATTCTTAGACGGCTTCACATTCATGGCAGGTGTCAAGACATGGTTATGACAGTGTAATGACAGTCTTATGAACACCCCTTTAAATAAAGCGTTACCAAAAAAAACTCAGTGTATGTGAGCGTATGAGTTGATACAAGGTGAATTTTCTAATTTTGAACTCTGTGCTGAATGAATTACATTTCAGTTTAGCCAAACCGATGGAGGGAAGTGGACGGACGGGGGTGGAGAGAAAGAAAAAGAAACGAGAGGGAGAGTTGGTTAATTCTGTCTGAGCTGGAAGCCTCAGCCCCCAGTCAGAACATGGGGGCTTGTCTCTTCTAGTTCCAGAGAGCGCAGTGAAAAGCCCTGTGGAGGAGACGCATGGGCAGCAACCAAAGGAAAGTCAGTGTGATCAGCACTCGCATGCCTGTGTCAGGGGCACGGGAGGGGGATTTTTAATAAGGGTATTCAAATGTGTTTGGTTGTTTTTGTATTTGATTTGTGTGTGTGTGTGTGTGTGTGTGTGTGTGTGTGTGTGTGTGTGTGCAGCTAGAAAAGAAGGAGTGTAGATTGGCTCTGATTAAAGTCTGCATCACATACACACACACACACACACATAGCCTACACACAGGGTTATTTTTAGCCACTGTCGCACTCCTCGCCCAACCCCTGTGCTCTGTCTCTCTCTGCACAGACCCCCACCCCTCCCTCCACAGGGAAGGAGAAGGACAGCGATTCATTGGGATTTTTTTTTTTTTTTTTTTTCTGGACAAATATCTTCTTCTTCCCGCTGCTTTCTTCGCTGTCAAATCGCTGTAGGAATGAGGTGTTAGAAAGAGACAACAGGGGACATGGATGCAAGTTCATAAGGACCAGGAGACAGAGTGAGCTGGAGGAGAGGAAGGACGAAAATCAATCCCTCCTTACACCCCCCCCCCTCCTTTCTCTTTGGTGTCATTTTCTCCCTTATATACTGACTCTGACACACAAAGATATTGATATGTGTGTGTCATCTAAAGCACCTCTCATTGTTGTGAACATGGCTATTGAACAGTGACCATTAATATAATCAATCACAGACCTCTTCTCCCAGCAGCACAGCCACCAGATACACGGTGTCCATCACTTTTCTGGGAGCTTCTTCTGTTGGTTTAACAGATTTTGGAGCTCATTGTTATTCAGTTCATTTCTCACATCATATCTGCATATTTTCACCTTGCACAGTATTGATCGACCAGTTTGAAAAGCAAACCTATTACTTGTGAAAATTCCCCAGAGAATGATCTTGTCTGTACAGTAAATGAGGCGATTTCTATTTCTGGTCATGCCCTCACTTTTCTCATGTAACATGATGTCTCTGTGATCAATATGTTTTTTTGTGCTCCAACCGATTTATTCAGCTAAAATTAACCAGTACCGCAGCTTTATCGACAACTTCATCTTACATCTCGCTTGTCACATGGCCGGATACATGGAAATATATTGTACATGTAGGCAAAGTGTGTGTGTCGTGCCAGTGACAGCTTCCCCGAGGCGCCAAGAAACTGTCGTCCCTTCTGTCTGACTGGTAGGAAGCATTTGCCACAGTCACACTGCAGTCTTAATATACAGTATACTGACACTGTCATACTGCATCCCAGCTTTAAAACACATATACACAAAATATGTATACCGCACAAAAATTATGTATAAATAATTTTTAGTTATGAATAAGGAACTTTAGTAATCACACACAAGGACACACAAAGTGTCACACCGGCAAAAGGCATCATTTTGTGTTACTTACCTCTACTTCACTACATTTCAAATTGGAGTTTTTAATCCAGCACATTTATCTGATATCTATGAGCTACACACAGGCCTACTGAACATCACTTTATTAAGTTTATGCTTAACATTTTGCTGTTAATATGTATGTACTTTTACTTTGTTCACTTTCTCCTTTACAAGTTTTACTTTAAACTTACTGTGTTTGTGCCATATTTTTTTTATTATGACTATAACTAAAGAGTCTGAGTACTTCTAGCAGTGGATTTTAATATCAGCCTATATAATATCAGCAAAGTTCTGTTAGACTGTTTACTTATGGTCTGCATGCATTTCAAAGCCTAATAAATAAGTTGAAATGGATGTCTCATTCAGTTCTTGCTAATATGCCTAACTTAGGCCTGTATATTTTTCCTCAAATAGAACTTTATGAGGTCCATAAGGAAACTCTCTCTTCCTTCTTGATCAATCCACATGCCAGTTTGGAAACGTGGAGTGTGAACGGCTTTAGCCTGGGTCTTCAGGTAGCCATGTCTAGAAGGGAACCCTTGTTTTGCGAAACTTTCGCGAGATTTGTAAGGGTTGCTTCTTCATTGCGCACGCTGTCATATCTTATAATGTGACACGCTGCGGTTAAGATCTGGGTAGGTTCGGGAACAAAAACACTATTAGGGTGAAGAAAAGATCGTGATTTAGGTTAAACTGATTATCCTCGCGAGATCTTTCGCGGGCCTGGGGTTCCCTTTTAGACACGACTTCATTTAACGCTAACCAACTGTGCGCGAATTCATTTAAGCTAGTTAGCAAGCTTAGATATTTTCAACCAAAGTTGACATGATTTTAGGCCTTTATATTCACAACAAAAATTGCAAATGCAGCAAAACACCTTTGTCCACAGGACAAATAAGTTAAAGTGGTTAATTGTAAAGGATAACGGCTTTAAAACGTCAACGGTCGGGTCATGCTAGCTTATTTTATGTGTAGCTAACCATCAGCAGACTCCAGGAGCTGCAGGTAAACAGGTGAGGATTTGAACTGATTTTTCTCCCTGATTATTTTATGTAGATTTCCATGACGTGCATTTCGTCAGGAAATGCATTAAACTATATAGCTGAAGAAAATAAAACATATACAGCCCTCTTACAGTTTTTATATTTATTATTATTGTAATATATTACGCATAGAAATCCCACTAGCAGGGCAGAGACAAGAGGACGGAGGCAGCAAGAGCAACAGGAGTCCCGGGTAAGTGCAATCGGCTTTCAAATTTAGTGATTATAAGTGTGCTATATTTAAGCTACATCTTCTTATGGAAACCACATCACTTCGAAAAGTAGCTTTTATCACACGAGTGCCACTTTACCTGCTGGGCTGCGGTAAGCTGTGAAATGTGTGTTGCAGGCTGTAATGTTTTAAAATGATAGTTTCCTAAGCTCACCAGTTTGAAGAGGGAAAAAAGAATTCTGCTCTGTTATATTTCACCTTAGGGAACATATTGGTATAATTAATTTTCCCAATCAAGTTTGGGGCTGGTTTGAGCAGAGCTGCTGCATTTTTAATGAGTGTTTTTGTAGTGACAGTTACAGGATGGACATGTTGTAGTGTGGTGATCTGTGATAGTGTGTCTGTTTTATTTTGGCGTGGCTCAGTTTGTTTTTCCCATCATGGGTGTGGTCATTATTGTGTGATGCATTCTACACTAAAAGCTTCAGGTAATTAAGTGTCAGCTTATTAAACTGCAAACACATGATCATGCTCCATAATGTTTTCTTACAGTCTGAGTTACTAACAGTTGGTACACCACATCTTTTGTTCCTATGCTGTGTGCGTGAGTCTGTGTGCCTAAGCGTTTGCAGCCATTATTTGTGATATATTTTACAAGAGAAAATTATTACACACAAGGAAATGCAATCTCTGATGCACAGCATACTATCGTGGCTATAAAAATAAGAATTTTCTTTTTGTTACTGCTGTGGTCACATTTATTTATCCATTTTAGGAACAAAATACTTTCTATTAGCACTCTGACATTTGAGATTGAGGTAAAAATGTCACCCAGAGGTTGAGCAATTTGAGTGGATTTTTAAAGGCCAAAATAATAATGATAGTTTGGAGCAGGTGTAAGCTGATAGCTGATACCTTTGATCCTGTCAGAAATGATACATAAATCTTTTCAACCAGACATCTAACTCAAATAAATAAATAAATACATCTGGATTACTGGACAAAAACTCAAAGTACTAAATACCCAAGTAAATATATGTCTGGAACTGGTAATGTGTGTATGTCTCTGTGTGACTGGAGCCTTAGGGCTAATAAATTGGCCAAACTGATTAATCAGTTGAACTCTAATCTCACTAAATCAAGTTTGATTAATTATGTGAGTGAGAAACCATCACATTTATGATTCATTGTGCAGCCTCACTGTCACTTAAAGTGGGCTAATGATGACATGATAACTTAATCAATTTGCAGACCTGTTTATTTTAGGTTAAAACAAAATACTGTGCATTTGAGCGGTTGATTTGGTTCGGTTTGGGCTGCTGTAAAGGCTGTTAACGTAACTCTGGTGTGGACTAAACAGTCGGGCGCAGACTGCCTCAAAAGGAGGGTCTCGGTCTCCTTCCAAACAAACAGACCACCCACAGTATTTTATGATGAGCTATGATAAGCTCACACAGAGGTGTGTTGTGTCCTGCTTTGTGTAATTTGGCACTTCCTTTGTTTCTCTCACTCTGACATTCTCCACACTCCCCTCTTGTTTGTATAACAACCAAAATATTCTGCTGTAAATTTTGATTTGATTGATAGAGCTGCATGAATATGAGTGGATTTTGTCATTTCCTTCCATCGGTCATTAAGGCAGCATGTTCTTAAGTGAGACAAGATAGCATCATCTCGGTTATTATGTCACTATTAGCACATGAATCAAAGCCCTTTAGAATTTACGTTTTGTATTTTTTTTTACAGGGTCCAAGTTGTAAGTTTGTAATTCCTTATTGCCCTGGCTCTCACATAGCAGATAGGCAAGTTTGCTGCTTCTTTGATGCTAGCAGCAATGGCTCAAAAAGATGTGAAAACTGATGCCACACACGGACATAATTTCCCCCAAGGGCCTTTATTATCACCACATAAATCAGTGTTTTGAAAACAAATAATCTTAAGTTTGAAAATGTTGATCTGTGGTGAGAACAAACATCCTTTGGGGATGTTACAAAGGTGTGAAAAGCCAATCTTTTATTTGTGCTTCCTTCTCTGCATTTGCATATGTTAGTTTGTTCAGCTTGTTTTTTTATGGAAGTATACTGTATTTGAAATCTTCCTCAAATGCTTTTTTTTTTTAAATTGACTAAGCCTGGCTGGTATGATTAAAATAAATAAAAATAAAAGTCTCCATTTTTCAAAGACCCCTGCTGCTTCTCCAAAATCGGGGTACAAGATCTGGTGTAGGAAGATATGCTATGTACAACTGACTTGGACAGGGTCAGCAGCAAAACATATTATAGCCACCTAAAAAAGTCCCATCATCATCATATCAGCTTGTAAGTGTACACTGTATTTCTAATATTTTCACTGCTTTACCTTGACATCAAACAGCCCTTTTCTGATTGAAAACTGAAATTATAACACTTGTGAAATTGTTCTCTCCTCACCACAAGACTATTTTGACAAAAACAGTGATTTTATCTAGCAAAATGTGTGAGTTGCTTGACTGGTTATTCTGTTATTGTGTGACTTCAGTGAATCCCATTAACCTTTTAAAACACCAAAGTCACACAATAACACAAACTAACTGATCGAGGCAGCGGTCGACAAGCAACTCCTGTGTTCTGTGAATTAAAATTATTGCTTTTGCCAGTGGAGTGTGGTTGGTTTGGAAAGAGTGATGTTTGGCTTCCCGTTGAAAAAGGATGTCTGATGGCAAGGTAAAGCAGTGAAAATATAATAATATAATAAATATAGCGTACATGTAAATTGACAGATTTTTCCTAAAATATGTTTTGCAGCTGACTGCATTGCTTAGCTTCCATGCTGGTTCTCCTCTCTGCTTCTCCAAACTAAGGCTGTGTTGATCACCATCTGTTGTTAAAACACTGACTGTGGATAAGTACCTCATGCAACCCCTCCTCAGATAATCCCAACAATCCCTTTAAAAATAAACTCCAGCAATTTATTCCTTAAAATGGAATTTACCAGCAGCAGAGCTAAAAAAGATCCTCATTCAACATACTGTACAAAAACTATTTCCTAACAGTAGATGCTGTGTCTGTGTGTGTACGTAGTGGTCTGGTATTCTAACCTCCACAACACATGAAGGATATAACTGGAACATACTGTCAAAGGCTCTTGGCAGGAAGCTAATTTTACTGTTTGGCGTATATCTCCCACCTATCAACAGAGGAACACACACACACACACACACACACACACACACACACACACACACACATGCACCCACACACATACCGGCATCCTTAGGGAGTCAGTGCTAAGTTTGGGTGCTGCTAAGTCTTGCCAGGAAACCCTATACCCCTCATTGTCCCCGGGACGCGAGCACTTCACATATGACATTTGAAGAAAGATGGTGCTGCTGGAGGGTGGGTGACGCTGGTGTAGATATCAGATCTATGATCTCTGAGTGTGTGTTAAGGCTCATATATTGGTTTTAAGGGGATGTATGGATTAATACATCAATGTATGAAGGGTTGACTGTGTTCTGTATGTGTTTTTATTTGAGAGTTTACTGTATTTACTAAAGCCCAACTAATTTATCAGTCAGTCAATATTATCTGCCCAGTATTGGCCTATCACAGCTATAATGGTACTGGCATATATGCTTTCCAATATGCGCCAATATGAAAACTTCTACAATATAATACAATAAAGCACAAAACAAAAAATATACAATTTGTGGTCCAAAAACAGTCTTAAATAAAATATGTCTTTATGTAGGTGTTCTGTATTCCATATATTACGTTCTGTAAAGAGTATCTGCAGATATATCAATCAGATTTTTTTTAACCCCCTAATATCGGGATTGGCCCCAATAATCTAATATCAATCAGGCCCTGCTATGTATTGAGTGAAGTGCAACATGCTACAAGGTATTAGGTGTTTGATGCTGCAGGGTTCAGGAAGAGAATCTGGGGGATGCGAGGTGAGCGCCTCACAGTGAACTCGCCACTTCCTGACTGTTAGGGGGGCTGTTGGGTTGACACGGTTGGCTGCAGGGACAGTGACATTTGTTCAAAATAACCAGTGGCCATTGTGCTGTATCTGTGCTGTGGTGGGGTGTAGCCAGGTGAAGCCGCTTCAGATCTGCCCTTGTCAACTGGAAGCTCAAAGGTCACATCAGCAGTTGTTAGACTGAATGTTTGAGGTCGGCCAAAGGTCGCGTGAGTGTTTAAACACTGCATTTAAACAAAGCAGTTCAGCTATGCAAACAAAGTGTTTCAAAGGCACTTCAAAAACCTACATGATATAATTTTATGCTAATTCAAAATAAATTAGCTATTAGATTAGGCGACCTCTGAGGGTTTGAACTTGGCTGCCTTCTTGTATTATGATAGTATCTTTTGCCCGCATACTATTATGGGAATAGGGGAATTTGTGTAAACACACCTCTGTTGACCTCTTGGCCATGATGCCAAAATGAATAAACATGAGAGCTCTGGTACAACAGAGGGGCGATGTTGCTCGCTGGATCAACTCCCTGTCTGCACCCTGCAAAACCAGTTCAACTTTTCCCACTAGTATTATTCCAGCCATGCCTCTTTCCCATCACTGCTTCTTCTCACATTTTCCAGAGAAATGCTTCTCCCTTATCTCAGTAGTGAGATAAACACCACTACGCTCTGTTGGCTCCACATAATCTTTACCTCATAGTGTTTGATTGTCGCTAATTGACAAAAATAGATGCATAATAAATAGCAGGAATGATGCATCTGTAATTAAGCCTGGAGAGTGAAAATACTATTAAAAATAATTCACCTCACAAGCTTAAGCTCATGATGTAGGTTCATTTGTAATCAACGTGTTATTTATGTGGTGTGCTTACAGAATGATTCATGACTACACTAAAAACCTGCATACACAGAGGATTTTCTGGCATTGCATGTGTAATGATAGATGTGTAAAATACCACATAAGTACATAATGTCAATATAGGGAAGTTAATTGGTAGAACCTCACAGTAAGGTCACAAACCTGACTATATATGTATTTAATACAAATGCTAACAAGTAGATTAGATTTAGACTTTATTATCACAGTGGGAGATTTGTTTTCACAGCTAGTTTAATATAGAAACACACAAATATAAACAATAGCAACATATAGATAAAGACACCACAGAGTGTCAATAAACAAGTACTTCCTAAATCAGGTTCCATACAATAAATGATAACCTACATTAATATATACTAGAAATTACTTTTATATACTAATAATTTGCAAACAGGTAACATAGTGCTGCAAATTACATTCTTCAACATCAGTCTTTCCTCTTCCATCTTAATACAGCTGTGCTCTGGACTACACTTAATTATAGATAAAATTACAATGTTTATACATATGTTTACAGTGGTGGTAATTTTCTTTCACCGCTAAAAGGATACAGAGGAAACATAACGAGGAAAAGTTTTTCATTAGCCTAATTTGCAGCAGAATGTAAATTGATGAATAGAGCTGCAACAATTTGTTGATTAATCAGCTAACAGAGAATTAATGCAACTATTTTGATAATCATTTAATGGTCAACTGATTAATCAATTGTCAAGCAAGAATTCCAAAAGTTAACTTGCTGGAGCCTCTCAAATTTGATGATTTACTTGTTTTCTTTGTCAACTGAAAATGGAATATTTTAAGATTTTGGACTGTTTCGCAGACAGAACAAGCAAATTGAAGCCATTACAAGGATTCAATGATTCAAAGTCATTTATTGTCATTATACAACACAGGCTTGTACAATGAAATTGGAGCTGTACATTACAACAATTTTCAAGTCTCTGCATTATCTTCCTGTGTGCTTCAGAATTGATTTTAAGATCCTTTTATTGCTTTGTAAAGCTCTTAACGGTCATAATCCTACCTATTTATCAGATTTGCTTTTATTGAATGAACCCTCTTGAACCCTCAGGTCTTCTGGTAGTGACCTTTTAATCATCGCCAAAGTGAGAACCAAAACCCACGGCAACACCCAAGCATCATTTCATTATTATGGTCCACGTCTGCCTGAAGACCTGAGGGCCACAGAGAGTGCTGATATTTTTAAAAGCAAACTCAAGACCTACCTTTTTACCCTGGCTTTTTATTGAACTTTCTCTCTTTATTTACTGTGTATTTATTATTATTGTTTATTTATCCATTTATTTTTTTAATCTGTTTTTCTGGCTGGCATATTCTTCTATTTGATCTATTGGCTTATTTATTTACTTATTTAATAATTGATTTTTAAGTTTTTTCTATTTTGAGTTTTTATCCTGCCTCTGGTGTTTCCTTGCTTATGATAGCATTTCCTCAGTTCCTGTTTTTATTGAATGCTGTTCTTATTTCAGTCTTTACCATTACAAAGACTTTGCTTTGTGTGTGTGTGTGTGTGTGTGTGTGTGTGTGTGTGTGTGTGTGTGTGTGTGTGTTGTTTTGTTGTTTTTATTGTGTGAAGCACTTTGTGTTGCATTCTGTTTGTATGAAAAGTGATATATGAACAAAGTCTGATTGATTGACTGTAGTTCCTTACCACACACAAAATACAATATATATACAGATACTGAATTAAAATCAGAATGGCATAGGATAAAAATATTAAAAAAAAAAAACACATACATATATGCACCTAGGAAATTGACTGTATTTGAGCTTGAAGCATCAACTCAGAGGGTGATCTGCCCCTCAGGTGCAACAGCTTGATCCTGTGGCAGATCTCTAATGTGGGCACAGCAGTTTTCTGGTTTTCTTTTGCCTGGTTAGGCCCATTTCGCCAGTTTCATTTTCCTGACTGGACATTGGCAAATCCCAGCTTGCCCTATTTTCTCCTTACTGTGGACTTGTGTGAATGCCATTTTTACTATATTTTAGCATTTCATAGGCTTAACAATTAAGCAGTTAGTTGAGAAAATAATTGGCAGAGTCATCAATAATAAAAAGCAATCGGTAGTGCAGTCCTACTGCAATTCTGAGCATATCTGCTAAATGTTCACAGTGTTTTTCACCAGTATGGAAGAACTAAAACGTGATTAAACACTTTTTATTGCATATGGTTGAGGTTACGGAAAGTTGACAGATTTTAAGCAGGAGACAAGACAAGTTTATTTTACTAACATTTAACTAAAACCACAGTCTTTCCCTAACCTTAAACAAAGTACTTCTGTTGCATAAAATTACCCACATGCAGGAGTGAGGATGCATCCCTCTTTGTGGCATCATGGTCTGCCGCTTTGTATGCTGACTGTCCACCAAATGAAAAAAAAAAAACATAGTGACTGAACATAATCCAGACTGCAGTTACATTTACAGTAAAATTGGCAACTGGTGAAACAAATAACTAGTATATAGATGTAATTTGTATCCTTTCAATCTTGCACATTGGTTACTGTTTTTGTGTCCCAAGTGGTGCTGAGTTGATGAAATGATCATTATTTGCCATTTGTACACTCCTTCAAGTAAAGTAGAACATCATCGTAATAGTTACTTAGTGTTAATTAGAAATGTACCATTATCTCATTGATGAGACAAGCCTGAGCCAGCAGAATCCTCAAGCAGCAATTTTAATCATTATGTTTGGAGCACATTTATATTAATATGCATATCCATATGTGATATTATTAACTAACACAGCCACACTAGATGCTTGCCAGCAAACACTTAGATTTTTTTTACTGTAATGTGGTGTGTTGTGAGTCATGAATGTTCGCGTTGGCCTCCTCTGTGCATTCATTATCTTCATTTCTAGCAGCTGCAAAATATTTTTTTTACCTTTTCAGTAATGAGCCAATAGTTACTGCTTAACTTTGAAATAAACCTTTAGAATTTAACTAGATTAATTAGTTTTCCCCAACAAACAAACTTGTTTTGCTGGGATCACAAAATAAAATGACAAATTATGATCTTATAAATACATTTTTTAAGAAAACAGACTATTTATCAACTCAAATCAATTTTTTGTGAAAAATCAATCTTTACCCATGCTTTTTTCTGGCCCTGTATTTAAGCTAAATGTATTTATTGGCACAACAGAGAGGCCGATGTTTCGGTTGTGAGCTTTCCACAGAGTCTGAAGTCACCATGTTGCCATCAGTAGGGGGCTGATGGTCCATCTGAGCGCTCTGTGTGAGGTACAGCCTCCTGTAGCTGAGGACTGAGACTCTAAATGATGGTTTAGGGGTGGACGCATGGCGCACTTTGCTATTGATAGAACCAACGATACACCTAAATGCACACTGAGCACAACAGACTGGCGTGCAAGGCACTTAAGGGTGTGCTTCTCTGATTAATTGTCTGCTTGATGACAGAAAACAATGCCAGCATATAATCACCGATCAATTTGTGTTTACTAGAAAGTAGGATGGAGGCAGAAAATATAGCTTCTTTGTGGCATACCAGGCGTGTGCAGCTGTCAGTCAATGGCGTGCAGCAGAGAGTGGTGCTTTCACCATGGAAACAGTACACTTATTTGAATGGTCCATCCATTCCAGCAATTTCTTTTGATTCAATATTTCTATTTTTATTTGGCTGCTTGGTATCCAGGATTTTGATTGACGTCAGAGTTTTGATGTCACCAAATTGAATCCTAGTCATCTTCCTTTATGATCACAGACAATTCAACAAGTAATGATTTTTAAAAGGCTTGTCTCACCTGCTGAAGAAGAAATATTTTTAAATAGATTGTCATCCTTGTGAGTGACCTTCCTCTCCGCTACTCACAAAACTTCAATGAAGCTTTTGTTACTAAGTCTCCCTATCTGTTATTTTGTGATGTATTCATGGCTTGCTATATCTCTTTATTTCTATCAGCATGTTCACTAATATTACAGGTAACAGTGAACAAGTTACACGTTTGGTGTATTTTAAAACAAATCACGTAGAAAAAACAGGCATGTAAAATGTCAGAGTGACACTAATGTAAATTATCCTGCTGCCTTAATACAAAAACATGAATATCGTGCACCATGTAGACTGAATATAAAATTTTGAATTTGTATAAAACTAGTGATACATTCAAAGTATTTTCATGGCGCTTTGAGCAGGCAGCCAACACACCCAAAATGTTTGGTGTGAGTGATAGAGCGAGGGCCAGAGCGAGCTTGATGCTGTCAAAAACAAGGCAAGAAATATGTCAACATAATAACATAGTCAGAAGGTAACTTGGATGTTATCTGCTGGATTTTTGAAACCATTTATTTACATAATGAACTTTGAGCTATTTCTACTCAGATGACAAATATATAGAAATTTGAGTCTGGAAAAGTATGGAATTTTGAAATGGAATATGTGTAGGAACCCTGAACAGGGTGTCAGCAGTAGTTTAATTAAACATTACATGACTACATATACATGACCAATGACAATCTTATTTGTCAGTGGTACTTTGTCTTCATCTGAGAGTAAACACACATCAATATAAAGCATCAATAAAAATGGATCACGCAACACACCAGCTGACTCTTTCATTAGATGTTGACTCAGAGCGGTGGGCTTTTTTCCAAACTGTCATGTTTGCACAACATGTCACGTCCTTCAGCGGATCCACTTATGAATTTCCGATGTGGAGGACAGTCACTTTGAAAAATACTTCCTAGGGGAGACGTGTTTGCTGAAACTCGCCAGTTCAGACTAAACGCCCCTGAAAGGAATAGACGTCAAATATGCTTTGTCTTCATATAAGGGATAGTTACCTGAAATCACCATGACAGATTATTTAAAAAAAACAGTGAACGCACAGATCTGACTGCATTCCCTTTAAAGCAAAGGAGGATGAATGTGTTGCATTAGGGCTGAAGCTTCACAAAGACCTCTATTGAAAAGCCAGTGCATAATTGAGTGACGGCAGCAGAGTCTAAAAAAGAAGCTCACTTCGTTATTTGCCAAGGTAGCATCTTTTCATCAAGGCAGAGAGGCAGCATGCCCTCCAGAGAGTCAGAAATAATGTACTGTCTTTATTAGGAAGATGGCTTTCATTCTCTCTCTGAATGCCAGGGTCATGATAAAGCGTTGTTTGAATAAGTGCAACAAGCTTGATTGACTGTCCCATATTCAGACATATGGTTCTTTCAAAAAGCACAAAATGCCTTACTCTCATCAGCCCATTTTTTGGCCTTATTTTTTCCTGCAGGACGTTTTTGGCCTCTCTTAGGAATGTAATTTTGAACTCATCTAACCCTGCTGAAAGCCTTTCCCAAAAAACACCACTTTTGAACTTGTGCTTTCTTTCTCTGTGCTCATATAGCGTAACTATAATTCCTTTGATAAAAACGGTAATTTTACCCTGCAGAACACTGGCATTGCTGGATTAGAGCTGCCTTGATCAGGTGGGATAACACTTAAGTTTGGTTCCGAAGTAATGTTACTTGCTGCAGATTGAGACAACAGTAGACCAGAAACTCCCTTGTTCTGTGAGGAAAATTTACTGTTTTTGTTAAGGGAGTCTGGAGTGGTGTAACAGCTTAATTTCCCTGTTGTTGATTTGGCTTAGACTCAAAGTGGCAGATGAAACGGGAGCAGAGACGTTCAGTGGAACTGAACTGACAACTGACTGATTTTTGCAGTGCAATTCACTGAATTCCTTAATCAACCTACATGAGTATGTTGTACCAGTTTTTCATTGTCATCTATGATGTGAAAACATCACATTTTCAGAGGAAGTAAAAGTTGTGTCTTCCTATAGTTAAGCTAATCAGCGCACCACAGAGCTTCACTTCCCAGGCTGCAGCCACTGTCTGGTGTCACCTGCCCTGCAGACCTGCAGGGGATAGCCCTACATTTCTGCTGAGTAAATCCAAGTTTACTGATGTAAATTAGAATTGAATCAATTTTAATCAGTAGGAGATGCTTGCGTACACAAATTAAAATAATTAATAAATAAACAATATATCGCTGTTGAGACCTAGTAAATGTAAAAGAGGGGATAAAACTGCTATGTTTAAACTGCTCTGGATTCCTTAACAAAATGTTCCATTGCAGCTCGGCAGAGAAGCTCTAATTTTTCCTCCATTGCAAAAAGCTTATTGGCGGAATTATTGGAGCAATATGTCCAAATAATAGATTAAAAAATGGACATTAGGGAAAAGAGGCTGCCTGGCAGCAACTGGCAGACTGTTTTAATGGCTCAGCTGGAGTGAAAGAAAGAAGAGATGCATTGTAAAATTCAGTTTAGTCTGTCCCTTAATGTTCTTCAATGAACTTCATTAGTATTTAATTTTGAAAGTTAAACCTTCTCAAGTGTACGTTTAAACTCACTGGATCACCTTTTAAATTTGTGTGGAAATTTTTTGTTCAGCAAGACTAAATTTAATTCAGGTTTAGAGTAAAAACTAAACTGAGATTTAAATGTATTCTTTTGTAATCTTATGATAGCGCTAACATTTTGTGCAGCATAATTTAAATTCAGGGCATAATTTAATCTGGTTTAAAAATGAATCCTTAGTGGTGCATTCCAACCTAATTGTGCAATTTTTGCAATAAATGTCAGAGGATAATATCAGGAAAGTGTATAAAAACTTAAATGGCAAGATTTTGAATTTGGATTGAAAACAATTTCTAATACTTTTTAGATACTCACTAATGCACATACGGCCCAGTCACGATAAAGCATTGATTTAATAAGTGCAACATGCTTGATTGTCTGTCCTGTATGCAACATATGGTACTTTAAAAATGCTCATCAGCCCATTTTTTAGCCTTATTTCTTCCTGCAGGAAGTTTTTGGTCTCTCTGAAAGCCTTAAAAGAAAACACCACTTTTGAACTTTCTTTCTCCGTGCTCATATGGCATATCTGTCAAATGGACGGGTAAAAATCAATGGGCATTGTGCTTTGATGGCATAAAACCCAATGCGGCTAAAACAAAACCAGCGTTCTGTTCATCAGCCAGCTCCCAAATCAATTTAATGCTGTCTACCATGTGATTCAATGTTGGCTTCATTGAATATTCCATGTTATCTGTGGGAAACAAAATGCCTCTCTGAGGAAACATCCTGCTTCCTCTCTAAAGGCATTATCTTGCGTGCAGATACGAATGTATATACTAGAAGCTCACAATTGCATTAATCTTTTGCCTCCCGCTGGAGATACAAACTTATTAAAGAACACAAAAGAGAATACTTTCAGCTCTAAGGGAGACGACAAACTCCCAGAACTGACATGAATACTCAGACAGCAACAAGCACTTCCCCCTTATTTCACTTTTTGAATCATCTTCCTCATTACCATATGCAAATGAGCGGCATGTATTAACATCTGGGGTGGCTAACGACCGGGCTGTTTGGGATGATTGGGTTGGATTGAGTTCACGGTGCTTCATTTGCTCGTGGTTCTCTGGGACACCGTCAGTCGGGTCCAGGCGGAGCATTGTCAGGAAAAGATGGATTACAGTTTTGGATGAGCAAGATAATTTTCTTGTACTACTTTGATAGATCCAGCAGAAAAAACGGGGTGTGTAGTGAATGACTTCCTCATACTGCACTCATCCGCAATGAAAGCCAGTTAGGATTGGATCAGCTTAAACAGATTTGGGTATCAGAATCAGTCCTTGGTGTTAAGCAGATCTCTCTTTTTATAGAAGCCTTATTGTGAAATGTGATTGAGGATTCTGACAAAAAGATGAATACTGTCTGCATTCAGAGTTTCTTGTTTTTGTCCAAATAGTGAAGATTTATCATATAAAACCTTCACTTTGTTGCAGCTATAATTGCTTTATGCAATGGTTTTAGTACAATAAATGCATGCTAATAAAGCACAACTGCTCCTTATCATGTGAAGTTTAACAACATGCTGTGGGTTTGTGTTTCTGCTGCAGTGGTTGAGGAGATGAAATGCAGAACAGGCCAAATGTAAGTCGTCCATTTAGCGGCTGGTTCGATCCTCAGCTGCTCCTCTCTGAAACCCACATTCCTCCACAATAGTCAGATTAGTGTCTTGCACTGTAGCTTGCTGCCACCAGTGTGTGTGAGTAGGGAAATAACACACAAATTGTAAAGTGATTTGAATAAAAGCGCTATCCTATGTAAATGCATTCATTTACCACCAGTCTTAGCTCTACTTTGTGTTAACTAATTAGCAAACATTAGCTTTCTAACGCACTAAACATCAGCATTGTCAACATTAGCATTTAGCTGCAATCACTTCTGTGCCTAAGTACAGCTTCATAGAGCTGTACACTCTCTGTCTTGTTTCATTATTGATTATTTATTCTTAATTAATGATGGAAACCATTAAGCATTTAGTCATCCAGTACTTCTGTGATGATTGAGTAATAAATATTGGCTAATCATTTCAGCACAAATGTATTTGTTGCTCCCTACTATAGTATGAGCTATCAGTTTCAGTTAGTTTTGCTTTCAGTAGCCTAACACCCATTAACCGGTAATTAACCAGTTCATTTTTAAGAAAAAATGCAATCTGATTTGAAATACAAGAGGCGCCTGTTGTCGTCATGTCTCCACCACACTAGTCAGCTTCTTGGGGAGATTATCTGACAACAACTGGCAGAGGAGAGGCTTAACTACTACTAGCTTGACTTTCTTTCTAGCTTGACTATTAGCTCATCCATCTTCTCCTCAGTGTTTTTCAGTGTGTTTAGTCAAAGTAGCTCTCAATATACTCAGGCTCATGGTCTCAACTACCAAACTTTGAATCCCTGGCACAGACAAACCCCAGCACACATCACACTTTCTCCTTCCAGGTAGAACAGAGGTCGTCTTTACCTGCGAGCCATTCTTGGACATGGCTACCATGTCGTTACCTCAGTGTATGGGTTTCATTTTCTGTTAGTTAATCACCAGTCATTATGGTTAACTGTTGTCATCCCTAGTATGAGCCATACCTCCACTCAGACTTCTCTCTAAACAAATTTACTGATTACTTCCATTTAGGGCAGGAAGGTAAGGTCAGGGCAACCAAGTATGAGGTATTACAAACCTTAAAGAAAAACTCAGCGCTTTAACACCATTCAAAACATCCATTGTTGATGTACCTTGCAGTTCTGGCAGATATTTGAAAGCGGCTTAAGGGCTCTATAGGCGCAGTCGCTCATATTTGTGAATCCAAGCTCGGAAAATTTGCATGTCTGAGCTCAGCCAATACGGATCAGTCTGCTGAACTCAATAGAGCCTGCACTCTACATGGCATCTCCCCAAGGCTGCTTCTCATCCACTAAGTCTTCTCTGATTAACTTATGAATTAAGAGAGCTTGACCTGGAACCCTTGTTTACTGCTCTTTTCTGCAGTAACTTTACAGAGCAGAGCAAAACACTGCCCAATTTTCATGCATTTTGTTTTCTGTTAAGAAATAGTAAACATGCATATGTGATGTTAAAGTTGAGTGTCTCATCAGGCATCCACAAAACTCGTATTTCTTTATAACTCTAATTTCTCAAGGTTTTACCAGAGGGAGATGCTTGCTTATCCAAATTAAAACAAATAAATAAAACATAAATGTGATTACTGTCAGAACCTAGTAAATATAAAAGAGGGAGGGAAATGGTTTAAAAACAAAAAACCTTACCAAATACCTTAACAAAACGTTACATTGTTTTCTAGCTGGCTAAAAAGGTAACAAAATGTTATATTGTTTGGTAGCTAGTTAACAAATTAACAAAATGTTACATTAGTAGCTGATTAGCTAAAAAGTCAGCCTACTCATGATCTCTCAGCACTGAAGCTCTAATTTTTTCCTCCTTTGTGAAAAACTGGTTGGCAGAATTAATGGAGCAGTAATAGGAGATTGAAAAAAGGACAACAGCACGGTGAAGAAATAGAGACTAGCTCGTAGCAACTTACAGACTATTTTAACGGGTCAACTGGAGTGAAAGAAAGAAAACCTGTTCCTTTCTTCAAGGACCTTGATTATTAGACTATTATACATTTTATGAGTTAAACTCTTCAATTGTAAATTTAAAGTTAACACTGTATCACATTTCACATGCAACAGCATTAAATGTAATCTAGGTGTAGAGTAAAAACTAAACTGACACATAGAGAGGTTTAAATTTAATCTCTCAATTTTAACCTAGGTTTGGTGCAAGACCAACGTTAAAGTTAAATGATGATTTATTTAGGTTTAAAAATTAATCCTGCACGAAAAGTGCACAAGAACTGACTGACTGAATGACTGATATGTACATAAGACCCTAAATGACATAATTAGAGGGCTATTGTGGATTTGGGTTTCCACTGGCTTTAATACAAATTCATTAGTTTATAGACTGCTCTTCTCTAATCACCTAGAAGAGTTTAATCATCTAAATCCAGGGTAAATATCAGTGAGAGAAGAGCTGCTGAGGACTGGTGAGTGCTGGCGATCGTAACCCTGTCAAAGTCACACTCTTCTGAATGTCACCGTCTGTGTTCATTTGCTCTATTTTCTACACAGACCATCCACCAGGGGAGTTGCTCCACATTTTATTCTTAGCATTTATTCTCTCCAGGCCCCAGCGATGATGTTCTTGATGTGAGAATACCAAAAGGTTCACGGTTCATCTGTCACACACACATCGACCTCGGACCACCCACCGTGTATCCCCTGCCTCTCCTTTAATGTCAGCGGACTCCAAATTCCCCAATGTACAGAAATGCATGTTAGTTGTTCCACAGGTACAGCAGGTATAGACACACATTTACAGAAACTGTGCTGTGTATAACAGAATTACAACTATATCAGTTCCAGTTCTGTCTTCCTCTCTCTCTCTCTCTCTCTCTCTCTCTCTCTCTCTCTCTCTCTCTCTCTCTCTCTCACACTCACACACACACACACACACACACACACACACACACACACACACACACACACACACACACACTTGAGGCTGCCCCATGATGTGTGCTGCAGGTCTGTGAAGTGAGTCCATGCTAAGAAAAGCTACTGCATCCATCGATTTCTCCGATCTATTTTCCTTTCTAGCTCATCCCCACCACTGCGTGCACCGCTATTTCCTTCACAGTGTCATGGTGACATGTAAAGACACATGTGGTGTCGCTGACGTTGTGTGTTCTAGACAGATTACCAGTCCTGAAATAGATCAACCTTTTTGTATTTCTCTCCCCCATCACCCCTTCATTCCCGTTTATCTTACTGTATCGGTCTTGCTGCCTTACTGTCTCCCACTCGTGGGCTGTTTTTGCTATCAAATAAGATGGATTACACCAATGCTGGGTGAGATTGTGAGGAATTATGGATTTGTATCAAAGGTCACAACCGTCTTATGTCTTCCAAGGATTAAATGCAGTATTGCAAGTCTGTAGGGACAACACTGAGGGGGATAAAAGGAACAGCACTGTAAATCTGACCCAGACTGGCCTCATATATCTCATCCACAGATACTCCTCACTTGTATATTTCAGTCCTAGTATATATGCATGCAGTCTGTTAAATAAAGTCTCACTAGAGATGAGCTTTAGCCTTTAATGTATTGTTACTGTATATTTATATTAAATACAAATCTAATAGGGCACTGTTTGCAAAGGGTTCATAAGCTGCAACAAAATGTTTTTATTACTGTTTAAATAACATAAATAATACTTCAGAAATGAGTTTTGAACCAAACCTCTTTGTTAATTTTCAGACCAGGCAGCTATGCAAGGTTGTTCTTATTATTATTGGCTTATAACTCATCTATAAAGCATTAGTAAATAATTTATTAACAATTGTTAAAAAGCCATAGATTAGAAAATTTCGGAAATCTCAAAGTCGTGTAAGCGCCAGTAGACCAGTGGCCCAAAAGCACACCTGAATATTTTACCCATCTGGAGCTGTGAAATTTGTTTCAGTGTGTGTCTCAAGGAGAAGGGAGAAGACAAAAGAGTGAAAGGGGAAAGTGTCTAAATGGAGAGGCGTAAAAACCTCGAGGATAGGGACGTAGTTGAAGCTGAAGTGCTTGGCACTCTGGCAGCTGGTATTGTCAACTTGGAGACAGCCCTCCCCACCTGCCTCCACTATGCCAAGGAAAACTAATTACCAGCATGTCAGATCTCTAGCAACAGCTACTGCCTTAGCTAATGTAACACTCTGCCTTGGTTGCTGAACAATGCAGGAGACACGTCGTTGTCTGGCAGAATACACCTGTGAAAGGAGAGCATTTCCTATCAGGCTCATTCAGACACAGCTCAGAGGGGAATTCAGTTTCATAGTGTGACATTTAATTGAGTCAAACTTGTGCTCTCAGCCATTTGTTTGCCACAATTCCTGACTGACATCCTAAAAGAAGAGAGTGAAGAGATTGTCTCATTATGCAATACTGGAATGAATATGTGTGTGAAGCAAGTTAACAGCCTCTGTCTGTCTGTCTACGTGTGTGAGATGAAATGCCAAGGTAAAAGGGGTCGCTGACTCGTGTTGCTGCTTTGAGGTTAAATTTACTATCTCACCACCCGTGATTATGAAATGCAATTTCATCAAATAAAACTGGGAACACTCATAATGCTGCTTTGATTCACTAAATTATTAAATCCACTGCCAAGGCCTCTGTGTGCTCGCACTCACACACGCAAATACAATATATCTAGATGCCTGAATAATATCTGGCCAAAAACCTAGAGATGCCCCTGTTTGACTTCAGCTAAGTTGTTCTTTAATGCATCAGTTGTCCTTTTATTGATGTTGTTGGCTTGACAGACTGTTTAAAGTGGACTGTTAAAACTTTTATTAAAGGAGAAACTTGGCAGATAAGCTCAGGGATATACGCTAATATTTTTAAGCACTTGTCCCACAGGCCACCAAGCCCCTGAATTTCCTGGCAAATATAAACAAAATCCACATTTAAACATAAATTATCCATGCACCTCCCAGCTGAACATATAGACCCACATGTCTACCCATCCCTGTAGGACAGGGGTTCTCAAGCTTTTGTAACTCAAGATTGTTGATTTATGAGGACCACCTTTCCAAATAATTTGACACTTTGACACACCATCATATTGCTCATAGCCCACTACATGATGGTTGTGTGCAAGCAGTGCAAGTTTTCCAGGTGATTTGTTTATTGTGTGTTGTATTGATGCCAGAGTGTTTTTTAATGATTTACTTTAATTAGTAGAGAGGCTGCTTACAGTTTTGTTTCCATGCCCACGGTAATGTCACTGCAGAAAATATCGCGGGACATTTAAGCAGCAAAACTAAAGAACTGTACTTACATACGTGACAGGACAGAGGAAGCTCTCCCGAGGACTCAGAATTAAATGATTGATTAAGTTGCGCTGATGTGGCTCGCTTGTAAATACTCACACAGCATCTCTCTCACGCTCTCTGAGAGAGAGACACACGCTATTTCCACCTGCAACTCATTCTATATTAATCAGAATGTTAATGGCCCACCTGACCAGCGAATAAACCACAGAGCACAGGTGATGCATTCACCTTATAGTCTCCAAAGTAAATGTTGGACCCATTTTTCACAAGCCACATGTCTTCTGAGCATTCTGACACTAAAATGGTATTTTTCAGACAGACAAATCAGGGGCAAATTTATTTACTCTTTTATTCACTGACTACTGAAAGCTACATCACATCCTGCCTGTTTATAACTGTTCAGGGCATAAATAATTTACGACATGGAAAAAATAATTTTCCATCACAGATGCTGTACAATGGCTGTATGTGTGAAAAGGTGACCATGACAAATTGTTTTGTTCCCAATCTACTGTCTACCATCGAAGTTCACAAAGGTCTGGGTCTTGTGATGAAACCTGCTGTCACTGGGAGAGTGTGGGTGGTGTCAGTTTTAAGCATATCATCTGTCAACACACACATGCTTTAGATACATACACACACACACACTCACACACACACTGCTTCCCTGTACTCATTTTGGCATCCAAGGCCAGAGGATAATAGTGTCACTGTGTGTAAGGTTTGCATGCGTGCGTATGTGTTCGTGTGCGCTCTGAACCTGCCTGCAGGCTGCATGAGTGTGTGTGCTGGTGAGTGTTGTGTGCTGTTGGCAGGGGAGACAGCCAGACACATGGCACATGGCAAGTGTGTAAGCAAGTCCAAGGAACACCTGAGCCCCAATGTTAGCGTGCGTGTGTGTACAAGTGTGTGTGTGTGTAAGTGGGTTCCCTTCTTGAAGGGTGAGCTCCTCACCACAGCACCTGTCACTGGGTGTTGATGGTTGATCCTGCTATTCTTACCAGCGTCACTCTAATTGGTCATTAGTATCCTGTCAGTCCATCTATAGGAAATCCTCTGTGGAAGTTTGTGTACTGGTTATGACTTCTGTACATCTGTTTCTGTCTGATCCAACTCAGTGTTTTGTTATAACTTGGTGAAGCATCCATTAAAGTCCCTGTGAAGGAAAATGTAAACATATTATACATGTTAGAACATAGTTGCAGAAAATGTGAAAAGACTGAGAACTATGTAGTGCTGAATTCTGAAATCAGGCTGGTAGACCGTCGTTCACATCGTTTCTGTGTTCAGGATTTTTTGGGTGGACCTGAAACATGGCTCGGTGATGTGCTGAAGCCAAGGTCCCCCACTATATACACCCCACAAACTGACACACAAAATTCAGCAACTCTCTCAGTCCAAATCAGCCCAGCTGTTCCCTTCTGCTCACTTCAGTCCCAAAAACATCCTGTCACCATCCTCTGGCTCTGGCTCTCACATGTCTGAACATGTCCAGTAAATCTGCTAGACAGAGCGTCCATGTTTCAGCTTGTTTTCAGGTTGTAGTGTTGTTTGACACTGAGACAGCAGAGTGGACACGCCTCCAGCATTTCAGAGCAGAGAAAAGAGACCTAATTTTATATATTGTGATGTTGTTATATCAGTATGTATTCTTATATAAGTAGAATCAGGTTTATTGCCAAGTAGGTTTACACATACTTTTAGTACATAATAAACATATTAAGTAGAAAAAATGTAAAGAAAGATGAAAAGCAAGTACTGCAAGTTAAGAAGCTTAAATAGAAAGTTGACAAGCTAAAAATGTATGCATCTAAAAGTTTTGACATTTGGAGATTTATCTGAAATGCAGTTTTTGGCAATTAGATGGATAACACATCTGTTCAGGAAACTTCTCAGAAACACACTTATTATCAATATGCCAAGGAAAGACATCCATCATCTGAATGCCCCACATCTGTAGTTTGTGGTTGTGAACTTAAATGAGGCTGTGATTATCCCAGAGGACACAATAGGTCATTTTATACAGTGACATCAATTTTCAAAAAAAATGGGATTCAGTATACAGTATGTTACATACAGAGCAGAACAATTTGCTGTTGAATAATAAACTTGTTATTGCGCTAATGTCACTGTTTCTAAACTACCTCAAATATTCCTTCAAAATAACAAGACAGGAAAATGTCTGCATGACTAATTATTAGCAATCGTCCCCCGCTGACATTTACAACATTCAGCAGATGATGTTTACATCCTGAACTCATAATCCCCAATGTGGTGTTATTGATTTTGTCAGTAAGATGCTGCAAAGTATGTTTACGATGGTATACATCATGGCTGGTTTGAAGTGCCTATAGCATCCCTATGGGAATGCTTGTTTTATTTATTTATTGTTCTTTCATGCACATTTTATGTTTTATTTGTTTTTATTGTAGGTAACATATGTGATACCCTGAGGCTTTTGTTGTCTGTAAGTTCACTAAAGCAAATTCCTATCAACTACTCTATGTTGAAATGGCAATAAAGTATTTAAACTTGTCTTTTTAGTTGCAATATTAAATAGAAACCCTCACACAGATTATTTTCAAATCACATTTGATGGAATGATAGTAGTTCTAGCTGCTTTCTAAAGCATGACTGACAGGATAATTTTATATATTTATCAATAATTAGAGTGTGGATTTTGAAACTGTCTTTTCAGATTGATGCATCGTGATAGTTTATTGCAGTGTATTTTGCATTTAGAATAAAAAAATAAAACTATATATTGCCATTTTGTTGAAATGTCATCATCTGCTGTGATACAGAGGGCAGCTTGCATGCTGCTGTGCATAAACCAGCTCTAAATTCTAAGAATAGACCTTAAAACCCTCCTCTGCTAAACCGGAAGCCTCTATATTTAACTCATCTAAGTCTGGTTACCATGACAAATGAGGGACATGCATCCCATATTGCATTACGAGGGCACTGTTATAGACTCCTATCTGGCCTGGAATTGGTTTGAAGATCAGATCAATAGATTGTAGACCTGGGAAGGTCATCAATATCATTACACTCAAAACAATGATGATGCTATAAAGCTCTGGTGCATTAGTCATTCTTGGATGTTAGCTGTAGCTTTAGTGTCCAATAGGATTTATCCGCCTCATGACTGCTGACGCAATTTCTGTTCTTCTTATGGGCGACTGTAATTCAGTTCATTACACGTGGAAGGCACCATACAGAATATAAAGGAAATATATAAAATGTTTAAAACATGCTTTGATGTCATATTTAGGTCAGCTTATTCACAGTCTCTGCTAAGAAATCTGCCTCCAGCGACAGGACACACGTTGCAGTTATGTTGTGTGTATGTGTGTGTATTTATGTGTGTGTGAAATATTATTTCTAGCGTTGGGAAGGCTATAAATATTCTGCTAATAATCCTCTCCCCCCGCGGGCTGCTGAATGAATGCTGCTCCAGCCAAGTAGTTTGTATTCTTACAGTTTTCCTCCTGATGTTGGCTTTGAACTTATGCAAGGACCTCTGCAAGACATTCAAAACATATACCGACATAATGTGCATGTACTATATATAACAGGGGTGGGTGGACAAAGTTTCAGCTCCACTATCATGTAAAGATACTTCATATATAATATACTTCAGTATAAGTCCTGCAGTCAAAAGCATATTCAAGTAAAAGTACACAAGTATTATCAGCTAAATTTACTCAGTTCAGTTCAGATTTGTTGTCCCTCAAGGGGAAATTTGATTGATGGTAGTCACAGCCAGATAAAAAAGATGTGTCTGTTTGTTAAAAATATCACACCGTTGGAACTGTGGCTATGACAAAATGCTGCTGAGCAATGCAGTCAGTTCAGTGCAGTGCAACTCAAACATTTATTGCACTTGGAATAAAGTCAATTTTAAATCTGTTGCTTTTTACCCTTAGGGATCTGTATCTTCGCCCAGAGGGAGAGGAACAAATTCCTCCAAGAGTGGGTGGTCAGAGCCTGAAAAAACTGTCCATCATACGTATCTGTTAAAAAAAAAGCGACAACATACCACATATTTAGCTGATTGCTTAAACAATATTATATACTACTGTAGAACTCAACATTAAGCTAATTCTGCCACTTGTCTTTTGGGGAAGTAACAGAAGTGTTTTATTTTGCCAACAGCCAAACTTCCTTGTCCAAAATTGAAAGTATGGGGCTGTTAGAAATAAATAAAAATCAACAGGGATTTGGACGATTATTATTTTATATATATATATGTATATGTATACCGTACAAAGCTTTAGAATGTAGAACTTGTAGAGAAGTATTTTCAAAGGAGCTGGTATTAGCACACCCACAGCCTAACTGCACCTGTGTATTACAGGTTGAGTCTTCCCCTTTACAGAAGACATCACATTTATTTTTCATGCGCTCAACTGGACAACTGCCTCAGGCATTCTGCCTGCCCGAACACAGTTTATATGCCCTGGGCAAGTGCTAATGTTGAGCACTGCTACTACATACTATGACTATGTTTGCAAAAACTGTATAAAATGTGAGTAAAAATCCAGGTAGTTTTTGTAAAAAAAAATAAAATAGTAATAATCAACTACAGTGGGACTTATTGATACAGCAAACAACAAAAGCCAAAAATTAACCACCATAGACTCAAGATGTACATACAGATTTTCTCCAAAGCAACACATGGAGAATTAAATATTAGATGATTTTTCCTGAGGCTGAAAATGGAAAACCATTAGTTTGTGTTTGTCTGTCTGTCAATCTGAGACTGTTTCTTTGTGCTCTGACCCTTATTTGTGTCCCATCAGAGTCAGTGAGAAGAAAAATCACGATCTGTAAAAGCACATGCTGCTTTCCCCTTGAGCCTCATAATAATATAAAACAAGCTTGATGTTTTGCCACAAGAACATCTGTGTGAGTCAGCTGATGTGGAATGATTTGAGATGCGAACTTGTTGCAGCGTGGGATGCATTTGTCTTACACTGTCTGGTGAATATATATGGAGCTTAATATCAGCTCTCATTTATATGATGATTTTCTCAGATAAGGCCGAATGGCATTTACTCCCTTGAATCTATCTGGCAGAAATCTGTAATGTCCTTGAGTTTTGTACAGGTCTCCCAAGTTATCGCGATCAGATTAGAAGTGCTCTGTCTTCCTTTGATTCAACTCGAACCCAGGGAGATAAAGAGCAGTGATTCAGATCATCAGGCTGTCAGATAGGAGCCACAGTGGAGAACGAATTCAAGACAACTCCTGGTGTGCAGGAGGGATGATAAAAACATCACTGCAGGGGAGAGACAGTGGGTGGTGGTGGTGTGAGTGTGTCTGTGTGTGTATGAAGGTAAGATGAATAACACTGAACATGTACCAGGATTACAGTAATCTGAGTATATTAAATTGGTCACTTTAATGTTGGTGTTAAAAAAAAAAATGTAAAAAATATTGGATCAAAGAGACGCATTTGAAAGGGAGATTATAATCATGTTTTATCTTGCCGTTTTGCGTCATTGTACACACTTTGTCAGTAATTTTAGATGATAACTATGCTATTCAAATGAGTCTACATTGTTCATTTAGCGTCATATTCCATGTATTTTGGAGACAAAGTAATTGAGAGAAATCAGATTATGTTAGATCAACACAAAGGATTATATTGCTGGGTCAAATCTCGAGCGGGTGCTCAGTAATCCGTAACAGATTACATTTTAAAAGGAGCCTGTACCACGCGCGGGTGGATGTGTGGTGGAGATTGGAAACGGTTTGGAAATGAGAGCCATGTCAGTGGGGCTGCAGGAGGAGATGATAAAAATTGGTTCTGACTGCGCTCAGTTCTCACATCCACCTCCTGCCCGGCGTCTGCGTCTATTTGACCATTATGAGTGTACAGGTAGGACACAGCGAGAGCAGAGCAGAGCAGGGTGAGGCAAACAGGGTGTGTGAAAGAGGAAATCAAGAGTCTGGAGGAGAGAGGAAAAGAGTACATAACACGCACAAAAATAAACATTAACTAAAGATGAGTTCACATTTGTTGTCTTGTTGAATGTTCAACAGAAATGCTCTCTGTTTTGAGGACAGCAATAACTTTTATGAATCATCTGATATTTTTTTTTGATGAATCAATTAAATTTTCAATGTGTATGATATGGCAGTGAAGAAGTAGCAGTTTCAGCAGGTTAAACAAACAATAAATGAAACAATAAGGCTCTGTCTTGAAACAGCTGCACTTGTCAGCCTGTCTTTATAAAACAAACGGTTTGGTCTGCCTTGTTAGTCTTCACCTCATTTGACATTATTTCAAGCCAAAGTGTGGGAATACCTGTAAGCTCCAGAGAAACGGTACACAAAACACATCATCGCTCAATATTAAAATATTAAAATTTCAAATGGATTAATTTTGTAATGGCAGTTAATTGATTAATGATTAATAATAAACATCCATAGTCTGATCCTCCTGTAGTTTCAGGTGGGATATATATTCAAGCAGCAAGTTTCTTACTTTCACAAGCTCTCTTAGCTTTTTAGTCTAATAAATAAACAAAATAAACTCATATAATATCAAGAAAGGAAATGTTTCTACACCTTTTGTCTGTAATAAACAGTGCATCTTCTGAATTCAAGTTTTTCTCTTTTAGCAAATAAGACAAGTTTAATTACCTTTTTAACTCATTCTAAAAGACACTTCAGACGTTCTGTTGCCCACAGTGTAAACACAAACACTTTGCTTAGAGTTATCTTTGACAGGTGGCCATATCTTGCACATTGTTCCTTTAATAATTTTTAAAATGTCTGTAAAATGTTAGGGGAAAAA
Organism: Lutjanus erythropterus; assembly: GCF_056507025.1. Taxonomy (NCBI): domain Eukaryota; kingdom Metazoa; phylum Chordata; class Actinopteri; order Lutjaniformes; family Lutjanidae; genus Lutjanus; species Lutjanus erythropterus. The sequence continues at coordinate 18,689,328 of NC_139338.1, read as the reverse complement.
TACTTGTTTTATTTGATCAGCAGTCTAAAAATAAAATGACATAACACAGGGACATGCAGCAAATCCTTGGGCCGTAGGAAACAGCAACTGTTTTCTTGGTGCTTCTTGTTATTCTTGTTAAATGTCAATTAACCTATTTTCAAAATTGGACATCTTCCTTTGGCATCTATTTTTATCCATTTGGCTCTGTGTCAAATCAAGTCAGATGTATTTATATTTCCCAGAATCACAAATAACAATTTGCCTCAAGGGGCTTTACAGTCTGTACAGCATACCCTCTGTCCCTCAATTTGGATAAGGAAAAACTCCCTCCAGAAAAAAGAAAACCTTTAATGGGGGGAAAAGGAAGAAACCTCAGGAAGAGTAACAGAACATATTTATTGCATGTCTGTCCAGTAAAAAAAAAAAACTTTAAAGATATTCCTTTTGATGATTTGTCTGATCATGACATGGAGGCATGTGTGCTCACTATTGGGTGCCATCTTTGATGTCATGCAGCAGCATGAGGATCTGACGCACATGAGTACATCAAAAAGAAGGAAAACAGTTGGCGAGAAAACTAGAAGCAAAAGTAAAAGACTTAAAAGGAAATGACATATGAAGTATACTCCCAAACACAAAATCACAAATACATTTTAAATATTTTGGGTGTTTTTTATTTTTATTTAAAACATCTTTTACAGACAGGTTTTGCCCTAAATGTTGGCGATGTAAGCAAATTAATGCCGTGATTTGCTCCATGCATCTGCTTTGTCAACAAGCTGTGGATGGTCGGCAAGACGCACATCTGTAATGTTAGCAGCCATGCCTCTCGTTCTGCTTCTCACCATGAAAGTAGGAAAATGTTTGACACGCCCACAATACCTGGAGGGAGCGAAAGCAGAGAGTGGAACAGCCCACACACACGCCCAAAGCCTGCAGGGAGTTAAAGCAGAGCACTGAACAGCGTGCGCACACACACACACAGCCCGGCTGTCACACATGGAGCAAAATGGCTCTTATTAAAAGCTGCCATTCACAAAGTATCTGAGCTAATAAAAGGTGGTATTGCATCGTTTTTAGCAGCTGGGTACCACCATACCTTTCTTGTAGTAGTGTCCTGTGCAACACTAATGGTAACTTTTTGCAGAAATGAACAAGGTGTTCAGAGGAGAGACAGGAAGGAAAGGCTACTTCTTTACTTCTGACTTTTCTTTTTGGTTGTACAAGTTAGTGCAACACCATGAATGTCTTGGAGGAAACACTGTTTGAAAGTGTGGGCCATGATCCTTCTTTGAACAGTTTTTGTGTCACTATGATGGCAGGCTTTATAAAAAACACTAGAAACACTTCTGCCTTCAGACGTGGTTGGACAACACATGTGATACATGTATGTGTGCCTTAACTACACCAACGTGCTCCTGTCCAGTTTGAGCTCATTGTCTGTGTTTCAACGACAGGGACTACATGCTGCAGTGTCACCTAAGAGCTCAGCAGAAATCGTCTTCTGCTCAGTGACAAATGAGAAAAGGAGGCCATACTGCTTTGCTGTCCAAGTTTGATTGTGACTGCACATTGATGGAAGCAAATTAAGGGGAAGAAAGCTGTATGCTCATCCTCAGGCAAGAATAAGGGCATCAGAAACCGTGTAGGAAAAAAGTGTTTTACATTATTTTATGGACAGCATTCTGCCATTAATTTCAATGAACACATGGTTCATAAAAGGTCTCTACCTTTGATATATAGCAGGGGAAGGCAGAGTGGGCTGTGTGTCTGAATGCATTTGTAACTTTGTCCACACATGTATGCGTGTGTGTGTGTGTGTGTGTGTGGGGGGGGGGGGGTTATGGTTCTCTCTCGTGATTCTAATGCAAGTTTGCAAAGATTGTGGGCGGTTTGTGACTTAATGTGGTTTTCACATTTGATTACAATCACATCACGCTGCCCCTTCAAGGATAATACTGGCTCTGCATCTCCCTCTCTCTCTTTCACACAAACACACACTCATAGACGCACACACATACACATATGCAGAGATAATACAGATGTACTCTAAGTTTATTAAGATGTATAGTGTGTTTTCAGTAAGATAGAACATAAGAAGGAACTTTGGTAACAATAAAAATAGTCAAGAAAATAAACTTCAGAAATAACACACATAAAAATACTTGAAGAAATCACAGTAGGAAAATAAATGTCTAATTTGTCTTAATTACAGACGTCCGGACATAACATATCCAAGCATAAATGCCCCATTAAGTCCTAAGTACTATTTTAAAGTCTTCTGGTTTTTGGCAGATATATCAGTCTCTAATCTGTTTGTAGTTTTCACAAAGGAGAACAAAGCGACTCACATTTTCCACCTCTTCTAATTGGTAATGCTTGCAAATGTGTTTTTCTGTTGCCTGCCATTTGTTTCTGTTGTCCTGTTTCGGTGACTATTTAGTTCAATCTAGAGGCCTCGATTTTGGTTCTGAGGAACTGAGGGGTAGGGTCTCGTTTTACTGCCACAGGTCTCGGTCAAAAATGTGTAGAATATCTGAAAAGTAGATTACAGTGGATCCCAGTGTACTATTAGCTCTGATCACATGGTACGTCATGCAGTGGGAGAAAAAAAAATGGAAATCAGTCTCTTGATAATTATTTTTTGGAAATTGTTTCACAGATATTAAATTGGTGAGAAAATTATTATCTTCAGTCTGTCACCCAGTTGGCAATAGAATATTTTATTGTTGGTGGAGGATGTGAAAGTGGGACTGGTATAATTATCCTCGGGTCTGTTTGAGTCGGGTCTGGCTGCACTCTGGTCCCCTTTGATTGGCCCGCTCTTTTAGAAATTAATTGATGCAGTTTGGGTTCAGGTAGGTTTTCCATGGGTCACACACACACACACACACACACACACACACACACACACACACACACACACACACACACACACACACACACACACACACAGAGTTCAGACACAGAGTTCAGACAGGGTTCATGAGCATGTGAATGTGGCTCTAAGCTAAGGATCTACAGTAAAGATTCAGGCTAAAAACATTGTGTAAATAACATTTTTTGAGTGAACTTGGCATGTTGGAGCTTTAGGAGACTTGGATTACACCAGACGAACAGTACATTTGAAAACTAGTCACCATTCACTTCCACTGTTTAGGAGATTACACAATACTATTTTCCTGTGAAACTCCAGCAGTGTTTTGTGGACGTCAAAATTAAATCCGACCTTCAGTTGGCATGAGAGTGAATAGATAATGACTGAATTTAAATTTTTGGGTGAACTATTCCTTTGACTGTTTATTTCGGGCAATATTCAACATAAATTAAAATGAGCTTTTAATAAACAGAGAAATTAGTCAGCAGAAACATTCCTAAATCCTACACACTGGTCCTTTAATTTGTAAATCTGAAATACTTCATAGATTATGTTCTCATCTAACAAACTCTTAATAAATATCAGAGATGCAAGATATAGATTGCCTGTATCTCATGGCTGATACTGATAACATTTTCACATTTTTGTATTTTTGGTTCATATAACCTGTAGCTTATGCATACCCGAGGATAAGAGAGGCTCAGATGTAGTGAGCAAAGATGGATGACTTAATATTTCATAGGTCTGACTGAAGCAAATCTAACAAGACATCACATTACATCACTGTTGGAACAAAAACAAAGTAGAGTTCAAATGTTCATTAAGTTTTTCTAGTGAAGTTCATCAAAAAACTTTACAAAAATGCCTTAACTTATGCAGTGTTTGCCTAAGAATTTGAATTAAATGCTTTGACAGTCTGTCAAATCAGATATTAGTATAGCCAATATTCATCAGGCACTCCCCCACTAATACCAGTATAAACCAATATCACTGGATTGGTGAATATCAGCCAATAATTTATCTGCCTAGACATTTATTGAGAATCCCTATATTAGTGTTCTTCCCACCAGTCAAGCATGCGTCAATCTGACATCACCCATGAATTGTGGAAACCAGATACCTGACATGGACATACATGAGGGGGTCCCTGATATATTTTCTATAATCTTAACTGTCCTTGACTGAGAAAATTTTCACATTTTTGTGTCTTGGCTGACTCATGCAGGGGCTCTGTTGGGTTTTTCATGTTGCCCAGGAGAGGTGAAGGATTCCTCTTTCTTAATCCCTGGCTGTGTCTATGGCTTTATTGCTCATGCACCCAGGTAAAATTAAACTGCCATTCCTTATTTGTGCGCTAAATGCTTATAATGCTTATGTTCAGACAGTTTTACATCTGAGTCGCTCCCACTCACTTAAGTGAAAGCAGCATTAGTTGCATACTCTACTGTAAGTGCTGTGCTTAAAAGCAAAAACTTTGGCAGTAATAAAAGTATTATAAATTCAGTGTTGGCGTTGAATGAGCACCGACTGATGGAAAAAAAATCTATGCCTTTGTTTCTTTGAATGGTGCATTGCAGTTAAAACACTGCAGTCACCATCTTTAGTGTGTAAATTCAGTTGTCGATCTCAAACACTGGTTCGTTTTTTCTTTCCTCTATTTCTCTCTGTCCATATTTGGGCCTTATTGTAGGATGGAGATCGACTAGAACCTATACACTTCATCTATACTTAGTTGTAAGTGTGTTTGTGTGTGAGAAAGCATGTGTGTGTGTGGCTACGAGCAGCAAGGGCCTATTTGAGTTCACACTTCACAGAGCATCAAATGGATAAATCAATTTGAAGGCTTGCGGGAAAGATAAATGTATGTGGAGTGTGTGTGTGTGTGTATGTGGGGGTTATGCAAACAAAGCTCCACAAGCATATTCACATGCCCCAGTTCCTGTGTGTAATAATGTGCACGTTGGCCATGCAGTTACCACACTGCACACATAATTGATAAATGCATACCATGTGTGCAAATGTGGTCCTCTGTGTGTGTGTGTGTGCGTATGCAGATTCATTTGCATATTGCATACTTATACAGCTGCCTGCATATTATGGCTGCAGCATCCGTCATGCTCCATCACGTGCAGGGTGAAGTGATTGAGAAGGGACCATAATGGGTCATCTTTGCATCCATAAAGGGCCTGTCACACTGCCTCCTCTGAAGAGCTCTCATTACAACGAATGTGTGCACGTGTGTGTCCCTCCCTGTGCAAACTGACAGTCTTCCCAGCTATAATTTAATTGAATCTTTATCATTTACCTGTAGACCGCCAAGAATCTTCCACAATGATGAAACTGAACCATCCATCACAGTGAACCTCATGAGACACGAGACTTGTGGCCAGCGGCCCATTTCTTGCCCAGATTTGTGCGCTGGTTGTGATTTTCAACACTTACTGTTGCCAAAAACCTGCTGTTGAATCAACTACAAACTGCAGTTTAAGAGAGAGTAAGAGGGGAGTGGAGAAAGCAAAGTGTCAGTAGATAATAAACTACAATGTGGCCGCACTTCATTGCGTAAGTGCTCATAAGGAGTTACAGCACACTTAGGATGCTGATGATGCAAGAATGTTTTTATTACGACTCGCTGTCCTCACGGTTTATGAGTGATCATTTAACATTATCACTTTTACTTCTTGGAGATAATGAAATTGTGTCTCTTAAAGGATGAAAAAAAACCCTACAATGCTGCACATATCATTATGAAGCACTTACAGAACTTAATATGGGCAATGTGCAATATCAATATTCCCTCTGCGCAATGGTGAAAATTCAACTGTTGAGTCTGTTTATATTGAATATATTGTTCCTATTTTTATATTTCCTTTTGTTTAAGCTGTTCATATTTTTTATATTCCCCCTTCGTTTATATTGCTTGTTTACTTGTTTGCTATTTATTATTTTTTTATTGGTGCTTCTGCTGCAACACTGAAAATTTACCCGTTGTGGGACTGATAAAGGAATATCTTACGTGTCGGATGAGATGGCTCATCAACTGATTGCAAAGAACGTCAGATAACCTTTGATTGGTAAGTGATGAATAAAGATATGAGATGCTCATATTCTTAATTTAATATAATTAGTGCTTGAGGCTGATATAATATGTCATCAAGCAGTTTGTGTTCTTGTCAGTTGGGCTGAATTATTATCCTGTATTAAACAAAAGACAGAGTCTAGAGCCATGCCATTAGCCTGCTCGCTTGCTAATATTTGCTAATAAGCTCTAAACACAAATGCAGGTAATAGGAGTGCAATATTTGTGTGTTTTCCTTAATTGATAGTTGAACACATTAACAATCAATAATTGATTGATAATTACTACGATACAAAATGCACGACTTCTCAGTTTAAGTTCTGTGTAAACAATTATAGCAGCACATTAGTGAAGTGAAACATTAATTTATGAAGCACAAACATTTTCAACAAACAGAATAATAAAACAATAAGGCTGTTTCTGGAAACAGCTTCTCTATCTACAGAGGCCGCCATGTTGTGCTGCCATGTTTCTACGGGACCCAAGAGTGGACGAACCAAACACTGGCGTTAGATAGGGTCATTCACAAGTTTCTCAGCCACCGTAGTTTCTCCAACACACACGGAAGGGGATGGTAATGTGAGGCGTTTGTAATCTGCAGGCTCACCACTAGATGCTGCTAAATCCCACACACTGGCCCTTTAACAATAACCGAGAAGATTAAATACTCAAATGAAAATACCCATTAGTTACAGCCCTGCTTGTATATTCTGAATGTGCTAGCTTGCCACAGGAAGCCACAACTTTCCAAAATATTCAAGGTCTGTACAGTGTATTTTGAGCTATGGCAGAACTGGGGGTATTTTTGTCTGTTTTCTATTCATACTCCAACGCAAATCAATGTTACATGACGCCAGTGTTGACGCTGCTAAGTCCCTCACCCTGGCTCCTTCTCCTCCTCTGTAACATACAAAGTAATTACATCTCTTTCCACTACACACCCCTCCCTCGCACACACCACACCCTCGTCTCTAGGCTCCAAATGTCAGCCTCATCAGCTCAATTATCCAGTGACTTTAACAACATCCTTACATAACCCATTTAGCGGTGTGCTGTCTGAGGGCTCGGAGATGACAAACTTCCACCGCCACCCTCACGCCCAAATTATTGTTTCCACCTTTACTCACCTGCACGGAAGGGCCATTTAAATAGATGCTGTTGTATTAAATTCATACACTTCAGCCATGTACTTATTTACTTCCACAATACTTGTGTTGTGCGTCATATCATCCTCTTAAAGACGCTTTAGAGGATATATTTTTATGGAGCCTGTTTGTATTTGTTTGCGTATGTTTCCCTGCTGCCTTGTGTGTACGTGCATTGTAATTCCAAAGGTCAATGAATAACTGAATCATTCCTGTGAATACATAATTTGCTTATTCATGAACTTCCCCAAATAGATCCTTCAGGGTCCTGTCACTCAACCGTTTTCATTCAGATATCTGCCGCTCGCTTTATTTCCAGCTCTCCAGCGAGCGTAGCATTTTATTTATGGATCAACATTTAAGGAGAATAGATTTGCTTTGATGAGGCAAAGCTCCACACTGGAGGAGACTTATGATCTATTTTTGTGCAACAGCACATGGGACTCACGTGCCTGGTAATAAAACGCCCTTGATGTGTGCCCTTTGTCTCACAGAGAGAGAAAAAGCCGCACATGCATACATAATGGGGGGGAAACTATTTTGAGATGATTTTTTTTTTCTTTTTTGACTGTGCAATTCATTTGCCTGCTAGTGGAAAATAGATGTGAATCACTCACCATGGCTGCTCTCCAACATCCATTCACTCTACACTCTCTATTCTTCTGTCCTGATTTACTCTGTCACTCTGTCATTCTGACTCTCCTCCTTTACTTCAACTTTTCATCTCCTTATTTTACCCTTTTATTTCTTTCACGCTTCACCCTTTATCTTACAACTCTAACAAAACACCTTAAATTTACCTGTACCATGATATAGCCTGTGACTGGGTTCCAGCTACAAAGATTAATTTAAACAAAGATTATTTATAACCTTTCATAAATGCCCATCTAAGAATGGGTGTTGCAAATAAGCATTTGCAACAGATGCTGTGATACTTGCTATTGTTTTCAGCTTGTCAGTGTATATTGTATTTGTCCCTATCAAATAAACCATAAATGAATAAATAAGAGTTTAGCAAAACTAAGTTTAAAATGAGTAATACTAAGCAGGGCTCTACTGCACAAATAAAAACTTAACTCTGTTCATTTAATTTTGGTTGGTTTGGATTTTCCAGAGTTTAATCAATATGAAGAGGCTTGCTCACCAGAGTGGGAAATTAACTTTTTAAAATGTGAATACCTACCAGCAACTAACAGATAAATATCCAGTTTCAACAGCCACTTAATAGTAAGTCATTATTTTGTGTTTGTGTGTGTCTCTTTTTTACCAGCACTCAGCTGGTAGCTGGTGCAAATTTCCCACCCTCAAAATTAAAACAGTAAATAATAATAAAATAAATAAATAAATTTGAATGCTATTGAGACCTAGTAAGTAAACCAGAAAACCAGAAAGAAAACTAATTTTAGCTTAAAAAAAGAATAACAAAGGGTTACATTATCTGCTAGCTAACTAAAAAGGTAGTTAGTCTAGTTAGTCTGCCCATGATGGCAGAGAAGCTCTAATTCTCCTCTTTTGAGAAAAAAATTGTTGGCCAAATTATTGGAGCAACTTGATTATTTTTTTCCCCACCTCATCTCAGAAAGGCAGCAATTTTAAATTAAAACTCCCCAAGAGTACCTTTAAAGTGAATACCGAATAATATTTTGACGTTTTTGTGCAACAGAGATAGATTCAATCTAGGTTTAGAGTACAAACTAAACTGAGGTTTAAAGAGAGATTAAAATGTAATCTTTCTTCATTTTAAGCAAATTGAAATGTTTGGAGCAGCATAATTTAAAGTTAAACCATGATTTAATCAGGTTTAAGAATGAATCCTTGTAAGTGCAACCCAGCATATAAATTTTACTGGGTATTATTCAACTCTGTCCATAATTTCCCATGCTTCCCTCGCCCTCTTCTGCTCTTTGAGGGCACCCTGAGTAGCCTGTGTGATGTAATTGTGTATGAGAGTCATGTCAGGAGGCTGAGCAGGAGATTATAGATAGAAATGGAGTGCAGTGCCGACAGGAAAGTGAGGGGCAGGGAGAGGGAGCTCAACGTTGCCTGTGATGTTTTTAGGACTTCATGTCATCCTCTTTAAAATCAGGCTGTCGTTATAAATCTTGTATGACTGTGAAACCTGTACGTGCACTGTCTTAGACATATGTTTTGTGACCGCAGGACTGTGAAAAGAGATACATAATACCAAAAGACAGAGTTTGATCCAGGGCACACCACTACAACAATGATCCCTTTAAAGAGGAATACGTTGATGTATTGGGAAATATCAACTAAAGTTAGAGGGTATATTCATCCAGTTTTATGAAACAGGAAAAGAGACAGTCACTTTGTATTTGGGCATCAGTTATGACACTTTACAGTATAATAATACACACAGAAATCATGACTTCAATCAACTTGGTCTCTAAATATCTGTTATGTCTGTAGTCCTGTACCTGGTAATGCCTGAAAGCAGCCTCTCCCAAACTTGGTTGTGACCCAAAATGGGTCACAGACACTGTTTTATTGGATCACCAATTGGCAGAGTAAGAGTATTTTCCTAATTATAACAGAAGAGGGAGGTAGGCTAGTTTGGTGAAAGGAATTCAACGGTTTGGGAAATACTTTTTTATCTTTACTGAGAATTAGATGAGGAGATCAATACCACTGTCATGTCTGTATACTAAATATGAAGTTATACGACTAGCAGCTGGTTTGCTTAGATTATTACCTTCCTCTTCCTTAAAAAATATCTGCCAGCACCAGGAAACTATATGCTGAAACTGTTTCTTTCCTATGTACATGGGATTCTCAGATTCACTCAAGGAGAACAATCTCCCCTGTATTGTTTATTTATTATACACACTCAGAACAAAGCAGAACATGTTTTTTTTATACAAGCTGTATTTATTGTCTAGCAAATCTTGACAATACGGGAAACTGTATGTGAGCCTCAGCATGAAGAGACAGAGGATAGAATTTGATATTGTCATACACGATGTGTGTCCTCTCTATTTCCACTCACAGCTTCTCCCTGCTGCCTGAACTGCTGCCTCTTGTCTGCTACTGTAGCACCTCCTTTAGCCTGAGCATCCTCAGCTATGACACCTCTCATCCTCTGTAGCGCCTTGCTAATGAAACCAGTTAGGTTAAGGAGCTTTGGCTAATCGCTGCATTTTTTTTAAAGGTTTTATTTCTCTCTTTCCATCTTCCTGAAGCTGCCTTTCTCCCTTGCTCTCCCTCCGACTCCCTTGCTGAGTTTATTGCCCATTCCAGCTAAATCCACACAACCCTTCTGTGCTATTGTAGATAACACAGCCTTGGCTTGGAGTCTCGGGGATCTGTCACTGCAGCATTATAGGATACATAATGTGCAGGCATGACATGAGCCTTGACACCTACTGTAGGCCCTTTTAAACGTGGAGTGAGTTACACACAGTCATTTCACGCGGGGCAAACATTAAAACCGTTTGTTAGCTGAATCTGCCTAAAGGGAGCTAATGGCTCAGGTTCATTACCGTAGTCAGCTTTGTGGTCCTGAGTAGACTCGTGTGCATCAACACTGTCTGCTCCCATCATCACTGTTTACTCCGCAGAGGCAGCGTGTGCTTTGGCTTTTTTTGAGAATGGGAAATGGGAGCAACAGCAGACATCATGAGTCAAGTTTTTCCGCATTTCCGTGACTTATCTCTCGGGGGAAGTTTCTGGCTGTTGGCACAGTCTGTCGATGATTTAATGTTTTTTTTGTTTGTTTTTTGCTTTTTTTGAAACATCGTCATGACCATCCCTTTGAATGAAAACATGTTCTAAAAACTATAATAATCCAGCCATATTTCTAGTCTCACAACAGTGAAGCAATGAGTCAAAGGGATTATCACTGTGGAGACACTGTGGAGACTGTTTGAGATGTCGAAAATCAAATAAATAAATCAATAATAAATTTGAGTACTGTTGTGACCTAGTACGTCTAAAAGAGGGGAGTTTACTTTCGGTTACTCTGTATTCCTTACCAAAACATTACGTAGTTTACTAGCTGACTAAAAAGTCAACAAAAGTTTATTTTAATAATAATTAATAATTTATTTTATTTTATTTTTTAGTTATTTCGTCATTTTGCTTTTATTTTTTTTGTGGGGAATCATCATGGCCATCTGTCTGAATAGCTACATTGTTTGCTTGCTAATATTAGTAAAAAGGTTGCCAAAACGTTACATTATTTGCTGTTTACTCTGCAGAGAACATTTTTTGAGAATAGGAAATGGGAGCAGCGGCAGGCATCATGAGTCAAGTTTTTCTGCATTTCCACGGCTTATCTCCCACAGGAAATTTCTTGCTGTTGGCGCAATCTGTTGATGATTTGTTTAGTGGTTTTTTGTTGTTGTTTTTTATGGTGCCTGACTGAAAACATATTCTACAAAAAAATAATTATAAGCCAGTAGAAGTTTGTAGATCTCATTGTTTCCTATTTATTTTTCAGTCTCCACTATTGTGTAGCGATGAGGCAAAGGGATTATCACTGTGGAGACTGTGAGATGCCGAGCAAGCTGGAGACTGAAGGTGCTGCCAGCTAGAAGCCTCTTTAACCTTTATCAGACTGCAGATAGCATCTCAGATAACCTTAAAAGACAGAGGGAGGGAGGGAGGGAAGGAGTAGGAGTGAGGAGTGGGAGGGATGAAAAGAGGACTTAGCAGAAGTAAGGAAGGAAGGAAAGACAGTAGTAAGGAGTTTGTTACAGATATTTTCTCCCTAAGGTGATGGGAAGGTGGTCAGTTCAAGGTCAATGAATGGTATAGAGTGTACACTGAGAGCCAAACAATGTCCTGTTCCACCTGTCCATTATGTTGAAATGTTATTTGTGTTTCCCTTTTTAAACCCTCACACTCTTTTTTTATTTCCTCTTACTCCTGCCCTTTGAGTCTGGCTGTCGATCTATCTGTCTACCTATCTGTCTGTCTGTCCCTGTCTCTCCTCCTTCCCCGCCTCGTCTGTCTCTGTGCCGCACTGATAAGAAAGTGCCCGCCCTGTCTCGGAGGAGAAACCATGGAAACGCACCAGCCACGTGTTGACATCACAGCGTGTTAAATATAACCGCCTCCCATGCCACACAACTAGTTGTTCTGCCGTTGATCCTCGCCTGGCTATAAATACATGGTTTCCTTCCCATAATTGCAGCTACGACAGGCTTGTTTGGATGGAGGGAGAAATAGGAAATGCCAGAGAGAAAGAAAGTGTGCCGCCTTCTCTCTATCTGTGTCTCACCACTGTGTGTGTGTGTGTGTGTGTGTGTGTGTGTGTGTGTGTGTGTGTGTGTGTGTGTGTGTGTTTATGCCCTCATTTCTCATTACAGCCCAATCAAGGAGATTGGTAGAGATTGCAAAACTCTTTGAGGTAGCCTCATTTAGGACAAACACACTACAAAGAGACCTGATGCACATAAAAACAGATCATTCAAACAGCATTTAAACATTTTGGTGAGGTGTCCTCACAAAAGCGTGTCCAAGCTGTTTGAATTAATGAATGAAACACTTATTGCCCGAAGGGAATTTTAGTTATGCACAGCGAGAATAAAAGGACATCAACAACCATAATAAGAAAGCATAATTTGGGGAAATTAATAAAGGGCCTAAACTACAAGTTCAAGAAGGTGCCAGATACCAGACAGACCAAAAGGATGTGATGCCTTTTTCAGTCCACATCCTGGGCATGCTCCCTTTGCCCTGATGATAAAAGTACCTATGCAGGTCCTAGAAGGTGCAGTGGGTCTACTGTGATCTTGTAAGTTAAATTCATGGTGCACTGGTCCGTCATGTCAGTAATGCTCCACGTATTTCATCAGTAGCAACTCAGTTTGATACCTTGGCTCTGTCCTCTAAGTATTTTAATTGTGACGTAATCATTAATTTAGACTCTAGCCTGATTAAAGGTAGAGTAACTGACTCAGAAGGAAAGATATTTGATAGTTGAGTCTTTTTCCCAGTCATCAGATACAGACACTTTGGGTTGGTTGCTCAGACCAACCTGGAACTGAGACTCAGACTCAGCAATCAACTATATCTTCCGAATTGCTTATTCGCTTAGTGTTAGGACCATACTCTACTTGTCAAGATGCACACATGTTGACTGTTCATGGTAACTTCAGGAATTAGACATTTTGGGAAATACCCTTATCTGCCTTCTTGCCAAGAGTTAGCTGACAAGATCAATGCCAACTTCATATATGTCAGCCAGAACCCTACAGTAGCTTAGCTTAGCATAAAGATGGTTTTGCCATCAGTGGACAAACCAGGCTTGCTGTATCTCCCCATTTCCAGTTTATATGCTAAGCTAAGCTAACCAGTTGATGGTGGCAATCATCTCTAATTCTCTGCAAAAAAGTGAATAAGCCATTATCTTGAAGAAAATTAAGGTTTTCTATGGTTTTGAACAACCTCAACCAAAGTAATAACAAAAGACAGAATATTGGAAAGAACAACTCAACAAAATATATAACATAGGTATAGTCATTTTTAGATATTTCAAGGTATATAGGCTAGAGAGGTTGAGAGCACAGTTTTCAAAACAGACCCTTCAGAAATGACTATCTTTTGAGGAAGCCAAACCTATTTGGGCAGGTAGAGATTATGTTTATTAAAGTAGTGATTCATCTGTGTGTTGTTGAAACTGATGCCAAACACAAAGAGACTGTCCCTTCACCTATTCTGCCAAATTGGATGAACATACTCGCTGAGTGAAGTTGACAGTCTGGATTTGAAACCAATCGTCTCACTTCACATCCACATATTTAAGAGCACTGAGCCAAGAAATTAAAAAGTCTGTCGCAACCAGTTTTTTATGGCCTTTGCACTTTGGCTGCACAGTTTCTTTTTGATTGAGTTGTCAAAAAATAACAGAGCAAAAGTCACGTATGTGAAGTTGTATATGTGGGGTATTTTCTGCATTGATGCATATATAACCCATATTGATGAGGATATGTACCTGAATATACTGAAACTTTTAAGCCAACATGGACAAGAAATCTTTAAAGGGATCTGGGATTGTATGAGATGATCTGTTGGCAGTCGGCACGCCCCCAGTTTGGGAAAGCAGTGAGGCGCACCAGCACAGAAGCACAGCAATCTACTGCTGTGGTCAGGGTCAGCAACAAAACTTCTTTTAACCACTTAAAAAAGTATATGAAATATGAAATATAAATTCCTCATAGTAGTCAAAGCAGTAATTTTATGGTGCACAGCTTTTTTTTGTTTCAAAAGGACGATTTGGATTCACCTGAGTCACACAATAACACAAACAAAATTAACAAATAAAGACAGCAGTAGACCAGCAACTCCTGTGTTTCAAATAATCCGAACTATCCCTTTAAATTGCACAGAAAAATGGTAAATTTGAACATCTACATTTCCATGACAGCTGGGGAAGGTTATGTGATACAGTCAAATCTGCAGAACAACTACTAAAGGGGCCTTATGGAGAGATTGTTTTGTCAGCTACTGTTTCCAAGGTCAAGTGTTCACTGTCAATCAGCATCTGAGTAGAGCACACAATTGCAGTTCTTACCAGAGCAGATTGATTTAGTGGTATTGATCCAGAATCTATTTGCTTCTGGTCATTTCATGCCTTCTGGACAAAGCAGTTTAAATTGTGCAAAAACAGTTTGTTATCCAACAAAGAACCGTAAGGGCTGACACAAGTGAGACACGTTTTCTTAAAGCATGTTTGCAGCAGCAGCAGTGAGATAAAAAGACGAAACCAGATTGGACAGTAAAGTGTCTTGAGTCTGTCTGCCTGTCTTTATGTAACTGTCACTGGTGCGCAAGGGAGATGTTGTGAGCAGAGAGCATTGCATGTTGTGACTCAGTCTCTTAGCAGCCACCTCATCTTCACAACCACGCGGGTCCCCAGAGGCCGCTGCACGGCCGACCAATCAGAGGCAGAAGCCACAGTGACCAAAAGGCCGGTGCAGCACTGTCGCCGGCCGAGAAATGGTTCCAGTCTAGGAAATGGACGTGTGTGTGCACTGTATGTGAGTTTTATAGTCTCTGAGCATGAAGTGAGACAGTAGCTACCTCAGTAGGCTGTGTGTGTGTGTGCGTGTGTGTGTGTGCCTCTGTCCTTTTCGATCCCATTGTCTCCTAATGCAGTTTAATCTCCCTTAAACCCAGATGATTTGTTATTTCCCCCGCTCCGCCACACACTCCTGCACATGCACACACACGTTTAAAGATCCTGAGGTACTTCTTCAACATGTAGCCTAACAGAATATTTGTGTAATAGATAGAGGTGATAAGTAACTAAGTATAAATACTTTGTTACCAGACTAAAGCAGATCTTTTTTTTTTTACGTATCTGTACTTTGCCTCAGCATTTATGTTTCAGACAACCTTATACTTTTAGTTCCTGCATTTTAACACAGATATCTGTACTTTCTACTCCTTACATTTATAAATAGACTCAGATATCAACAGATAACAGATAGATATAGATGCATGACAAACTTAACAAGATAAAAACGGTGTAAAGGATGTAACGAGATGAAATAGACAAAAGAGAAAAGGTGATGTGTTGTTAGCCTTGCACAGAATCAGCTTCTGAGGGCTACTTTTTACTTTCATGCTATGAGTACATTTCAGAGGCTGTACTTTTAAACTTGAGTAAATCACAGTCTTTCTATTCTCAACCAATTGAAATTTAGTCTTCTGAAGAGCACAAAGATCCTGGCCTCAGTATTATTCTTTGTAGATTCTGACATGATCATACCATTTTAGCACTTACAAATTCAGATTGCCCATTAAAAATCAGGGATTTTATGTACTCACAGATACATCTTTTGTACCCCATTCAGGCTTCATTTCCTTTTTCTATTGTCAGATGGATTTTCAATGCCTTTGTAAGTACAATTGATGAAAAGATAACTCCTCAGACTCCTCGCTGTATTCTTTAATATATCATGAAGTTTCACACCCACTATCTCAGATAACCAGTGTTCAGTGTCAAACCAAATCGTCCAATGCACACGTTTCCCGAAGTGTACCCTGAACATATGTAAAAGAATTTGTTAGACATATAGTTTAGAAAGTTTTGGGGACACATCTTGGAAGGCACATATTCTGTCCTCAGTATTTTTCTCTTTAGATTTTGAAATTATCGTCCTGTCCTACCTCTTACGAATTCAGATTTTACCCATCAAAAGTCAGGGATTTTATGTGCTCACAGATGGTAGTAATTTCTCTTTTCTCCATTTACACTTATTCTTCTCTATAGCTATTGTCCTTCAGTACATTTCCCATTAATAATAATAATGGATTTTCAGTGCTTTCTTAGGTACAACTGATGAGTGAAACAAATCATTCAAATCTTCACCGTCTCCTTTAATACATCTTGAAATATACAAAGTCTTGGATTAAAATTAATTTTGATAGTACATGAGTTGAATACAAAACATGATATTAACATTAAAGTATCCATGTGAAAGGGCGTATACTGTGTGTGTTGTGTATTTGCATCAATGATGGGGAAAGAAAAGAAGGGTGCATTGAAATAACTCACATAACTGACCTGTTATCACATTCATTATATAGAATTTCCATTTAAAGCGTGTTAATCAATTTCCATTGTCTATTCATGAATTCTTGTTTATACATGATGCCGGCTTCTCTCTTGAGACAATATATTTCAGTTTGCTCAACAGCATGGTACCAAAAATACTTCAAAAGTAGCTTAATAATTTTCTGCTGAGTTTCCCCTCTTAAGTATAAAATTATTGAAAATAGGCCCCTTCATATCCGGGATAATTTTGAATATCAAAGCAGGATTTGTTCTACTTGAAAACTAATGACTACAAAGACAGTTACCCTGTTCAGATAACTTGGGTACAGAGATAGAATTAAACAATGGCTGTTCTATTGATGAATAAATGCAGTTTTTTAATAGAGGCTCATTCTGAGCACAGATACATGCTGGCTTCATTCACAACCACGTGATGTACTATTAATTTTCACCGGAGCTGAATACATGGGCAAAGGTCAAAACTAGTGCTTTCTGATCTGTTTTTAAAAACGGTTGTCAGATAGTCAGAACATTAAACAGGTTCCTCTTGCTTTGATCATTCCTTATATTCATATTGACCTTTCAGTGATTCCTTCATAATGTGCCTCCAGTGTAAGTGATGGCGACAAAAAAATGCTAATATGTCATTTAAATCAATTGTATATATTCTCTAGTCTAGTCTTTTGTGTATGAAATTCTCTTGTTGTCATTGTGTCACTACACTGCAGCTCAACAAGGGAACAATATTCGGAGAAACATGCATGATACTCAGTCGAGTTAAACTGTTGAAGCATCATAATGACTGTAGATAAACTTCTGAATACATTTTAACAGAGGATGACTTGAACTTGGCCACCCATCACTTTCGTTAGAAACTTATTAGGATGGGATCTCTCAATGTCCAAAGACTAATTCAGTGTAGACTGGAAAGCCTGACAATTATTTTAAGACTGACTGAAAATTTGTGAAACTATCCTTTAAATTGTTAGGATTCATCCCCTGGTCACCATGAAGGTCTGTACAAAATTCCATGACCGTTCATCCTATAGTTAATGAAATACTTATTTGTGAACAGCTGTCCAACCAACATTACCATCCTTTAGTCACACTGCAAGCTAAAATACTGTAACAATGGAAAGGCTAACATCTTCTTTGCACCAGTGAATGAACCCAAAGATCAAATTTGCCACAATGACGGGTCATTATCATTCATCAGCTCCCAGACGCTGTGGTACCTCCTTTAATATACTGAAATTAACATTCATATAGAGCTTGTGGACATGACATCCCACCTTCCCGAAAGGTCACAGTGCTGATACACAGAAACACTGACTTACTGAGTCCATGTGAGCAGACAGTGACTAAGCTTTGTCTCCTGTGTCCCCTGTGCTTCTTTGTTTTCTTTCTTTTATTCACAGTATCCTGTGAAATGATGACTAATAAGCAGGTGGGATCTGGGTCATGGACTGCACTTAATAGAAAATTCTGCCCCCAACTTTCTTGCAATATAATAGATTGTCTGGCAAACTTGGATTGTACTCTGGACACAATAAAACCATAAACAGGGCTGCAGTGCTTTTGATTTATGCCTGCTGACCTCTTTATCATTTCCTAAATGCTGTAGCATGAGGGCCTGCTCATACTCAAGCCTCACTGTGGTGGCAGACAGATAAGAGAGTCTTAATGTAGGTCAGAGGAGAGGGAAAGCAGTGCGAGGGTCAAAGGTGAAGAGCAGGTCTATCTCCTGTGTGAGTTGCTGGAATTCCTGCCCTCTGAATATATACCCCCGTCTGAGCAAGGAGACTTTGAGAAGAAGTTTGGCGGTGCTGTATTTAGCAACCTTGACCTGCTTGAGTGATGTCTGAGGACTCGGGCAAAGGGAGAGTGAGAAATTAGGCTAAGGCAGATAGACGTTAACCCCTCCACTCTGTTGTAGGCATGCACACAATCCATTCATTTTTCTAAACACGAGCCATGAAGTTTGGCAATCGCAACTCATTAGGCAAACATACCTTGGTACAGACCTCCACTGCATCAAAATCCAGCCAAGCAGACCCCGTCTACTGAAGGTGCACAGAGACATCGTTATCTGTTCAACAAAATTATCTGACTCCATAATCCAGTCCAAGATGACCTCCTAAAAGATGACATCCTTAGGGTGTTTTTCATGTTAGGTATGCGTAGGACCGTGCCTGAGTATGATTGCTCACCCTCCACTCCCACACAACATCTGTTTATATTACTACTATGGTGTAGAAAGGCCTGCCGATCACAAGATCACAGTAGCTTTCCACTTCCTTATTTTGGTTACTTTTCTTGCCTGATGCAAACCATACCCTAGGACACATAAACTGTACTTGAAACCACCTTTTCAATATGGTGTGCAGTGTTCATGCTACTCAGATGAACTGAAGAATTGTATGAACTGAACCCCACCAAGAACCCCCCTTTAAATGAGGGACATTGAGCAATGAGAAACTGAGAAAAATGTTATACAAAATCAAAAAATTGTTTTTTTGCATTGGAAATTCATACTTTTTACAGAAAAGATACAGAATATATCCTTCAGTTGAAGGGAATAATTGTAAAATGCAATTAAGCTGCATTCATGCTTGTCAGTGTCTTATTCTTACTGCAGTTCACAGTACTAGAATATTACACATATATTCATATTTTAATATATAATGTTTAAAATTAAGCATTTGTATGGAATGTGCTCAAAAAAAGTAAAAAGTCATATTCTGAACTAGAGTATTCACAGCTACTGTAATTTAGTAGTAATGGACTATTTACAAAAAGCAGTCAACTTCTTAACCTAGTAACTATAGTGTATTCTCATCAAAAAGGTCTCAGATACAACCAGTAAAGGGTTAAGAAATTTAGGTGGGAACAGCCTGGTAAGTGACATAACACAATCATTGATTGGTTCTAAGAGGCTGTTTACAAATCAGCTGCAATCTGATTGGACTAAACCCCCAGTAAACCTCCAGCTCCTGTCTGAACAGGAGATACTGTTTGATTGTAGTAACAACGCAGCGGCACTCTTGATGGAGTAGCAGGAGGCTTTCTTTCTCTAAATACCTGAAATTCTGCTAAAACCACAGATGAACGACTAGCCTACAATTATGCACGATGTCGACTAGTGGTTTTCATCATCGACTGTACTTTGAACGTTAGTGTTACATTTTGGAAGTTGTTTTTTCAAAATAATGATGACCAACTCTGAGTAGACGAAATGCGTTTTTATTGGATTATTTGCACTTTTCACTTTACAGCATCCCGTGCACAGCTATCATTCTGCAGGTCTTTGCAATCATACCTTATAGCCCACAAGATAATTGCTCGGGGCAGTAACACCAGCAAGACATTACCTGCCCCGCTTTGAGCTATTGTGGCCTTTAAATTGGATGGCGAAATTGCCTTTTGGGGAATCTCCTATACAATCTAACCAGGCTAAGCCCTAATTCATTCCATTTAGATTGTATGTGAATAGCATCCAGCGCCAGTTCCCTAGTGATCACATGAATAAATATAAGGCGTTCTTATGGGTGTGTGCATTCTGCGTATTAATTCTCTGCTTTCTCTGTGATCTAGTGTGCAGATATTTATAGCGTCACAGATTTGCATATGTATGGAAACTGTTTGTCAGGTTTCTTTTTAACAGCACACCACAGGAATTTGTTCTGGTGCAGACAATACTGGAAAGGCAAAAGTGTGTGTATGTGTGTGTGTGTGTGTGTCTGTGTGTGTATGTGTGTCTAGAAACTGATCTAGAGTGTCAAAGGACCTTTGACCTCTGCAGTCATTCACACCTCTGGCCACTCACTCTCCTAAGATGTCTATTCACAGCCATGTTCTTTGAAGTATTAATATGAGAAGTCCTGCCACAGTCTAAACATTCATCAGTTGTTTTTTGTTTTTTTCACTGGGAAAGTAATTTTGCATCCTGTTTGACCCAGTTTGAGCTCCTCTCCACCTCATGCATGACTTTGAAAATGCAGAGCAGTGGTTATTAAGAGTTTTGGAGGATGAAGAGAAGGGTGGCGGGGGGGGAAGCTTGGGCCAGATTTGTGAAATCAGGATGAAAAGAAGAATTTTCAACCCAAGCAACATGTGTGAGGACAGTAGGCTTAGACAACAAAGCTCATTTGAATCACTAGGGGCAGAATTTGTTTTTGGCTTATTTCTGATGGATGCTCCACATTTTAAGAAGGTTGAAGCTCAGGACTCGAAGTCTTTTCACAATGTCACTAGTTGTGATCTGACTAAGTGGAGAATAGTGAATACATTTTATTTTTTATTATTTTAAACTAACAGGGAATTATTCAAAACGTGTGCTCTCAGATGTCAAACAGAGACATTTAAAGCATTGCATTTTAAGAGTATAGTGTGCATAAATAGCACACACAAAAGTTTTTAAATCTTTCTTTTGGTATGCTATTTTGAGTGTACTGTTCTTTATTTAGCAGCTTTTCTACTGTGAACACACGACACCAGTGGTTCCCAAAGTGGGTGCCATGAGGACGGGCCATAGATGTCACACGGCATGATGTTTATTTAGGTCCCGATCAGACAGAGCACAGTTTTTGCAGTGAGAAGCACATTTTTCCAGTTGTTTTCTATTGGTAGTAAGCTTTTTGCATGCTGCTTTTGAGAGTTTTAGATGCTGGAAACAAGCAAACATTTCTAGCAAACCAAAATAAAAAGATACAAGAATTTCCTTCACAGTAAAATCAGCAACAATAAAAAAGACACAACATGCTGCCCGTCTGACAGTTGCTTCCGCCAGTTTTTAGGATCAAAATATTTCAAAAAGTTAACAAGAAATTGAAATGTCTAAGCATTCAACACAGTCTGACAGTAGTGATACATCTAATCCCTCAACTTGGTCTTACAGGACTGAATCTGAGCCGACCAAATCAAATTCAGCCCTGCTTGGCAAATGGCCTAACAGACAGGTGTCAGATGCTTGTGGGTGTATATATGTGTGATCTGAAAAAACTCAGTTTTATGGGTTTGTTGATCAAAGTATTTGACTGACGCATGAAGGCAAATAATGAATCGTTCCTTGCTACTATACTCTACACACATGGCTGCTGTGTCAATGGTGTCATTGTCATTCAGCTCAGAATTGAGGCAAGAATTGTGCTGGCTGTTTGCCTTGCAAAACTTGTCCAGTTTCACTTGACTTGAGACAGACTTCATTTTAATTAGGCTGTACAATAGATGACAGCTCTCCCATTCACTCAGATGCCAACAGAAAATCTTACTACACCAGAATGGATCAGTGAACAGCTCGCAAGACTCACTGAGTACCAAACACAAATTAAAATACAATTTCACATCGCATTAGTATTCATTTTCAATGGATTTGTTCATTTTAGAAGCACCCACACTGACAAATGTCTGCTAGCTGCTTCTCTCTAATGAATATACGACCACACTATCCTGTCATCCACCCCACGTCTGCCTGCTTGTTGCTATATTTATGTACATACGTGACTGCTACAGGGTTTCTGTGCAGGGCCCAGACCAAGTCATTCAGATGTAGAGCTAATAAAAGCCTTTCAAACACTCTATCGCTCTCTCTCTGTTTCTTCCTCTCTTTTCGGATCTTTAGTACACAAAAAGGAGCGCCCAAATCCCACCACAGATAACTACGACATACTTCCAGAAATGCATGGAAATTGATCTATGTTGCAGACACAGAAAGTAAAGCGGGGAGATATATGGAGCCAGCCAAGTGCTATAATTGATAGTTTGACAATTTGGTTGTTTACCGTCCTGTCAGACGTATTTATCAACATCCTCGTAGTGAATAATGGAATAAGTCTCTGTGTATATCTGGCTGGAACCGTGTGCATAGTCTGAGCTGCACCCAAAAGGTGAAAGCGTTACACAACTCAGACATGTGATTCCTTTCTTTTTACAAGAGCGATGGGGTCACACACACACACAAGCCCAAAATATCCATCGGTTGGGGGAATGAAGGTATGTGGGAGTTTGTGAGGGGTGGGGTGGGGGGCTCTGAAACAAAAAAGAATGACATTTGTAGCCTGGGGTTTCCCCTCAGCTCACCCTTCCAACTAACCTTTATACTGTAATCCCCCCCCTCCTTGTTCACCTTGCTCCCCTGTCCTCTTGCTTCCTCTTTCGGGGTTTTACATCACATTTCTACAGCAGGTTTTCCCACATTAATCTAGAGCCAAAGTAAACCTGAAACTCTGGGTTCCAGACAACCATTTGTCATAGCACGTTTACTAAAGATCCATTTCTTAAATATATCCTCACTCAACAGTATGTCATGTGATGCACTCAATTGTCCAGAGGGACTGATATATCTTTGTTGTTCAGTTGATTTACTATTTATTCATATTTAGCTTCCCTAACAAACAATATTTTTCACAAGCAGAAGCACAAGCAGAAGTTGTGAGCTACACGGTGGTCACTGTCTCCAGTCCAGACTTGGCTATGACAATAGGAGTCTTTTTTTAAAATCCCAAATGCAGTGAGAAGTAAGAATAAGAGAGAAGCCCTTCTGTTAGTGGATGATACACATGCAAACATAAAGGGAGCTGTTGTAATAAGTTGCACTTTATAAGCTTTTTCTGAAGCCTCCCACCGTTAACTGTTGAAGTAAATTCTTTGTCTTTGTCAGACTTTCAGAGTGAGTGTTGTAGTAGATACTCATATTTATCATTTTGATTCAATTCAGAATACTTTATTTATCCCTCAAGGGGAAATTTGAGGCAAAGAGGTGGAGTGTGAGTGAAGCTGAGGCGGCCGAATGAAGCAAAGTGGGTACACCCTCAATTATTTATAACTTTATGCTTTAATATTTTGAATTCATATGGGCGAGTTATATTAATTCACCCTCCATACAGTTGTCATGAACATGCATATTAGATGTAGAGACAAAAACGGTTTATTGCAAATATTTATTTCTACTGTAAAGTTGGTTATTTTAATATGGGAGTCTATGAGCATCAATTGACTTTTGGAGGCAGTGTCACATGGCTATCAGAGTTTCTTCTTTCAGCCCCAGAGGTTGCCACCTGGTTGGGAATATAATTAGTTTTTAAGGTGTTTGATAATAAACCAACCATAGTCAACCTAGGGACACATTTTACTTTCTTTTTCTTTTTTTTCCAGAACACCAGGTGAAAATAACTGCTTTTGTTACAGAGGTGGAACGGAGACTAGCTTTAGTGACATCAGGACTACAGCTCTCTAGTGCTAAATTGATATGACAAAGTGACAGTGGGCTTCATCCTCCCTTAAGGGAAATTTCATACATTTCTAAGTGCAACAAAAAAAGAAAGGACCTGTTGTGTCCATTGAGGGAAGGAGGGAATGGCCTCTATTTTGGATGGTACGTAACTGGAAATGCCCAGCTGAAAACCCCTGCTAGCTTAATGACATAATGACTTTAGCTCAATTGCAAAGGGTATGTTTATATTTCCGAGTGAGTGATAGTGGAGGGCAGAGACAGAAAGAGAAGGCATGCTCTCTGTCGCGCTCAGAGGGGATTTTCCTTGTCGTTCCTGCAGCTGCCTTTCTCTCTGAGCGGCCCTCTCTCCTCTGTCCTGTCCGATTCCTGCAACCATCCATGTCCCCGAAGGTCACATGATTCGCTTAAGATCCAACCTCTGACCTCCAACAACCTGTCATCTCGGGTTTCCATGGAGACGCATGTCATCCAGGCCACTGTGGCGTCTTGGCGGGTTATTTTTAACCCAGTGACAGCTTAGTGCACTGGAATGGGGGCTAAAGTCAAACTGCTGGGGGAAGTTCTGGGGACATTTAGGGGCTTCCAGAGTGGGGCTTCCCAGCTGTAGTGATATCATGCCAAGGGTGTCCTAGCAGGAATGTGAATCATCCATCCACATGATCCGTTGATGCAACGTTATGTCAGCCAGTGTTGGACACACGCTGCAACCTGGAAAGTCCTTCAATGAGTAGTCCTAACAACCGGAGACGGGGGATTTCAACTTGTGGGTGTATTTCCATTTCCTTGGATAAAGCAGGTGTTAATATTTAGGCTACAGTGTCAGAAGTTCTGTCATTCACAGGACTACAGGGGTGATAAATGGGGTTGTGTTTCAGAGTCTTTGTGTATATATTTGTCTGCTTGTGTGTGTAG
The DNA here is from genome assembly GCF_056507025.1 of Lutjanus erythropterus. Taxonomy (NCBI): domain Eukaryota; kingdom Metazoa; phylum Chordata; class Actinopteri; order Lutjaniformes; family Lutjanidae; genus Lutjanus; species Lutjanus erythropterus. The sequence continues at coordinate 18,664,578 of NC_139338.1, read as the reverse complement.
AGGTTTATGCGTTGCTTTCATTTAAGGCTTTTAGTCCCTAGTAAGTGAAATAGTTTCCATGTGTTGTGGCTTTCCAGAATACACAGTTTTTGGCAAACCACGTGAAGACATCAGCCCAAATAATATTCTGCAGCATGCTCGTAAAGGCACTCTTGGTTGTTGGTCCAGTGGAAACTTAGAGTCTCTTGTTTATCGGTTCCTATCTCTCGTGGTCAAGACTGAAACAGGGAGTGAAACACTGTGATCTCGTCAGAAGTGTGTTTGTAACTTCGGCAGCTGTTGTGTATGTGAACATTCGTGAACACCTGCGCTTGTGGAGCTTATTCTACGTCATGTTTCAATTATGTTACTACAAGATGTTCAAGTGGTATTTGCAAATATTTTGCAACAGTTTGTTTTTCCTTATAAGGTGTCTGTCAAGAAGGGTTTTCCGTGCAGCAACTGACAAACACAGAAAAGCATGTGAATGTATCTCAGTAAATATTTCTGTGATTCACAACATAGCTGTTTTTTTTTGCCCTTTGCTTTTATTTTATAGGACAAGTGAAGATAGACAGGATATATTAGCCTTTTACTAGATTGATCACAGGGTTGAGAGAGAGAGAGGGGAAGGCATAAAGAGCTGGAATTGAACCCGTGAGACCTGCACCTCTGCCCATCCCTGTAAGTCACAATTAATAAAGTTACACTGATGTGCCTTGTGTGTAAATGCACACACAGGATCTCTTTTACTGTGGAGACGCTTCACCCTATTTACCACCTGTGCTTCAACCAGTCACTGAAGGCTCTGCTACTTTTTAAATTATGACAAGCAGTGCAAGCTTTCCAGCTTATTTCTCTGTGTGTTGTATGGATGTGAGTGTTTCCCTTAACTAGTGATGAGAGAGGCTGCTTTCAGTTTCGTTTCAGCGTGTGAAGTAATGTCACTGCTGCAAATATTGAGGGACATTTAAGCAGCAAAACTAAAAATTGTAGTCATGAACCTGCCAAGACAGAGGAAACTCTCCATATGGAGGTTTTCATTTTAATCCTTCTCGCCTTTTCACAATATCAATTATTATGTATTTTATAGAGCATTGGCTTTGAGAACCTGTGGTTGGCACTTTTTAAAGATATTTTAGCCTTTTATTAGATTGATCACAGTGAATATGCAGACAGGAAACAGGGAGAGAGAGATAAATGGGGATGACATGCAACAAAGGTACCAGTTGGACCAAAAAAAATCTGCATAAATCCCAGGGCTTAAGTCTGTTTTCTTTTCTCTAATTATATGTTTGGCGCTGAGCGTTGCCAAAATGCAGGACTGGAGCTGCTGCTGACATGCTTTCACTAATTGTGTACCTGCGGTTTAAAAAAAATCTTTTATAACAAATGCTGAGAATGATTTTTGCAACTTCCACTTCAGTCTTTTGTGCAGTCTGTTCTTAAAATACCGCAGTGGGCTTAAGAAGCCTCGGGGAGCCATTTGTGAAATTGCGTCCTATTAATGGAGTCAAGAAGAGATGCCGGCGTTATATCACATCAGTTAACTTCAAACAGCAGTCCAGGAGGTCACTGCAGTGCCTCAGTCATGTAATCAGCCTAACAAAGGATTGGGTTTTCAAAGCAGGTGGAAACTTCCACTGTCCGTCTTCTGCCCCTGTGCCAAAGTGTCATGAAGTCAAGGCTGAGAGTTGACAGTCACACATGTTAATATTCTCTTACTCATGTACAGATGCCGGGTGCTGTGCCCGACTCTTTTGAATTCTTTTCTAATTAATTATGGCTGTTCAATACAAATATTTGACAATTTGTTATTTTACACTTAATTCCTCTATAGGACTATGTGAGTATGTTTTAATTCCTTTCTCTGTCTGTGTTGTGAAAACATCAGATTTCCACAAAGTCAGAGAAAGTAAAAGTGTGCATTCTCCTATAGTTACGGTATAAAATCCCAACGCACTACAGAGCTGTCTTCTGCTGGCCTGCTGACTGCGCTGAAGCTGCTGTCAGGTGTAACCTGCAACCTGCTCGTTTAGATATTCTACTTTTGCATTTTTGTCAACTTCTGTCTTATACACCCTCTTACTGTAAAGCACACAGACTGACAATGGAAAAAAAACAACTGCTTGATTTGCAGAATCTCAGTCGACTGAGGGGTCTTCGAATGATGATTTTAATCATCAGCTTTCGGGGGCAGCCCTAACAGATACACTTACAAACTCTACCTCTTCCCATTCTTGACTCTCTCCGTCTATTCCTTTTTATCTCTGACTCTCACACATGTCAGCACAGATCCAAAGGTCATGACCTCTCACTTACAACAACTCAGAACAAAAAGATGGAGAGCGAGCCAGGGGGCGAATGGCAGTTTCATTCTGCTGATGCAGAGCGTTTCGGAACTGTCCTCTTGCACCCAAGGGATGTCAGTATACTTTCTGTTTCTTAAAGCATCAGCTGTTTATACAGGGAGTTTGAAACAAACATCCCCGAGCAGTGAATTACCATCTTTCCATCCTAAGGTGGGTTTTCAGAGTCTGTCTTGTGTCAAGGCTAGAGTAAAGTGCTCTGATTTGCGTGTAATCTCCCCCCCTTGTTACTCACCTAATGGTCTGGCCCATGCCGACTGATGATGACTATGGTGATGTCAGAGCAAAAGAGCTCAAAGCGGCTTTGGCGGGGTGCAGACTGGAGGGGGGTGGGAGTGGGGGTGGGGGAAGCTAGAGGTTAAAGAGGTGACATAGAAAACAATCCACAATAAGAGGAAAGATATCTAAACACGCACACTGACACTTGAGTAAAACAGCAGACAAACATCTGCACACATTCACACACAGTATCCATCGCACACTCCTCCTTTACTAAACAATAGGCTGCACGGAGGGATTAAGACGCACACACAGCGGGACTCCAGCGGGAAATTGTCTCACCGCAAAAGTCATCATCAGATCAGCACAGCGGTGCGCCTGAGATGTCGACAGGCAGAAGGTCACGTGATTTTGTGTGGTGCAGACCAGTCGGGGACTAGCCATGATGTAATGGTCACACGCATGCCATGGCACAGCCTTATGCAGCATCACCATAGACCCGCAGGCAGACATTCGTCCTTGTGCACCGTGGCAGCTGCCCTCGCATTGGCTGAATAAACATTCACGGAGGGATTTCAGAGATTTGGGTAAACAACTGAGGTGCTCGACTATTGGATGGAGTGGCGTTTTACTCCCATCATATTAACTATTTTCCTATTGGTCAAAAAATTCATGTTTTGGAGGGATTTAAAGAAGCTTTAGCTACTGGATGAAACGATTTGAGTGCTCTCTACTCCCCTGCAGTATTAGCAGAAGTCTTCTTCAGGGACATGTTGAATATTGACATTAAATTAAGTCTTTACTTTCATGGAAAGAGCTGCAACCGCTTCCTGGTACAGATGTCAAAATAAGTGGTTCAGCTGACAGGGCAGCACTTTGCAGCTCTACATGCCCCGATCGGCAACACAAAGGAGTTCTCAGAAAGGCAGAAAATTATCTCTGTACAAGTTCAACAATGGGGATCAGAGGATTCAAAAGAGCCATCAGTGTCTGGTTATTATTGCTGTTTGTGTAAGCATCCGCAGAAATTGCTCACTGTAATAGAATGTCGAGCATTGTTCTCATGTATATTCATATCCCCTGTGATTTCCAGCTCTGGAGTAGCGTCAATAGGCAAATGCCCTCTTTGCAATTGGCTGGAGTGGAGTTGGAGTTGTGTTCATTAGGGTAAACAAGCTGTGCTCCAGAGATAGCACTGAGGCCATTCACCCCAACCTGGCACTGAGCTGATAGTAATACCAGCCTGCACACACACACCGTCCGACACACAAGCATCACTCAACTCCTCTGTTCCCCGTGTACTTGAATGCATCGCTGCACCACCAGCAGCGCGGTAACACGACTCAAAACAGAAACAAATGGCCGACAACCTCCCCGGACAGGATGGCCACAGCTCTGTGGTCGCCGCTGGCTGTCATTCTTCTTCACACTCAATGGGCTTCTACTGATATGTCCAACATTATGCCCTGTCTGTGCTTGTGGCCCGCCCCAAGTAATGACCTCATCTGACAGCACAGCTGCCAGTAGGCAGCAGACTGCTTATGAAACCAGGCCATTCTATCCCTAAAATTCAGAGGTTGTGCAACTGGAGTGGGAGCACAGTGTGCCTGTGTGTGAGTGCAAGTTTGTATGTAGTGGAAATGGTGTGATTATGCAACAGAGTTGATATTATAGCTGCAAATAAAATTCAGAAGAGTTTTGAACTGTGTTTTGTGCAGTTGAAGGACAATTCATTGTGCACGCTCATACGCACATCTGCACACACACACTTGAAGGTCTCAGACCACTTGTGAATAATAGATACAGAAGCGATGTGTCAAAGTCCTTGGAGTGGCCTGGAAACAGAGAGCAGATTAAATGTGCACCAACCCTGACCTCAGCCAGACCGTGTTACACACCCACACAGACACACACGCTCACATGCGCACGGTCTGCAGTGATGACAACACGCTGCCGCTGACCAATGAGAGGAGCAGCAGTTACCAGAGCTCAGAGGAGCAGCTTCATAGCAGAAAAAAGCGTATGTGTGTCTGTTTTAAGCCACTGGAATCAAGTTACTTTCATTGTTTGGTTGAAGTAAGCAGAATTAGTAGAGGTGGCGCGAGGAGATTAAAAATGGTAGGGCTAATTAAAAGTAATTATGTGTGGGAGGCTTATCTGTATGACAGTGATTTGTTATAAGCAAACTTTTATTATAGATCAGTTTGTTTAAAATCAACCAATGTTTTATTGTGATCCAGCAGCTGCTAAAATGATATTTATCATGTGCACTGCTCCTTTACAAAATCAAATTTGAAGGGAAATGAGTTCATTCAGTAATACCCTTAAAAAAAGTAATTAAAGCTGGACACTGTATGGTTTGATCCAGTTTCTGACCTGACTTTGGATCAGCATGACTCATTTTAGACTTTCAGTGTCTGAGGGTGTCATTTCCTGTGCAGTTTATAACTGCTCCTGAACGGCCGTTAGGATGAATTTGTGACATGTCAGAAATTGCTTGCATCTGTGTTTTTACTTCAGGGATCTTATGAAAGGAGTTGAAATAAGTCACAAAGGGTTGAACATCTAACCTTATGACCTTTTCCTCTTGAGTCTTAATTCTGTTAAATTTGTTACTTTCCACTGAATCTCATCACTGCTGAAGTGAAGAAATATTTTACGTTTGTATTGATTGTTTCTTTCACTCAAGTGCTGCATGCTTGTTCTTTACATCTCTTAATATGATGAACATCATGCATGCTATTGTTGGCTGCACCTGAAGATCTGGCCATTCTGACTCAATCTTGCCAGCCTGTTGCACCAGGAGGAGCTCGTGTTCATGTTTCTGCTGCTTCTCAGTTTTTCAGCCGAGAACAAACCTGACCTACTTGTTGATAATTGGACTCTTGAACATCCTCTGCTTTCCATTCCCTTCAAACTTCTCCTCCTCCTTTAAAGAAGCCATGAATAATGAAGCGAGCTTTGCGTCATCATTTGTACAGGTAACAATGTTGGCATGTCAAGCCAAGGCATCTGATCCTCTCTTCCAATGACATGATGGAATATGTTGGCCGGTGTTAGCTTTCACCAGGTAAGGCTGCAATATTGATGAGGAGGGTGAGGCGTTTTTTCCACTGTTTCAACTCCCGGCGGCTCCTCCTCTCGTTTGGCTCGTCCCGATCATTTGATACGGTGCTGTGCCGGGGCAGCGACTCGGCCGACGGGTAGATGGTCGGGCGAGCCGGGCGAAGTGGAGTGGAGAAGGGAAGGGAGGAGCAGAGCGGCGGCGTGCTGCACATTTTCCATCTGTCATGAAAGTGGAGCAGCTCATTATCGCAGAGTGCTCTCTACTGAGCTGACCTGAAAAGACAAGGAGACTGTGTGTGTGTAGGTGTAGCTCTGAGAGAATGTACATGTAGTATTAACGTGTCCTAGTCACACCTTTCTAACCCAGTACAAGTCAGTGTGAAACAAGTGCTACTGTTGGTTTACCTGTATGTCTGTTGGTCACTTGGATTGATCATACATACATCCATCTCTGTTTTAACATGGAGAACCATCAGTGTGGCATTTCAATCCCAGTGCTTTCCTGCATCCATCACATCAGCACTGAATTGAGGCATCAAACTGACACGTTTTTACAATTGAGAGGACATTGTTTTCCTCTTGTGTCCCAGCTGTCCTCCTCCACTTGGATAAATCATCACCCTCAAAAGCACATAAATAATGTAGTGCAGGCAGCAGTAATAAAGTGTCAGGCAGGTGTGCGGTGGTGATGTGAGGAGCAGTGTGATGACAGTCATAAAACTAAATGTTAAAAGAGAAAATAAACTTGTGGATATACTATCTCAAACTGGCTGTCTCCTCTCTGTGTGGGTGATCATTAGACCATTTGTGTTTAGAGCTTTGTCTTTGTTGTTGCATTGTAAGCAGTTGCACAAGCAGGGAGTATGTGTGCTGAAGAACCCGAATACTTTTTATTTGTGCTTTTTCATAGGGCAAGTATAAAGCCATGTCATGCAAGTAAATCGAGCTCCTCACTCAACCAATTGGGCAAGTGGTCAAGGTGGGAGTGTCCTTTGCATCTCTGTTAAAAGCTGTACATGTGCAGAACTGATTGGGAACTTGCAAAGAAATAGTGGCAGGAAAAGACAAATTTTAAGAGCTTAAGCACAAGTGAGCGTTTCGATTATCTTGGAAACAGGAGTTTAGTTGGGTGGCATTAAAGCCCAGTTCAGACCAAAGATCCAAGATAAGATTAAACTTTTTTAGAGGGTTGCCGGGAAAATTTGCAGCACTGTGAACTGGCCCATCTCAGCTCGACTCAAGCCAATTCAAGGGTTGTGTATGGGTATTTATTTGCACTGAGAACATAAACTCTGTGAAACAATCAGAAAATTATTTCTTTGATTCAATGTCAGTCTTGCTACCAGTGCTCCCTCACCTTATTCAATCCCTACCTTGATCACCCACAGCTGCGCACTCTCTTTCTTTCTCATCCCATTGAAGCACACAGCCTATACACACACCTTCCATGTCCTTTAATCAATACTGGAAATGCAAATGTAGCAACTATCACTTTGCTCATTCATATAATAAATATGGAGTTCCATTGGTGTAAACTGGCAAGTTTTCAAAACATTGTAGATTGACAAATTGCAAGTAGTTGCATGTTTGTTTGATTTTTTCATGAAACTTAGGTTTGAACTGGCCTTAAGAGGGCTGCCAACAACCCCTCTTCTGGACCTTGCTAGAGCTTATACGAAACGTGAGGCAAATCAGGTAATTACAAAACTCATTACAACAGCATACCATATTAAAAAAAAAACAAAAAAAAAACATGCCGTTCACTGCATACTCCAGTGTCAGTGTCTCCAACAGACGAGGGACTGACCTGGGCATGCACCATTATATCGACATGGCTTGTCAAAGGCATTTTTTTTATAACTAATAAATAAAACAGTTTATATAGGGGCAAGTACAGATTTAATTTGGGTAAGTAGATTTCTGACCCCCTTGCTATATAGTTACAGTTGGAAACCCCAGTTGCTCTCATCTGTCTTTTGGTCTCAGGGGAAAAGGTTTTTTTCTTTGTACTCTAGAAACAGATTTGAGATGAGGGACGTTGGTCTTTTGTGTTGAAATCCACCTAGTGCTGCATGTGATGAACATAAACAAATTCCAAAGGGAGCGGATATAAAAGAGCTTTCTCTGTATGCTTGATCCCTGGGGTTTAATGTCCCAGTTGAGAATTCAGCATGTCAATTTGGGACTGTGCTTTAGGGCACAACAGAAGCAGTGGCTCTGATATAGGAGAGCAGACAGAGTAAAAGAATAGACGAGAGAGAGGATAGAGGCACAGCAGGGAGAGCAGGGGACGGACCTTACGGATTGGTAATAAAGCCTCTGAGCCCAGATGTCCATCTGAATAAAAAGCTTCCAGTTGTTGTTTTTTTAAATTTATTTTTTATTTTTTTATTTCAACCAAAGGCTGCACAAACAGGCAAGTAGAGCTTTGTCAGAAAAGATCCAGACTCCGAGCATGACCAGAAAAAAATCGCCTCTGAGCATTAGGGACTGAATCTGAAAAATTGTACTTATTGCAGCAGAATCCATGGTCCGAGGCCACAAACCTCAGCGAACAATTTGTAGCTCGCTGTGAATCCTTCAGTGGGCTTTACCACTTGTGCCTTGACTGGAATTAACTTCCCTTCCTCGCTCAAGCGTGATGATTGATTTCAAGGTCTGGCTGCAAACCTGTCCAAACTGTAGTTGGCAAAAGAATCTGTTCTCAATAGCCATTTCATAATTTGTACTCCCTCAGTTTGACAGAAAGGATACCATAGACGGTGTAATTGATTACCTGCTGTGTCCTTGTTATGTCTGCAGCCTTGGAGCTGCAAGGCACTGGATGTTTTGTCACACTTCAAGCTATACTGCATGGGTGTATAGCTAAAAACAGGCCATAACCTGTTTGATGTTTCAGGCTTGATCCTGAAATGGAAACTGATGAGCTTAAACATTAATGTTAAGCTCATCAGCAAACATGCTGATGTTGTAGAATATTAACGCAGGGTTGGCCATGACTTTGTATTGTCTGCTGTCCTCCCAAGACAAACATCAGTTGTTTCAGCAAAGGTCCAAAACTAACATATGTTTATATTCAATGTCAAAGCCTTCCACTGGCCCTAGTAATTCACCATTAAACACGATAGAGGAGGTCTTTTCTCACTAATTATCAGTGCTTAGCATTGGTGCAGTCGGTGCAAAGTCCCTTTCTTCTCTTCAAAACAAAGAAAACAAAGTATTTGGATACTGTATTGGGGGCTGATGACCATGGGGATAGTAGAAACTTCAAAGCTGTCAGGCCAGCCCTAGTGTTATCACATCATGAAACGGTTTTCTTTTTTAAACAAGCATGAACCATATTTCCACCACATAGTGCGACTCGCTTTTGGTATTTGTAGTCTGTTTTTCCACTGTATGAAGTGCTCACTCAACATAGGCGGAGCTTATAGTCATAGTGACACCGTTCTAGCAGTTGGGAAACACCACACACGCACAGATGCTTTGCTCTTGAGAAATGGCTGTCTGTATCACTGACAAACCTAACACTGTAACCTACACTGTACGTTCACTGCCAGATTGACAGCGTCACTGCTCACCTTTGCCTCTGCTCCGTGGCCTTCACTGTCACTCTCTGCTGCTTCTCAAACAAGAAGCAGCGACGCTGCTCTCGTAACAGATGATGTGAAGGGATGATGTTCTTGATTCGTCTGCACTTCATTAATAGATCACAGCATGGTTTGCAGGCTGCCTTTTTTGAATGAATGTGAAAAATTGTGGTCGGTGTTGATTGTAGGTTGGCGATTGAAAATGCTGGTTTTGCAGGCGTGTTGCCTGCAGTGTTTTCATGTCACTGTTTAGTATCAGCTTATCTTGCTTGGAATCTCAGCAGATGTGATACCGAAAAACAGTACCACGCCGAGTTGAGTTGTTGCCATATCATTCAGTGAAAATGCTACTATGGTGTTCTGTCAGCAGAGGGGTGTCACATCACAAAACGCTTCTATGTGCCATGGTGTGCACAGACCAGCAAAATATTTGTCATCTTGTACCGCTGTTCCACACTGTTCTGTGTTGAGTGATTTGCTGTAGCTCACAATCTGCATGCTGGTTATGTTAAACCTCAGGCAGATGTGTTTGCTCACCAGCAGGAAGTGAACTATAACCCGGCGAGAGGCCCTTCCTCTTTTGGATCTTCAAACCCCAAAAGACAGGAGTCATGAATGGAGACACTTTGCTATAAAAACAACAGTTTCTCTGTGGCTATTTCCTAATCAATACTGCCTCTTTTTTATTGTTTTACAATGGAAAGTAATTAATTCTTGGACTCTGGCCAAGAGAGATAAAGGTCTCCACTATCTCTTTCACTCCTAATATATCCCACTTATTCAATTGTTTCCTTCCTTCTCTTGCAATAAACAGGCATTACCTTGGCAAATTGCACCATCAACCCTTCATCAACAGATGGGGAAAATTGTCAACTAAGCATGACACTGTTCCAGCCTACTTGGTCCATCTTGTGCTTATACAGCCTGAAAGACCAAAGGTGGCAGTGCAGTGACGGTGGCTCAGGGCAAAGTATGTTCCCTTTCAGACAGGGCACAGGGTTCATTTTTTATTCACAGTGGACTCTCCTCTCTGCCCTCTCTGTTGAATATGTCACAGAATTGTCCAGCAGTTACCATTAAATATAATATCTTAAATGCAATTGCATTACTGTTTGCTTTGCTCTCATAGATGCCAGTGTGGCTTGTAGAAGGGTGATGTTTTCTTAATGGTGAAAAATGGCTGTTAAGGAGAAGAGGAGTCTAAGTGCCTCTGCTCTCTGAATTGACTGCAGATACTTGACCTTGTCCACTCCCTCTCAAACCCCTGGTTATGGGTGAGACGTCTATCTGGAGTTGGTTTATTGAAGACACTTGCTGTATGGGCCCTTTGAACTTTGATGAACGCCACGGGGGGATGGGATGTGACTTTAGCCTAAGCCTAAGAGATAAATAACCTTGTTGTGCTAATACAGTATGTCGATAAGCTTTTAAAAGCTCAAGCTCTAATCTTCATAATTTATGAAGCATTAAAAATCCACAATAAGCAAAATATTTCCTGCTCTGGCAGGTTAGTGTTGGTTAAGTCGTAATCTGCGAATGAGTGTGTTTGAGTCTGCAAAATGTTAACATCAATCAGTATGGAAATAATTCTATGGTGAATTGACTAGACAGCTACAGTATGTCCCCGGCTGACCTAGTTAACCATGTGCATAATATCCCTCTGCTCCAATTGCTGTTGACTCATAGCAGGATGACGATGCCTCCTGTATGTGAGGCAAGGGAGAAGCTGAGTCTTAATATGTGACTGAACACCATGAACTCATTTAACTTTCCAAACCTCATTTAACTTTGCAGGAGATCCATTTTTACATGAGCAGAAGTTTGATCAAAGTGCCCTCTTTGACTCATATGTAAGAGACAACATAATCATTGACCAGTATTTTGTAACATACCTTTTTTTTAACCTGTGATATCTAACATCAGTATGTCTGTGGAAACCATGTCTATGTCTGTGTCTAACCATGGACGTCTCCAGAGGTTATTTATGGTATTCATGCTTAAATTTAGCAGTTTTGTTTACAGCACTGTCAATAGTGTATTTTAACCTTTTAGCAAGCCGGTAATGTTATGTGTAAGTGTGAAGCAGGTTGTTTGTGCTTAGCCAGCAAACCTTGGCTCAGAGTCCTGCAGTCCAGTTTTGCAAGCCTGCACCCGCCCACGCGTATTGTCCACAGTTTGGTATTCCTCACTGTCTATTTTTGCCTTTATGTCATCCATTTTGATGTGTTAGCTAGCAGTTAGCCTACATCACTGCCAAATCAGTGATGACCCATTAGCTGGCTGTGAATTTAGGGGTCAAAGGTTGTTGTAGGCTTTTACAATTAAAAAAAAAACCCTGGCAGCTGATTAGGCTTGAAAATACAAGCAGATTTAGGTATTACAAATACTGCATTTTCATTTCTAATTTTTCCAGAAAAAAAGGCTACTTACCCAGATTGCACAAGACTCTGCCAAAGGCTAACAGCATGCTCACAATGATAATGCTAACATGCTGATGCTTAGCAGGTATATCTTATGTTGTTATATTATGTTCATTATCTTAGTTTAACATTCACTAAAGCACTAAACAAAGCATAGCTAAGGCTGAATATTTTATTGAGGTATTCTAGTAGTTTTGTAAAATTCTGATGTGGACACCCCTAGATGAAAATATATAATTACAAGCAAGTTATTACTAATACATCCTGAGGGAAATAAATGTTTTTACCACATTTTTTGGCAATCCATCCTATAGTTGTTGACACATTTCCTTCAGAGCCACAAATATAATCCTTGAAAAATCCTGGAACTAGAAAGCTGGGGCAGCCCTAGTCTGCACCAAAATTTGTGCCAATAGATAATAAATAAGAATATATATAAGTTGAGATATTTTACTGCACAAATGAAAGTCATTAGGATTCATCCTAATCTCGTTCAAAAGATTGTGTCAATCCATTCGACAGTTAAGATATTTCGGTCTTAAAGTGTTGACTGACTGACAGATACACTAGCGACGAGGCTAAAAAGTTTTAAAAAGCTGCTCTGTGGTAGTATGATTCGAGTAGTTTGGAATAAACAGTATGTTTTGTTAGCATGCATGTTTGTTGGTTGGTGGGATAGTCAGAGGGTGTGTGTTGATGTAGTGTTTGTGTGCAGGGAAAGTGCTGTTTTATTGCAGAAGAAGGACAGATTGAACTTTACTGCCTTACCCTTCTTGTTGTCTTGACTCTACATGAACTCCTTTGCTCACTGCTTACCTCTCTGGCTGAAAATGAGGTCTTGAACTCCCACTGAGTCTCCCAACTCTCTCCCTCTCACACACACACACACACACACACACACACACACACACACACACACACACACACACAGAAAAACACACACTTAGTTCCTGGTAGAATCTCCACTTCCTTCCCTAATTGCCCCAGGGGCTTACTGGACCTTGGCATTCCACTCACTCAGCACTTAGAGTTTAGCCGCTCGCCTGTCTCAGGGCATGACAGGCTCGCCACCCCGTATGTCCCGACAGCGATACCGCTTCGTGGCAACACGTTAACACTTGTGCCGCCCCTACAAGCACAGCATGATGAGCCGTGGCACTGAGACAGGTAATGATGTAAGCTTCCCTGCAGTCACTCCGGCCACAGCTAGTTGTTGTGATATCATTTTCCCTCTCAGTATTTATGGATAGGTGGTGAGTATGTGCAAGGCAAAGTTAGCAACTAGACCCAAGGGATGATTTGAGAAGGATGAGAGGCGAGGAGAAAAAAGGACTTTGTGTTTGTTTGAATACCTTTCACTTTAAATTTCTAGGGAAATGTATGTCGGAGCTGCAATTCAGCTACAATTCATACGGTTTGTAATACTTGTACAAAGTGTCTGGCTGTTTGAAGTATTGTAGCTTTGCTGAAGTGCTTTTTATTGCTTGTTATACTGAAGTAATGAGGTAGAAACCTATTCACAGACTTTGCACTTGACCCTGTCATTCTAATGCATACAGTTGTGCCCCTGACAGCATAATGTTAGAGTTAAATTTAATGTGTGCAGCTATGTATGCAAAAATGTATCCACAGCCATTGTACAAACATATTCTCCAGTAACTGCATGCAGATGACGCACATTGCAAACAAGAAGTCAAACCATTAAACCATCATTGAGTTTCACTTCGGTTTTTAAAAACAACATGCCAAACACAATTCAAAGCAGCTGAGCTTTATAAGACCAAACTGCTCACCAAATGAGGAGTCTTTACCATTTCAATGACAGTTAGTACACGTTGATGCTTTGAATTTAGGAGCATAAGACTGTCATTACACTTTTTACATTACAATTTTTAATGACTGACAGCTGACATTGTTTAAGATGTCTTTATTATGACAAGTCCAGAAGGTACGACTTTACTTGAGATGAAGGAAAATATTCATAACGCACTTATAATGGTCTTTTGACAGCCAGTGTCAAAACCAACCACATATGACAGTATAACGTGAAGTTAAAACATAAAGCTAAACAGTATCATTAAGTTTGATAATATGTAATAAATGTATTGGTTAATGTCAACTTGCCACAACAAAGACATTTTTATCTTGGTTAATGTCAAGTTGTCATAATAAACATGTTTGCATTTAAAATGACATAATTGACCAAGTGACACTTAATGACAACAGTTATAAACATTCATAAAGACTCCTTCATGTTCATGAGAGATGTTATGACATGTGTATGACAGTGTAATGACAGTCTTATGCACACATCTTCAAATAAAGTGTTACCCCCTAAAATCAAAACATAAATGGACACTAAATTACATTTAAATGGTAAAGATTACTTATTTGCAATAAAAAAAATACTATAAAAATTACTTAATTTACCAAATAACATTTAACGACAACAGGCATAAACATTCATAAAGACTCTTTCATGTTCAAGTGACAGGTGTCATGATCATGTAATGACAGTGGACACATGACACGCACACCCCTTCAAGTATCTTAAGTTTTGCAGTGTTTCATAGCCATAAATGTCTTTACTGTTGCAACAGCCCAGCTGTTTCAATGGACTGGCTCAGAAGCCAGCTGTGGACAGCAGTTGTACTTGGCAGCACCCAGGTGTGAATGTGTGGAGTTGTGTGAAAAGAAGCTGAAAACAGAGCAGGCTTGATTCAGCATGATTCAATCAAACATTTCTTTCAGTGGCACCACCATGCTGTTTGTTTGAGTGGCAGCCTCTGTTGATTCATGGTACTTAACCTGGACCTGCTGTATACATGCTGCTGTTTAAGTAACATGACAAACATAAGGCCTCCTTCAGATAAGAACTTGAGTGTACAGGATGCAGCTCACAAGTGGGGTCAGATGGGAACAGAAGCTCTGTGTTTACAGCAGGTAGTAACATCAGAAACATATTTTTGATCATCAGTTAAAACAACATTAGTCAATGTGCATCAGATAAAGTTGTAATGTCTATAGCAGCTGATGACGCACAAACAAACACACACTTGTAGGGTAAGTTACGCTTGTACAGGTCATGGAGTTCAAAACGGTGTGGTGATATCTTGAGTCTTTGAGCCCACCCTATAGACGGAGATTGTCTGTTGGTGTTTATCTGACTTCTCCTTATGTGTCTTGTTTACCCTCCCAACAGCAGCTTTAAGTTATCGATCATGTGTCAGTATGCAGGGTTTATATATAGGTTTTATATAATTTCTTTTTCAATAATTGTAAATTATACAGTCATAAATTTGCACAATAAACTTTAAGCTGGTCCAGCAGTATGCAAGATTAGCTGTGGATAAGCTCCAGGTCACGCACAAACACACGCTCACACCTGTGACTGATCGCATGATCTCCTCCAGCCTTAATGTAATAGAATTATGATACATAATATCATATATAGATAAAATACATTGTGTGCTCAAAAAGAAAGATTTTGGTTTGGACAGTTTTATGCCAGCCCCAGCAAACCTCCCTACACATAAACAAGCATGTCAGCGTGTCCTCATGTCTGTGTGTGTTCATGTGTGTTTGGTTGTTGTATGTGCTGTTGTATTACAGAGATGACATCATGGTTTGATACTCATGATGCCTCGAAAACCATTAGAAGCTGGTAGAGCTGTGGCGACACTGTAATCTCTGCTCTGTGTGTGTATACTGTGTGTGTGTGTGTGAGAGAGAGAGAAAGAGAGAGAGAGAGAGGGTCTAATCCTGGTGTGTCTGATGCTATAGGACTTGTGTGTTTGTATGTGTGTGTGTTTCTCAGCCTGATTGTATGTGTGCACTGCAGCAATCCATACCATGATTGAGTGCAATACTCACAGACACATGTCCCTCTTTCCTTCTCTCTCTCTCTCTCTCTCTCTCTCTCTCTCTCTCTCTCACACACACACACACATACACACACACACACACAAACGCACGGATCAGACCAGCCAAATGCCTCTATCAAACCCCCTGCAGTCCACTATCATCCCATTCCCTGGCATGGCGCTCAGCTTAGCCAACAAGTCTACTTGTGTGTGTTTTTGTGGGTGTGCTCCTGTCAGTTTCTCTCTGTTTTTGTGCCTGTATCTGCTCCTTGCCACCCGCTTTTCTTCCATCCATCACCTCTCTTTCCATTCCTCCACTTTTCTTCTCACCTCCCTGCGTCCCCTTCAGTGTATATGTGTTCGTTAACAACAGGGTATATGGAGAAGACGATGACCTTGGCAGCAAACTAAAGGCTTGTCAGGCTAAGAGCAAGAGAGACAGTGTGATAGCTGGGTTAAATTGATACAATCCTGTGGGAAAATTGGCCTAATCTTGTAGAAAATAGATGTGTTGAGTGTGGACATCACTGTGAAAGGAGGAATGAAGAGAGAGAGAGCAGGAAAGATAAAGGCGTATGTAATTGGATGGTGTTAGTTCTGTGATTATGTGTATAAAATACATGCAGTTCTGTCCATTTAAACATCAGAAAACATGTTTCTTGATAAGTCTACAGATTCGGAAAAGGAATTACATAGAGTATGTGTTATAATTTAGGATTTAGAGGAAACAGAAATCCATTTTAGATTATTAAAAAATAATATACTAACCCACACAAAGGTACAAGCACCAGAAGCGTGGTTTTCTGTAGTTAAAGAATTGTTCATGCATAATATTTTTATTACTCCCCAACACTGCTAGTAGGTCTGGTTTTAGCCTAGCAGTGTTGATGACTCGCAGTTATACTGGCCGATTAAGAGGAGTGAGCATTCAGTACTTGGTATAGGTTATATATAGGTTTTCTGTTGTTATAGAATTGTTTCTTTTTCTATTGTTAAAGTCCCTAAGTTCAGCTCATCAGTTTCTCACCTGCTGTCAAGTCTTCGAGGTGCAAATAGTCTTCACTGGTCTGCAATCAGTTCATGAGGTAAAATTAAAAATAACTCAAAATGTATTCATATTCCTATTCATATTCATGGCAGGATACCAATAGGCCTGTGGGAGCACTTATTTTACCCACAACCATGCAACTGCTTGAGAAACCTTGACAAACTTCTACAGAGCAATTTCTCAGCTAACTGGAGTAGAAAAACTAAATTGAAAAACATGAACATAGTGAATGACCTACAATCTGCCGTGGTGCATAACTCACTCCAAAATAATTAAAACCCCTGCAATTCTACAAAAACGGGACGCAGTTCACTCCTCACATACACACTGGAGCATCAGTGCACCTTCAGCTGAAAAGTAAATGCAGCCAGTGTTGATGGAAAACAAAGATTGTCATTGTTTTATTTTGGAAAATTCCTGATAGCAAATGTTTTGCAGACGTAGGATACCTAAATTAAGAAAAGCTTTAGTTTTAAACACATACAAAAAAACATAAGACTTTTTTTTTTTCATTCTTTCCTTTTTCCGAAAACAAAGAATTTAGTCGTATTTTAAGTAGTTTTTCCTTCCCAGGATGTGTTTTGGTAATAACTCACACAAAGGCTTGACATCTGGCCAGTGGTTTGCTATGCTCTGGCAAAACCTTGATGCAAGATGTGTGGGTTAGAGAGAAAGAGGGACAGTCAGGGAGGAATATCACACACACAGACACACACTCAAAATAAATAAAAAAATAAATAAAAAATCAGTGATGAAATAAAAAGAGATGAGGGGTGAGATTGGGTAAATATGCAGAGCCTAACTGACAGGAGCAAGGATAAACAAATTTGTATGCACGATAGAGAGACAGAGATAGGGAGGCAGATGGAGCGGGAGGCAAAGACAGAAGCAAATTCAGTGACATCACTGGAGTTGGTTTGTGTCAGCGTGCATGTGTTGAAAGTAGATGTGAGTCTACTAGAGCGTGTGCAGGGCGGGAGTGAGGGCTGAGAGCGGAGCGGTGACGTAGTGTAATCTGGAATACTGAGAAGCCCAGCTGTGCAGAATCTGGGCATAGCGAGGGCTTATGTTACGTCACACGGACACACACACGCACGCATGCACACAAATGCACTCATAGCCTGTCGTGAGCCCCGAAGGAACACAACTGTCACTGCAGACAAAGGTCAGGGGGGTTAACGTACGTTTGTGTTCGCTGCGTTTGCAGCTGTTTTGATAAATACTCAACAAAAATATAAACCATTTTCATGGGTTGACGTAGAGGTCCTCTTTGCACACATAATGTTTATTTCTGTTAAATTTTGTTCGTGATAATTGCACAGGTGTGTGTTGGACTGGTCAAAAGAAGAGACCACTCTAAAAGACATTTATTAGACACTGAACTGTGGCTGTTTCACGCAGGGCTACAGATGCCAATTTCTTTTTCCCAGGAGGGCAAAGTCATGACCTGCCCTGTTAGGCTACCAGTGCCAGCAAATCAGAGGCAGAGAAGGGTGGGTCATGACTTTGCCCTCCTGGGAAAAATTATTGTTGTAAGTGCTGTAATGTTTTTTTTGTTCCCCTGCTGCCATTATTTCTGTTTTTCCTATATTAGTTTTATAACATGACACAGGACACAGATTTTTCAAAGTTTTAGTACATCAAAAGGTTGTCTGCAATTAAATGAAGCCTATATTTTTATGTACCTATACGGGCTGATGAGAAAAGAACAATTACAGCAGAAATATCAGAGGCTGAAATAGGACAAACATTTAAAACATTTACACTAAACAAAAAGCCCCTGGTGTGGATGGACTCCCTGTTGAATTTTATTCAACATTTTATAGCAAATTGGCTCGTTTATTCATTCGAATGACAAGACACATGTCAAGTAAATCAGTCTTCCCTAAAATAAAACAATGTAGTCATAATATAATGATAGGTGATGGCTGTTCATCATTTTTATATGCTACATCTGTAAAATGCACGGATTGTCTTGGCTGAGGAAAAGCGCTCACTAATGCAGATTTTAGCAAATTAATTAAAGAAATTTGAGAGACATAATGTGTGCGTAGAAGAAGTCTTGGATTTTTTTTATTTCAACCAATGAAAAATGGGAGCAAAAACAAAAGTGTTGCGTTTATATTTTTGGTGAGTATACATTCTCCTCACTAACAGTAAATATTGAGGCTTGCCTCCACCCACCATCTCCTCCTGACGCTTTTCTCTCAGCCCTCCTCTTCTTCTGTGCTGCCATGCACCCTGGGAAGGAAGCAGTAATGCCAGATGGAGACGTGGTCAGCCTCATGTTGGGAGCCACAGTGCAGGACGGGCGATTTGGACCCCACTCTCTGGCAACAATTTGCCCAGGGTGAAAATAACTCTCTCTCTTGGACTGGAAATACAGTATGTTTCTAATGCACCTCTACCCAAATGACTGATGCCACAATCTCTGCAAAGAGCTGGAAAATACCTATTTCTAGCTCCCTGACCATATTTGGCAGTGACCTCAGGAAAAGGAAATAACTCTACTCATGTCACCCTCCCTTCTTCTCTGGTTATTTTTGACCTTCCCCCTACAGCTCCCTTAACCCCAAGCTCTTCTGTACTCTTTCTGATAAACATCAAATAGCCTTTTTTCTAAAACTCTTTAACGAAATGACTTTTATGGTCCGAAGAGTCTCAGGCATCCCGGCTTCTGAGATGCGAGATGCAGTCGTGTACATAAATGCATCCCCCAGTGGTTAACCCATTGGCACCCGGAGCGTTGGGGCCATGAAAGCGAATGTTTATTCACAACTTGCATGAGGGCATGTTTACCCTCTGGGTCGTCATAGAATAAGGTCATCGAGCATGGTTACGTAATTATTTGTGCATGCACCACACGTTCAGCACGGGGGTCTATTAATAGAACACTTGTATAGACCCTCTGTTGCATTATATGTCAACCTGATTTATTCATCCCATCAAAATACACCTGGGGGTCATTTATAAAAAGCTGACAAAACAGTGGGAGAAGAGCTCGATCATTTGGCCTTGTGATGGATGTCTCCGAGAATATTGAGGCCACCAACAGCCTCATGCTCATTTTCTTTTCCTTTGCATAAAATGATATGTTCAGGGCCACTGTGTTGTGACAGATCATTTACATGTTTCAGAGAAGAGCTGTTATGATTGGAGGCACATTACCAGCACAACTCTGAGGATGAAAAAGGTTTTGTGTGTTTTGTTGTGAGTCAAATATCTCACCAGTAGATTGCAACGAAATTTGGTACAGTCTTTCGTGGTCCCCAGAGGATCGGTCTTTGGTGATCATCTAACTTTTCCGGCTGTTATGAGCAATTCAGTTCACAACAAGACTCATGATCGAGACTGGTATTGTTAAGCTGAAACAAAGAAGATGAATCTGAATTATTCTAAAAGGTAAATGTACAGATTTGATTTTGGTAAGTTAGTAGTTCTACTTTATTTCGTCAGCCTGACATTTTGTTCATGTTAGCTGATTTCTATTTGGGTAGGATATTTTGTTTTGTTTTGCTCGAAATAATCAGTAGCAAGTTGAGCATCCATCTTTCTCAGTGTTTGAGCTGACACAGAGGCTGTAGTAGTAATTGTAGAGAATTGTATTTAGGGTCTCCATATCATGTGCACTATTATGCAAACTAGGGCTGCAACAACGATGAATTTAATCTAGATTGATCTGCATATTATTTTCATGAATAATTGATTTCATCATTTAGTCTATAAAATGTCAAAACATTGTGAAAAATGCTCATCACAATTGCCCAAAGGAACTTCTTCAAATTGCTTCTTTTGCCCGACCAACAGTGAACTGAATGAGGTGAGTCAGCCAATAATGCCAAGGCAATAGGGCTGTCATCACAGGAGGCTTCAGCAAAAAATGCAGGGTCATCTTGTCATCAGAAAAATTTAATCTAGCGCAAACCACAGTGCAACATTATGTCATTCAGCAAGGCAGCGCTTTACCTCACAACACTTGCAAGAGAATATGAAATTATTCTCACAGTTACAACTTTCTAGAGTTGTAAATCCCCTGTGTCAGAGTATTATGAACAGCTGTGCAGTGTTTTGGCGTCTGATTTATCTTCAGCTTCATGGAACTGTTACTCAAACTCTACTTCCTTGACTGTATTTCATGTCTTGCCAATACCTGAAGCACCACTCCCCCACCAATGCAGCACCTTGCATTGTTTTACAACAGATCTGTTTTCAGACTGAACACTTGCTAAAACTTTACTAGTTTGGCTTCCACACTACTCCAGAATGTTAATCATGTCTAAATTCATCTTTTTCTGTGTACACGCACCAACATAGCATTTCCGTTGGCTGTAATGATCTGTGTGGGTTTGAGCAGAGGATGAAGTCACCGCAACAACTGCACTGAAACTTCTTACTATAAAACCAGACTAAATGTTCACGCCAAGTTTTATTTATTCCCATTGATTGTTTGTGTGTGTGTTAATTAGTGACCACCCGTTAAAACAGTGTCTGCCCACTTCAGAGGACCTAAGTGGGCACTGAGTGGTTGGCACGGTGCCGGCCTCGTGTCACTGCTTCTCTGGCATTGCAGCCTGCCTGCTTTCCGCTGCCACCTCCTCTCCATGAGTGGGCACACTGCTGGGAGAGGCCAGATGAGTAGGTTGGTGGTGGAGATAAAGGGACACTGTGCCGTCTTCACTTCACACCTGACTGACACACCGTGTGCTACAGTGACCAATTTCACAGGATTACTTAAAACAGTTCACAGTTTATTTTAGCTGTTCACCATTATTTATTTATACATTTATAATGAGTACAACTGCAAGATCAACTGAAATCTTAAATCACTAAATATTATGAAATCCATAGTTTAGAGGTGCCTTTAATATATTCCAGTGACAATTGAAGGACCGTGTAAGAACAAACTACTGCAAAAAATATGATTCAGTGTGGAGAGAGATTCTTGAATAGTTTGAAGAAGTTTGATTTTCCCACTGAGTTGCTTTTGGAACATGTTTGTTTTCCTCCCTCACAGTTTTTTTTTTTTTGATGACTTCAGACTGGAACATCTACAGCACACAAGAGTTTGGGGATTCTCTAGAAAACTGAAAACAGATCAGAAGAAGGCAAGGCTGTGGTTGTGTGAGTGGCTCTGTGATGCTGCACTTACTCATTTACAAGGAAAATGTTCACATGCCAGTGTTGATCGTTAGCTGGTAGGCTAATGTTTACCAGCAGGTAGTGTTGACCATCTTAATTTAGCAGACTGCCATGCTGACATTTGCTTATTACCACTGACACGAAGTACAGCTGAGGCTAATGGGAATGCAGATAGTTGTGTTGGTATTTGTTCTTACACGAAAGTATTTGGCCAGATATTTATATTATAATACTTGCTTCCAGTTTTTCCCAGTGACCACCTGCAGCATTGCAGTGAAAAATCCCCTGCAGTCTAAAAAACATTTTACTCATAAGCCGTCATTATAAAATACATGACTACAAAACTGTTGAGAGAACACCTTGAACTGCAAAGAAGGTGATTTATGACTCTCTCTATTCTGAATTTTTGTTCCATGGAGTTTTTTTTTTATTTGTAAAACTTTCTGAGAGGTGAGAAAAGCGATTTAAAATTCTGTGATATCATCTCAATGTAAAGTCTGTGGGCCAATCGAAATCTTGCAGTCAGGGCCAGTGGGAGAAAGACTGCTGTGCATATACAGTCAGCAGTAAACTCAGAGACTAGAAAACCTTTGTTTTCTATGCTCCAGTCAAGCAATTCTCACAGGACAGAATAGCCACCATCTTTTGCATCCATGATTAGAATATATCCAGTGGAGACTATGAATATTTCTACCAGATTTCATTGCAATCCATCCAATTCTTGACAAGACGCTTCACTTAGAACCAAAAATGTCAACCTGCTGGTGGGGCTAAACACCAGGATTAATAATTTTGGAACCATGAATGACTTTGCCAAATTTTGTGCTAATGAATTTATGCAATGTCAAGCTATTTTACTGAATAATTGAAAACTTTGACATGATGATGGCACTAGACCTCATGGTGGCATGAGTCAGAAAAATCAACAAATTTATTAGGGTTCATCCTCTGGACATCCGAAGTGGTGGATCGACCGCCTGATCAACAAAACGACCAGCCAGCATTGCCATTCCTAAATCCAGCAGTACACTGACTAAAAAACAGTTGAACTGTTAGGTCAGTCGGTAGCTGGGTCTCCACACTGACGTAATCGCCTCTACATCCGCAGTGAATTCTTTGGTGTTTCATGGTCCAATGCAAAGCCACAACCTGTCCCGTGAGACCATTAAACAACCAAGTACACTGTGTTCCTGGTCCTCTCTTTGAGAGTCAAGAGATTCTGCCTCGAGATTCTCAAATTGTCCTTTTTGGAACAGGAAGAGAGAGGGATGAATAGTGGAGAGGGGGCGAACTTTTGATTCTGTGGAAGAAGACTGCATTAGTGGCAGCAGATTATAATAGAAGGTCCTCAAACAAGAAAGACCACTTTGCCCCCAGGAACTAACTGTACTAAAAGGTTGTGTGTGTGTGTGTGTGTGTTTTTTTTTTTGTACGTGTACTGTCTTTTTTATTTGATCGCTTACCATCCTTAACCATGCGTCAAACATGGCTGTTGACGTCAGCGTGTTTTGTGCTGCATCTCTCCTCATCTTCTGCAGTTTACAAGCAGCTGAAGTTAGAGGAGTGTTTTCCGAAACGCAGCCTTCACAGGGCCACGTTTGACTCTTTCCTGTGCATTATCAGCACTTCCTGTCATTAGCAGGAAGTCTGGATGTGATTGAAATAGATGGACACTGGAGTGCTATTGACATAGACAGAGACAGTAAGGTCATTATTGCTTTGCCCAGAGGAGAGAAACCTCTCCCAGGTCTCTTAAGTGCTTCTCCTTCTACTTTACCATCATCTGAATCCTCTTGTCACCGCTGGCCGTCTGGTAGTCAGGCTCCATCAAAATGAGAGTGGTATTGAGATGTGTCAAAGTCACAGCAGGAGATGTCTGTCATGGTTAGAGACTTCTGATAGGCCGGTGTCATAGAGAATCACATTCACTGTCCTTGTCAAGCACAAGGGGATCTAAGCAATTTATCTTTAGTAAACATACTTGACTAGGATTCCCTCATCCATGACCACGAGGAAGGCGGACATTTAGTTTAAAGAAGTTTCCAGGCACAAATGAAATCAGCTTCTCTCACTCTGAGAACTAGCAGCACTGAACCAAAAAATGTTGTGGTGGGGTCGGTGATTATTAGGGCTGGGTATCAGTAATAGATACCTTTTAAGGTATCAACCGAAATAACCCAGCACCAAGAAGATTCCTGCTTTTCATGGTTCGACATTAACCGTTGCCCATTGGCCCGTGGTCACAAGTACGGTTTTACTCAGGCTACTCAAACTGCTAAGACAATCC
Source organism: Lutjanus erythropterus (assembly GCF_056507025.1). Classification (NCBI taxonomy): domain Eukaryota; kingdom Metazoa; phylum Chordata; class Actinopteri; order Lutjaniformes; family Lutjanidae; genus Lutjanus; species Lutjanus erythropterus. The sequence goes on along the minus strand of NC_139338.1, from coordinate 18,640,601 downwards.
TTACAGAAGAACCAGAAACACACAAGGTGCCCAGGAGTGAACGGAAGCAGAAGTTTAAGTGACTACAGTATGACACATTTAAAAACATAAGGTGCTGCGGTGTGTGCCACTAATTTCCTCAGCTGGCCGAGAGGCCTTGTTTGTTTTTCATCTGAAACAATTCCTTCAGGAAACACCACATCACATTCATGGGGAAAGCGGACAACACACATTGCTTTAACTTCCGTTAAATGGCCTTTTCTGTATTGTGTTGTTGTGTGCTCAGGTTTATATTTGGGCCGCCAAACATTTAGGGGCTTGGTGGCCCATGGAGCCAGTGCTTAATAATTCTGAAGTCTACTGTTGCATTTGGTCCCATTGGTAGCCAGATCTTGAAAAAAGTATGATATGAATATGAATAATAGGCCAGTGTCATAGAGAATCACACCCACTGTCCTTGTCAAGCACAAGGGGATCTGAGCAGTTTATCTTTAGTAAACATAATCTGCCAGGATTCCTTCATCCAAGACCGCAAGACCCGCAGACGTATCGATTCAAAAAGTTTTCAGGCACAAGTGAAAGCAGCTCCTCTCACTCTGAGAATTAGCAGCAGAGATCATGTCAACCTGCAGGTGATTAGTAAGTCTGGATATTGGTACTTGATACTTTTAAGGTATCAACCGAAATAACACAGCAGCAAGTAGTATTGAGACTTCTCCAGTTTCATTCGATTCTTTTTGTAACCAGATCTTGGAAAAAAAAAAAGACTGATAAGCCTTTGTCATAGGGAATTACAATCGCTGTTCTTTTCAAGCACAAGAGGATCTCAGTATTTTATCTTTAGTAAACATAATCTGCCAGGATTTCTTTATTCAAGACCACGGGGAATGCGGACATTTAGTTACAAAAAGTTTTGCTGCACAAGTGAAAGCAGCTCCTCTCACTTGCAGTGCTTGCTGCTGCTGCTGGATGTTTATAACTTGAACATTGCCATACGGACACCGTGTTTGAACCCACAGTAGTCATGCTTGACTGTGTTTGCGCTTGCAGGCTAGCTGTGTGCTCACATACCATAATTAGCGTAATGAGTTATTTATAGCCAGCTGTGGAATTAGCTGTGGAATTGCCAGGCAGCCTCAGGGCTGATTAAGCCACTTGCCAATCAATTATTTATGGCTTCCTGGAGAAGAGTAGCTTGTCCTCTTTTGTATGCAGCACCATGGCAACACAACAGGAAGCAGAAAGCCTGTGGAGAGGAAGTAGACCCTGTGATAGAATCAGCTGTGCCGTCCCTGTCTGCACCATCTCTCTCTCTCACACACAGAGCTCTAATCCAAACCATACTTTTATTAGGAGCCCTCTATGAACTCCCTAGACCCAATAAAAGGTGTTTATGTTCTGTATTTGAGAGAAAATAAATAAACTGGAAGGATGAAATTAGATTATTCCCAGTTGGCGAGATGGAGGAACCGACTGACTGAATGCGGCATAGAAAATATGCCTTTCATCCAGTCACTGTGAGATCAGGTAAACTACCTCAGGATGATAATAAACACAGTTAATGAGGTTCTCGGGGTCACAGGAACTTCGATTTCACACGTTCTAATTGTTTTGGGAGTGGAAAGTCCAAAGAAGTATTGTATTCCAAGCATTTGTGGTTGTGAAAGGAGAGGTTTTTTTACTTCTTCTGGAGACATGTATTGTTTCAACAAAAGAAGATCTTCATTGCAAAATTGTAATTCTGTGTGAAACTATTTCCTGCCATATTATGGTTGCCACATCCTCCCTCTGGGTAAGGGTGAATCACCGGCTTGTCAATCTGGCAGCCGAAAGCAGCTGAGTAATTTTTTTTTTTTAGGTTAACAGACTGCAAAATCAGTCCCAGTTGAGAAATTTTCTCTCCAAAATGACAGAGTACCTTGCAAAAGTCTTTAAAAATGCAGATTTTACCTGTTCTTACAATTAGTGGTATCCTCACTCTTCTCTTTCTCTTTCTGTTTCTGCATCCTCTGCATGTCTCTCATTTTCCTTCCTACCACACAGATCAAGACAGACGCATCAAGCAGTCAGTTAAGTAGCAGTACATAACAGTCCGATGAAAGTGAGCCTGTTCTTTTCACCTCATAAAGTAATCGGACGAAGTCCACCCTCTGCATGTCAGCAAGGGCAGAGCGGCGCTTTGAGGCAAATTTCAATCAGTCTGTCTCACTCCTACACAGCTAGTTGGCTTCTGGCTGTGTGGGAGGCCCACAGGACATTGCCATGGGCTCCATCTTCACAGATCTGCCACCCAAATTGAATCTCAAATCTAAAATCCTCTGCGGTTTTTCCTTATCCACTTTTCTCTAGTTATATAAACCGTGTCCCTGCAGAAATTGCTGAGCCTAAAGTTTGCAAACTAAATCTGTGCAAAGTTCCCCACACAGCAAACAGCAAAAACTACATGCCCAAATCTGACACTGGAGACTATTAGTGTCAACACTGGAGAGTATTTCTGCACCTACTGTGCAAAAGACAATAGAGTAGGTACAGTGTGTAGGTACAGTGTGTAAAGGTGTCAGAACTTAGTGTGATAGTGGTACAGCGCTTAAAGGATTAGCCAGAATAATTGGTTAGTCATTTGACAGTGGATTAATAGGCAACAATTTTATTGCTGATTGTAATACTTCAAGCGAAAACTACTGAACATTTGCTCATGATTCAAATGTGATGTTTACCTGCTTAGTATCAGTGGAAAGTGAATAGTTTTTGACTGCTGGTCAAATAAAACAAGCTACTGAGGATGTCACTTAAGGCTCTGGAAAATCAAGATTTCTCACTACTTTCTTGCATTTGTAGACTAGATAATCAGTTACTCGAACAAAAAAACCCATCAGACTTAAAGATTATGAAAATGAGTAGGACGAGAAGTGGAACCCACAGAGGATCGAGGTCTTGATTCAGGAGATCAACTATGTCCACCATAGCCCTTCCAGTATGTCCACATGGTGCAACAAACACCCGCATGCTCCCTCTGTTCCAAGAAAGAGACCCTCAAACACATCCTGAGCAGCTATTCCAAGGCACTGGGCGAGGCGTGTTACCACTGCAGACAGGATCAGGTCCTCAAGTCCATTGCTGTGGCAATCAGCCAGGAAATCAGCAGCAGCAGCTGAAGTATGAGGAGCTGATGGAGGCCCAGGTGCATGCCTGTGTATGATGGCAGTTGGGGATCCGCAGGCCATTCACTCTGAAAGGCCTATGGAACGCTGATCATTACTGGACCAAGCAGGAGAAGACACTGTGGACTTGTGGACGTGGCAGAGAAAGCGTCTTGATGGCTCTGGCTGAAAAGGGGTGAGGGGTCAGTAGAATGCTACTTGAATGCAGGCAACCGTGGACAAGTTGCCTGGATGAGGGTGTCTATATCAAGACCCAGAACACCCAGTGACAGTACTACACTGATGATGTGTTCAAGTATGTGCATCAGATGAAGTATATAAAAACTATGTCCAGGATGTTTTCTAGCCAGTGGTAAAAGATGGATACACTAGCTAGTCGGCTGCTGCCTTAATTTCATATTTATTGTAACTATTCAGGGTTCAGTGTTAATTTAAGTCACATTTTTACTTGTTTTTACAAAGCAACACATTCTTGCATATTGAAAATGGTATGACAATGTCCCCCTCCCCGTTTCCCCAGAGATGGACTCATGACTGTAAAATGGTGTGTTGAATTATTTTTTACTTCTTGCCTGATCAAGTAAGCGAGTTGCTAGATTTACTAGCCCAACGAGGCATTTTACTTAACCTTGTCTAAAACACACATTTTACACAAAAATGGGATGTACAAAGATGACCCAAGGACCTTATACCTCCTGGCCTTCAACACAAATAAACTTATCTTTCAATGTGAAACACATTGTCATTTCAAGCTCCCATGTGTATTTTTTATCACTTCCTCCCTCCTTTTCTCACTCTCTTTCTCACATTTTTCCACACTAAGCAGTGTATTCTTTGCCACAGTTGCTCTGGAAGGACATCTGCTTGCCCAGAGACTGATCAATCCCAGCAAGCCTGGTTGTTGCCCAACTCTGGGTATGTCTTTTTCCTACCTGCTGTCTACTTGTTTGCAGACCAATCATCACTTTCTCATTTACAGCATTTAGACAGAGGATGTACACACAGACAGAGCTGATACACACATGAACGTGTACTTCCCATGTGATGACAGAGACACGCGTATACACATTTTACACAATACACATGAACACAATGCTTTCATTCTAAGAAATACCACACAAACAAATCTCAGGATAACATAAATAGAAAATATGAACACTCCACATGAACAGTTCTTTGTGATAGCTTAAAAAGACCATTGTGTTTACATACACACATGGATACAAAAGAGAAGAGCTTTATCTCCAAGGACAAGCAAATGAATAATGTATTCCATCATGGGTAGCTGAAGTAGCTACTGTTGTTTGCATGAAATTGCAGTTTGTGTACTAGTATTCATGATGAGTAGCAACAAAATATCCTTAAGAGGACTATTTTTGCTTCTATTTGGCCTGCAGGCAACATTACTTAAGGAAACAGTGGTCTTTTCAGTCCATTCAAACATTTCTACCCCTTTTTTAAATTAGAAATACTGTTAAAATTGGAATATTATTGACGTAGCCCTGGCATTAGTCCTTATAGGAGCCAACTGTTGCTCAGGCACCTGTCCCATTTCTCCCCTTCAGCCTACATAACCAACATACAGTAGACCTGCACCTGTTAGTCTTGTCAATATGTGTCATGCAGCCTTGCAGCCGCTCAGCCTTGTTCGTCTTCAACACGGTCAGCTTTGTATTTTCATCTTGTATCAAGGACCTTGCCTGTCCCTTCTGCTCTCAAGCTCCTTCATCTGGTGTCATTGTTGCAGTTTGATTGTTGCATTTTCACTACTTTTCCTAGTTAAGTATACCATATTTTTCATCTCCTATCTGTCCACCCCAGTCATCGTCTTCTATCCTTTCACACTTAAATGATTTTGTGTACCTCGTTGCCTGTCCACATTTACCTCTACACACATACACACTGCTTGGCCTTCGCCCCTTACATCATGTTTCCATTGCTCAATGAAAACCGACCTGTATCGTGTGCAGCCGCTGTGAACAAACTCTCTGTCTCGTCTTATGTGTCTTCCCTCTTTCCTCTGCCCCTCTCCACTGTCTTATTGTTTTTCTTGAGCTGTAATTGACAGGGAGTTTTATTAGATGGCGATTCCTGGAAAGCAATGTGTGAAAAAAGATAGAAAATGGTTTTATGTTTCGTGTGTGAAGATTTGGACACACACGAAAAGCTCCCTCCGCCTACCAGTCAAGTTGCAGTTTAAACCTGTGGTATATTGATCACATTATTGTGTGTGGCCATTAGGCACTAATGCTTTATCTACCTCTGTGAATATGGCTGAGCATGAGGTTCTAAATCGTGCATGTACACTGCCTTTGTTATGACAAGCATGGCTGAGTAAAGACGAGCATGAACACTGGCACTGTGTCCGCCTCGTCTGTACACTACAAAATCTGCCTGTCCAGACTCATCCAATATATGTAGTGAAATGTAAAAGGTATGAAGTGTATTTTCTTGGCAAAATGAAAGTAATTACTGTATTGACATGCATGATTCTGGCTAATAATTTTCAGTGAGAAACATGCTGTCCTCAGCTGGAGACTGTTATACAGAAGACTGACAGTGTGTTTTTGCTGAATATTATGATGTTGCAGTGAGGTTCATGTTTGACCTTTTGGTTGTAAAATGTCATCACTTCATCATTTTACGTGTGAAGTGTTGTCATAATTAGTGTATGAATTCTTAAGTTACAGCTAAAAAAAACATGTTCTGACCACCAAAGTCTGGAGTCCAAGTGGACATTTGTGCCAAATTTCAAGAAATTCCCTAAAGTTCCCGTGAGTTCTTGAGATACCGCATTCACAAGAAAAGAAAGGACAGACCAACAACCTGAAAACATAATGCCTCCGGCCATGACTGTTGCTGGTGCAGAGGCATAAAAATGGGCATAATAATTTCCCACAGCCCAGGATGTCTTGTTTTATCCAACCAATGATCCAAAACCTAAATATAGTCAGTTAATTATCAAGTGTGACAAAGAAGGTAATCAAATCAACATATTTGAGGACCTGGAACCAGTTTGACATTTTTGCTTTATGATTGATTCCTTAAATTCTTGGCATTTCATTTCCTGTCTGCTAATTGTTGCAGCTTTAGAACACATTAACACACACTGTATGTACACAGAGGTTGTCATGCTCTGTTCTCCACCCACAGCCATATGACAACGCTGTCAATAAAGACTCAAAACCATAAAAGCTCTCTCCTCTCTTACGCACTCATTCCTCTTCTAAATTCATTTTCATATTTGCATAATCTCATTTCTGCAATTCAGCAGCCGCAAAACCGTATTAACTTCTATTTAACTCGATTAACTTGCTTGTTTATTAGGTGTTTAATATATTTGCAAGAATTTCATTTGTATCATATTTACTTTTTTCCCCATATGAACATAAGCGTGCCTCACAGGGCTACACAGGCCATTTCTAGCAATTTAGCCTCAGTTAATTACTGATCAATAACCGCCCAAACAGCTTTGAAAGGAGCCTCCACGAACACACACACACACACACACACACACACACGCATATAAACAACACATTCCTCCTGCTTGTTCTATCCAATTAAATCCATCATAAAGATTCCACGGCAAGTGTATAATAGGAGCACAATATCTCGGCGGTCATTACCCGAGCTGAGTTGGCCTGGTTCTCATTACCTGGAGACCTTGCAAGAGCTACCAGCCCCACACAGAAATGCACACATGCACAAACACACACTCAAATGTACTTATGGCTGGTTTCTCACTAATTTGAGACCTGGTTAAAAATGTGGAAAATGCCTGGTGTCAGCACAGCGGCTTGTAAAATGTTCTCTGAATTCCTGTATCAGCAGCTGACAGGCATGCACAGAGGGAGGAAGGGGGCAGTCACACAAATATATTTCATATTATCCGCAGCCACAATGTGATCGTATTTGTTTGTGTGTATTTCTGTCCTGCCCTGAGGCACTGTAAATCTACTGGCCTCTGTTGATACAGCCCTGCATTAGATGGTCACACGCACAAATATGCATTTGCCCTCCCTGTATTATGGACAAAATGCAAAGGTTAAACATGAGCCTGCTGTAGACATGTGCTCACACGCTGACACCACAGACGGATACTACGGCTCACATGTACTGTATGTAAATGTGCAGTACGCACACACACACACACACATCTCGTAATGCGTTTGAGGTGGAAAGTGAGTAGCCCTGTTCATTGCCTTGGAAACGGCAGGCTAGCCGGTGGAGGTAGCTGCTCTGCAGAGTAATGATGTTATCTCTCGCCCGGGGTCGGTTCAGGACAGACCCCTACAGGCCTACTGTACACACACACACAGATAGTCATGTTGGCCAGTAATGTGCATTCTTTCAGGATGGAAAAAGCTTTAGGTCAGAAAATTTGAATGCATGACAAAGGTCTGCAGGATCAGCAGTGTGCAGTTACCAACAGGATGTAGGTGAATCTCACTGATCTGATAACTGTATCTGAAAGTGCCACCAGCTATCAGCACCTCTGAAAAGTCTGCAAATCGAAATGTGTGTCTGAAAACGTTTGAGTCGAGAAATCGCAATGCAGTAACAAAATTTTGATTCACATTTGATCAGCGCTGCCTAGTTTGAGTTTTGTCAGGGTTTCATGAGCCTGGTGTGCTCAAAACTTGTGACTTCAGATCTGGACCGGTGGTGTTTCTCTGTCATATCAAACCCACCCCGTATTAAATAAACTGTTGTGATTGGCCCAAAGAGATCTGGACATATCTGCCAGAGCAAATGAAGAATGAGCTTGCAGATTCGTCTAACTTTAAACTTCACACTCAAAAGATAATGTGTTTTGTTTGAGACAGAGATGAAGTAAGTAGCAGGTGACTTTAATCTGCAGAAATTTTGGTGATTGATTTGTCAATTTTCTGTCATTTTTTGTCATTTTTTTATTTTCAAATAATCAGCAGATTAATCAGAAAGTAAGTGCTAGTTGCTGTGCTAATTGGAGATACGCTAAATTGTAAGTTTTGCATTTTTTAAGCTGGTTTACAACATTTAATATCTCTCTGTAGTATCTCAGATTCATGTAAGAAAATGTTAAGGTGATGAGTGAAGGGCACATGCATACACACACAAACAGTAGGCATCATCCTACACATTCCTTTCACAACTCAGGTTTAAAAAAAAAAGATGATGATTGTTTCTTTCACATTTTTGGATGTCTTTTCTCAGTCTGTCAACCTGAGAAAAGACGTCAGCTGGGGTGAAAAGAAACCTGTCTGTTTTCTCGTCATCCACATTCTTGCCCATGGCGCACCTCCACCTCCACACTGTCTACTGTTGGTCTCGTTCTCCCTCACCCTCCCATCCCCCCCGGCTGCGCCCCTGTCCTTGCCAGTTCTCATATCTCATTTCACCACAGGGGAGACACACACTGGTGCTTGTTGTGGCTGTGGTCAATTCACATGCGATTCACTCAATTCAGAATGAAAACCGAAACTGGTGTTTACTCGCTACTCACAGGGGCGTTCATTGTTGATTATGCTGCCACAAAACTTATCCCTGTTCCAGCCTTCATCCCTTCAATTTCACATTCCTACATCCCTCTTTCTCCAAATCCACATTCTTTCACTCAGTGGCTGAGTTATGCTGTCCAACGCTTCTTCTCTCACTCTGTCTTACTCACTACTCACATTCTCTGTTTCTCTTTCTCTCCCTCCCAGAAGCTGAGTAGTAGTGGCCTTGGCCTCATTATTGTGTGTGGATGATGGTCCATCCCTTTTACACAGCAGCTAATCATGTCGTTATAGTTCAGAAAAAGGCATCTGTACGTTGTGCTGTGTTCATCCTTTTTGATGAATGGTAATGTTTATACAAGACCACACATAATCACATGGCCCAATAAGGAAATGCTCTCCGTTTTCCATCTCTGACGGCTCTCAGTTAAAGGAAAGTCTTGATCAGGTTCAAGTTAATGTTAAGCGCGAAACATCTCAACAACTATGGGATGGATTGTCATGAATCTTGTTCAGATGTTCATGGTCATGGGCGGAGCTAGCAAGCCACTAGCCACTAGCCTGTCACTCAAAGCAACCACGCCCCTTAATTATGCATAATTGGTGAGTTATGTAAAAGTTCATCCCCCGTTTAGTTCATGAACTTGGAAACTAGCTATAGAACCACTTTTTTGTGCCAGACTGTAAACATGTTTTATTTCTGATACAAAGTTGGGCTTTTTATGTGAGTCTGTGGAGAAGCAGCCTCAAGTGGCCATTCGAAGAACTGCAGTTTTGGCACTTTCATGTTGGCTTCATTTTTCAGCCCCGGAGGTACATTGATATCATAAAAATCACTTTTAGACATATTTGACATTAGTTTGGCATTAGGAAACTTTAGTTGGAATCACAGCTTTCTTTTTATGGCTTTCTATGATATTTTGTATGTCTGTTGATTGTTTGTGTGGAACTTGTGGCCACACATACTGCACAAACAGTTCTTGTTTTAGCTGCTCCCTCTTATTACACATGTTGACAGTTATTAATATCTTGAATGTCCCCTGTGTGTGTGTGTGTGTGTGTGTGTGTGTGTGTGTGTGTGTGTGTGTGTGTGTATCAGCATGTGTGTGTACATACTTATGTGTTGGAATGATAATGTTAATGAGCTGCGGGCATGTGCCTCTTAGTTATTTATAAAGTGTTTTGTGCTCAAGGGTACGCACAGCTCCCCCCTTATCCTGTTACATCTGTGTCCCAGTGAGGACACAGCACACACACACACACACACACTTCTGCTGCTTTCCAGGGTTGTCCTGCGTCTGTCAAAAGACCTGGATTCACATATATATGACCGTGTCTTTGTGCGTGTGTGTGTGTGTGGGCATGTGAGGTAGACAGAGAATTGTGAGCGAGTGATGCTACCTTTGATTCTGCGACATGGGTCACATCCTCTCTACAGGCTTACTGTTTCCTGTTGTGTTGCCACGGCGACACCGCATACAATAAAAGGACGGGCTACTCTCCTCCTTTAAGTCATGAGCTGTGTTTGTCTTAGGCGTCACCGCATGGAAACAAACGCGCACAGAGACAAACACTCAGAAGGAGCAGAGATCATACACACATTTGCTCAGCTTCTGTTCAGTTATAAATACTCAAGCACCAAAACAGCAGCACAAATTACATTATTGCAACACAAGAGACACATCTAGTTACGGGTTTAAGTGATCAGTTAAGCCATTCTGGCATGCCAGCCGTGTTAACTTACTAGAAAATAGGTCACTATATTGAGATATTCACCAATCACATCACTGTGGATTACCACATGCAGCCACAGCCCATCAGGACATTAGATATTGAAAATTAACCAGAGGATTTGGTGACAATAAAAACGTTTCTGATGATGTGTCTAATGTGAGCAGATCAGAAGCTGCACTGTTTCATGCATGAGGGTATAATTCTGCTCAGCACTAAAGCACCGCCGTGGTTTTTCGGATCTTTTTGAAGACAGAAAACTTGTGAGTTTTCAGAGCTAGAATTCACAGGCAATCTGTTTCGCTCATTTGTCGAAACTTTCAGTCTTGTGGTGAACGTGAAAGATTGCACAGAACAGATCCAATATTTCACACGGAATAATGAATTAATTGTTGTCCTGCTAATCGTTACTGATTCCAGCATGTCAGTGCACACAGGCAACTACTTAAAAGGATAGTTAGATTCATTTGAAGTGGGGTTGTATGAGGTACTTCTCAGTAATCAGTGTGTTACCTACTGTAGATGATGAGAGAGAGAAGCAGTGCATAGCTGAGCAGTGTACTGCAGTTGATGAGCTCAGATGAGCATCAAAACACATTTTATCTAACAATTAAAGGAGAAATAAGTATCACAAAATGACCATGATATGTCATCAGATGCTAAAGAAACATGCCAAGTTGAAATACCAGCCTTTCCCACAACAACACTACAGCCACCATATTCTTCTTTTTTGTTTTAGTTTGCCGGTTTCGCATTTAAGGTTAAAATTAATGACAAATGTTTGCTGAATGAGTGTCTGTTTATGAGTGTTAAGAAATCATAAATAAGCTTTTAGAAGGAGTAGATTTTTAGAACTGTTAAATTTAGCAATATGTTAATGGAGTCTGACAGGCAGTAAAGCAGGTAGTCACTAAAGCCCAACTCCAGAGTGTGTGTTTTCAGAGTAGTGGGCTTTTGTTTTCAGGATAACGGGCTCAGCTGTGCAGTGACAGACAACTGACCATTATAAACGGCTAATCAACTTAAAGTGGAGGACTCGTCCTCGCTCATCATTGTGAAAATATTATGTTGTGCAGGAGAAAACAACTTGCTTGCATCATAGATTGTATATTAAAAGGGGATTTGATCTGTTATATATACCTTCTATGACTCTAATTTGCTATTTGGACTTATTTTTTCATGCTAGGGTCTAACATATTTCTCTTTGTAAAAAAAAAAAAAAAAGGCCCATCTAATAAAATGAATATCAGTGTAAGTGTTTGTTATATTTAGAGTACTTTCTCTGCTTTATCTTGCTGTCAGGCAGCCTTTTGCAATTGGAATCCCCCTTTCTAGAAGTGAAATATCACTCTCTCTCGTTCAACAAGACTTCATTGGCGAAAGCAGGAATTTTTCCTCACAGAACACAGTTCATGGTCTGCTACTGCCTCGATTTGTTGTTTAATTGTGAAGCAGACTGAGGCAGTGGCAGACCAGCAACTCCTGTGTTCTACAAGATAAAATGTTTTTGCCAAAGGAGTCTGGTGACTCTGGAGAGCGTCATATTTGGCTTATATAACGGCTGTCTGATTGCAAAGGAAGCTGTTAAAATATTGTATATATAGCATACACTTAAACTGATATTCATTTTTTTAGTTGGCCTTTTTTTAAGTGGCTAAAATATGTTTTGCTCATGACCCTGTCCACCGCAGTACATTGATTGTTCCCCTTCACTGCTTATAGAAAACTATGCCGTCTGCCATCTGTCATAAGTAACACGATCGCTATCGATAAGTACATCATACAACCATACTATCCCTTTAAAAGACCCTCTTTTTGCATTCACAGATATCACAGATATAATTTTAGGTATTTATATTGTACTCCATTGAGTGTCTCTTCTGGCTGCTGCACTGAGGTGGCTGTACAGGGAGCAGTTAAGCTCAGGGATGTTAAGCCGTCTCTCACTATTGAAATGAAATGACCTGTAGGGCCAAGCAGCCATGTGTCTATGTCTGTGTATTTTAGTGCACATGTGTTCATCTCAGTGGGTATCTGCAGGGGCTGCATAAGTATGCTCATTTACAACACGCAAGCTGCTGTCATTTTCCATGAATACATTTAAATGAACATTTACATTTAAACAGAATGGCCCCATTCCAATTTATTCTCATGCCCTGTCCATGTCTACCCACAATTCAGCTGGTGCCTCATCTGAGGAGAAATCGACCCAAGGGTGCCGCCGCCAGCGGTGGGGTGATTCTGCCTATGATGAGTCATCAATCACTGTCAGTAGTTAAACATCCAATCAGAGGGACCTTGCCAGTGTCACGTCCAATCCGATTGATGGGAGAATTTTTCATCTTCCTGTTTAATCAGACTGAAGATGTCAAATATCTCTCCCACCAAAATATTTAATCCACTCAGGGCCAAATAAAGGTTTTGTCACCTATGGAATAGTTCATTTCTCACTGATATTTTCAAACAAGTTGAATACTGATGATTTTCATAAACAAACTACAGATCGACACACTATTGTGGAGAGCCAGCAAACAGAAACAGTCGTAAGAGCCATAGTTACAGTAGTAGTGGTGGTAGTTGTAGTAGTGAAGTATTCAGAGCTGCAATGATTAGTTGATCAAAAGAAAATCATTTGCCAATTATTTTGATAATCAATGTTTCGGTCATTTTTTTCAAGCAAAAATATCAAACATTTGCTGGTTCCGGCTTCTTAAATGTGAGGATTTGCTGTTTTTCTTCATCGTTTATGATACTAAGTGAAGAGTCTTTGGGTTTTTGACTGCTAGTTGGATGCAAGAACCAATCATCACTTTGGGTTCAGAGAAATTGTGATTTTATAGAATAATGATCAATGGATCAATCTTGAAATAATCAGCAGAATAATCGATAATGAAAATAATCACTTTGGTTTCAGTCCTACATCAGTTGCTCCTCTGTCAACACACATTCACAAAAAGATCAGAGCTATACTGCTGCTGCTAGAATACTGTCTTACATTTGAAGTTTTACAGTGTAATATTGTAATTATTGTGTTAATTTGAAATGATTACCCTGATGAATACAACAATTACTTCATCAGTCCATTTGTTAGTCAACAGAATATTAATAAGCAACTATTTGGATAATAAATTAATTATTTCAGTTATTTTTCAGCCAAGAATGACGAACATTTTCTGGTTTTAGCTCCTCAAATGTGATAATTTGCTGATTTTCTTTGCCAGATATGACAGTAAATTGAATATCATTTGGTTTTTGGAAGAAAAGAAAAAAAAGCAAATTGGGACCATCCACAAGGACTCTGAGACATTGTGTATGGCATTTTCTACTGTTTCTAACATTTTATAGACAAAAGAATCAATGGACATGTCAAGAAAATAATCTGTGGGGTAACAGACAATGAAAATAATGGTTAGTTGCATCTTAACATGGGGACTTCCAGTTTCATGATATAGGACGTAGATATACAAGGCGTCTGCCCCACTTACTACTTTCAGTATGAGTTAGTTGTGCCACCACATTTGGTAACTTTCAAACGCTTGCAGAAATTAGGTAAGTGCAACCACTCCTACTTCTACTATTAGGTGTTCATAGAAATATACTGTAGGCTCTGTGGAAACATTCTTCTGCGATGTAGCAGACACTTCACAGAATGATTAATTAAACTGGAAATTACTAATCCAGGATGGTAACTGGTCAACTGAAGATGTCTGAGTTAAGTCAAGACAAGCGATGACTAAAACGTAGATGCCCCACCAGCAAAAAATCAACTTTCAAAATGACAAATCACGACAGTAGATGGTGAGCTGAACGTGTTCTTGTGCTATGCAGCAGGATTATGCCATGGTTTTGGGATTCAATGGAAGGGCACTGAGGAAGTCCTTCACAAGAGACATCCATTGGGGTGCAGCCACACAGTGTGTCATTCCAGACTTGGGGAAATAGATTTACAGAAATCATCTCCGTGACATGACACTGAATGTGCAATCTGAGTGTGTCGAATGGAAGTGAGATTTCATGGCCGTGCATTATCAGTGCAGCAGCAGAAATTGAACACGTCTTCTTTTTTTTTATTGCAGGGAAGATGAAATCGTTGATATACGGCACACACAAACAAGTATAGTGTTGCTGCCATCACTGTTTCATATTTATATTGTTTGTCGACCTTGACTTTCACAGGATCCCATGTGTACGAGGACCATGTATGGCTATTTAGCACTAACGTATAGTTGAGGAGTAGAAAGCAAGGGACACTTTATAATAATCACACTATAGAAAACGGGTTTATCAGGTGCATTGCAAACTACAGTCTGAGGACTGCTATAAACTTTGCTTATCCGAGATGATTTCTGTTTTGATTGCAATTATATAGAAAAGCAGAGCTGTGGGAGTCAATCATTTCTTTGGCTGATATTAATACTTTGGCTGCCAACTCTACCAGCTACCCTGCATTTTTATCAAGACTTCAACCCATGAATTAGAATCAACAGTGGCTCTCTATTCAGGTGCACCCTATAATATCTGCTGACGGCTCAGGTGCCTGCGTGGCTGATGTGAACTGTGCATTTACTAATGAGCTAATCTGCAATCTATTGTCAAGTTTGGGCAAATGTACCACAATTTTGAGTTTATAAAACTGGTAGCACAGTGAGTACTTGGTTTCATGCAAAACCTCAGGTATCCCAAATACAATATGTTTCCAAGCTCATTTCAGTTTAATTTTTATAGTTTAAAGACTAATTACTGTTTGTACATTGTTGGAAACATTTGGTATAATGTATGTGCACAACTCAACAAAATATATAACATATGTCTAGTGTTTTTAGACATTTTAATGTGTGAATGTAGTGTTAAATTGACTCCACTAACGTAAAAATGGTTTGACAATGAGAACATCCAACAAAAGTATAAAATTCTGCTCAATAATAATTTTCAAGGTTCATTGACAAAGCAACTGTTTTTTTCTAGGTACCACTATAAGCTTAAGCTTATGGCATGTTATACTGCGTAAATTACCGAGTGTGTTGTTATATCTCATATTATATGTACCTTTCTTTCTCACTGCTGGTTTAATTCACTGCATCTCCCAACAGAAAACCCCAGTTGAATTTCAGCTTGCATTAATGATTTTTCATTGATAAACATAGCAGCTAATATTGCTGTAGCAAGAGCAACAAGTTACTAAGCAACTAAGGGTTTTTCAGGTCTTTTCTGTGAAATCCAAAATATTTCCACACTGTTGATTTATTACCGAGAAGGGAGTAAATATCCTCATCCTTTTTCTTTTTTTTCTGTCTGTCTGGCGTAAGCACCGTTTGGATATTTAGGAAGGAACTGCGTTTGGACAGCAACAGTGACACAGATGTAGCACAGGAATATCAGATTAAAGGTGTGATTAAAAGTTTGTTTGTGGTTTGAAAGCAAACAAACCGACCACAGGATTTTTTTAGCATGATTTCAAAAAGTAAACCACTGCTTAAGTCATGTATACATATTTCTACTGTCTGTGGTCTCTCCCTGTTAATCAACATTCATGTGACTGTTATTAGAACACATGTAAAGCAGTTAAAAGTATAGCTGGAACTATTGGATCATTGATCATTGAATCAATATATCAATCCAGATGGATGGATCCTGACACCCCTTATGTACACGCATAACTCAGGCACAGAGGAAAGCATCTGCACACACATTCTCATATACAAGATAACAGATGTCCAACATTGTACTATGTTGGTGAACAAAACATTAAGGCTGTGAATCTTTCAGTTTAGAAATGAGTGTCAGTTACATGCCTAAGATGTCACAGTCCTCCTCCACAGCTTCTCTGCTGAAGATCACAGGCTTTTTGTGAATGACTGTGCCATTGTTACGGTTTGCTTTTTATCTACCGAGCTGTGAATGCATCTGCCTGTTCTCCCTATCTCTCCCTCATTTTCCCTGAGAGTCACACTCACTCTGTACCAACACCTATTTCTCTCAGACTGGCTCATGATTCAGACGCTCACATGGCATTGTGCTGCCAGTGCAATGATCGATTTTCTAGCAGATCTGTGCCTACACACCCACAGCCGAACGCTTTGCTATGTAATCACACAAAGTATGTTGGAAATCCTTTTTACTTTCACACCTAAAGGTTCATCAGCTCTTGGCCCACTCACCAGTGACATTGCCTCCGCTTTTGTGTACCCGCAGAAATCAATCGGCAGCCACTTAGGAGTGAGGGGGATCTAATTAAATAAATGGAATGCATCATCTCATTGTTGAGGAGGGGGACGAGGCCGATGACTGTGGCGGGTGGTACAATCTGTCTTTTTGGGATCCCACTCTCAAAGCAGTCATGAGTCAGTCGCCCTCTGTAACACCCCGACTCCTGCCTGCATGCGGATACACACTCTTTCTCACAGTCCATCAGGTGTGTGACTAAGCATGCCATTGTCAGTGTGACTGAGATCGAGCCTCACTACTTCACTAGTCCCCCCCCCCCCCACCCACCATCCCTCCTACACACAGGCACACACACACACAGAGCTATCCCTGGTTCCCATCTGTCACCCTCTACTCAGCAGACAGCAGTGTCGCCTGTCAAAAGTGCTGGTCATTGATTGCCGCTGTAAGGTGGGATGGGCCCTGCGGTATTGGATTTCGAATGACTGCATTAAACGGTGGGGCTGGTGTGGGCAGCGGCAGCTGTTTGGGTACAGTGCTCCCTTTGTGGGGGCCAGCTGACTCAAAGATCTCATCATGGACAGTTAATATTTAGCTGTTGGATCACTGGCTGATTCATCCCACCCAGTTCAAGTTATGAACAGTAAAATTGAATGCTGCCTTTGAAGGGATTCTCTCGTGATTTTGTATTGCACTTCCAGTCTGTGGAGTCACAAGAGATGGATTTAAAAATACTTGTTGAAAGACTTTTAATCCCTAGTGTGGTTAAAGCTCTATAACTCACAGTGACCCTTTAATTCAATTTGTCCTCGTGGACTGAATATCAGAAACTTTTATAATGTGTGGCAGAAACATGAAACCTGGAATAGTTTCTTTTTTGGCCATTTGTGGGGCAGTGGGAACAAGTTGTGAATCATAGATGCATCAATAGTGGAAATAGTGGACGAAGCTTCCAGTCTGAAAAGTGAAAAGCCAATTTGACAGTGCCTGAAACCTCCATTCTTTTTAATGGCCATCAGGGGGTGATTGCACTGGTTGCAAAAAGAGGTCAGTGTATAAACTCTTATGGCAAACTGCCTCTACTTCTCATATAATTTATGACCTCAGTAAACAATTTCCTAATGAGCTATTGGTCTCAATGTCTCCTGAAAGACTACAGAAAAGCCACCACCCTCCAAACTCATGAGACACCCAAGTATCGCTCTTCTTAGAGCCCCCTACACGCCGCTTCATGGAGAGAAATGCAAAGCTTGACAGGTGGTGCCTTGTTATGGCTGCCAGTCTATGATTGACCAATCTCTGTTCAGAGGAGGGGCTTAGCCAAGTGTTATTTAGCTGAAACTTGCTGTAATGTCGAGGAGAGCTACAGATTTATTTGATAATTCTCTGTTGGTTCATCACTACAAGCAACTCCTTTCACATTGTCATTTAATTTTTATTGTAGCGCACAAGTAATAAATACATAATGAATGAATGAAGACAGTGGCACTACCACTTAGATTTTGGATTAAAAATTTAGTCCAATTACACCAACAGAGAACATAGGCCTTCCCTGTCTGTGTTTCTCATAAATGCATCCCTGGCCAGCTTGTTTGTTGGAGTGCTAATATGGATTATTTGAGTGCCACCATGTTTGTTTTCAATGTGTCCGTGTCCGGGCGAGCATCATGTTCCGTGTTTTCTGAGAAAGGCTTGTTGGCTGACAACAGGAGAAGGAGGAGGAGGAGGAGGAGGAAAAGGAGGCTAAGGCCGAAGCAAGTCTCCATGTCCCACCGCATCCTCAGGTTACTCACCAGCCTCATCCATTATTGCTGACCCTCATCCATTATGGATGAGCAGGTACAATGCCACATGGCTCCGGAACCGACGCTCCCAATGCTCTCGCCTTCCACCACTAACACCACTGCCGCCGCCGCCGCCCTGCCAGAAACCTCCACCACCCTGGAGCTTCTTTATCATCTCTCTGGGCTGCGACCTACGTAAACTGGGAGCGTGGACAACATCTTGGGGAGATAGAGGAAAGATAGGACGGGGAGACAGAAAACGAGAGGAAGGAAATTGACTGTTGAAAAGGCACAGAGCAGTGAAAGTATGCGATAATAGCAATGATGATGATTTAAAACTGCTAAAACAAGCCTGGTGTTCCTATCAGTTGATCGTTTCCATTGCAAATCAGTGTGCAACAGTTTATACCTTGAGCAAACAGTCCATCCATAATGATAGCAATTAGCATTTACTAAAACTGGCACTGTGCCAGCTTACAGCACATCCAACATTAAGTTCCAGATAATAACACTAATGATGACTTGCAGCCTCCAACCAGTGTCTCCTCTCTGTCCTTTTTTTTCCCTTTTATAGCAAGGAGTTCCTCGATGCTACTGCTCTGGAGAGTGTATTTAGTCACTGCTCCCCAGCATTTGACAGTCAAGAAGCACTTGTTTGACATTGGGAAATAAACTGGAAAGAACCCATGTTTCATTCCAGCCTGGAGCACATCAACGGTCTTGGCTTATGTTTGCCAACCAGACCTTGAAAACAGCTAGACGTGCTGTTATTAAAAATAGAGCCGAAAATACTATGATACATTTGGCAGAGTATTTTGCACATATAATGGCAAAGTTTTTATAAATAATAGTATGAAGTATAGTGAAGTCACTAAACTTTCCAGTCAGTGTCCTTACAACTGGCTCATTAACAGCCATATGTCCTGCCAACGTGTCCTTGAGCAAGAATCCTGTAAGTCGCTGAGGACAAGCTTGTCAGATAGATGCCTGAAATATTAATGTAATATATCCCATCCCAGTTCTGGCTCTCTGTGTGACAACTCTGCCCAATCTTCCCTCTTTATTTTAGGGTAGCTCCAGCATTTGCTCAGAGTTGCCATTACTTATTTGGACTCTGCACTCATGGAGAGACTGACTGACTCTTCTGGGTGTTTTTGTAACTGGGCTATTGGAGCTGAAAGTAGGGTAGCCCTTAACTAGGCTATACTATGCAGACTACTCCAACTAGGCTTCTTCATGTTGTCTGGTCACTCTAATGAGGCTAAGGTCTATTTCCTAAAAAGTGAATCTATCTGCCGAGTTGGTGACATGTAGAATCTTAAAGGAATAGTTCAACATTTTGGGAAATATGCTTATTAAAAAGTTAAATAAGAAGATTGACACCACTTTCATGTCTGTACAGTTGACCTGACGTGAGTGCTCAAAGCTTCAAAGTTTCCACCATCGCCATGGTAGGAGGGAAGAGAGGGGATAAACCAAGCAACTCTGTGTTTACGTCAATGATGCTTTGTGCAAAAACGCAGTCGAAGCTGATGGACAGTGTTTCCCAGATGTCAAACTCTTTATGTGAAGATGTGGACCATGTGGTTATCACTGTCTTCTTGCTGCTGTTTACATTCCCCAACACTCAAATTCAAAAAATGCACCACAGAATTATTTCTGTGGGTGTATATGCCTAATGTAAATGTTAAACAGACTGGCTAACAGGCTGTTGTCTCCAGCTACATTGTGTATTAGTGATATCAATCTTCCCATCAAATGAAGACGTGTTTCTTTCCAAAATGTGGCTTTCATTTCATGACAATTCATGATTCTGACTGATACAAAGAGTCTTCTTCTAAAGAGTAGAGTTTATCACAAAGAAAAATTGATGAAAAATCCTCTCCAGCCCTTCAAAATGTCACACCTTTTATTAATGTAATTTTTCACCCATTTTTTTCTCCAACACTGAATGTGTGAGTGGGCCAGTCATCTGCCACAGCAGTATTACTCAGTTCAGCTCTCAGGACACTTTCCCCAGCACAAGAAACAAAGGCCAGTCTGTTTCTATGGTTTCTCACATACTGGAGATCTGAGTGGAATTTTACATCGACAAGGCTAATGGATAGACTGCACCAGCCGACATTTAACAAATACCAGGGAGAGGTATGATGATGGAGAGTGCAACTTCAACGCTCTGTGACTGAATGTGAGCCGTTCCACAGATAACATTTTTAGATATTACTTGTGTCATTTTGTCGCTCATTAGTGAAATGAGGTGCGGTTGTTATGTCACAGATGGCATAGGAGGGGGAAAGCCTTCCAAGAACACGCTCTGATGCCGGATGGAGCCCGAACACCTCCTTCCCGACAGAATTTACACGCACACACATGCATCCACACACACAAACCCTTACCCTCCTGTAGGTCAAAACAGGAAGCCCACCAAAAGAGCTTTGACAAACATGCCCTCCTTTCTCACTCCTGATGCATCACACTAGATAAGGGTGTTTTTTTTTTTCTACGGACAGAGCATTGGAAAACTCCTGCCTTGCCCTTCACATGATACACTAACAGAGAGGGAAGTTTCCATTAACTGTTGGACAGCAACTGAAGGTTGTGACTTTAGGGGAGAGGGACTGAAGGACAAGAGAGAGGACATCCATGGCAATACGTCTGTGCAAAGTTAAACAAACCGAATATGTGTTTAAAGAGAATTGTGCAGTCGAGTAAGTAACCCAAGTAAACATTTCCGTAAAGGATGGATGAAAGGAAAACCAGATCACCACACAGTCTAACAAAAAGGTCATCTGTGCCTAAATAAATCCTCAAAAGTTTGGAACTGATGACCAAGAGAGGAAAAAGTTCAGGGTCCGGCTGATACTGGATTTCTGGGGCAGATACTGATAATCCAATACGCTGACATTTTATGGGCCAAACAACTACTTGATCAATCAAGAAAATTACTGACAGTTTACTCAATAATGAATATAATTTTTAGTTGCAGTCGAAAATATATACATAAATGACCATTCAACACTTGTATCAAAGATGTGTACTGGGAGCAGGATATTTTACAGTTTAACAATAAACCTTACTATCCAAAATGATGTCAGGGCACTGAAACAGTAAACTTTCACTGGTATATTAAATAATTATAGAGCAAAATATGTGTACATATTAAACCTGAATTAAGAAAAAGGTTTCAAATATACACTGTAAAAATAAGTTGAGAAAATTTGTCATTCATCTACTGCCTTTATTAGATTATTGAGTCAGCCTACAGCCTATAGCATTTTGTTGGTATAATTTACTTTTCTTCTTTAGATAAACTTTAGGTAGACTAGATAATCTTTGAGTTTAAGAACCCCCCCAAAAAACAATTTGTATTTCTAACAATGTTCACATGTGCTGTGAACCTGATTTGTCATTAGATAAGTACATAAAAATGAATTATTCCTGTCACCTCAGTGACTTTACTCAACAGTTTTCAAGGTTTTCTAAAACTCAAAAAGTAAATTATATTACCAGTATAGCAGTGATAGGGCAGTATCTGCCTACTCATACTGGTTGACCAACACATCAGTTGGGCTTTAGAAACTGGTAAAAGGACCAAGTGCTTTTTCTTATGACTGCTCGGCATCACCGCGTTATGACTCAGAGGAACTGAAGCACAGCCTTGTTGAACCTCGTCAGTGTGTTCCGTAATTTAATTGCAGGGCACATTGTGTGCCTTTTAAACTTAAAGTGGAACAAACTGACTTCTTGAATTGCATTGAACCCGGTCAGCACCAGTGTGTTCAATTTATGAGACAACTGATGTACTTGAATGGGAAGAGATTTTTTTTTTTTTTTTTTTTTTTTTTTTTTGCTCCCTTTGTGTGGTTGGCCTTTTGAAGAAGAGTAATCCTCCTCGCCCAAACCACAAAGCTGAAGCCATCAAATTTCACACATATGTTTACAAATTAGCCGTGCAGCTGATGGTTCTCCCGAGAGACGCGGACAGCTGGTTGTAACCTTGAACATTTGTGCTAGGGGACAGTTTAAAGCAATTTCTCCACTCTGTCATCTTGGCAGCCAGACTACTAGAAATAAAGGTTCTAAGTATATCAGCTTGTCCCCACAGGAGAACCTTTACAAATGTTGCACCTGGAACACTTTCAGAGGAGGGTTATACCTAAAACACATGTTTCTTCAAAAAAAAAAAACAAGTTTCTGGGTGGGACCTCAGACCCTTTTGGAACCCATATTTTTAAGAGAGCACAGAAGTCAGTAATTTGTCATTTTAACCAACAAAAGTAAACAGTTGTTTAGTTTTTTCTGCCTCAGACTGACAAAAGTTCCCTCTCTGTGGTCTCTCAATCAGGAACGGAGAATCTAAGTTGTAGCTGGCTGTGGCTCTGTCCTGCCTCTCTGTCACAGCAAAGTGACTGAGTTTTCCCCAGACAGACCCAGGGTAATTGGAACAGTGGATTGAGGGGTAGGCACACACACGCAGACGCACACACACACACACGCACACACAAACCCACACAGGTCATTACATTTACCACTAAGCATCTCCATAAGCCCAAGCAGGCATATCTGACATATCCATCTGCTATGCTGGGATCATGCTGGATCTGCCTCTCTCTCTCTCTAAATCGGGGTAAGGGGTGTGCCAGTGGTAATGATGATGGGGACATGACATGTAATCACGGGGTTGATCACAGCTTGGTAACTAAGCAGGGCTATGATTTTACCCACAGTTACATCTCTTCTGGGGCAACATGTCATATTGGCCTGGTTTTAAGCAATAAAATGAAAAAAGACAGTTGAAATTCTTAAAATCCTTTAATCCCATAAGGATGACTGGTTCTTTATGGATTGTGTCTGTTGTTGCTCACATATTAGCCTACAGACCCTCCCTGTTTTTTCTCCCTCTCTGTATTTCAGTGCATCAGTTCAATTTGATGCCATGTCTGAACGCTTCAAAATGCTTGTTTCACATTGCTTGTGTAATAAGTATTGTTGGATTTATTGTGCCAATGCAATACCTGAGTTTTGGTACTAACCTTACCTAAAAAGATAAAATTGGCAACATTTTGATTTAAATCGGGAACTGTCATTGTACATTTTTAGTACTTAAAGCAGCAGTTCACCCTAACATTCACGCTTCAAAAATTATAAAAGTAGCGTTCCTGGTATTGTGAATATTATCTTGCTGAACAAAACGTGCAGGTATCAAACTTTTGTTCACCACAGAGCTTATTTTCTGCTCTAATCCATAACCCAAAGAAAAAATCCCATTGGCTTTTTGTGGAGGGAACCAGAGCGATGCTAACCTCTGGGTTGTTCTGCAAATATACAACATCCATGCATCACTCTATAGACAGATATGAGAGATATCTCATCATCTAACTTGCAGTAAGAGAACAAATAATAATGTTGAAAGACATTGCTTTAAAATTGTGATTTGGTACATGTTATATTCACAGTATGTTGTAAGTTTTGTACTTAAGCATCAGATGTGAACTCTTCTCTCTTGAAGATGCAGTTGATTTATTTATTATTCCTTGATTTATTTCTGTCCTCCTCTCTTTGAAACCTTTCACCTCCTTCTCTCTCATCAAGACACACATACTGTTTCCACTTGCTCTCTACCCCGTGTTGGGAAGGTCAAGGCCATCACCCACCTTAGGGCGAGGTGTGTGTTTGTGTGTGTATGTGCATGTTGAGTGTGCGGTCACATGTGCTCAAGGGCTCTTTCATCATAGGTCCCAGTCTGAAAGCCTTTCTCTCTTCCTCCCTGTGCCTTCTCTCCCTCCCAGGGGAAAAGCCCCCATGCGAAAGGGAAGAAATGGGGTGTAAAGGGCACTGAGTTCCCATTGGATCTACTCGTCTATGCCCCATCTGTGCCCAGTTTATGCCACTCCACTTTGGACACTGCAAAAGCCCTGCGCTGGCTTGAGGAAGCGAGCACTCTTTATGTGCCCCTTCTCTTGCTCTCTGCACATTCTGTGGGTAAAGCAAAAATCTGAGATGGCACTGTAATTAAGTTGCCATTAATTGTTTTGCCTGGTCCCGGGTGGCACTGTTCAGACTTTGGGGGAAGAGAACAGCAGATTTATAGGGCTGATGGGCTCCACGCCTAACTGAACAACTAAACACAGTGAAAACGATTCTTAATTACTGCCTGTTGCCACTAATTCACCCAGAGTCACCTCTGCCAGGGAGCTAACTAGCCCTCACCGTCTAGCTGCACTTAAAGGGATAGCTCACATTATTTAAAATGGGGTTGTATGAGGTATTTATCCATGGTCAGTGTATTACGATTACTTATTATTTTTGGATGGTGGTCAGCATGTCCCGAGTTTGGAGAATTAGAGAGGAGTATAAGTATGGAAGCTAAGCAATGTACTGCTGTGGACAGGGTCAGAAACAAAATATATTTTGGCATAATTTTGAACTGCTATTAATGTGAAATGAGCAAATAAAAAGACTTACTCTGGCCCAGAATATTTCACCTTCGCATTTCCTTCATCTGTGATGACATATCATGATTATTTACGAATTACTGTAGTAAATATATTACAGATTTCTCCTTAGGTGGCTAAAATACCTATTGATGTTGACCCCATCCACAGCAGTACCTCATACAACCCCACATTAAATAATCCAGAGTATCCCTTTAAGCACACAAGCATTTATACTTGTCATCTGAACCGTTTCTTATCATGTACAGAATACGTCATTTCTGACAAATCTGTTTTCCAGCCTGGAACACACAAAGCTGCAGTGTTTGATTCTGCAACATTTTTGCCTCGTATGTTTTGTTTTCCATGTTCATTCCTGTTGGAGTCTAATGGCAGCCTTTTCCATGAGCGCTGCACCGAGTCTAAATGTGGAATCTCAGGTGGTTTCTCTGCCTTGGCGGTAATTGAATCAAGACTATTTATATGCCCTACATTTTATGACATGTAGATGTTCACTGGCCTGAATGAAATACACTTTCCAGCTCTGCCGCTGGCTGAGCCAAATGTAAATACAGAAGATATCGATGGAAAACAGACCGTGGAAAACATGTCCTAGAGGGCAGTGGCACTACCCCCACAACCCTGCTAACACCCTTCTATGGCTCTTCTATGACTTCACACACAAGTTTATATGGTGAAGGCATACTATAACCATACACAGCTTCTTCCACTCACACACCCACACATTGGGCTGGGTGGGTCGCTGCCCTGACAAAGTCTAGCCTCAATGGGCACTTGAGGTGAATTATTGTTTGTGAGTGGAAACTTGGCCAGATAATCTCAACGCTGCTGGCTCAGGGCTGAGTAAGACCACTGTCTCCTTCCCTGCATACACACACACACACGCCCTGTGCGCACACACAGCTTTTGTTTTACCATCTCTATTTCCAGTTCACACTTATTTGCTGACTCTTTAACTTTTACAATATCTCCTTGCTTTTGCTCCATCTTTCTCTTCCTTTTCTACAACTTCTGTTTCTCCTCTCTTTACCCAACAACTCTGGCCTTTATCCTGCAGGCCATTCACCTCTCTGTGGCTGCCCTCGATGGTGCCTGCAGTAAATTCCAGAGGTAGTTGGAAACACAAACATGCACAAGCCTAGGACGAGCTGCTCAGTCATGATAGACCCCTCCTTACCACCACCGCCGCCGCCACCACCTCTCTCACAGCTTTCCTTCACACAAGGGGTCTTTTGTGTTTCTGACTGCTTCACAAGGTCTCACTTCAGATCTTCTCTTAGATTTGTACCTGCATCATAGGTGTAATTCATGCGTCTGTGTCTCCAGTTGTTTTGCCAGTCAGCAGGGTGTGAATGTTAATCATATAACTGGGGATTCCTCCAGCAGACATAAACCAATGTTTGGACTCTTGTGGACCTCATGAATAATGTGATTACAGTAATTGTGGCAGACTAATGACGTGTTGGATAAGAAAGGTTTGTTATTACAATGTGCGAGACCCATCCTTAATATAAACTTTGTCTGATGGATAGAGCTACTATCCTGCTTGAGTCTGATGTTGACGCAGCTTTATTAAGACTAAGACTGAGTTGCACCACCAAGGATTAATTTAATCTAAGATGAGTTATAAGAGTTTAGCAAAGCAAGGATTAAAATGAGTATGTCCAGATTTTAAATTAAGCAGAGCTCTGTTGTACAACTAAAAACAAATCTCAGTTTAGTGAGATTAAATTGTCCAGTTAATATGGCGATGCTTTCTTATCCAAGTTATAATGAATAATTAAATAATTTGATGTTCTGTTAATAATTAAGTAAAAAGTTAACAGAATTGTTACATTGTTTCCTGGCTAGCAGGAAAGTTAGCAAATTGTTCCATTGTTTGCTAGCTAGCTAGAAAGCTAAGAAAATGTTATATTCTTTACTCAGTAGCTAAACAGTTAAAATGTTATTTTGTTTGCGAGCTAACTAGAAAGTTAACAAAACACTATGTTGTTTGCTAGCTAGCTAAAAAGTTAACAAAATGTTACATTTACTAGCTAGGCGGATAAATAGTTATCCCATTTAGCCTACTCAAGAAGGCTCAAAATTTCTCATCATTTGAGAAGAATTTGTTGGCTGAATTAATGGAAAAATATAGCAAATAAAAGAGGATTTAAAAACAAGCAACAGCACAGTAAAGGGGAAAAAAAAAAGAGACGGGCACCAACTGTTAGACTGTTATGATGGATCAGCTGGAGTGAAAGAAAGACGAGAGGAATAAAACTCATTTGGTCTGAATCTGTCTCTTAAGTTTCTTAAAGGAACTTTAATATTTTGCTCAATCCATCTCAACAGGCAGCTCCTCCTCAAGTGGAAGTTGAAAGGTAATACTCCAACACATTTTAAATTGGAGTTTAGAGTTTTATACAGCAGAATTAAATTTAATCTAGGTTTAGCATGAAAACTAAATTGAGGATAAACTAAAGGTTAAAATGTAATCTTTATTAATTCTAGGCTAATTTAAATGTTTGGCGCAACATAATTTGAAGTTAAACCATGGTTTAAAAATTAATCCTTGTTGGTATAACCCAAGAGGATGACATATTGTCAACACCAAGAAATACAAGCAAAGAATTGGTTAACAGCAGGACTTTTGATTAATTTGCTATTGGAAAATTCTCACACATCATCACCCCCGATCAGCAGTCTTGCTCAAAAGTATGCAACACACAATTTTCCTCTTCCTCTTCAAAAGAAGGAAGCCCCCCCCCTCCACGTCTAACTCTTTGCCAATGTGCTGAGCCAGTGGAAAATCCAACGTCCGTTCAAGAAACAAAGTGGTGTAGAAAGATCGGTTGACCAGAGGAAGCAATATTCATACAGCGTGTCCTCACTGATAGGGACCTGGTTGTGTAAGTCGACTAATGAGACATCTTCACGTTTGCATTTTCCACTTGCCTCGGCTCAAGAGGCACATGATCTCCAAGTGCACCATAGGCATTTCCACCGCAGTCATATGTTTATTTAAAAATTGTTTAGGAAATAAGTGATAATCTCTCTGTGGCTCATGATTTACGTTTTCCATTCCCTTTGGCTTTTCCATTGTGCATTGTTTCTTGTGCAAATGTCTTAATCTGCTCACTGCAGAGTGTTATCTAAAAATGTGATAAGATGCCGAGTCCGCAACTAAGTTCCTCTCATGGTTGCAGCAGCAGACACATTCACGCTGTGCCAGTTGCTAGACGCTCTTGGACTGAACCTGCAATTATTTGTCAAGCTATCTTGTCTCATGGTGTGTAGAGCTCTTCCCCAGTAATTAAAGTTCTATGTTGGGATGAACACACACACACACACACACACACACACACACACACACACACACACACACACACACACACACACACACACAAAACACACAGACAGCCACAGTTATCTAACTTTTTTTGTTTTCTGCAGTGTCTTCCTCTGTGAAACCATGCGTTCTCTTTCAACCTAAATTAATAAAGCGGTTCTGTTTTGAGTGTGTTTTCATAAATGCAAAAGTTACCCTGAAGGCAACATCCCCTTTTGGGAGACTTTTGGCGTGCCTCATCATTAATGCTTACTCAGACAGCATGAACAACACATTAGCATGCACAAAGGCTAATGACACTTGACATTTACTGTAGTTCACAAGATGCTCCAGAGCATATGGCAATTTTCCACCGAGAAACTGAGTCAACAGCAAGACTCAGACAACAGCTGTGGGGGAAATGATTGGTCTCCTCATTTTAAAAAACTTGAAATATTTTTTTTTTTTTCCTGCAGTGCTTCTTTTCCTCAAATTGCCGCTGATGCAGATAAATGTTTTTTTTTTCATGAGTAAATAATTCACTGTCTCCATTAACAAGTCGAAGGACCAGACAGCTCGCAGATTGTTGTGTGGATACAGCTAAAAGTCCCTCCATGTGGGGATTCAGGATCTTGCTCATTTCTGCGGTCTCAAAGTGTTTAAATGGATTGACGCAGAGATTAAGTGGTTTCAACTGAACAAACAGGCTCTGATGACACAAGGCAGAATTCCAATTTATTGTCTGTCATATTTAGATAAAGAATAGACAAACATCAACCACTGACTAGAAGGAAAATGTTGTCATGGAAAGTCAATGACTTCTGCATGAACAAGTCTGTTTTTACTTGATATGCACTTTTATGAACTCTGCGTGTATGGTTGCATGCATTTCTTCTCATGTTTGTGTTTGTGTGTGAACTTTTTTGTTTCAACTTGTGACTAAAATATTACCGGGAAAATTATGTCCACATTATGAACTAAATTAATGAGCAAATTTATGCTTTTTCTCCTAATGTTTTCTTCTAATGTTACTCTCCATTCCATCCAGAGACAGAGGCAAAAACTACTAAAAACTACTAAAACTATGTTATTAAAATGTAATATTACAATGCACATCATTACAATGCTTTCAGTTTACCTCTTCAGTGAACATGCTTATTTCTTCTCTCTCATTATTCTCTCTCTTCTCTCATGAAGTGTTGCTCATAGAAAGTAGGTTAAGAGGAAACCAATCAATGGCGTGGAAACCCACAGGTGTTAAACAATAATACCACTTGAAGGGCTAGATGGAGAGTTGAAAAGTTGTCTGTTTCCACTTTAAATATTATGTATTTTAAAGGAATTGTCTGACTTTTTGGGAAGTGTGCTTATTCATTTTTTGATGAGCAGCCAGACGAGAAGGTCAACGCCACTCTCTTATCTGTCAGTTAAATGTAAGGCTGCAGCTAGCAGCTGTTTAGCATAGCTTAGCACAAAGAGTGGAAATATTGAATCAGCAAGCCAGTTTCAGTCAAGTGGTCACAAACTTGGGTGCAGATCTTGTCTGATATTCACACATAACCGCAACACTTTTTGAAGGTTTTGTTTTAGTCCCCTCTCTTTCCTGTCATTGGGTGAAAACAAGTGCTGTAAAAGTGCCAGACCAGTCAATATGTGTAGAGTACGTTTGTGGCAAACACTTCATCACAGGTTAGTTAATGTTACTGAATAAATGACGTGTACCGCTTGTGCCTGTAGATTGAAATAAATCAGAAAAGAGAGTTAGTGATAATGTCACTTAAGTTTTTACTGTGGACCCACTATAAAACACCTGCTTTTACAAATTTGGTTTGGTTTAACAGTCTGCCCACTTGAAAGACTGCCAGGAGCAGAGGATTTTTTAACATGAATAATTCAAATTATAGCTGCTGCGCAGCAATTGGTCAGGGTCAGGCATCTTGAGGAGGAAGAGGAAGAAGTTGAAGAGGAGGCAAATGGTAAATATATGATGGTCCATCAGCAGCACTGCCTGGCCTGATAATTATTTAAAATTTCTACAATTAAAAATATCTCTTAAGTAATGTGTTTCTAATCCCCTGCATCACCCAAGATGCAAACTCACAACCTTTGACTCCTATAAAAGTTTTTGAAAAAAAACAGTGATGCAGTTCAAGGTGAAGGTTTCTGCTCAACTGGAGCTAATTTTTGTGTAACATGCAAAGTTGTTGCACATACGGATGATTTATTATGAATTTTCAAAGTTTTAAAATTTAGTGTTAGAGTTGAAGTTAGGGGGAGAAGAAGAGGAAGAGGAACTTATCAGGGGGTGTTCATCTCCTAATAAGTTGAGCTGACCTACCTTCTAAGAAATGAACCTTGTAACCAATATAAAGTAATAAGGGAAGTCAGGCTAAAATAGCATTTTCTTCTTCCCTTCTAAGCGGATAAGTCAAGGGCTGACAGTCGCCCTCTAAGTTGTCATGGGGTCTGCGCCCTTGGTCACAAAGTCTGCCAACTAGCACCTCTGAAGATCACAAATTAACACGTTAGAAAGTGTAAAAGTGAGAATTTGCCCTTTTATGTGAGGTTATGTGTCAGACTATTTCTTGGCCTGGACAAGTTACCAGGCAACCGGCGGATACTTAAAGAAGTTACAGCTGAAAGCCAGAAAATAGTCCAGCATGTAGCCTCACATAAAATGGCAAATTGTCATTTTTACACTTTACACAGGTTATGAAGTAGAGAAATGAGATATAACATGTTGACAGCTATCTTTAGACAGATTATGTTACTGACAGACCTAGCCAGGCTAGCTGTTTTCCCCTGTTTCCAGTATTTGTGCTAAGCTAAGCTAACCAGCTGCTGGCTGTAGCTACATATTTAATGAATACAGATTCGTAAATCTGCAACTTTCCTGCTGTTATTGCCATCCATGACCTTAGAATATACAAAGACTGATGGACAGACAGAGATAGACAGAGGGAGAGAAATAGGCGGCATCAGTGTCATGTTAGAGGGACATCTGCTCAGGGTTGGCCAAACACAAAGCACTGCAGGCTGCCAATCAGGAAGCCACCAAAACCACTGACAGTGAACTGGAAAAATGGCAGGCGTAAAAATAGGTCTTGTTTCTGCTTCGGCACTACAGGGTTTGAACGCCTGTTTGCCAGTCCCAGCTCAGCCGAGGCCTGTGTTACTGTTGGGTGTACAAGAAGAACATCAGCACTGAAGCACCGCCGTGTTACAGCTCTAGTTTGAAGTTTGAGAGCAAAACACTGACTGACAGCTAAAAATGTGTGAAGGGTGTGGGGTGACATATGTGACATCCACACTTGACTGACTACATCGCCTCGCTGATGGCTGCTTTTGTAAACATCAGTCAAAACTCTTCTCGTGCTTCTTCTCGGATCTCGAATGTTTTAACCACAAAAAAATCCTACCATACTGCAGAATCCAGGGTTAAAGGGATAGTTCTGACTATCTGGAGTATTAGGTACAGTGGATGGGGGTCAGTAGTTTGGAGAGTCAGAGAGGAGTATCAGCATGGAAGCTAAGCAATGTGCTGCTGTGAACAACAAAGCATATTTTAGCCACCTAACAAGAATCTATATTGATTTACGCAAAAAAGCAGTGAAATACATCAGAAATGAGCTCTCATTTAATTTTGTTTATCAAACTATTTGTTCAGAACATTTGTACTGGGCCGTAAACACAGTTTTAGTCAATGTATTGATCCGAACTGTTTGATTAGGCTTCTTTCATTCATAGAATGACCCTCTGACCACTTCCTGTGAATGTCAGTCTATATTTTCATAAAAAAAAATAGACCCCCATTTTACACCACGTTACAAGTCCTTAGAGTTCGTGGCCCTGAGACAACATAAAGAAAACACTTAACCATCTAACCATCCATCTTTTGTATAAATCT
Source organism: Lutjanus erythropterus (assembly GCF_056507025.1). Taxonomy (NCBI): domain Eukaryota; kingdom Metazoa; phylum Chordata; class Actinopteri; order Lutjaniformes; family Lutjanidae; genus Lutjanus; species Lutjanus erythropterus. Next base: position 18,608,629 of record NC_139338.1, on the reverse strand, counting down.
TTTTGTCTATCTATGCATCTTCACTGATTGTTCCTCTTTTTATTTTGACTCAAACAATTGAGTCAATTACACACATGAGACCCAACAATTGCACAAGTCAACTTACATAAATCAAGTTTTTTTTTCTCCTGCTTCTTCTCTTCCTCTTTCTTTCCAAATGTTTTGTGCCCTTGACATAGATCTGACACGACACGTTCTGAAACATTTTCCAACTTTTAAATTGCACAAAGGCATAATAAACACATTGAACTTTTCCCCCCTGTTTACAAATCTGAAGAGGTGAATGCGTCTGTGCACTTAGGGCTGTTTTGTTAATGATAAATCCCATTATGGTCAAGACAGCAAGTGTATTACACTGAGATCTGACCTCAGCCGGAGTTATTTCCTGTTTATCATCTACTACCACTCATGTCTTTTTTAACCTGGGGTCCACCACAAAGTCATAAAACTAAGTCTTCACCTGACCTGGTTCATGCAAAGTTGAGACGTCTGACCTATTATTGACCTTCACTGGAAATATTTTCTTTAACCGGCCTTGGGCACATATTGATATTGAACGTTCTGTATCATACACTTTGTATTTTGGGTACTTTTTTGGGAATCGTTTTATCAGTTAATCTATTAGTTGTTAGGTCTAGAAAATGTCAGAAAAATGTTGTATGATCATCGTCCCCTAAAGCTAAATGTGACGCCCTAAAATGTCTTGTTTTGTTCACCCAAAGATATTTAGTTTACTATCACAGATCAGGAAAGAAACCAGAAAATATTCACATCTGAGAAGCTAAAATCAAATAATCTTTTCAAAAAAAGGGGCTGATTCAAAACAGTCAATTATCAGAGTAGTTGATAAATTTTACTTTAATAAATAATTTAAATTCATAAGTTGAACAAGGACCTTTTGATTTGTAATGAATTGTACAATTTCTTCAAAAGTAAATTTTCACTTGCACCCGTAATTTCATTGTAAAAATGCATAAAACCGCTGCAACATGCATCAGAACTTTTTACAAAAGCTGTTGCGAACTCAGCCATTTTAGGCTGTAACAATCCCAAAAACAGCCCCTGAAATCGTGCAGTTACTGCCTTCACATTGAATTCCTGCGACTGATAATGTTAAACATCAACAGTTAAATGTAACACCGGCGGTTTGCTTGTAGTTGAGTAATATTTCATAAATGCAACAGTACGTCAGTAGAGATTTTCAGTCCACTTGCAGCTTGCTAGGCTGCTGGACCTTTACACCTCAAGTTACTGCACATACACTCATCTTGCAGCATAGATGATCACAGGAGACTTTTTGCTGCACCATAATTGTGTCTGGTAAATATGTGTTGTTTTATTCCTATTGCATACTAGAAGTCTAAAGGAATGGTAAGGCGACAGATGGACCTGTAATGCACTGCAGACATTGCATTTCACTGAGAGTTGGCCCCAGTAATGGGAAGGCTGATTATCGAGTGTGAGACTCCTTCTTAACAGGACTAAAGAATCGCAAAGAATACAGGCATTGAATCCGCAGAAGAAGAAGAAAAAAAGCGCTACGTCATGGAAAGAATGACGTCAGGTTTGATTAGGCGCCGAGGGAAGAGCCTTGTGTAGCCTAGGTGGAGTTCAGACAGGCAGCACAGAAAGCAGAAACGATGCGGCAGACAGTGAGGTTTCGGTGCGTACTCTGTTACAGGCTGCATCATATGATGGAGGGGGGGGCTGTTGAATAATCCTGTTATTATAAAGCGACACGGGAGCAAAGAGGGAGTACGAGGGGATCATGACGTAACCGTTTCCATAGGCGACTGATATGCTGGCTAAGCCAATGGGAATCCACACCAGCGGTCCATACCCATCCTCCTTTTGACGTGCATCACATGTCCCCGGCGGTGTTGTGACAGAAAGAAAGGAGGCGAGGCGAGATAGTTCCCCTCAGCCTACTTCCTGGTTCGTCAAAATCGACTTTAGAGAAGCTGGTGCCCCTTATTCTTTTGGCCTAAAGTTTTAGTGTTTTTTGTCTTCACATGTTCTGTGATAAAACTATATTAAATGAATGGCCATTTTAATTAATGTTATTATTTAGATATGTTAGAAATTAGGTATAGGTTTGCAACTGATTATTTTATTTTTGAGTAATCTGTTAATCATTTTCTCAATTAATACATTAGTTGTGTAATAAAATGTCATAAAATAGTGACAAATATCGATTGGTGTTTCCCCAAGCCCCAGGTGATGTCCTCAAATTTCTTGATTTGTCCACAACATATTCAGTTTACTCTCATAGATGAGTAAAGAAACCAGAAAATACTCATATTTGATGCGCTGAAATCAGAGTTTGGACATTTTTGTCTTTAAAATCGACTCAAAATGATTACTTAGTTACAAAATAATTTGTGATTAATTTAATAGATGAGAACTATCTGATCAATCGACAAATCACTGCAGCTCTACATGGGTACATTAGCTGTGTTAAGATAGCGCCAGTTAACAGTTATAGCATTTTAAACAGCTGTGCGCACGTGTCCTACGGTCGGACTTGGGTGTCCACCAGTTGAAATAGGATGGTAACTATCTTGCTTGCTGGCTGGAGACATTGGTTGTGGTTGTGACAGCGCAGTGGGCGGGATTTTACCTCAGATCAGGGGAAAGAGTCTAGTCTTTGGTGAGACTGAGGGGGAGTTAAAGAGAGAAAGGGATCTGGGGTGCTCTTCAGAGAACGGAGTAAGTATTTTTTAGTGATATTTTCTGCGCTATGGTGACAAAATGCCGCATGGTGAAGGGCCGCTTCCATGTGTGTCAGACGCTGCATTGAGAAACCTCACCGGTTAGGTCTTCATTTTTGTGTGCAATGATCAACGAGGGCCAGCCAGACAGCCAGCCACCGGTGGGTAGCTGCCTTGGGTAGTTAGCTTTATACCAAGCTAACATCGTTAGCTAACGTTATATCTTGGGATACATACTGACATTGGGCGTCTCGTTTTCCAACCCAGGTGGCTAATCAGCCAGGATGCTGCCAGTTATTCTTTGTTTGTGCTAGTTTACTTAGACTTCTGCGTTGCCCTGGGTGAAGTTTTTCCGACTTGTCAGTCTGTCTGAAGTGGCTTTTGTGTATTTTTCATTCTTTACAATCAGCATAAGCTAACGCCTGGGAGCTAGTTGGCTAACATTGTACGCTAGCCTGGAACGTTGTTTTTTTTAACGCTGCACTCACCACGCTTCGTACACAGCGGCGGTCGGACGGTTACACGCTGTGGCTCGCCATGTAGAAACTGTCTGTGAAATAAATAACGCTTGCTGCTTAAAATGTGGAGGAAACTTGCCTGTTTTTCATTCCACACTGGGGTGCGTTTCACGACCTGTCATTCAGTCTGTTTAACGTTATGTGGATTCACACAGGCAGAAAGATAGTGTCGGTTAGTGTAGTAATATTGTTAACCGGCCTGGAACGTTGGTTTTTATCGGTCGAGTCGACACGCTCCGTACATGGCAGATTGACGGTTACACGTTGAGGTTCATCATATAGAGACTGCTTGTGAAATAACGATAGCTGCTCAAATTTTTTGAGAAAGTTGCCTCCGTTTAATTCTGAACCATGGTGCGTTTTCCTGCCTGTCATTCAGTCGGTTTAACGCCGTGTTAAACCACTTGTACCGGCAGAACGAGAATGTCAGTTACTGTTAACCGGCCTGGAACGTTATTCTCCGAGCGTTCCACTCCACGCGGTGAGCGCAGAGAGGCTCCCGTGTTGGCAGTTATTTTGTTGGTGGACTGTCACTTCAGAGTGGACATGTTAAATGTGCAATTTAATGCGAGAATAAAAACCAAAACGTGTCTCAATGCTGTCAAAGTTCATTCAGAGGATATCCTCACCAGTGTTACGGGAATAGTTCACCTAAGAATGAAAATTCAGTCATCATCTACTCACCCTTACACCAGTTTAGTTTTTTTTTCTTGCACTGCTGGAGTTAAACAGGGAAACAGCATTGCGGAATCTCCCAAACAATATAAGTGAACAGTGACCAGTTTAAAAATGGGGGGGAAAAAAGTGGACAAAAAACCCTAAAATGCTTTTATACTGTTCACATTGTGTGCACGCACGCAAACATGGCTCGACGCTAAGGATCTATGGTGAAGATTTAGGCTAAAACACGGTGTAAATGATGTCTTTCAAGTTAAATCGGCATGTCAAGGCTTTAGGAGACTTGGATTACACTCGACGAGCTGAATGGAGGCATTTTATGTTTTTTTTTGGTTGTTTTCTTGCATTTGAAAACTGGTCACCATTCACTTCAGCTGGTTGGACGATCCTGCAAATGCTGTTTTCCTGTGAAACTCAAGCAGTGTGTTGCGGACTCAAAAACTAAACCCAACCTTAAGTCAGCATGAGGGTGAGTAGATAATGACCTCATTTTCATTTTTGGGTAAACTATCCCTTTAAATCAAATTTTGTGTCCTTTTGCATTTACATTTTCCCTGTAATGTCAACTTGTCAATGCTGAATCTCAACCCAAGCTCTAACCCCAACTGTTATTCTGTACAGTGCTTATCTTATCAAGTCAGGCCTAAATGTTTAAGTAGGAACTTGCCACTTTCGGCAGTGCAAGCTATAGTGCTATTTTAAAAAAAACATTCTCTGACTACCACAATTCCGACAATAAAGCTCAACCTTAAGCACAGCACGTTGCTTTAAATTACCATATAACGGTAACAGTAACAGTAAATCCGGTGTTTCCTAATCTTTACAGCAAATACCAGATGATTACATATGTTGCCTGTAAACTCTTGACCTTGGTGGATAATGTAATACACAAATTTTCAGGTTGATATACAAGACACATCATTGGTTGATGTCAAGGAAACTAAAAACATATCCTTGGTTGATGTGGAGGAGTGCAACCACTGAGCACCTTTTGGTGTCTAGTTGAAGGGATCACTCCTTATCCAATTAAATAGCACCGGGGTTTGCTGCAGCGCCAGCAGTGTCTTCCTGTGTTTGTGTAATGACTTGAGATCCTACAGTCAGTGGATTGCAAATAATGTTGTGGTTTTATTAAAAATGCATTTGAATACAGCTTGAGCTTAAAGTGAATACACTGTGATTCAATGAGACAAGGTGTGCCAGTCACTGTAGTATGGTATGGTTATCTGTAGACATACTACATAATATAATATCAGCTAAGTACTTCCTTGGCCAACCATTGTAGTCAGAATATCTTTTTGAGTATACGACAGTTGTTGGAATTCAGTTTTGTAGTAATATGTCTGAATTTCTGTATTTCACTACACAAGATAAATACTTAACAGGTTTACCAGTTTTCATTATAGCTGTCTTGTTCAGCATATAGAGATTCAGAGTTTGTTTAATGATTCACTTAAACCACCAGTAACACAATCTGTTGCTGTGTCTGAGCCCTTTGAACTGAGACTGTTGCTGTCACTCAAGAATGACAAAAATATCCTTTCTTATTCCTTGCTATACCATGCTTTTTCATAACGGCTGACTATTGACAGTGCTGCTCGCCATGACTATAGGATATGAGTCAGTGGTTGTTACACTTGATTCGTAAATTGTTTTGGGAAATGGTTATATCTATAAAATCACTTGACCTCCTCAACAGTGTGGTTCAACTGGATAGTGTTTTCCCCACTTACATTTGTAGACCCAGCGTCTTTTCAAGACGACAAAGTTGCCGTGCATATAATGTTAATTAACCACTCTGGAGATCGTGGAGGTTCTACTAATCTAACATTATAGCTTGCTGGTAAAATGGTGTTTGCTTCTCATGGCATCAGAGTTTTTACTTGACACATAGTGGTAGTCACTGCGAAGTAATGCAGTGCACTGAGTACACTTTCTTCCAGGCAGTTATCGCCTGTCAACTCTGTCCCTCACTCATCACAGATGAGTCGCCCTTACAGCTGCTTGATATGTCCACTGATTTCATCGTCATGCTCCACACTTAAGTCAGTTACAAGCGCATTGTTAATTGCAACAATTTGTCTTGCATTCCTCAGAAAATCTCTGTTACTGCCTTGTATAAGGCATTATTTTAGAGAGCAAGCCACTGTAGGTCATTAATCTAAGGTGACATTGAGCCTCATGTAAACCGACATGGAAAGCTAAATATAGTCAGGCTTTTTAACATTTAGTACAATGTATTTATGGTGCTATTTACTTGTGATGGAGTTTTTCTTATCTTTCTTTCTGTGTGGATTGTAAGGCCAAGGTTATTCCAAGCAGAGGTTTTGAGTTACATGGATTTTGACTCAATCATAACTTCTTATTCATTCAGATATTGCCTAACAAAACAGTGGAACAAACTGCACAGGTGTGACTCAAATAAATTTGCCGTTTTAAATTCCAAGAGTTAACATTGTCGTTGCACGGAGACCAACAGGGGGCTATAATTTGAAAAATTGGTAAAACTAATTGGATGAACTCTGATCCTGCCCACTAAAAGAATTATAAGGCACACACGGCAAATATCATGAATTAGTCATCAAGACAGCTACAAGGTCTAACTGTGCTACAAGGCATTTATGTTAGTTTTGGTATTTCCAAAAAGCAGGTGGGTTTCATGGCTTGACATACCAATGATTTTTTTTCTTTGTTTTTATGTAAAGTAGAAGATTTTGCAGTCTCATTAGTTTATGCATATCTCTATAGAACTGAATATAACAATTTCTTATTAAAGTTCATAGCATCATTATTGAGTCTAAAACATAACCATAGTGTTAGTCAATGCAAATAATGTGATGGACAGTATCATAGGTGACATAAAATACACAGTCCTCTGGCAGTGTAATTTTCTTGACACCTCCAGGCAGTTATTATAGGAGTTTTCTGAAACTTAACTGTACAAGGCCAGTGGAAAAGGCTAGTGAACTGAACACTCTATTAAAATCTTTTTCCATGAAAAATGTCATTTTCCAGACCTCCAAGAGTTGCTTTGTAATAATCCTGATGTTTAAGGAACGATGTGTTGGATTTAGTGGCAACTAGGGGTGAGCTGTTTCAAACATTTAGGAGAACCAACAGGGGTACCAATACTCACAAGCAACCCCAAAAGGCCATATTTAGAGCCAGTATTTGGCTTGTCCATTGTGGGCTGCTGTAGAAACACGTCCTCACATCATGGTGACTTTTGTGGAAGAGAATTCCATGTCCTTTGTAGATATAAAAGGCTCACTTTACAGTAATCAATTATTTTCAGATCAATATATACAAATAAAAACGGTTAAGAATATTATATTCCATTTCAGACATATTCTGCCAATAAATCCCTGTAAAGTTTACACACTGGTCCTTAAGATCTTGGTCACACTAAATAAGAAAAATCACATTTCAAAACCTCAGTCAGATCTTTGAAATTTAGCTGTGTGGTTTCTTGTCTCTCAAATGCATTTTTTTTTTTTTGCCATCTATAAACAAATCTATTGGCAGGTTGTTGTGTTCGGCTGTCTGATGATGCTTGGTCGCACTGAACACAGTTTCAATGACAGTGAAAACTCGACTGGCTAGATTGACACAGGCCTTAGGAAAAAAATAGTGTTAACATTAACAGTTTTGGATGACTTGCACGGGATGAATATGAAAGTGCTGTGTAGTAACCAAGCACCAGGCAGCTTTAGCTTTCAGACTTCCATTTACTTGTAATAGCATTGGGTACATATATGTTTAGCTATCACAAATTGCATTCTCTACTGCAGGTCTTGGTGTCCTGAAATTGGAATGGTAAGGACAGCAAGGTCAGGCTGTGGCAGCAAATGGCAGGGCGGCAAGACCTCAGGCCACTGAGCTGCTATGTAGAATCACACATAACAAAGAACACAGAGCTTCTCATCTTCAAAGTGGCTCGATGAAAGATGTTCCATTTTGGAATATTTTCCATCCTATGGACATGAAGGACTCTAACAGCTAAATAAAACCACCCCTCTTGGTTTTATTTCCTCTGAAGGAAAAATCACAGTTCGCATTTTTCATTTTGGGGGTGGCTACAGTATTGATATTACTGAGGCTGGGACAATAGTACTTAAAATGATAATAGAACATTTTGGCCTGCAAGAAAAACTTCTTTTTTATTCATGTGAAAAAATGCAGTCAGTTATTAATTATACTTTAATGACAGGATAGTCTTTAAGGACTCGGCACTGCTTGGAAATTGTTGAGCAATGATTGTGCAAATGACTTCTTGCCATCAACACAGACACCTTTGCAATGAGTAGAGTACTGATGTGAAGAAACACTGGAATGCTTTCAACTTTTTGTGCTATCTTATGTGGTGCATTGATTAGTTTTTTAAAATGCTGAGTAACTGATCATGGATTCTCCCACCTTTCACATCAGCTGCAATGTCCTGTTTTAACAAGAGTACGTTTAACAACTCACGTGACCAGGCAGGGCTTAAATGAGGTGCTTTTCATTGGCATATATTTGCTAACGTAATTATAAGCCTTCTGCAGCAACCTGCTGGTCATTCTTGATGTGTATAAAGACCACCATACTGGAGGTTTTAGGGCATTTTTGTGGTTCAGAACCTGGATTTGGAGCCTGAATTCCTGCTCCATTTTCAGGCTACTTTGTACTTTACCTGCATGGATTTTGTGATAGGTTTTTCCATTTTTTATTGATAAATTTGGAAAAACTCAGACTACAACTTAACAAGAAAAAGTCTTTCCTAATCAAATTAATGAAGCAGTTGTGTCAAAAGTATCCTTAAAAAACTAGACTGATGAGTACAAGTTTTCTTGTGTACACAGCAATTAAATGTGTCATTCATAATTAATTGCTGCACCATAGATCAGGGTCAAATATTATGATTAATTTTCATTTTAGAGACCCTGACATATCCTCCCATAGATAAAGTAAGTAGAGCTGAAGGGGAATGGTGTGTTGCTGGTGACACCTCTGACTGTGTGTCCGTACAAATTGGCAGCCTGACAGCGTTTGAGAGCCGCGTAGAGGTCCCAGTCTGTGGGGTGAAGTAGTGCTCTCAGCTGCGAGCCATGCAGCACAAGGAGGGCTGGGTGTCTCTGCTTTGTACCCTCCACATTTACATGGCCTGACCCAGTTCAGCAATGGCTAGCTGTGGGGGGAGGGGACAGTCTGGGGGAAGCTAAAAATACCACCCCTCGCATTAGGCAGCTCCATTGCAGAGGGATCCCTAGAATTGCTATCCTCCACTTGCATCAAGTTGTTGGCACGTAGAGGTGTACGAACTGCCAGAGGGTTTCCTTAGCGTGGAAACAAAGACATGAGTCTACTTCTGAGATGCCCACCACTGTTGTCCTGTCTACTTGTTTCCACTTGCCACAGCCTTCTGGGTGGAGGATGTAGTGTGCATCCAATGTGTGAAAGGAGCCTTAAATAGCTTGGGTAGAGAGAAGAGGCTTGTCACTTACACAACTCTGGTGCTTGGGTAAAGCCACTGCGTATTCATGCTGAGCTGTGGTTTTACTGTCGTTGTGTGGAAAGGGTTAACCTCAGCCTCTGTCATTCAACCATACCATGCCAGCTGTTGGCTTGGAGATCCAATCACAATGATTTTCCACTGTTGTGACATGTGACCTGCTCCGCAACCCGAAACTGTCGCAGCACAGCAAATGTTGGCACTTCCTTCATCTTGGCGTTGTTGCTGCTCGTGGGGTTAGGGGGTGTGAATGTGGGAGAGGGCTCACATGAAGACAGGGAAATGGAGAAGGCACAGAATTGCATTCATTGCTGTAAGCTGCACATGTGGTACACAAGACAAGTGAATAATCCTACCCTTGTAAGACCATGTCATGTAGTAGAGACCATTTGCGCATTTAAGCAGTCATTGCAAGGTGCAAGATGGCATGCATTTTACCCCTGACTGCTGGAATTCACTTGTCCACTTATTGGAATTTGGGGAAAAAAAGGTTACTGTTTTGCAGTGGAGGGGCCACAAAGAGGAACATTTCCCCTCAGGTTAATAAACTCAGGTTCCCCTCAGGTTAATAAACCAATGTGTACTGTATTGGCATTTGACTATATTTGCACTAAAACATCATGATGGACAATGTTGTTTAAAAGGATCTTCATCTCTGCACCAGATGTCCATAACTTAGTTGTGTTTAGCCTCTGAAGCTTGAAACTAAGTTAGCTATACTGACGACGCTACGCTAACAAAACAATTGTGCAAATAACAACAGCCCACACAAAAGAATCACTATTGTCACCCATGTAACCAAGCATCTTTGGTTCATCTAACTGGACAGGTTAGACACATAATGTTTGTCAGCCTAACCTTAGTCTAGAGTCTCAGATAATTTGTTATGTTTGGGTGCTATATAGGCTAAATAAAATTGTCTTGTTACAGACCAGACATTTTAAAAGAGAGTGTGATGACGCTCAGTGTCTGTAATGTCAGAGTGCCCTATGATCTTTTATGTTAGATCTTTAGATCTTCCCCTTACTTTGAACAAAACAAATGTTTAGAAAGTTGGTTCATTATTAAGTGTTGAATTTCTAGATCTATCAGACATCTCCCACACTGGCTCCAACAACTGAAGCTGATGTCCAGTTGTGAGGTAGTGCTAACTTTAAGAACAAACTAGTCGTAATGCTAGCTTTTATGTCTGCACACACCCTGCTACTGTTGGGTGATGGTGTGGCTCCACGTAATTGCCCTTCTAGCGAATTTCAGTCTGTGCAACCATATCCAATTGTCAAGTAACTTCATGTCAGGCTGTGATTAGCCTATAGTGTTACATTTGAAATTTGACTCCTGCTGCTCTGTGCTGCTGCACTGACACATTCAGCTTATAGCCTAATTGTAGCGTCTGTCGTCCAACAAAGTATTGATAACAAGCTTAGACAGTGGGGGCCATGGGCAAGAAATGTAATCAAATAGTGTATGCCGGAACACTATGTAACACCAGTAACACCTATTACCACAGGAAGCCTATTGGGCGCAAGGAACTCAACAAAAATACTTCCGTTCTTAGATGTGTACAGTTTGGGTGTTAGGATGTGTACATTCTTCTCTATTTTTTGTTTAGTTGTCTGCTCTGTATAGATTTTTTCATTGAATACATTTTTGGTTAAAGGTGGAGTAAGCGATTCTGGAGAATGATATTGATTGTTGAGTCTCATTCCAAGGTTGTCAAACACTGACACGTTGGGTTTGTGGTTTGGCCAAGCCACAGTGAGAAACAGTGAGACTCAACAATGAACCAGACCCTAAGTTTTGGACTACCTGGGAATGAGGGCCAACTATGAAGTATATTTCTCGAAAATTGCTTACTCCCCCTTTAATTTGAAGGTGTCAGACATAGGGGCAATAATAACCACTAACAGTAAAGCAGTAACATAATAGCACATAGTGTTTTAAATAATGAAAAAAAAAATCTTTGTGTAGTGTACATGTACATCAGAAATTATGGTACTAATGAGTCCTTCATCCAAGAGATGGGAGTCTTGTCTTGTCCACCACTGGACATCATAAAGAGGTTGCTTAAGTGACCATACTAGCTTTAGGATTTAACAATTTTAACATGTCATTTATCAAGATTGAGGACACGTACACAAATAAGTTTGACTCGTCTAATAACTGTCCCACATGTATGCTGAGAGAGGTGTAATTTGCCCTGCAGACCATGGATTTTACTTAAGCTACAGAGAGATGAACATTTTCTAAAGGCTTAGTTTGGCATTCCCTGGCATTTCTGTTCAAGCCCTAAGAACATCCTTTTATATGTTTTTCATGGAGATCAGAACAGTGGTGTGAATATTAGTTTTGATGGTCTATGAACATTGACTGAAGACTTTACCCTAAATCTGGGGTCAGGACAGGAGGTGCAAAGAGAATTTCCTCTTCAAAATAGGGATTTCTGTGATCTCTCCCACCTCAGTAATACACCCGGCCCTGCAATTATGCTCTGTAATAAATAATAAATTCTGTCCCGTTTTCCATGGCAGATGGCTCCAAATAGAAACTCAACATGTGACAGAATAGTTTCCAAGAATCTCAATGGAATAAGCTGCAAGCATTCATTTGTGCAGTGAGCAGTAATAAAACCTACATTTTCTCTCCTACTGCATCTGCGTCCCAGTTTAAAGTTCTGACATACAGTATTTTCAGTTTGAAATTGCATGTTTGATGTCCTGTCTGATGTAAAGAAAGATGAATGTATCCTCAAACATGTTTCAGCTTTTAGTACGGTCAGAAATGCAGAAAGTGAGTAAAACCTTCCCATCTAATAGATAACTGCAGCATTTTTTCCAGGCGAGGAAAAACGATCCTGTCTGCCTGCTCTAGTGCCTTATGGATCAGATTGCTGAGTCCAGTGCGAATTACAGTCTGACAAGGCTTTCCACCTGAAAGTACACTGTATGTTTAGTGTTTGACAAAATGCTTTCAGGCTGGAAATCAAGTCCATTTTTCTAATAAATCCAGTTTTGTGGGACAAAAGACAGTCATCAAATCAAATCCTCCTTAAAACACTTGCAGTGCTTCAGTCTGTGTAATTGTACTGTTGTATGCTCGTGGTCCTGTGTTTCACTTTCTAGACAAATTTCCCATCAACTTGGTGGCCATGAATGAATCAGCCTCATTGTGTTAGGCTGATTAAAGCTGAATGGACAGCAGCCTCTCATTAGAATGGACTCTCCCATGTAGAGCACCATGGAGCTCCCTGATGCCACAGATAGTCTTAATTAGATTAAACAGAAGGCTTTTCCTGAGGTAATCAGTCACTTGGTCCCTGCTCACCACGTTACCCCACCAGTTACACTGCAGGGAAGCTGGTGGCCTTTTTTTCATTCTGATTTTTTTTTTTTTTTCAGTGACAGACCTGTATATCGTTTGAACATGGTAGCGTACTGTGATACAGTGAAGATGAAAGGATTTGACTGATGCTTTACTTAACACCTGGTCAGACTAGAAGAGGAAACTGCTGTTCTTTATCATGGAGATTGGCCTTGCCGTGTGTAAAAGTAATTGTAATTTTCTACTCGGTATTTAAAAGTAAAGATCATTGCCCAACTCTATTGGGTGGGGAGGTGGGAATGAGGATTATTTACAAACTTATAATAATAAGTATAAATCTAACAACAGTATGGGTGGTGTGACTTGAAGCATTCCTGAAGTAATCCCTTCACATTTTATGCATTTGCTTTTGTCAGATGCTACAGTCATGTAGTATAGTCATACATTTGAACATTTTGGTGGTATCTTGACAATCTAAGTGAAGTGGGATAATTTGTACCCTTTATTTGAGTTCCAACTTATGTTCTGTCCAGCCTCCAGTTCCATTAAGAGTACATGTATAATTTTTCATACCTACCTCAGTTATAGTCCCAAAGACCTCTGTTGTTAGTCTGCAAATAAATAGGTGCCCTTTCAGCCAGACACCGTTGATTTTAAAGTGGATCATGGAATAGTTTAAGTACCTCTCCACCAAGTTCTGTAACCATATAAGACAGTAGAAACTAAAATTTTAAATGGCAATATCCTTATTTTTGATCAGGTAGAACTTCTGTCTTGTGTTTTACTGGGCTTTAAACTGTTTCAGGTTCATAAGTAGGTTACTAACTACTGGCCCGCAAATTAATTTTGACCTTTGATAAAGCTTGCAACTCATGTGCATTAAGTTTTAAGACACATCCTTGGGCCAGGGGGGAGTATTGGCCTAGATCAGAGTTAAAAATAACTTGAATAATTCTTACCAGTTTATCTCATTTAGGGCTGCAACCACTAGCTATTTTCATTATTGATTGCTCATTATTTCCTCAATTAATCATTTAATCTATAAAATGGTAAAAAGTTATTCAAAATTAGGGCTGGATGACAGTTTAAAACATCACACTGGGGCACCCCTATAGCTCAGTTGGTAGGGCGTGCGCAATATGTATTGAGGCTGTTAGTTCTCTGCAGCAGCCGCTGGTTCGAATCCCGCCTGCGGCCCATTTGCTGCGTGTCATCCCCCATCTCTTCCCCCCTCTTTCCTGTGATACTTTCAGCTGTCATTGTCAGTAAAGGCACCCAAAAAATAACCTTTAAAACATCACACTGAAATTATTTTGACACATATTGTGATTGTGCAGCAGCGTCTCCAATTTGGATATTGGACTTGGCCATAGTGTGATTTCGGCAATATTTTCAATTTATTGTGCAGCCCAATTAAAAAATGCTTTCCTAGAGCTCAATCCAAATACTTGTCACATTTATTCTCTTAAATGACAAAGAAAATAGGCAAATTTCTATCTTTAAGAGGCTGATACCGGCAAATGTTTGACATTTTTGCATGAAACATTACTAAAATGATTATCAAAATAGTTAGCAACAAATTTTCTTCACAGTATTAGAAGCTTAATGTCTTAATGTTTTCTGTTACACTCCAAAAGGAACTGCAACCAAACACAACCCAACAGACAAGAAAAAGAGAGATGCTACTGGAAGCTCTTTTCTGTGTAACAGCTGCAAGAAGTTTGTATTGACGGTAGATAAACAGTGCAGAGGAGAAAGGAGGACTACCTTTTAAATTCTGTATGCAGGTAAAACCCTGGGAGCTGCTCAGAGCAGCAGAGTGATTACTGAATGCTAATGCTCCACTCTGTTCACTCTGACCAGGAAACAGAGTGCACATTACTTGACAAGTGTTTTGTCCAGATGACAAAATTATTATTATTTTATTACGACTCAAGTACAACTAATCAAAATCTCTTGAAAATGGCTGTTGGCAGTTTTGCTAATTACTTTGCTACTTGTCTCAGTAGCAGAGTGGTTTTGTCTCATGGCTTCCATATTTCCTCTAATGCAGCAGTAAAATATTTGAGCGCAAGTGTCTGTACTGTAGTTGTATAATGAACAGAAAATATATTTGACACCATTTAACATTGTTTAAAATGCTACACTGAAAATAGGTAAACACAAATGTCACACGAGTATGCTCTAAGGTACTGAGAAGTATCAATACTTCAATATGTTGTCAATATCACATTTAAAACAATACAGTACTAATATTTGATAGTATTGTAAGTACCAAAACCATGAAAAGTTTACCCTGTTTTCCTGCCTGAAATTTGGCTTGCAGGACAGCAAATCCAGGCAGTGTTGTGTGACTTTTTTTTCTTTACCCTTTTTTTTTTAATACTAGTCCTGTGTCAAAGTTTAAACTTCTGTTATCGTGACAACCTTAGTATGCTCACAGTAAGCATCACAGTTAATATCTGAGTATTTTACAGTATAATGTGATAATGATTTGTGATGGTATGACAAACTACTGAAAAACATTTATGGTTTAGAACTCACAATAGTTCTTGAGCTCTCTTTGTATTGAACTGGGTGCTCATGCTCAAAATGGTGACGTTGTATTACCCCTTTTGTTATTGTAGCTTTCTTGCGGTGGTTACGTATCACCTTGGTTTGTTGTATGTTTCATATTTTGTAACCAAACCACTTCCACACTATTGAAGTCGCTCCCCCTTTTGGAACTAACTCCTCCATTGTCGAGCTGGTTGCAGTATTACTTTTGCTTTCAGCCATGCTTGTTGTTGCCATGTATGACTGTATGACGTACAATATAAAGTTTTCTTTATCATAATGAAATATATACCGGTGTTTTCATGAACAACGTATGGCACATCCCCAAGAGTAATAGGTCAAGACACCCCAGGAAAACTACACAGATAATGGAATTGCAATCTTTACAAACATTAGTGCATACATGATTGTTCAGTTCAGCGTTCAGGGCAATTGGAGCAGGTTGGTATATAATAATAAAAAAACACAGTAACAAAGGAACAAACAATTCATGAAGCCAGCAAGCAAAATATGGAATAGAATTTATAAATAATGCTGATAAATAACCTTGCAAAAGCACAATAAAAGGATATACCAATGATGACAATTGTTAAAAAAAAATACAGAGCATTGCAGAGGGACACAACAATTTGGAAAAGTGGTAAAACATAACAATGCCATAATGGCAACATAGAAAGTTCCCTCTCAAAAATATGATCATAAGAAACCAAGATAGGGGGCGCCCCTATAGCTCAGTTGGTAGGGTGTGCGCACCATGTGTTGAGGCTGTCAGTCCTCTGCAGCGGCTGCAGGTTCGATTCCCACTTGCAGCACATTTGCTGCATGTCATCCCCTCTTGCTCTCTCCTCCTTTCCTGTCATGTCTTCAGCTGTCCTATCTGAATAAAGGCAAAAAGCCCAAAAAATCATGTTAAAAAAAGAAACAAAGATAATTGCTGCTTTCCAGAGAATTTGTTAGTTGCAAAAAGAATTTAGATGTGTTTGTTTCGCTCCGACGATCTTCAAACACATTTTAACAGTACTGTTCAGGCTGGTTCTGTCTTCTACTGTGAGGCTGTGATACCAGCAGTTGGAAGAAAAAAAATCACTCTCAATAAAGGATTGAAAAAAGCGACAAAGGATGACTGGACTGACTGAAAAATAAATTGGCTATGGAGAAGTTTTTTTTCGATTTCTCTGATATCGGCAATAAATCATGGCTTGTTCACACTACACATTGGCATGACAGCACCATGTTTGAATTGCTGTGGCTTGCACATGCTGTGGTATCCACACAGGCTGCATTTCTGCTGCCAGGCAGCTGCTGAAAGCCCTGTCTTTCTACATAGAGTTTGCAGAAGAGTCTGAAGAGAAGAAAAGAGCTGTTTTCTGAAGGCAATCAGTGATTTCCCCCCTTGTTCAGAGAGGAAGGGAGAGATGAATGGACAGAGGGAGAAGAGTAAAGAGAGAAGGGGAGGGGGGCACTGCCCTGCACCCGATTTTTCTTTTTTTTTTCATGTTTGTGACATACTGCACAGATGTAGACAATGAAACTGTAGTGAGAGGTGTCCTGTTGCTGATATAATGTCGATGTAACTGTCAACAGATAATTTTTAATGTGTATGTCTGCTGAGAAGCACATGCGTCACACAGAAAAAATAGGCGAGCCTGTGAATCTTAAGTTGAAGGTTTTCCAGCTTTAAGAATTTCATTGCGATATTTCTGGATAGTTTGCCCAAATACTGTCAGTGTGTTATCAGGTCGTGTATGTGAAACCCCGTTGTACATGAAATAACACTTGGTCATGTTACTAATGATTTTTGTATGTTTGCTCTTCCCCTCCAGATCTGCATGCATGGTGATCTCCGCCTCTGTGGGTGATCCTCGGTCACCATGAAAGACTAGGAACTCAGCTCTCCAAGGGAAATGGCTTGTTTTGTAATATCCCTGCCCTACTACCTGCCGTATGACTCCAGCTGCCTCTGAAGGGCCTGCCAGCTGTTTATGGGAACTACCACTGTGTTCGCACTCTTGAGGATTTAAGCTTTTCCGGGACAACGCTTTGTTTTTTACCCCCACTGTTGAGCCGAAGCAGCAACGCTTTGCACTAGAGCGGGGAGACGGCGAGACAATGGCGAACAACTCATACAGTGGGGTGAAGAACTCCCTGGTGGAGGCCAACCACGATGGAGAGTTTGGCTGCACACTCAAAGAACTGCGCTCCCTTATGGAACTGAGAGGGGCAGAGGCGCTAAGCAAAATTGGGGAATCTTATGAGGATATTCAAGGACTCTGCAACCGATTAAAAACATCGCCTATAGAGGGTAGAGTAAAGCTTCCACTACACTCAACATGCTGATTGTTTAATTGGATCAAATGCAGGATGTTTTCACAACAGGGCTAGTAGTGAGCGCTGTTGGAATGCTAATGTGTCGCAAACATAGTTTAGGAGGTGTGTCATTGGACGTGTCATCCACATTGTAGATACCTTTACATCACTTCCTTGGAAAACTCATATGCCAGACAGGTGGCCGGGCAGGCTGGCTCTGACCTGGGCCAGTCCTGCTCTATTTCAAGGTCTGTGGATATGTCCCTCATACCCTCCCTCTCTCCCTGTTCACCTCTGTGTGTCTGTGCGTGCGTGTGTGTGTGTCTCTCTGTGTGTAGGCTTCAGACAGACCAGCTGTCTGCCTGGGCACAGCACCAGGCTGCAGGCAGGTCAATGTCCCACATGTGGCGGACAAAACAGGAGGCTGTGAGGCTGGATAGTAATGACTTGAACATGTTAGGGAAGGAGTGAGTTCATCTTTTCAGTGTCTCCTCTGTTACTCTTTTACCACTAAACTCTTCACCATAGAGATTGGACTATGCTCTTATAGTCCAGACATTTTACCTAAAAGTGTGGCTCAGCCTCACACAAATTGAAAATCCCAATGGATTTTGTTTCTTCAATATGTTCTTAATGAGATGAAAAAGTCTTTTTTTTTTTTACCACTTGCCTGGTTGGTCAAGCGAGTAGCCAGATTTACTAACCCAACATGGCATTTTATGGACACTAGACAACTTATTGTTAAGCCCTGAAATGTTTAGTACTCATAAGCCTCCTTGATAACATAAAATGTTCCAAGAGATCCAAGTGATGATTCAAAGGTGTTTCTTAATCATACCCTGGGACTTTTGCTTCCTAATATAATAATTTAAATTGATATCATTAATTTAGTATACAAGGCAACATAAATAGGCACTAATCCATCAATAATAAATGTTAGCACTGGTTAAATAAATGAAAAACATTATTATTTATTGTCACTCAAATTAGAATAATATTTCTTTCACAGTATCCATGACTGTCAAATTGACACCTCAAAGTTTTTTTGAGGAATGCTTGGAATGTGAAATGATAAAAACTTTTCATTAGAAAGATATTGCCTGACAATGAACCACTTTGTACCCATTTATGCATCTAAGGACTGAGAATTTCCTTTTGCACATTCATTGTTCTGCATACAACTCCATGTCTCATGTAAAACAGTTTTTGGTTGATTGTGGACAGCACTGTCTCCTTTGTGTGGACGTCCGATGAGAGGACATGCATAAATCAGTGTTTAACAGTGATGCAATGGAAAAATGTGGCTTTATGGACTTCAGTATATTCAATATTTTCCCTCACTTTGATTTCTTAAAACTTTTGATATGTTTTAAATAACATATTTAGGAGACTAGAACAGTTGGAAAAAGTTTGTTGCAATCTGTGTGCAGTCACGTTGTATAATGCCTGTACTAGACTTTTGCAAAATTTACTTATCAGACTATAGTCGTACTCCACTGGGGCAGTGGTCTTTGATAACACCTCTCTCTTTTTCCCTTTTCCATCACTCTTTTTCTCTCTGTCTCAGTTTGTCTCTATAGACAGTCTGCCTAATCGCCAGTGTGACCTTGACTGAACTCTTATGGGAGGGGATTTTCGGTTTGATCCCAGATTAAAACGGCACCGCATATTCACTGTAGCAGCAACAGTCCTCTATTCACTGTCTCAAAGCAGGAAAAAAAAATCCTGGGGCTCATCAAACCAAAAGGAATGTGATAAATGTCATGCTATATGACAACACAAAGTATCTCTCATTCAAGAATCACTACCTCACTCTTTAATTCTTGACCTTTCATTTATTGACAGTATGCAAGAGTACAGCATGCAGCCTCTTTTCCTTGTTTCAGTGCCTGTTATGCAGGCCAGTAGGCCATTGTCTGAACTGAGGAGAAATCGTTGAATTGGAATTTGTCTGTTGAGTGAGTTGTCCAAACATGCATGTGTGGCTGTGTCAGGTTGGTGAATATAGAATCCTGTCATATTTGTAGCGTGAGTGACACCAGTTGTTTCATGAGTACTAGTGTAATCATCCTCCTCTGCTCGTTCTACCTGCTCTATGCTTCAGAAAAAGAACGTGGAAGCTTGTGAACTTTTTTAGCACTTTTTGCTATTAAGCAAGATGATTGCTCTACATGGTATTGGTTGCTTTGTGAGCAGGTAACTGTAAGCATGTTTGGAAACTACGTTTAACTAGGAGTGTAAATCACAAGTCTCATGAAGGTACAATATATCGCTTCACAATGGTACAATATTTGCTGATATCATTAAGTCTAAAAACACTAAGATTTTTATTCAGGGGGCTGCGAACACTTTGATACAATATAATTTGCTTGTTTAACACAATCAGTGACAGAAGCTGCTGCCAGCCCTTTCTATTTGTTTAGACCGACAGAGAAAAGAACACAAATAATCAGACATAATTGTAACTGCTTAATTGCAGTAAGATTTTCTTTAAATTGACTCGACTAACACATTAAGACATGGCTTAATAAGAAGAACATTTAACAAAAGTATAGAACTCGCCTCAAAACCAGCTTTCAAGACAAAACAATTGTTTCATCAGTATTAACGTAAAGAAGCAACATGTAACAATCAAAAATTAGCACCGCAGTCCATAGTGAGATGGAGACTTAGATGGTATAATGAATAGGTTGAGATCCTATTTAATGCTTCTGTAAGAAGTGCAGAATTATACTTTGCGACAAAGAGTCCTCCACTGTAAGTTGATCAGCTGTTTCTAACAGTCAGTTGTTTGTCAATGTAAAGTTAAGCCTGTCTTCCTGTAAACTAAATCACACTGATCAGAAAGTACACAGTCCAGTGAGTGACTGCATTACTGACTCCAGACTCCATTAACATGTTGTTCTACTCCTTCTAAATGATTAACAATGGTTTCATACGACTCATAAAAAGACACTTACTCATTTGGCAAACATTCAGCATTCATTTAAACTCTAATCAGCGTGAGACCATCATTCTAGCCCAGAATGGAAATTTCAAAGTGAAACACCCATGACTGTAGCGCTGTTGTCAGTATAGAGTATTTCACCTTAGCATGTTTACTTAATTCCTGATGACATATCATGGCCATTTTAAAATATATAAAATATATTACAGATTGCTCCTTTAAGCCTATGGAATTTTACATTTCCCAAATTGCCCTAGTGGTTAGCAGATTTTTCTTCTACTCATAGCATAAAAAATTACATTTATTATCTATACTTTTTCTTACTCACCACAGGTTTAAGTCCTGGCATCTCCCAACAGAAAACCAATTTCAATTTCAGCATGCATGCATGTTATTCAGCCTAACATCGATGAAATGGAGCAGTTAATATTTTTCACAGTGAGAGCAACAAGTTAGCAGACTGGATGCTCTGCCAGGTTCCTTGTTTCCAGAGTATTTGGATTTGGTACTGGTATTGTTTGCATATATTTCCACACCACTGATTTATTTCTGAGAGAGGAGTAAATATCATCGTTTTTTTCTTGGCTGTTCGCCATTACCTCCCAGGTGCTCACACTGTATTATTGTTTAGGAAGGATGTGCGTTTGGACAGAAACGTTGACACAGACCTGCTGTGTGAATTTTAAAATAAAGGTGTGTCTTAAAGATGACTATATGGATTGATGTTTTCAATTTGCATTGATGATATTGGATCCATAAATCAATTTCCTCCTGTAGCTGTATGATCTAGCAATTTTCTGCCTCCCAGCAGTGTGTACTTACAATCTCCAGGTTATCAAACATGTGTGAGAGAATATTAGATTATTCTAGATTCCTAATGAAAACAAATCTTTTTATAAAATGGATTGCTACTTTACAAAGCAAAGGCAGCTTTTACCTAATTTTCTGAAACATTTGTTGTTATTTCTGTGGTTATTTGCAACTGTATTGTACTGATAAGCTTGAATAGGTCCACATTTTGTTTCCCCTCACAGCAGGTGCTGTCCCGCTTGGTACACAGCCACCGAGTTTTGATACTTCCAGTTTCAATCAGCTCATTCGTCACTGGCTCGGGAAATTAAGCCATCATTTAAGATTACAGGAGCTTGACAATTGAAAAGGGATTTCTAATTAGTTGGTTGGCCATTTCTCGAACCTCTTAAGCCAATCCTTCACTAATCCTCCACATTTCCAAGCTCCTTTTTTCACCCAAAGAAGTTTGACTGAACTTCTCCGTTGCAGCAGTGCATGGATGTACCACTCTACTCTACTAGTTTTCAGCATAATTTGTTTGGATTTGTGAAATGTAATATATCATGGCACTACCACATAGAGCTGGGTATCTTTAAGATCTCCCAGTCATGGGGCTGTGATTCAAGTTGATTTTCATAATTAACATTCAAATGCTCTGAGTGTGAAAAGAGTTGATTATGCACACTTTACAATGTGCTGGCTAAATTATGATAATGAACACCGCCAAAAGATAATTCAGATATTACGTTTGTCTGTTTGACAAATGTAAACCATTAACCAGTCACATTGCTGCAGTGTAATGAAATAAAAGGTGAAGCCTGAAGGGCATTAATCACAGATAACCATATAACCAGCTGTTTGATTTAACAAGTCTCCTAGTGTTGCTGATATGCTGCACTTCTCAAACAAACCCAGTTTCATAGTGGTGTGGATCTCACCGGTACCTGAAGCTCTGGCAGTTAGCCTGATGTTATTTGTATGAATCCACTTCCTCCCTGCATGCAGTCTGGCGCTTTCTGTGCTTCAGTAAGTAACCGTCTTGAAATGAGTACCAGTTAAGTCTCAGTTTTCCGTCCCTCTATTTATTTATTTTTTTTGTCTAGTTGTGTGGTGAGTTACATAAACATCACTAACATGCAAAGGGGTTTTACACATCAGAATCAGTTTACTTCTCATATGGAACACTGCTCAGCTTCTGAAAATAGTTGCTGTAGTTTTTGTAGGAGCTTTATCAAGCGTGAGAAGATAATGTTAGTGATGTCACTAAGGCTACCTTAGCTTGGCCTTGGAGATGACACATTTTATCTGGAAGCCTTTGTTACATACTTGTGGCATGAAGTGTGAAAGACATGGGTGTTTACTAGACAGAGTTGTCACAATACTAGGACTTTAAACTGGGAAACAATGCCAGCATAAAAAATTATACTTGATTCCTCTTTTGATACCACAGGAAAAAGAAAAAAGTCCTAGGCAGTTGTTAAAAAATAGTTAAAAAGATTAGAGAGTTAAAAATATGTATTTTTTTTAAATAGTTTTGGGAAGATATTTGCTGTTTGTTGTTTGTTTTACATGCTTTTCTGTCAAGTTTGAAGCGTGTTTCATGAGGAGTTAAGCTAATTAAGCTCATCTCAGTTCGGTAAAAGGGAGAAGCTTGAATTTAGAGGGTGTACTGTTGTATTTTTCTGTTTAATAAGGAAAATTGGTGTAAGAATGTTTAATTTCTTGACACTTTGTGAGTTTATTTTGTTCACTGCATGTAGTGAAAGCAAATAGCATCCATAATGTAGTGGATTTGCTGCTTGTGCACATTTCCCAGCTGTTACTCAGGAGGATGGGGGGGGGGGGGGGTGAATATATTGCCAATCGATGGCTGATGGGCTGACGGTGGGCAGTTGGAAAATTTTAATGTATCGCCCAACCCTACTGTGTCATCTTTTAAGTGCTGTATTTTTTCTTCGGCCACGAGCTTGATGCCACAAGTAGGCCAGGGTGGAAAAAAGAACAGTGGCCAAAAATGTCAGTATCAGTCAAGCTCTAATTGTATCATTGTAAGCATGTGATATTGTTAAAATACTGAGGTATCGATAATCTTGACAACCTTATTACCAGGCAGGGAGGGTCCATTGAAAAGACTCTTACTGAGTTTTATTATAGGAGATGTGATCTACATTTTTGGAACATTTATGATTAACTAAGACCCCATTTACAACCAAATGTAGTCAGAGCTGGTGGACTTGTCAGTGGCACCACCCAACTCAAAGGAAGCGGTGAGGCTTCTACTTATTTTTCATGGCCTTGCTTGATGAGTCAGGACATCTGAGCCTTGGTTGCCTTGGTTGTGACCATTGTTGTTTTTTTTTTTTTTTAAGATCTTTCTCTCATGAGTCCCCCAGCTGTTTGTAAGAGCAAAACTAAATCACTGGAGTACTGTTATAACAAAATTCCCATCCTTTTACCACATTTTCTCAGCATTGAATATCACAGCTCAGGGTCAAAAGCATTGTACTCCAAAGTGTACCCAGATGTCTGCATTTAGGCTTGGAGATGCTTTCTTTTGGGCATACAAATCAGTTGTGGCTTAAAAGCTTAAAGTGGCTGTAGACGCACAGAAAAGACTTAGAAGGATACGTACAGGATTTAATACTTGTTTTTGTTTCCCTAAAAATGAAATCAGGTTTTAGTATCAATAGTTTGAGCAGGCCCTCCTAACACAGCAACATTTCTCTTCACCCAGTAGGATCCTGTCTGCTCTCCATAATGAGACTTATCAAATGGACAAGGCCACACCACATCAATACTATTGACTGTGTTCCCCTATTTTTCACAGTTATTCCCAGTTGATTGCTATATTAGTGTAGTCAAATATTTGGGTTCCAGCCTATCGATCTGATCGGCTGTGGGCTGAGAGGCTCGCACAATCGGACTGCGATTCACGAACGCTGACAGGCTCTCTGCATCTGTCATTCCAGACACCACGCCCCCCCCCATTCAATGGGGAAGGTTCAGACTGTTAAATGATAGCTTACTCTCTGTAATTCAGGGGGCCAGCATAGCTTGTCTTCATGTCTTGAATTCAAGATGATGTGCTCACATGGGCTTTAGCCAGTGAGTGAATTGTAGCATGTGGCCAGACCCTGCTTCTGTTAGCGGAACTACTATAGCAGTTGGTTTCTTGTGCTCCCTCGTGATTAAAGGTTCAGACATTAAGCATTTTTGTAGGTACTTAGCCTTAAAGGGATAGTTCATGTTACTTTAAGTGACTATGGATAAATACCTCATACAGCCCCACTTCAAATAATCTGAACTATCCCTTAAATCTAATTTGTAGTCTAACCTGCTTCTGTAGTATGGCTTGCCAGTGGAACATTATCTCATTCTCGAATAGAGTGGTGATAATAGTTTTTCAAAATTGTATTGCCAAATAGGGTTACAATGGGATGAGATTTAAACAGTGCGATAAGTGTCTCAGAAAATATCACGGTTTCACAGACTCATAGTAGGCCTGTACAGAACTACACAGTTATTGTTATTATAATTTTCAGTTTCAATGACCTTTAAAGGTATGAAAACAGAAGTTTCTGTTTTGGAACTTTATAATAATATGAAAAAAATTTAATAAAATCGTTACTATAGAGTGATACCAGTATAATGCTGCAAACCTATTACAAAACATATTTGTGTTAAATTGCACAAAAATATCCATTTAGCACTTTTGTTGGAAGGGAAATGATAGTAATGAGGGTGTAGCACTTTTGTTCTTTGATCACATGTAAATGGGAAAGAAGCATAGGGAAATAATTGCTAAAATGTTATTTTACGGCTGGGCAATATATAGATAAATATCAACATTGTGTTGTGAGACGAGATATCGTCTTAGACTTTGAATATACTAGTCATATCGTGATATGGCGTGGATGTTGTCTTCTCCTGGTTTTAAAGGCTGCGTCAGTAAAATCATGTCATGTAGTCATTAATCAAATAAATTTAAAGTTGTTCCACTTTTGCACATAAAATTATACTAAATACACTTAAATTATGCTTTTCTACAGTTTCATTACAACAAAAACATGCTTTGTACAAAATTAGATGTTCCAAAATGGCAAAATTCAAGTTAACTAGAAAGGAAAGGAATACACACACAATTTCTTAAATTAACTAACAAATTGTTTGATTTAAATTGTCAGTGGAAATAATGGGTAGTTGTGGCCCTACTCATCTGTTCAGCAAATTAATCAACGTAAAGAGGTTTCTAAGGGGAACTGAAAATGAACTGTAAATAGCCTGACTGTAAGATTTATATATACTGACTGTAAATGTTATAACATACATTGGCCATCCTGAGAGGGGCTCTTGCGGAGAAAAGGAAGTAGGACTGGTTAAGGTCTAATAACCCAAAGACCTTAATTTTCTAAGAAAGTTTACAAGTAAGAGGATAGGATGCAGGTACAGGACTGCAAGTTTTATTATGTGCCTGAATCTTTACATATTCTCTTGGTAGTGAGATTCCCTTGACCCATTTTGTCCAGTCAGTGTGTCTCATTGTATTGGACAGTGTGTTGGCTCTTCTCTGCCTACACACAGTTATGTAAAGGCAGTAAAGGAAAAATCGTAACCCTTTTTTCTTTGAATTGTGACAGGCCCAGAGCGAAGGCTTACCCTGACCCCTCACTGGTGGCTGAAGTGACAGTACTCGGAGGGGTCGACCGGGGACAAGCATCCAAATTAAATGGTTAATGATTAGCTGCTTGACTTGAGACAGACTCTGGGTGCTAAAATGATGTGAGGGGCCAAGGCCAACCTATTTTCTGTTTGTGTATCCAGCGGAGAGACGACATGTTGATCGTCCTCTGTCACTTGTATTTATTGCTCCAATGCAAAGGGAAAATGTGGTGTAAAATTGAAAGGGGTATTAGCTGTCAGCATGTTTTCATTAGAGGCGTAGAGAATCAAAGCGGACGGTGAGAGACAGCCAGGGAGCAGCAACAGGCAGCTATGCAGGATAAACCCCGTAGCCTTTTAATGTGCACTGCTGATGAGTCATCGTCATTCTTCTCACCTCCCTTTTAGAAAAGTATGTGTTAGTGTTAGGTTGTAATGTCAATTAACCATCTACCTAGTGATACAGGATTAATTTCCTCTAATGAAGTCGACCAAAACTTGTTTAAAGTGAGCAGTTGGTAGAAATGTGAAAGATGAAACAGAGGGGGCCATCATGTTTTAATTAAATTGGATCTCAACATGCGGTAGTACATGACAGTGTACCATTCTGTTGAACAGTGAGTTCCCATTTTAGGATCATATATTGAAGCAATTAATTCAAGAGCAAAGTGTAGTACCATTGTCATTGGTGTGATTTAATCATGAGCATGCATAATGTTCATTTACAGCCAGAATCAGTACAAGGCAGTTGGCATTGACTGTAAATGCAATGCTTATTTAATTAATTTGGAGATTCTGCAGTTAAATCACAGCTCAAAGGATAACTGATTACTCAGTTAGCTGACAGAAAATTAATCAAAAACTTTGATAATTGTTTAAGCTGGGCTTGATTAACTGATAAAGAAAATAGTCTGTAGTTACAGCCATATTATTACTCTATTAATATCATATTGTCTTGGTTATAATGATGCGGTGATTGTTTTGGAATTTTGAAAATTTTGAGTTCAAGGACAGGATTGAACAGTACTTTGGAAACAAACAGGTTTACACTTGTAACATACTCGAGGGAATTGTGGAAATTTAATGGAAAATTAAGGAGATGACGTAATTATAAGTAGGGCTGCAACTTAGTTATTTTCATTGTTGATTAATCTTTTGATCATTTGATTAATTGATTAATTGTTTGGTCAATAAAGTGTTAGGCAATGGTGAGAAATATTATTCACTGTTTCCCAAAGCCCAAGATGACCTGAAATGTCTTGTTTTGTCTTTAAAAAATTATACTAATTAGGGCTGGGTTAAAAAAATCTATTTAACCGATGAAAATTGATTTTCCTTTGCATGGTCTGATATTGATTAATAAAATCTCAAAAACTGATATCTTAATATATGCTCTTTTCCCCTGTGGATGTGTGGTACAGCCTGCAGTTTTCTTCAAGTCTCTGAATAAAAATGACTAAAAACGAAGAATTTGCAACATAAAATAAAATATTTAGCTTAATTTAAGGGGGCCAGGGGTCCCATAGGAGGGGCATTGACTGGACAGCCACATGAAAAGTGCCAAAATTCCCTTGTTGAATCGGTTTCAGACTCCATATGAATGGTATGTATCTATCTCTTTAACACTGATTTAAAACCCCACCTAAAAAAAGACCCAAATAATCTTTTTTACTGTTTTGCAACGCACGCATCGGCTTTGTCTTAATAGCAGTGATTGGGGATGGAAATTTAACCTGGTATCAACTGTTGTGTAGCCCCATCTTTCCCAATTTGTCTTGACACACAAAAAATCTTTTCCCTCTGCCATCTATGGATGCAGCTAGAATACAAGAATTTCATTATAGATTAATCTGAAGATTATTTTCTTGATGAATTGTTTTGCCTATTGTAAGGTTGCAAATTGTCAGCACTTCTAAATAAATCATTGGTACCATTAATGATCGATCAGTCGATTAATCGTTAAAAAATAGTATATTTAGATGTTTAGTTCACCATTATGTACATGTCAAGGAAAAGCAGCTAATCCTCAGATTTGAGATGCTGCAACCTGACATTGTTTGGCATTTTGTGTTTAAAAATGACTAAAACAATTACGTTCAGCTGTCGGTTTTGAAAGCATTTCTTTGCATAAGAGAAGGAGAACTGTCTCATTATCAAAAGAGCAACGTGCTTCACTCCTGTTGCTGTTGACACTGCACAGACTCTTTATCCAAATGTGGTGTCATGATTTGCATTGTACCTCTAGTCTGTGAGCATGTGTCTGTCTGTCCTTCTCTGTCTGCCCATACCTTGACCCTACTGATCCTTCTTCCTATTACGACGCTGCTATTCCGAGTGCACCTTCTCTCCAGCCGTCAGTAGCTCCACTCTTTATTAGTCTCAGTCCCTTGCACCCTCACCCCCACCTCACCCCACCTACCCCCTATTTGCCTGTCAGTAGCAGTTTCACACAGTCACTCTTCCCTGGCCCCCAATCCTGATCCACCTCCTCTCTGCCACACACACGCACGCACACACACACAGCTCCATCCAGCCTGCACAGCCACCCACACAGAGTCAGGCGGCATGAATAGAAGTGAAAAACTGTCATGCATCATCAAATGTGCGAAGGCCCTTTTGAATATATGACTGTGCCTTGAATGTGGAGGCATTTGAATGGGTGGCTGCAGAATGCTCTCTGTGCACATGGATGAATGATTCTCAGGCCAACCAGACGTGTGATGTGTCACAGAGATGACTCTATAACGGGACAGTAGTGTACACGGGCACCTGTGAGTCTAAAGCTGATTCAACCTCTCCTGTCAGTCGGCCATTGTGTTTAAAAAGGCAGTTTATGGGATTAGATTTGACCTCTGTTCTCACATTCTCTCACACGCCTGAAAGAGGTGAAAATGTTTGTCATGCCCACAGAATGTGTGTCATTGTTGTCCAGCATTGTCGCCTCCACAGCGTCCTGTCAGAAATGCTGATTCCTTTTGGGGATAATGTTTTTTGGAGGCCCAGTGACGAGAGTACAGACAAGCTCTCCTCCTGTGAACAAAATGTCTACAGTAATGCATCCATCTGTGCTCAAATTACACGGCACAATTAAGGCTTTCTTTTTATGTGAATATTTGATAATTGTAGTCATTAAATAGCATTAAATGTCACAAATAAAATGTTCTCTTTTTTTGTCCTTTGTCTTTTCCCTCCCCAGGTCTAAGTGGGCAGCCTGCAGACATCGAGAAGCGGAAAAGAGTGTTTGGGCAAAATTTTATACCGCCCAAAAAGCCCAAAACTTTCTTACAGTTAGTGTGGGAGGCGCTACAGGATGTCACACTGATTATCCTAGAAGTCGCAGCCATAGTTTCACTAGGCCTTTCTTTTTATAAACCTCCAGATGCCGAAAGAGAACGTAAGCAACAACACTTCATTACAATCCTATCTCTGATTTCTTTATTTTTACGTTTTATTTGTTTTGTTCTTGAATTAGTATAGGCAACATGATTACATCTTTAGGTTAATGAACAAAGCTACTTGGGTCAGAATAAGGAAAAGATCAGCTTTGGGTTAAAATAAGTACCACTTGCGTATGTAGTTAATGTATGTACCTTATCGTACATACCTTTAGTACACATGTACAATACAATACAATAATTATCAGTTGCAACTTTAAAATAGCCTTCCAAATGATTATTGGCAGTTTACACGTGAGTTATTAGTCATTAACAGTGTTACAAATATCTAGTGCATCTCTCCATGCAATGATTTCTTAAAGGTTCACAAATTATTATATTACAATAAAGTGTTACCATTTTATGTTAAACAAATGTTTGTCAGTTGTGTATCTCTGCCTCATTTATCCAGTGAATTTATTTCATTGTAGAATCTAATGACATTCCCCCTTCTCTTAGTGTTTCACACTGCATTAATTTCTTTCATTCTCTGCATTTCATTGTGTCTGAGTGATGGGATGATGCGATGGTTGTTATTGAACTTCTATTGTACTTGTATTAATGTTTGCCCCCTGTCCCTCTGTAGACTGTGGAAGGGCTGCTGGCGGTGCGGAGGATGAAAATGAGTCAGAAGCGGGCTGGATAGAGGGTGCCGCCATTCTCCTGTCAGTTATCTGTGTGGTGCTGGTGACAGCATTCAACGACTGGAGTAAAGAGAAGCAGTTTAGGGGCCTCCAGAGTCGCATTGAGCAGGAACAGAAATTTACTGTCGTCCGCGGAGGACAAGTTATCCAAATTCCTGTGGCTGAGATTGTGGTCGGTGACATTGCACAAGTAAAATATGGTAAGAAGAGATTGTCAGCTATGTTTTTGAAGCCATTTAATTTAATGGGACAGTTCACACCAAAATCAAAAACGCGTATTTTTCTGTCTGGCCTGTAGTGCTATTATCCATCTAGATATTATATTAGTCATAGAGATGTCTGCCTTCTCTTGAATATTATGGGCCTTAATGGCGCTCTAAGCACCAAAAAAACTTATTTGAAAAATTCAGTAGCAATGTGCCTCTCCAGAAATCACGACCGAGTTACTCAAGATAATTTACAGACCTTGTTATGAACAGTTCGTGTAGGAGCAATTTTCTTGTAGTAGAAAGAAAGTAGTTCTGGTAGATTGTACTTCAGAAATGAAGTAGTTCCAGTAGATTCTGTCATAGAAAGAACATAGTTTTAACATGGAACTTCTCACAACAAGGTCTGAGGATTATCTTGAGTAATTGGGTTGTGATTTCTGGGAAGTGACATTGTTTCTGATTTCTTCAGATGTATTTCTTGGTGCTTTGGGCACCATGAGCTGAGTGCTGCTTTCATTATAGAGAGAAGGCATCTCTATGGCTGATATCTCCAAATCTCAGTAACTCACACCAAAACAATCTAAATGGATATATAGCACAAAACGTAAGAGGAGAAATATGTATTTTTGATTTTGGGGTAAACAGTCTCTTTAATGCAAATAATTTGAAGGATAAAATTCAAAATGAAC
The DNA here is from genome assembly GCF_056507025.1 of Lutjanus erythropterus. Taxonomy (NCBI): domain Eukaryota; kingdom Metazoa; phylum Chordata; class Actinopteri; order Lutjaniformes; family Lutjanidae; genus Lutjanus; species Lutjanus erythropterus. The sequence goes on along the minus strand of NC_139338.1, from coordinate 18,577,673 downwards.
AAATTAAAAATGGTTAGAATGAATACCGTGTAATCCAAGATTCGTTCAAAAATAATTGCAAAGTTTTGTACATATTTTTTTTATGCATCTTTCAGGTGACCTTTTGCCTGCCGACGGAGTCCTCATCCAAAGCAACGATCTGAAGATCGATGAGAGCTCACTCACAGGGGAGTCGGACCATGTCAAGAAAACACAAGAAAAAGATCCAATGCTGTTATCAGGTAACACAATTCCTCAGTTTTGTTTTACTTTTCAATAGTTCCTCTCTTGGCTGGTTGTTACCACAAAACAATTACAACTCTGACTTTAAAAAGAGGGTTTGATTGAAAACATGACTTTTGCTGAAGAAATGATCTGTGATGCTTGTAGACAGGCAAAACTGACTGAGCTGAGTACATTTAAATAATACAGCACACGTCATCCTCAAAGTCTGACTTTATGTGAGTTCAGTCTTTATTAAAATGAAATGACAGATAACCCCTCTGCAATTTCCTCATATCAAAATGCAATTAATTTTTCACAGACTTTTAAATTTGGCCACATGCACATAGAAGTCAATGAGGATGCTGACCTTAATCTTACTTTAAAAAATTAATTCTAGTAAAAACTAAATTGATATTTGACCCTCTGTCTTGAGCCTCTTAGATGAAAAACACCCATAACAGACCAATAATAGACTTTGGCATGCTGTCATCAGTGAGGCCATTAGTTTGACACACAGGTGCTTTATTGTGTCCAGAAGGTCACTGGTTCAGTGTGTGAACTGTAATGCAGGGACTGCCTCAGTTGAGTGACGTGACAGGCTGAGTGCTCCACTGTAGACAAGCTGTCATCTTACATTTATATGCTTCGAACGGTGTCAAACATTTCATTTACACCGATAAAGGTTTTAATTAAATCTGCAAAGAAGTAAGACTGGACGATATAGCTGAAAAAATTATCATGATAGAATTTTTAATTTCATTTGGTATAGATAATAATTGCCAATTATTAATCACCATTTTTTAAATAACGGCTGGGGTAATAAAGGTTGGATTTAACCTCCTTACTTTGGATTAACTATTTTATTTAATAAGGCACACCGGTAATAGACTTAAAGAAACAATATGGTAACAATGGAATCCCTGTTTAATATACAATATACGGTTGAAGTGAAATGTTTCCCCCACACCCTCTCCTCCCCAGACTCAAGGGAGCTCAGGTAGGCTGCAGGAACACTGCAGGAGTGCAAGATGAGCACAACATTGTAATTCGACACTATCTAGCAGGGATGAGTCCTAGACTGTGAGTTGATCAGCTGTTTATAATGGTCAGTTGTCAATGTAAAACTAAGCCCCTTATCCAGAAAACAAAAGCCCACTGCTCTGAAAATGACACTCTGGAGTTTAATGGTTATCTGCCTTCTGTTGCCAGACTCCATTAACTTTTCGTTCAGTTTAACATTTATAAACATATTCTTCTTCTACAGGGTTGTTATTGATTTCTTATGACTCATAAACAGACAGTAACGCATCCTATGTCATTAATTTGAACTATAATAATAAGAAATAAATAATAATGTATAATATAATAAACATGACACAGGCAAACAATAGCACAAGTTTCAGACTGGGATTGAAATTTCAAAGGACACTGCAGCTGTAGTGTTGTTGTCAGGAAGTATTTCAACTTGGCATGATAATCTATTACAGTCATTTTATAATTTATCATAGTCAGTATATTACAGATTTCTCCTTTAATAGATTTAAATATGAATCTGCCATTCTGGCTTGCTGACCTGTCCTTTTTTTATTAACAATTTCCTCAATGTCCTCACTCATTTTCTCACTCCACGCTGTTTCTGTTGTTGTGTCACATGTGAAAGATTGGTGTTAGCACGTCGCTTTTGGCACGCTCCATTATCAAGGGACATGATTGGGTTTTTGTGAGCCAGGGCATATTTGTTATGCACTGTCATGGAGGTTTGCATTTAATACATTTAATGTGAAGCTATTTAACATTTTATTGAACAATTGTCTTATTTCTATTGGTGAAGTATCCATTGTAGACACATAGAATTATTGTTTTATTGCTAGGCCTACTAAAAATGGGTGAAACCACTACTTTAATTTCTTTTATTAAATTTTGATAATTCACAAATGAGCTATTGCAGCTGCAGATTGAAAATAGCCCAAAGAATTCATCACTATTCAGTGTCATGCACAACCCCTGTTTTAATGATAATTTACCTTGGCTTTTAAAGACAAGTCTCTCTGTGTATCCGGTGTTGTTGTGTTAATTTGCATAGGTTTAGTGACAAGCTGGATTAGAAATTGAAAATGAATTGGGGTCCCCATCCTACTGCTCAGTGTAATCAATTATCAGCCATCCAACACTGCCCAGATGTGAAGCTGTAATAGTGTGAGTTTTTTGCTGTGTAGAGAGTCCACTCCATGCGCACAAAGCCCCTTCAACTTTGTGTTTGTGTTGTCAGATCGCTCTGTCTTCACCGCTCTGTTGCCCATATGAAGTGTGTAGGGAATCTGGAGAAACACTTCTTGTTTAGTTCATCTGGCTCTGTGCTGGCATACCTCCAGCAGAAAGGAGTGTGCTCTGCGTGTGTGTGTGTATACACAGCTTCACTACTGCTTTTTGATTTCCCTCAGCACAGGCTGTATCCCTTCTGCCATCACGCTCACGAATGAAAGGGAAAGCATCGTCTAATTAACACAGGCATGAGAGAACTTTTAGAAACTTTCCACTTCTTAGCTCTTTTCAGTCGCTCTCTCTTCCGCTGTTTGCTTTTTCTCTTCAAATCAGCAAGATTTGCCCGTGTCCTGGGAGACCCAGAGATGTTAAACCCTGTTGCAGCCTCTCAGATTTCCATTAATTCACCCGGTCTGACAATTGGCTTTTGATTAAAGGCTGTTGATTAAAGCTTTGGAGGGTATTTGCAGTGTCTCAGTGTTTCTTTCTCTTTTTACTTGCAAGTGCACAATTCCTTTTTTATTTATTGCCTCCATTTGAAAACCTGTATTTACTGTTTTTTGTCCTCCTTGTGTGTAGCTGAACATGCCACTTGAAAGCCTGGCTAAACTACCTACTCAGTAAGCAAAGGAATCTATCATGCTAGCCTGCACCAAAATGAAAAAGTCAAAGCAACAAATGTGTTGGAAATGTATTTTTGGTCAGAGTTAAAGCTACAGATTGTGGTGTATGTAATCTTGGAAACATCATTCAGTCAGATACTGTCCATGCCCTTTCCCTCCCTCCCTTATTGACTGATGTCTTATTTTCCTCCTCTGTCCAAAGGCACCCATGTAATGGAAGGCTCAGGGAAAATGGTGGTCACTGCCGTGGGTGTCAACTCGCAAACTGGAATTATCTTCACTTTACTTGGGAGTGCCGAGGATGACGACGATGACGAAGAGGAAAAGAAAAGGGAAAAGGAGGAAAAGAAGAAACAGAGAAAAAGTTAGTATCCTCACAGTTTATTTTCCTTCCCCTGTTTCTGTTGGTATTGATCAGTCTGCACAGCAGGTGGACATGTTTGTGCAGACAGTTTTATTTTCTACCAACAGTTTTGCATCTCACAGAAATATTCCATCATCTTCCATTCAGGCTTTTTTTTATAATTTGAAGACAGAAAGGGCTGAGCCTATGCAGAAAAACGTTGTTGACTTGGTAGCAGAGATGCATGCACACTAAGAACGCAGGTTAACTGCTACTTAAGCAAGTTCAGGATGCTTCCTCAGGAGCTCATGGCTGAGCTGTAGGAGGTTCTGCAGTTACATACAGAAAGGACTGCAACTAATTATCATATTTAGCAATTAATCAATTAATCTGTAACAGTGGTTTTGAAAGTCTGAGACTGTGGGCCCCCCATGGATATCATCATGATTATGTTATATGACTGCCCTGGGGAGGGCCTTATCCCACTCTGAAAACTTCTGCCCTTTAAAATGTCATAAAATGGTGTAAAATGCCCTTAATAGTTGCCCATGTCTTGTTTAAACTGACTGAAACTTGAGAAGCTTTATGACTAAAGCACTTGTTTGATTATCAAAATAGCTGCAGATAGAGCTGCAACTATGAGAGATTAATCAGTTTTTTAACTGCTGAATAAACAATTGACAGCTATTTTGCTAATCAATAAAAAAAGTACAAATTCTCTGATTTCTACTTCTCAAATGTGACAGTAAGCTATCTGTGGTTTGCGGGCAAAACAAAACGTGAGCACATCACATTAGGCTTTGGGAATTTTACACCAATTTATGAACCAATTAACCTCGATTTATCAAGGAAAGGATCAACAGATTAAGTGATAATGAAAATGATAGGGAGTGCTTTTCTGTTAAATAATCAATTAATGAACTCATCATTGCAGCTCTCAGTGGCTAAGTTTTACTTCTTTTTATGAGAAATTGGAAACTGTAATGTTGGGACTAACTCTTGTATCAGTCAATTATCAAACTGGTTGGTAATTAATTTATAATTGATTAAGGGTTACAGGTTTAATTTTGAAACTGGTTCATAGTACAGTTGCTTTGTCTTGCCTACTACTACATGGAGCACTGCTGACACCATTTTGTATTTTTCCACAGACAAGAAGCAGGATGGATCTGTAGAAAATCGTAAGAAAGGTAAGTTGTTGCGCACACACACACACACACACACACACACACACACACACCTATAATTGCCTTACAGCTTAGCACCTACCTTTATGTATTAGTCTTAACTTCATCAGTTTCTCCCTCCCTGTTTAAGAGCACTGGATGTAGGTTAAAGCCCCGAATTGTTAATAATTGCCTGCAGTGGTTTTATGCAAGTAATGAGAGAGTTGCATATTTTTGCATGACCCTATGTCAGTCTATACTTAGCACGGGTTGTTCTTCCCCATCCATTGTACTGTCTGGCCCTCCCGTCTGTCTCTATCTCCTCTTTTCTCGTCCTTCCCTGGCACATTGCGCTTTGAGCAGCAGGTGCTACTGAATCCAGTTATAGCGATTAGTGGTGAGGAGATTAAAGCCATGCAACAATTCTGGGGCCAGAACATCTGCTTTCCCACCCATCTCTCTCTGCAACTGTCCCTCAGGCCCCCACAATTTGATTCTTATTGATGTCCCAATCTGGACTATTCAGAGTCAAACTATAAGACTCTGCAGCGGTGCAATTTCACACTGACAACAATGATAATGAGGCTGTTTTAGAGGTAATTCAGCCAGCTAGCCGGGCAGCTCGTAGTCCTGCTGGGACACTATGATCAGTAGTGCTTGGGTCTGTGACCACAACCCTGGCGCTAGTCCCTGGTGCACAGATTCCCTCTGCCTGCCAGGAATCAACAGTAATCCTTTAGACTGAGATTACACAGGCCATGTAAGTGCAGAACAAGCCACAGTCCTCAGCAGCTGCAGTAGCCCAGTTCTAATGCCCCTCCTCTTCCTGCTACATACATTCACACACAATGCAATGCTACTGCCCATACTGGAGTAAATATAGTTCTTGACATTGTTTCTAAAAAAGTAAAGCTCCTGAAATTACACGAGGCACCCAAATAGTGCATTCATGGCAATAATATCAGCAAAAATGACAGTAAGCAAAAGATGGAAAATATGTCGGTTGTCCTGCAGCAGCAGTAGATTCGGTGCCCAGCAGAGCTAATGATTTTATCTCGCTGAGTGACACAACAGAGACCAGCCCCTGCTGGCTGGCCAGCCAGCCGCCTCTCCTCCCCTCCTTTGCCATTAGAGGCTTTGCCGTCTCCAAGGTTACCTGGTTTAGATGTGGGTTTGGGATTCCCGTCAGTCCTGCACGCGAGGGAGGGTGGTCCTCCTGAGGGATGCTGGAGGAAGAGATGAAAGAGATTTATGGGAATTTAACTGGCCACAACAACTGCCACGGTTGCTGTCGAAGGAAGAGGTGATTCCTCAGGCGGATCCCAGTGCTACCAGCTGGTTAACCTGTTCTTTAAATCTCTAGGTGGGAGTGTGGTAATTACACCTCCAAATCTTTCAGCTAATTAACTGTGCAGTCAGATCACTGCAAACATAATTACACTGACATTTCCCAAGTTCCATGGAAAAAAGGGAAGCAAGAATAGCATGCTAAAGTTTTGAGTGACATGACATCTCTTCTCTTGGAAGTGACTTTTCATTTAATCTCTGTTATACTTGAACTACAGCGTTCTGACGGGACTTGTTGTGGCTTGTTACCTGCTAAATCAGATAATCAAATAACTTCAAGGGAAAAATCTAGTCCAAACCTGTTGTTGAACTACTTGTTCTTTTTTCCATAACCTCTTTTTATATCTGAAGAGTGTACCATAACCAGCATCAATGGGTAAACATGAATAATAGAGTACACAGAGTTGCCTCTTATCCCCATCCCCTTACTACGAATAAATAAACAAATCAGACAGATGAGCAAGCAAAAGAACAAATAAACAAACCAAAAAAGTATACTTACTATGTTTTTTGACACTGCACTAAAAACAAAGCAAAAACAGAGACAGTAGCAGAATTTTATGTAACAATAACTTAATATTTCCAGGCCAGAAAATATCCACTTCTGTCACTGATCTGTTTCAAAATAAGTTTTAAAAATAAGAAATTTATGGACACAAAAGTTCTTGAAATGTATCCTTAATTGTTCTTTTCTATGGTTGATCTTTCTAATGGTGAAAAAATAAGTATTTGGTCCAGGAACAACCAAAATAAAAATCTGCCCTTCCTTGCAAAATATGTTAGAAATAAAAAATAAAATACAATACAATAAATAGAAACAAGGGTTTAAATCAAATTCTGTTTCCAAAACTGACTAAGTGAATGGTTGAATCAGAATCCAGAAACTTTTCAACAGATCACATGGCCAAAACAGATGCATAAATGATCTTCTGTAGTTTTACATATAGGACAGTTGGGTGAATTATCATTGGAAATTTTATTCATGTCTGTGAGAACCTAGAATCAACTTCCTTTATTTTGTTACTTGTAGATGGGAAAGGCATTCTCTCACCAATGTTTAGTCAGGTATTTAAAAACAAAAACATCCACCTGTTCTTAACACAGCCATAACAGGAAATATAGAAAATGAAAATGATAAAGGGTGAAATTATTTGAATGAAATAGAGTTCACATGTTGTTGGACCACATTCCCTCACTGGTGTAACAGTAACGCGTTTTATTTCAGGTCTTGCAAATGTAAGCAAATAGGCAAATCTGAATAGGCTTCATTTGATTGAGGAATGAAGCTCTTGTGTGTTCTTTGGCTTATGCTGATTTGTTACAACTGCTCGACTGGTTTGATCAGAAATCCATGTGTGCTCTTTTCGTAAATCCTGGAATCTGTTTGAAGATGCCTTGGGCTAGTATGGAACTTGATGTTAGTAATTTCCAGGTCTGAACAATCAACTTTTTTCAATTCACTTTCAGATCTTATTTAGGAAAGAGACTAAAAGATATGGCAGGAAATTAATCATATAATATTTATTCAATATGTTACTGGTTAGTTTACTTCCTCTCTGTGCAGAGATTGTTTAACACAAGAATGTCATCTAACTTTCTGCATAGAAGTAATTGTTTTGTTTGAGCTGCAGTATGAGCTACAATCTTCTGGCATTTATTTGTCAATATAATATCATACTTAGTCTGAATGTACCATACATGTTCATTTACATAATAAACTTCTAGTTATTTGTAAAAGAAGTCAAATTTGGTCTGAAAAATCCAGTCTAGTAAAATTTTGAAATGGAAAATGCGCAGGAATCCTGGAGACATTGAACCCAGTATTGCTTTTGTATAAAAATCAAATTGTGTACATTAAATTTGGGCGCATCATTTGAGTGTAACTGTCAGGTGGTTTCATTCAGCAGCTTTTCCTTGTTCTCTTCTGCAGCTAAAGCACAGGATGGTGCTGCCATGGAAATGCAGCCTCTGAACAGTGATGAGGGAGCTGATGCAGAGGAGAAGAAGAAAGCCAACCTGCCAAAGAAAGAGAAGTCTGTTCTCCAGGGCAAACTGACCAAACTAGCTGTACAGATTGGCAAAGCAGGTGAGAGTCGGGAGAAGAACACTTGATTCTGGTGCAGCTGAATGCCACAGAGAGCAAAACATGGTAATTTTATGTGCTTGTCTTCTTGTATCCCTTCATTCACTGTCATTTTATTTTCTCCCGTTCCCCTCAGGTCTGGTCATGTCAGCCATCACTGTCATCATCCTGGTGGTGCTGTTTGTAGTCGACACCTTCTGGATCCAAAATCTGCCCTGGGTCAAGGACTGCACGCCCATTTACATTCAGTTCTTTGTCAAATTCTTCATCATTGGCGTCACTGTTCTGGTGGTGGCTGTTCCCGAAGGCCTGCCCCTCGCTGTAACAATCTCCCTGGCATACTCCGTTAAGGTAAAGTCCTCCCGGCCAACTGACCTGTGTCCAGTGCTGACCAGCTTACACATTAGCCTATTAAAACTAGCAAGCCAGGCTGTTAAGACAAGGAGACTTTGCTAACTGATACCCTAAAGCCAAGCTATGATCCCCTGTGCTGAAGCGGTTAGCCAACAGAGGGCTTTATCCAATCAAGGAGCTATTAATTTAAATCTTGTAGCCTTTAAACAGCAGTGTTTCTTAAATGAGGTTACTACATAACACTATGGAGTACCACAGAGGGTATGTGAGATTTTCTTAAAAATGTTAATTTGAAAAATATTGTTAATAACTATAACTTATAGTAACTTAAATAAAAATTTAAGTTCAGTGAAACCACATTTTATATTCAGTATTCCTACTTTAATGCAATTGTTAACTGCCAAAAATTGTCAGCTACTGTTCCGTACAGAAGAAGAAGGCAACAAATGCAGTTACATTCACTGTGAGCAGGACGCCAGTTTTGGTGTTGAATGATAGATGAATATCAATTAACTGTCACTGAAATGTAGCAGTAATGCATCTGAAAAGAAAGAAAGCAAAAACAGAGCCAACAAACAGTCCCAACTGTTACTACTACTGATGGCACAGCACTGTATTGTACCTCTATATTTGTTTTCTATCAAAAATATTTTGTGCTGGTCAGGGGGTACTTGGCTGAGAAAATATTTCAAAGGAGTGTTTACATTATTGAAAATAGTTTGAGAACCACTAAGCTGCAAATTACAGGGTTCTTTTGTATGCTCGAAAACCCTGAAAACACTTTGAGAGGTGCTGGAAACTGCTTGAAGTTGTAAGTGCTTTACTTTCATAATAAATCTTTATCTGATTCAATAGTTCACTTTTTAGAGAAAGAAAATAAGTTGGAGAGAGCTTACTTGCTTTTGCCTTTGGCCCAAAATGAAGACGCCTCCACTTGCCTCTCTGTACTTGTGGCTACACTTAGTGTGATCTGTCAGTCCTCGTTGAAATGTTATTTAATGTTATATGACTGTAAGTTATTTGTTTAGTAATTGTTTTAGTTATTGTTTTATATTGATTAGAAATGTTTTATAGGATGTCAGGTCTACTTACAGGCAGGTGACACGTTTGGAAACATGAGATTTTGTTGTTTGTTTGGGTTTTCAATTTGATGAAGAAAGGAAACCCTGAAGTTAAAATCATGTTCAGAGAAAATAAAAATAATTAAAGCCTGAATGTAGTTGGCATTGATATATTGTTTTATCTTCCCACAGAAAATGATGAAAGACAACAACTTGGTGCGTCATTTGGACGCCTGTGAGACGATGGGCAACGCCACCGCCATCTGCTCTGACAAGACTGGTACGCTCACCATGAACCGCATGACGGTGGTGCAGGCCTACATCGCTGAGAAGCACTACAAGAAGGTCCCCGAACCAGAGAACATCCCCACCTCCACTTTAGACATCCTAATTCTGGGCATCGCAGTCAACTGCGCCTACACCACTAAGATCATGGTGAGCCTGAGGAAAGCAATGTGGCTCTAAAATCAGCATTTGTGCAGTGTCTTAAACAAGTCTAAAATCCATCTCGATTTTAGGTCATATAGGGAAAATTCAACCCAAAATACAAAAAGCTGATTTTTCCTCCTACCTGTAATGCTATTTATTAATTTGGACAGCTTTGGTGTGAGTTGAAGAGTTTTGGAGATATTGGTTGTAGAGATATCTGTCTTCTCTCCAATATAATGGAACTAGATGGCGCTCAGCTTGTTGTGCTCAAAGCAAACCTACAGACCTTGTTGCGAGCAATTTAATGTAGGAACTACTTTATTTCTAGTAGTTTGGGTAGATTCTACTGTAAAAAGAAAGTAGATTCCACAGTATATTATTTTGTTGCTTTGAGCACCATAAGAAGTGTGCATTTAGTCTCATAATACTGGATAGAAGGCAGACATCTTTATGGCTGATAACTCCAAAACTCTGCAACTCAGGCTAAAAATATCTACATTAGAACATCATTAGACATTATTCATTTTTTAAGTTGGATTTAACTCATTTAACTCATCTTGCTTTTAAATGTTGTAAAATAATTGTATGGATCACACTGTAACGACTACAAAATGAAACTAACACTGATTTTTTTGCCAGTATGGACATGGAATAGGTATTAAATTACATTCAGGTCCGAAATTGAACATGTTGAGACCTGCAGAAGCCCTGAAAATACACTTGTTATCTGCATGAATATAACCATCCCTACTGTTTTTCCACCTTTTCCATCAGCCTCCAGAGAAAGAAGGCGGCCTGCCACGGCAGGTGGGCAACAAGACCGAATGTGCCTTGCTTGGCTTTTCTAATGACCTGAAGCGCGACTACCAGGCTATTCGCGTCGAGATCCCTGAAGAGAAACTCTACAAAGTCTACACCTTCAACTCAGTCCGCAAGTCTATGAGCACTGTGTTGAAGATGGCTGATGGCAGCTACCGCATGTTCAGCAAAGGGGCCTCAGAAATCCTCCTAAAAAAGTAAGAAAGCTCTTATTATATTTAATTGTGTGATTTATCTTTTTATCTGTGTTTTCACATAAATTATTCCACCTAATAAAAGGTTAGTCTGTAGATTTTTCACATGTTCCAGCTGGACAGACTGCAGTAAATTATATGTGTAATGGCTTAAGCAGCTAAGAAGTTCAAGTGCATCCCACCCAAGCCCTTTACTTTGCGACTTAAAAACAGGCGCTGAGAAAATGAGCCGGTAACAACTCTGTAAGCCTCTTAACCAAGCAGGCTTCTTTTTAACCCACAGAGGGCTTAGTATGACTCCTTACTACTGCAGCTCACCATCCAAATGCTTTGTTTTCTCCTCTGCTCATAACCCTTTGTCGCCTCCTTTATCCACATTCCTCAACTACATCTCTTAATTCCCATCTTCCTTTTTCTTTTTACACTCTTCTCTTCACTTCTATATTGATATGTCCTCTTTTCTCCTTCCAGGTGCTATAAAATCCTGACGGCAAATGGAGAGTCCAAGGTGTTCCGCCCACGGGACAGAGACGACATGGTTAAGAAAGTGATCGAGCCCATGGCCTCAGAGGGCCTAAGGACCATCTGCCTTGCATACAGAGACTTTCCTGCCTCTGAGGGTGAGCCTGACTGGGACAGTGAAAATGATATCCTCACTGGACTGACCTGCATCTGTGTTGTGGGAATCGAAGACCCTGTGAGACCCGAGGTGAGTTGATGCACATGCACGGACGCATATCAGCATGGCGTTTAATCAGAGTCATTGTTTAAATGGTAAAAGGTATAAAGAACTTAATTTCATAAATAGAATTGCTTGTGTGTTCACTGAAGGTACAGGTGTAGGAAGTCAAGCATTGCACTGCTGTGGACAGGGTCAGCAGCTAAATGGGCCCTTTTTTAAAGTGTATGCTGTATTGAGAATGTTTTCACTGCTTTACCTTAATTATTTATTTTATTTTTTTACTTGGCTCTCCATTAGCCACCACTTAGGTAGTGGCTACTGCCAGTAAGACATATTACCGTTTCTGACAGGAAGCTGCCATTGTATAAGCCAAATATCACCATCCAAAGCAATCAGACTACTTTGACAAAATGAGTAATTTTACCTCACAGGATATGGGAGTTGCTGATCTACCACTGCTTCAATCAGTTAGTTTGTCTTTGCTAACCCCTTAAAATGCATAAGTCAGACAATAACAAACAAACTTGCAGATTAAGACTGCGTCAGACCAGCAACTTCTGTGGACTGTAAGATATAATGAACGTTTTTGCTAGTGAATTCTGGTGGCTTTGTAGAGAGCAACATATAATAAACACTTGAAATGATATTTGGAGGAGGGGTATCCCCTTAAGATAAATCCGATTACAGGACAAACTGCTGAGTCACAGTGGAATTGACAGCTTTTTCAGCTGCACAAATTACAAAGTCAAGTAGCTCTGTGCCACTTGATTTTAGGCCTGTGCTGTCGTCTTTATCAGCTCCATGTGTTGTGCTCGCATCTGCAGCCCAGGGGTCAGGTTATGCTCAAAAAGTAGCACATACAGTTTATCGTCAGACCATGTCAGAAGGCTAAAGTGTTTGAAACTGGTCTGAAGAGCCACACTTGAAGGCAGCGTGAAAAGCCAGATTTTCAGACCCTCTCTCTTTTGAAGACATTCAGTGTTGGACTCTGTGACAGAAATAGAAAACCAAAAAAAAGAGCTAGAGAGAGATGCTCAAACCCTGGCTTCTTTCTCACCTCTGCACAGCTGATCAATAACATGAAATGAGTGTGTGAATGTCAGATTTTACAGAAATGTTTGTACACAACCCCTGAAAAGCCTCCGAAGCTATTGGTCTGACAAGCAGTTCTGAAGAAAGATACTGGCAGCTTAATGGTTTAGCTCTTTCTACTGGACTGTTGGCCAAGCTTTTTGAGTTAAGCAAGAAAGCTGGATGACGGGAGATGCTGTGTCAGCCATTTTTTAAACATGAGGAGTGGCTCCACTTTGGCACAAGCATACATAAATGCATAATACATAATAAATAAATGCAGGAGAGGAGTTGTGTTATTGAGGCTTTTGAGGGAGGGGTGGTTCCATAACTTAATGAATGTTAAGTGAAAAGAAATGCAGTAGGGTCATTAGCTTGCTAAATCATTCACTCATCACTCATTTTGTACTGGGCAGGTAACAAACACCCAAATTGTTTGCTGGAAAGGGTGGGGTTTTTGTTTTGGAACTGGATTGATTAGAGCAGGTACACTCCACCAAACAGCCTGTATATGAATCTGAACCCAAACAAAAACAGGTCGATTAAAAAAACAACAAAACAAGTAGATAAAAGCTGGGCAGAGCTGCGGAGTTAGATGTTACTAATCACCACTTCATGAAATGGGGCAGGATATGATTCAGTGTAGAAATACAAAAACCTAATTTTAATATCCCCTGTCATATGCAAAATTAAAATTTATTTCCTTCTTTGTGTTTCCGTTTTCCCTCAGGTCCCAGATGCGATCAGGAAATGCCAGCGTGCTGGCATCACGGTGCGGATGGTGACTGGGGACAACATAAACACAGCTCGAGCCATCGCCACAAAGTGCGGCATCCTGCAGCCAGGAGACGACTTCATCTGCCTAGAGGGAAAAGAGTTCAACCGACGGATACGCAATGAGAAAGGAGAGGTGGGCCGCAGCAAAATACTGAAACCTCAGAGACTGTTAAAACATGTACTGTTGGGATTCTATTAGGGTTTTGTCTCATGTTTCTAGATTGAACAAGAACGCATTGACAAGATCTGGCCCAAACTACGAGTACTGGCTCGCTCTTCCCCCACAGACAAACACACCTTAGTGAAAGGTAGTTCTGTTTTTCTGGTTTGGGTAAAAATCTTTGAAAAAATGTTTTATTGTCACTAGTTTGTTGTTTTTAGGCCTCAAGGTCTCATTAAAGTATTGGTGTTTTACTTTTGCAGGTATTATTGACAGCACAGTGGTAGAACAGAGACAAGTAGTAGCAGTGACAGGAGACGGTACCAACGATGGTCCTGCCTTAAAGAAAGCTGATGTTGGCTTTGCTATGGTGAGTTTCTTCCATGTTTACTATCAGAATAGATATCTAGTCATAAAAATGTGTCATTTTATACATACAAAACATGTTTTGCTGACATTTTCTGAAACATGTTGTGATCAGATGCAGATGCCTCTATGACTCCCATATGTCCTCAAAGTTATTTTCCTGAAGGGTAATGGAGAAGGCAATTCTTTCCATTTAAAAGGTTTCATGAATTGTATTGTACCAGCCCTCTATAGATGGAGTTTGTGGCTGAAGCCATGTCCTTGTAATTGCTTTTCTAGCAGCTACACTCAGAAATCCAAGCAAGTGTTTATTTTTGATGTTGAAAGATGTTGAATATAAGAACACAAAAAGGAGTTCGCCCCAAATAAAACTATTTTTTGTCCCAAATATAGTCACTAATTCTCTGTAAATCCTGTACCAAAAAGACCAAAACAAGTGGCAGTGATTTTCCTCTTGGGAGCAAATATTTTGACTTTCTCTGGAATGCAACTGTTTTCTTTTCCCATTTTTGTTTTATATATGTGCTAGTTACTAATTTAACCTCCTGAAGTCCCATATATAGTCTTGGAATCACTTTTAAGATCAGTCTGCTCTACATACACTCATAAATCCTTCAATTTGTTGTTTTCAAATGCATAATAACTGTTGATGTGATGACGCACCCACAGAAACTTAAATGTCACCAATATTTAACCCATGTAGTTTTTACTGGCTGAAAAGAGCACGATTTTTCCTGATTTTTAAAAAAAAAAAAGTATAGTATGAGGCCCAATTAGCTCATTCCTTATAGCTCAGATGCAGACAGATTCTTGATCATGTTCATGGTTTTCCTCTCCAGGGTATTGCCGGCACAGACGTAGCCAAAGAGGCATCTGACATCATCCTGACCGACGACAACTTTTCCAGCATCGTCAAAGCCGTCATGTGGGGACGCAACGTCTACGACAGCATCTCCAAGTTCCTCCAGTTTCAGCTCACTGTCAACGTGGTGGCCGTTATCGTAGCATTCACAGGAGCCTGCATCACACAGGTTAGAGCCAGCGGAGTCTGTTTCATGTTGATTTAAAAAGGCATTGGTCAGTGTGAAGATGGTTAAACTGTGAAAAGTTTTATTTAGTAGTTCACACTTCTGACTCAGGAATGGAATTGGTGCAGCTGGCAGTGACAGACTGAAATAACTAGAGCTTTACCTCCAATGTGTGAAGCTTTTTTTGATTAAAAAAAACTTGAAAATTGTTTTCACTTCTCCCTATCTTGTGGAGATCCAGCAGTAAAAGAGGAGAAACACTGGGTCTGATAGAATTCTGAAGATTTGCACTGGGCATCTTCAAACTGGCTTTGCTGTATTCTATTTATAAAATGGTGTACTCACTGAATTTCCTCGTGCATTAGAAATTACAAGCACCTGTGAAAGAGGTCAGATTTTGGTTCAGTCAAATTATATCGAATGTCAAGTCTAGTTTTCCTTGAGATATTACAGTTTGTGTGACAGTGATGTGAATTTTGTTGCAGAGTTATTTTTCTCTTCTCAACCTAATTTGGTACCGCTCTCCCTCCAGGACTCTCCACTGAAAGCCGTACAGATGTTGTGGGTCAACCTCATCATGGACACCTTTGCTTCACTCGCCCTGGCCACAGAACCCCCCACAGAAGCCCTGCTGCTAAGGAAGCCATATGGCCGCAACAAGCCTCTCATCTCCCGCACCATGATGAAGAACATCTTGGGTCAGGGAGTGTACCAGCTAATCATCATCTTTACTCTGCTCTTTGCTGGTAAGGAACTAGAAAACTATAAACCTCACTTCTGAAAAATTTGCGACTTTGTGAAAAAAGATAAATAAAAACTGAATGCAGTTATTTGCAAATCCTTATTATCCTTTGCAATCTAGTTAAATACAGTGTAAACTAAAGACAGTTTTCTTTTAACAGTATTTGTTAAGCATTTGTCAACTGAGGAAATTCTTTCTCATTCTTTCTTGACATACAACTTAAAGTGCTCAACAATCTGGGTTCCCATTGTCCTATTTTTTTTGTTACATAATGCATTGCACATTTTCAATGGGAGACAAATCTGGACTGCAAGCACGCCGGTCTAGTACCTGAACTAGTGCCTACATCATTAGATAGCCATGCTGCTGTAACACATGCCGAATGAATCTGATGTGGCTCATGCTCATGTAAATAATCTGTTATATTTCAGATCTTTATCCGATAATTAATTGATTAAATTTTACTTGCTGACCAAATTCTTAATGACCATTTATTTGATATTGATTGATAGTTATCATCCCTAACAGTTACCCATGATGCCACTAACACACCCCCACACCATCACAGATCACTGGCTTTTTAACTGGTAACAATCTGGTTGTTCTTTGCCCCTTTTTAGCCAAAGTACAAAATGTCCCCGATTTCCATTTTCTTGATTTCTTTTGTTGCCACTTTTGTTTTTGTTGCCCCATTTTTTCAGAACATGTTGCAGGCATCAAAATCAAAATCAGTGTATGTCTACAAAAAACAAAGTATCAGTTTGAACATTAAATATATTGTCTTTGTGCGTTTTCAACTGAACAGAGATTGAAAAGGATTTGCACATCATTGAATTCCATTTTTATTGAATTCCATTTTTATTTTCATTTTTCACAGTATCCCAACTTTCTTGGAATTGGGATTTGTATATAGCCAGTGGACTTTTTGTGTTTATCAAGGATAAATCCATCCAATTATTTTAACAAATTTGCTCCGACTGCTCCTGCAGGAGAGAAATTATTTGACATTGACAGCGGCAGGAATGCACCCCTCCACGCCCCGCCTTCTGAACACTACACTATCGTCTTCAACACCTTTGTAATGATGCAGCTTTTCAACGAGATCAACGCCCGCAAGATCCACGGTGAAAGGAATGTCTTTGAAGGCATCTTCAACAACCTTATCTTCTGTAGTATTGTCTTTGGTACCTTCATCATCCAGGTAAAGTAGACTGGAGGCTCTGCGGCTAACTTGTTGGGTTTTTGTGAATATATTTGGTGACTCATACATGAAAAAACATGATAATTCCACAACACTTGCAAAGCTGCAAATGTTAAATCTAAAAGTTTGCTCTCTAATTTATTCCGCCTCTTCTTCCTGCTGTTCCAGATTGTCATAGTGCAGTTTGGAGGGAAGCCGTTCAGCTGCGTGGCTCTGACCATCGACCAGTGGCTATGGTGCACTTTCTTAGGCTTCGGCTCTCTACTATGGGGACAGGTATGATATGACTATACAGCTGAGCTTCACCTTCAGTCGGCCTGATAGAAAAACATGGTGGGACACTGCCCCCCGGTGTTGAAGTTGGCTCAGTGGGTGTTAAATGATGGCAAAGTGGTGGAACAGCACAGTATGTTCCATTGCTGTGAAGAGATGGGTAA
This sequence comes from Lutjanus erythropterus, assembly GCF_056507025.1. Classification (NCBI taxonomy): domain Eukaryota; kingdom Metazoa; phylum Chordata; class Actinopteri; order Lutjaniformes; family Lutjanidae; genus Lutjanus; species Lutjanus erythropterus. The sequence continues at coordinate 18,560,324 of NC_139338.1, read as the reverse complement.
ACTCCCACACTCAAAATGAATATTAAATCAAATTTGAGCAAAGCAGATGGTGTAGTTACAATGTTATTTATTTGAATTTTAAGCTATTTTTTAATTTATTTTACTTTGTATAATCATCCCATCTTAGCATTGATTTCTGTGGAGTATATTATTTGAGTTTGATGCTATTGGTAGTTAAAAACAATCGTCTGTCTGTAGTTTTTCACAGTGAGAGATTAAGGGTTCCTCACCACTGCTGCTGACAAAGGCAGAGAGTCATAATGAATGTTTGATGTAATGCTTGTTTGCTCTCACTGCCCACACTCATCCTACAGAGCAGCGCACATTCATTATCCACTCTCATCAGTTCAAAAAGAACGACATCACCAACCTTCTCTGACAAGTCACAAGTAAACAGGGCTGCTCTGAGTGCTTGGAAGTTCAAAGAGTTGTAGAGCTGAGAGGGTGGCTGTGTTGTAGAAGGACCAAGATTAGTGGTTCCAAACCAGAGATTGTTCCCAAAGAAAGGTCTCTTTGTTAACCAAGGTGCAGGCTTTAGGAGCAGAGCTGGACTCTGAGTGCTGAGGTGTTGCTGTCCTCTCCTTTTAAATAAGATGGTATGAATGCAACCAAAAGTTATCAGTTAAGTGTAATGCGACTGTACTCTCTGCAACAAGCAAGTCAAGATTATGTTGCTAATTGTCTGTTTCTTGTTTAAAATGAGTCATATTTTAGTGCAAACTGTAAAACAAAGCAGTGTTGCTCAAATATGATCAAGATTCTGATACTGCATTACCCACTTCTCACCTAAAGTGTTTTCAGAAACATATTTAGGCATACTATGCAGCTGTAATATGAGGAACTTATTCGCCAGGCCACCATGTTGAAAACAGACACGGTAAAGGCAGAGCGAGACTCACATGCAGTAACATGCATGTGCGGTCAGACCAGATAAACAGAGAAGCTTGCATTACAACACACACAAAGGGAATGTGACTCCTCCATATCTTTATATTGCAAGTAGTTGTTTCCTGACATCTAGTGAAGCTGAAATTGTATATTGCACCTTTAATGACTCCATTCAGATTGACTGTGGGATGGACTCTGAGAGCACACTGAGCAAACCAGATGACGTCAAACTGACTGTCTCACCTTTCTCAGGGTGGCTAATTTTCAGGGTCAGTGGCTGCTTAATGCTTGTTCTGCCTTGAAATGAAATGTCACTTCACCGCTCAGAGCAGGAGTATAACATTACATCAGCGTCAGCGCCGCTCATGTAAATCCTCATGTCCTCCAGGTAATCTCCTCAATACCCACCAGCCGCTTAAAATTCTTGAAAACGGCCGGCCACGGCACCCAGAAGGAGGAGATACCGGATGAGGAGCTGGAGGAGCTGGAGGACATGGACGAGATCGACCACGCCGAGCGGGAGCTCCGCCGTGGCCAGATCCTCTGGTTCCGAGGCCTCAATCGCATCCAGACTCAGGTAACGACCCGCAGACCCTCACGTGTACCACCGAACACACTGCACCCGACATCACCAAGGGAATCAAAAGCCATAAACCCTTTAACTCTCTATTGCTCCTCCAGCTTAAAAATCTGTTTTGTTCTTTCTCTCGGCACTCTTAAAGAATGGCTTGTGCCCTAAAAACTAAAGCCCTTCCCTCTAATTTTTCTGTTCTCTGCTTCTAAGCTAAAGCGGGTTCCTATGCCTATTTTCTGACTCGGTCTGAATCGACCTGCTAAAACGCGACTAGTTTGAAGGTACTGATGAGAAGCAAGTGAATTGGACTGAATGGCTAGAACAGCTGAATGTTCAAAGAGTATTTGGCATGGCTAATAGCTGGAAATATGGAAGGATTCTGCAGAGAAAAGAGTGAAAGTGAGGTCAGATTTTGGAGTCGATCAGTGCCTTTAAACCCAATCTTCCCTTTTTTCTTCTCTCTTTTAACTACAATGCCTAAATCCAATTTCCAAGTGATTTTTCTATGGTTACTGGTGCCTTTTCTTTATTTTTTCTCTCTTTTCTCTCTCCTCTGGCTGTGTTGTGTTTTATTTCCTCTGGGCTTTTTTTTCTCCTGTCACGCTGTCTGATTCTTTGCAGATGGATGTAGTGAGTGCGTTCCAGAGTGGAACTTCCTTTCAGGGGGCTCTAAGGCGGCAGGCCTCCAACTCCAGCCAACAACAGCACGATGTAACCAATGTTTCTAGCCCTACACATGTAGCCTTTTCTACTACTACCACTACTGCCACTGCCGCCAACACCGCTTCTGCCACTGTGGGGTGTGAGTGCGTGTTCTCCTCTAGTGCATGACGACTTTTTTTATTTCTTCTGTTCTTCTAACATCTTCCTCCTCCACTCTTCTTCTCACCTAACGTTGACACTTTTACTCTCTCATGCTTCCTCCTAATGTCCCCCCACCCCTGTTTTTCTTCAAAAAACGACCAAAAATACCACATCTTCCATATTGCTTCGATAACACTGCTGTATATATATGTACCCTGTAACCAGGTCGCTTCTAGTGTCGAGGTGTTTTTCTCTGTGTCATCATGTTTTCTGTTCTGCTTCTGCTTTGGTCTCACAAATGGAAAGGTTGTACTCTTACCTGGGTGGGTGGGGGATGATGTGTATTTCCGATTATGACCAAATTTGAATTTTGCATTGATTGACAGTGACCAGGTTTGTCTGCAGCTGCCTCAGTCTGCTCTGTGCCCCTGTAGCACCCATGGGTCTGTGTCGCAGCTCTCTAGTCCCTAGTCGGGTAAATGTTTTGAGTATACGCCCATGATCACGGTCTAAAACAAATAGAGACAAACCATGACATGGACCTCCTGTGAGGACAAATGGATCTGAGTGTCAGTGGATGTGTTGTCAGTCGGTGGCGAAATAATGACCTTTTCTTCTCCAGCTGCGGCTGTTTTCTGGGAGTCTGTTAAAGAGAGAGTTCAGATTATTTGAAGTGGGGGCTGTTTGAAGTTGTCGGTGTATTAGCTACAGTAGATGGTGGTCAGCACACCCCCAATTTGAAGCAGCAGAGAGGACCCACCAGCACAGTAGCTAAGCTAAGTTTCTCCAAATCCTTGTTTAAATTTTTCAGTTTTTCTTTTTGTATGATGGCTGTGCTATTCTATTGGTTTTATTGACTATTGAATCTTGATTTGTAAATATCAGCAGATCACTGGTTTTATGCCCTGTCAACTGTTACATTTTCAAATTCTTCAGCAAAAGGATAGTATAGCCTATAAGTGTAGCATAACAGCCAGTAAGATATGCTGTGTCTGACATTTTGACATACATAACCGGTCCACATCTGCTTTTCTTGGGGGTGTACCGACCTGCATCTACTGTAGACAATACACAGACTATCGCTGAATACGCTATACGACTCCCACTTCAAGTAATCCGAACTATCCCTTTAAGAGAGTGGGTGGCAAAGGAGATGCTCCAATAGCAGCCTATAGTGGAAGAGCAGCTGCAGCTGATATGACAGTTTGTTGGTGAGTTTCAAAAGGTCTGACAGCCTTGACAGTCACGCCAATCGTCCATTCAGTGTGGAAGATCACAACACCGACAGCAGATCATTTGACGATGGTATTCCCTCTTACAAGACTCTGTTGTGGCTCTTTAACAACGACCTTTTCTCTTCCAGATATTCCCAGGCGGACGCACTCTGACCAGCAGTGGATTTTAAATGTCTAACAGATGTCAAAAGAAAAAAGCTTAATGGAATTGTGCGCTTGAATGTAAACATGTGGGACTTTCCCAGACACATTAACAGCAGATGCAATGTTCTTCCTTGTCATGTTGACAAATTATGCAATGTCCGTCTCAGGTGGGACTCCTTTAAGTCTCTCGGACGTGACATTTATGACCCAGCGGGTGCTTCCTCTCTAAACTCTGAACTTTTCTTTCAGGTGCTCTTGGGGAGGAGCCTTTTCTTTCTATGTCAATATTTGTTTGTTGGCAGAATGTGTCCACCTGGCAATGTGTTGCCTGAACAGAATGAATCCCACTGACTCCCCACGTATTCTCCTTTAGATTCTGTGAAATGTGTCATGGGCTATACTCAAAGGTTTACTACCATTGAACACAAGGTAGCGCCGCGCTCTGCATGGGTTCAAAGTCTCTGGTCTCGTTTGTGAGTTTTTTCTCTTTGTGCTGTTTTTGACATGTATACCAGCTTGTAGACATGCTTGGCTGCCGCAGCTTTTTTGTTTTGACTCCACAAACATAAGCTAAAACTGACCACCCCTTTCTGTCTGTCTTTCTTTCTGTCTCTGCTCCTCTGTCTCGTTCTTCCTGTCCTGTCTTTTCTCTCTCCTCACTCTTTCCTAAGCATGTCCAACAACAGTAAACTCTTGTGTCCAGCCTCTGTCCTTTTTGGATGTGTTCTTGTCTAAAAGAACAACATTCCTCGTGTCTCTTGGTTTTCTTTCTGCATTTTGATTAATCAGACACAGGCCTCTACCAAGTGTTTTTGTGAAATACTACTACTGTACTCACAAAAAAAACAAAAAAACAACATACATTGCATCAGATTTGACTCGACTGGTTTGTACCCCTCCCAAAACATAAGTGGATTCTGGAAGTTACAACATGAATATTAAGAATAGTTTTGTCAGGTTTGTCTCTACTGGATGTAAGTTCTCTATCTCTCAGAAACACTTTTATTTTAACCAACACTGCGATCTGAACTGGCTCTTTAAAGGCTTTATTTATGGCTCAGGTCACACTTTTACTTGTAGGCATTAGCATGAGAAACAGGAAGTGATACAGAAACAGAAGTGAAGAATATTAGCTGCCCCTGTGTACACTTTGAAAGGGACTGTTTGGATTATTTGAAGTGGGGTTGTATGAGGTACTTAGCGATAGTCAGTGTATTTACCTTCTGTATATGGTGGTCTGCATGCCTCCAGTTTGGAGAAGTAGCAGAAGTCCTGGTGTAGGCAGCCAAGCAATGAACTGCTGTGGACAGGGTCAGCAGCACCCTGTCCACAGCAGTTCATTGCTTAGCTTCTGTGCTGGTTCTCCTCTCAGCTTCTCCAAACTGGATTCATGACGAGCACCGTTTACTGTAGATAATATACTGATTATGCATAAGTACCTCATACAACCTGGCTTCTAATACTATAAACTATCCCTTTAAGCCAGTATGAACGTTTGTGGTGGTTTTCAGGTTAACGTAGTCTAGACGATGGGTAAGGAAGTAACTTTACAACTCGACATAACGGCTCACCTGCACGTGTCTCTGAGAGTTTTCCCCTCACTGATAGATTTTTGCCCCTAAAACTCACCTACGATTGACCCAATAAAATCGTTTTTTATCTGTCGTCTTATCGAGGAGTTGAAATTCAAAATGCACACGTGTCATTACTGAATGTGACTAAATGTCTCTCCCGCTCCCTGTCCCTTCTTCCCTCCCTCCAGATCCGGGTGGTGAATGCATTCCGCAGCTCCATCTCCCTCTATGAGGGGCTGGAGAAGCCCGAGTCGCGAACATCCATCCACAACTTCATGACCCACCCTGAGTTCCGGATAGAGGACTCTGAGCCCCATATCCCCCTCATAGACGACACGGATGCGGAGGACGACGCCCCCACCAAGCGCAACTCCGCCAGCCCCCGCAACGCTACTCCCTCACCCACGCCGCCCTCACCCACGCCCATCACCACCACCACCACCATCCCCGCCCCCACCACCCCCGCCACCACGCCGGTCTCCCCCTCCCCAAACCAGAACAATAACGCCGTGGAGAGCAGTAACCACCTCCTCCCGGAGAAATCAGGAACCCCCTCGGCCCCGGGGAGCCCGCTACACAGCCTGGAGACCTCCCTTTGATCTGACCCCCGCCGCTGCTCCACACGTACACCACCACTTTTCTCTTTTCTGCCCGCCACCAAGGAGCTCCACAGACACGAAACGATGGAACACTTGTAGAGGAGAGCCGGAGGGGTGGAAGGAGGGCGGAGTCTTGTGTGAGCTTGGCTTGGGCTGGACTTAAAGAACAGCAAACATTCAGAGGAATGTACGGCTTGGTGTGGATGCTTTGGTCTTCTTTCATTTTTGATTCTTATTAATCCCCCGCTGCAACACGAGGACTCTGTCTCCACCCCTCCCTCCTTGGTAACTCATTTTTCTCGGTAAACAAGGGGTGATTATAAACTCAGATTGAAAGTGACCTGTTTTTATTATTCTATTGTTATTATTATTATTATTATTATTATTTTAATTGAGAAGGGGAGGTGCTCCTCCTGGCTTGAAGATCGTCTGTAAGAATTCTGAAAGAACCTTTTAGCTTCTCTTTTATCTGAATGGTGTTGTATATTTATCTCTTTGGCCCTTTTTGCTCATTCAAAACTTATTTCTGCTCCATTGGCTGTTAATATTTTGAGTTATTTATGTTTTTGGAGAAAAAAGCAGGTCTGTTTACAAAGTTTGTAGATACTTTTTTTTCTGTTTGTAGGCAAAAGAGCTTCCTGATGTATGATGCAGAAAACTGGGACAGAATAAAAAATGAATGAGAGGATTATTTCAGATACTGCTGTATTTTCAGGAAAAAAGGGGTGTTTCTATTGAAACTTAACTATTTTTGCCTGCAAGTTTTATTTGTTATATATTTGTAGATAAATGTAGAACCTTCTAGCCAAACCGATAAACACTAAGGCTTGTATAGAAAAAGAGGTCCACAGGGCGAGGTGTTTTTTTTTTTTCACAGGAGATGGGGGACGGGGCCTCTGTCCACTAACATCGCTATAAATATTTACTTCTTCCATTTCTTCGATAGTTTTCATGTGCACAAAACCTTCTGGAGTTCTGGATTCTCTTTTCATTCATTATGTTGTGTTCAAGGATTTCCACATGTTGAAAGGTTCACTCATTAATTAAAGGGAGTTACGTAGATAATATGGGCCCGTATTTAGCAAGCATCTCAGGACGACAGCTAGAAATACAAAGTCTTACCTCAGAGTTGGACGTGAGGTCCTTACGAAGCCTCCTGCAGTCACTTTCAGCGGGAAGTAGGAGTTCTTATTTTAGATTTTTTGTGGTTTTGGACCATAAAATAAAAACATGTTCTTATAGTTAATATTAGTTACATTCAAATCTAGATTACTTTGATGTCGGAAAAAGAAGATAGCAAGTTCATTTCAGGCTAAAAACTTGTTTTTGCCAAAACTCACAGATCACTAAAATGACTTACAGCTTCTTTGACAACCACTTGAGTTCAAACTAGAGCTTTTAGTCAGTTTATTTTCCAATAATTAGTTCATCTAGACAAAAACGTGAATGTGCCTTGGCTACAATAACAATTTAGACGATGCTTCATCCCATCATTTGCCACCTCCTACACTCCTACAACTAAACGTAGGACCAAACAAGCCTCATTCTGATCATCCTGGGCCAGTTTTGACTGCGTTTCTCTCCCTGGATGCTTGATAAATATGGACCCTGGTCATCATTTTGTAAAAAGAAAACTTTAAAAAAAAATGGTGCATTTAATTTAATTTTGTTTTTCTCAGCAAACATTACCCCCCTGCCAATGTACAATATGGACATTTGTTTACTCAGGCATAGAAAAAGTATTTAATTTAAAAGGAATCTATAAAGAAAGAACCTTTTAACTTCAGACTTTGTGTATTTAGGTAGTAAATCATCGTCTTGGTTAAAAAAAAAAAAAAGCAAGTGAATTATTTTCATATTTCATGCAATCTTTAAGATCACGCCTTAGGAAAAACTTAATTTTACTCCTCCGAGTTCTGGTTTGTTGACATTTTAAAAATCAAAAACAGAAAGGGGGAAAGGCTTATTATTTTTGTTTAACCCTGTCCATAAGACTCCTCCTTTCACCATGAATAAATGTTGCTGCATTTGATTTGTTTGTAAGATATTTTTGACACCTGTTGTACTGGAAACGCTAAAGAATTGGACATGTGCATTTTTCAAGAATAAAGACTTAGGCATACACTGGTATCTATCTGCACAGGGTACTTTATTTCATAGCGTTCCTTGGGGAAATTTTGATACAAATCATGATAAAAAAAATGTACCTTTGTATTTTTATGACGATACTGATGATACCTTTCATCGTACTAAACTCAATTTTGGATGATTTGACACCAATCACGTTATATGGGGAGAGTTTTGGCCACTAAAATGTGTGTTGTTCTGGAATATTTCATCTCAGGGTGCAAATGGTGTGAAAGAGAACAGGCCTCTTTTAGTTTTACCACACTTAATTCAATGTTTGGGACGGTGCTTGTCAACCACACACGGGATGACCCGGGCAGCAGGCTGCAGATTCTTCCTGCAGCCTTCTGGCCGTCTTCACCTGAAGGGCCGTGGACAGGGGACAGGAAGTGGAGATGTTAAATCACAACTGAGGAAATAGTCTACTTTCCTTGTTTTACAGATGACAAAATAGCAGCTCGGATCGCATTCAAAGTGAGAAATTTGAAAAAGACAAGCGGAATCCACATGAGGAGTTTGTTCTGTAGCTTCTTCCTGTAACGGGAATGAATGTTTTTCCATCTGTTTTATGGATTATTATTTTTTTATCTTTTAACATTTGGAAATAAAAGTACTTCATGTCTGTTTATCTTGAGCATTTTAAATGGATATCGTGATTGGATTTACATTTGAAACTTGTCGAGTAATGTGTATGGTTTTTAAAAATAAAAAATGTATTTAGCCTAACTGCAGGGCCATGTTTTTCATTTACCGAGCAGAATTTATTATGGGATGGAGTTGCACATTCAAATGCGGACGCTGCAGAGCGGAGACGCGTGTTTCTGCAGTGAAAGGAAGTAAACATGTCGAAGAAAATCACAAAGAAAGCTGCTTTTCTGCATAACTGTGCAATTAGCACATGTAGATTATAGCTAATAAACATAGTAGCCAAATCAGTTACATATGGTGTTAAACACTAAGAATAGGCTACACTGGAAAATATATGTACTAACAGTTGTTTTACCTTAATTATAAATTAAGAAGTGAGGCTTTTTTTTCAGATTCATGTCCAGACATTATCTAGAAAATGCCTGAAATTATCTAATTTCTTATGGCTTTTAAATTCAGATCTGTGTGTCTGTCTGTCTGACTGATCGTACTACTTTGTTTTCATATGTGGACAGAAACACCTCGCAGCTATTTATCTGCAGTGGTGGACAGTAGTGAAGTACATTTACTTGAGTGCTGTACTTAAGTACATTTTTTGAGTATCTGTACTTTACTTGAGTATTTGTTTTTTTGGAAACTTACTACTTTCACTCCACTACATTTCAAAGACAAATATTGTACTTTTGACTCCACTACATTTCTAGGAAGGTTACTTTTTGACTAAGCACAGCTTTGAAGTCAGCTGTTGCTGTTTTTTCTTGTCTAAAATATAATTGGTCACATGCTGTGTTCCTCACAAAAGGAAACCAATCACAGTAGCGCCTCTCAAATTGGACAGATGTAAAAAGAAGGAAATGTGTCCAGGCGCACTAACAAGCACAAGCAAGCTCTCCCTCTGTCATCCAAACAATAAGCGGTAATGGTGACGGCAGGAGAAAGACACAATTAAATCTCAAGATGTTATTATAATTATTCATTATTCCAGGTAGCTTTTAAAGTTGGATTGTTTTTATCGAGGTGAAAAATACCACATTCATGTATATATACTGCCTCTGAAGACAGAAAGAAATCTCAGTTATTTAACAGACTTGGAGAAATCCTTACAGTTAGCTTCAATCTAATTTTATGCAGTGGTTCTACAAGCAGGTCAGTGCATCATTCGATGGTTTCAGAGTTACAAGCTTCTGTAAATGCATCATGAAAACAATACAGCATGGATTGATATTAGAAAATGTACTTTGTAATTTGTACTTTTGAATACTTAAGTATTTTTAAAAGCAAGAACTCTAGTACTTTAACTCAAGTAAAATTTTGACTGAGCAACTTTCACTTGTAGTTGAGTAATATTTGATCAGGAGTATCTGTACTTTGACTCAAGTACTGGGGTTGAGTACTTTGTCCACTGCTGTTTATCTGTCATCCCATCCAACATGGAGAAAAATATGTATTTAAAAAATTCTGTGCGCAACTATGGACTAATATATGAATTTTACATCCTAAGCATCACATGCAAATCATTTGTGTTCAACGTGCTATAAGCAAACCCAGACTGCATCAAACCATAAATACTGCAGATATATTTAGGGTATTTAATTTCTCGATAATTTGAGTGTTTGGTCTCCAAAACTCCAGAAAAGAGTGAATGAAAGATAAGGTGGCATCGTCAAATTACTTGTTCTGGCCAACCTACAATAAATTGAATTACCTTCCTCGTTTTTGACAAACAGAAGAAAATATTTCTTCCAACTGGAAACAGTTAAAAGCTCTGAAAATATTTTTTCTGTTACATGAAAACAATTTTCTGTCAAAGTATATATAGTATTTCTGTAATTTGTTTGTTTTTGCTTTCCTAACAGAACGTCCTGGTTAGAAGCGAAAAGAGAAAAGGTGAGGTCAGGTACCTCCATGCACAGGTTTTTAGGATTTTTTAGATTAGTTTAATTACATGGCTTTACTTCTGTACAGCAGACTGTTGTTATGGTCACTGTTCTGATCATAGACTCTGGAGAGGCAATAAAATCATTTTTAAATCCATAAAATCATTTTGAATTTAAAATATTTTGGGTCACACAGCAAGAAGGTCGTGAGTTCGATCCCCCGGCTCCCCGGCTGGATCAGGGCCTTTCTGTGCAGAGTCTGCATGTTCTCCTCATGTCCGCGTGGGTTCTCTCCGGGTTCTTCGGCTTCCTCCCACAGTCCAAAGACATGCACGCCAGGTTAACTGGTGACTCTAAATTGCCCGCAGGTGTGAATGTGAGTGTGAGTGGTTGTCTGTAGGTGTGTCAGCCCTGCGATGAACTAACGACTTGTCCAGGGTGAACCCCGCCCCTCGCCCAGTGTCAGCTGGGATAGACTCCAGCAGCGCGCGACCCTTACGGAATAAGCGGTGACAGAAAATGGATGGATGAATATATTATATTACATTTATTGATTTATTTGAGTTTTAGGATCAAACCATGATTGTGTTGTAGGTTTGTGTGATTGAAAGCACCTTAATCAAATTTTAAATAAAAAAAAAAAATCAGAGGATATTATTTTTTATTTATCTCCATCTGTTCTCCCAACTTCAATGGTTGTTATGAATATTTGACATTATACTGAAAAAACGTCTTTTTTATTTATACATAATAATTCGCTATAATCCAACAATTATCAAAATTATCGCCGATTAGTTTTCTTGTTATGTTCTAATTTCTAAATGTTCTTATGATTATAATTTATTTTCAGGTAAAATGCACATTATTTGAAGAGTATATGTCTTTGCACATCCAGACCAGCAGAGGGCAGTAGACGTCTCTCCGAGTCTCTGCCTTAAGCAAAGATTGATTATCAATAAAGATGACTCACTCTGTTTCTTCTTCTTGGCGAGTGACAACAAGCCCATCGAAATACGCTGCTCGGATCCTTCAGTCTGACCGTTTGGGGATCGTGGAAGTATGAACAGAGTGAGACGTCTTCACTTTTCTCCTCTCTGTGAACCGGCGTTCCTTTCCGCTCCACAGGAATGTACCTGGATCCTAAACACTGGGCGAAGGTCTACTAGGGACGAGTCACAACATTTCTGTAAGTAATATTGTTTTCTACAGCATGACCTCCATAAAATACACATAGCTAGCAAAAAAATCAGCGTAGCCGGGGATTAAAAGAGTTTAGCTTACGTGAGTTTTTGCCATTTCCCTGCAATCGACCATGTTTAGCTAATTGAACACTGAAGCCAGTCGTCTAACGTTATAGCGAGTTTTCTAAGCTGACGACAACACACACATTCATTTAAGTTATTATGTATGATACTATATTACTGTCTGGAGGCACAGATCGTCTCTGAAACACGCCTCCGTACCCGATCACTCACCTGCAGCGGTTGTGTTGCTCTGTCTGTTGTTGTTGTTGTCCATCATGTCCCAGAGGCAGGAATGAGACGTCCCCACCGCCCGAGCTCAACATGAGAGAGTGGTGGATCCATGTGGGTCTGACCTGCATCCCGCTGATAGCCGTCTACCTGCACATCCCGCCCCCCCGGCTGTCCCCCGCCCTGCAGAACTGGCACAACGCCGGGGAGGTGTTCCATTTCAGGGGCAGGGAGATCTTCTACAGAGGTGACACTCCCCGTAGGAGCGCATCGATAACTGATAATCACCTGCTTCTCATGGCCGATTATTTCATATATTTATTTCACACATTTTTATACATCAAAAAGAACATAACCTGTTGTATGTGCAACAGGTGGTAGCTCTTAAATCGATTATTAAATTAATTGGCAATTGCATTTATACATTATTTATCAGTTTGAGTAATTTTGTAAAGAAAAAAGGTCAAAGTTCTCTGACTGTTCTTCTTCTTGACTGATCTTCAACATCGACATAATCCCACATTATCAACCTAATCAATCATAACAGCAGCCCTGTGTCCTGTTTCTCCTCAAACCAGATTCCTACGGTGCTTTGGGGAGTTCCGATGTCGTCATTCTTCTTCACGGCTTCCCCACGTCCAGCTACGACTGGAATAAGGTGCCCGCTTGCACGCGCTCAGTAGCCGATCGACACACACACAGCTGAAACGTTTCAGGTCTGGTTTGGGACCTGCTCTTATGTGAACCAGGTGTGTTTTTCCCGTCACAGATCTGGGAGCCGCTCACTCAGCACTTCCATCGAGTCATCGCGCTGGACTTCCTGGGCTTTGGCTTCAGTGACAAACCAGTGAGTCGAACTTGTGCCTCTATACGTGTCCGCTATGATAATTTTGTTTATTTATTCATGTGTTTTTAAGTCTCCTGCATGATGCTCTGTTTCCTAACCGTCCCATAACTCATTCTGTCCTGTCTCTTACCGTCCCAGCGACCCCACAGATACTCCATCTTCGAGCAGGCCAGTGTGGTGGAGGCCCTGGTGGCTCACTTGGGTCTGAGCAACCAGAGACTGAATCTGATTTCCCACGACTATGGAGACACTGTGGCCCTGGAGCTGCTCTACAGGTCTGTGTGTGTGTCAGTGCGTTTATGCAAATTGTCAAAAAAAACGGAGTAAAATGATGAATTTGTAACCAGCCCTCTCTCCTCTCTGTGTCGCTGGTTCTCTGTCCTGCAACCAAACCAGGAGTGACCAGAATCGCACAGGTCACCTGACCTTTAACAGCCTGTGTCTGTCTAATGGAGGTACGTCAGCAGGAATTTTATCAGTGACACAGAAAAATATTTTTATATTCAATCATGAAACAAGATTTGCTTTAGAAAGCTTCTTTCACAACTTTGGTATTTTTGCAACCAATAATTCCCAGAACACAAAAGGAAGTCTTGAGATTGCGACTGTCCAAAAATGTTCAGTTTACAATAGTATGAAGATAAAAGCAGAAAATCATCACAATTTAAAGGTTAGATCCCGAAAGTGTTTGAGATTGTTTCTTATTAAATGACTGAAATAAACAGTGATTAAAAGTGTTGCCAATAATTGTCTTTTTGCTGGTAAATTAAAGGGTAACTTCAATATTTTTCACCATTTTACCACCATCTTCCATGTTTTTGTGTCTAAGTGACTAACACTGCTGGTGAAATTTGCAGCTGCAGCCAATAGATTCTGGTTTGTTTGCAAGAGCAATAAAACAGCTGTTTCTAGTTAAACAAAATGTATCTTACTTTTTTTTAAAAAGGTCTCTGTCTGTGCTGATCCTTTCCATAACGTTTAATTAAAATAACAATCTGATTGTCACATTTAGTTATTTAGACACAAAAATAGGTCCATGTTGAAAAATACCAAAGTTAATCCTTATTTTAGCAGCAAAAAATGATTATCACCAAGCCTCTAGATAACTGTTTCATTATAAAAGTCATTCATTAAGCAAAACATCACAAACATTTTCAGGGTTTTTCTAAATTATCAGGATTTTCTCCTTTCATCTTTTTGATATCATTATAAATTGAGCATCTTTGTTTTTTTTTTTAGACTGTTAGTCAGACAAAACAAACACTTCCTTTTGCATTCTGGGAATCATTAGTTGCAGCCTTACAGCAAAATATCTGATTTAGTAGTAAGATGTGATTGTACTCTGTTGTGGGAGTGACAGCCAGTGCTGACACTTGTATTTCCAACAGGATTATTCCCAGAAGCACATTACCCACGGCTGCTGCAGACAGTGAGTCACCTTTGTTTTCTCTTCGTCCTACGATTCAGCTCATGTGGAATTATGTAATGTGTGCGTAAGATTTCAAAAAGCTGAACTGGAATTTTGGTTGTTTTGTCTCCAAAAGCTTCTGAAGGACTCCAGTTTTCTGGCTCCAGTTCTGACACGTCTCACCAACTACATGATCTTCCAAATAGGGTGAGAGAAACCAGAGAACTGTTCCAGATTTGTAGGATTTGAACATGTGTTTCCACTGCTGATGTTGCTTTCTGTTAACTGGTAGGATTGGAGACGTGTTTGGTCCGTACACGCAGCCCACAGACGCCGAGTTCTGGGACATGTGGACGGGTTTACGCTACAACGACGGCAACTTAGTTTTGGACAGGTGTGTGTGTATGTGTGCTTTGTGTTTAATTATCTTTGCCGCAGCTCCTCTCTGCTCAGTGGCGTCTGACTTTGTTTTCTCCCTCTGTCTCTCTCAGCATCCTGCAGTACATCAACCAGAGATTTAAACACAGAGAGCGCTGGGTGGGCGCCCTGACGTCCACCTTCGTCCCACGTGAGTTCACAGTTGCATCAGACGTCGTGATGTGTGTGTTAATAAATCAGAGGGAGGGAGAAGCTCTTTGTGTGGGCCAAACACTTCCTTAAGGTGGTTTAACACAGCAGCCTCGGCCAGAGAACCGCTGATGCTAAGCTGCTTAGCCTGTGAGGAGAAGCCACGTAGTCCATCTGTGATTCTGAGCTGAGGAGGGGCGCGTGGAGGGAGTGTGTGTGTGTGTGTGTGTGTGTGTGTGTGTGTGTGTGTGTGTGTGTGTGTGTGCTACTGATACAGACCTCATGTCAAATACAGCAAAAAGGCTTTAGCCAGGGTTTCTGAGCTGGTTCTTCTCAATGATCGTATCACATTCGTACTTTATTTAATATGTGTCTTTGAAAAGCAACGAGGAGATTAAAAAAAGGAAAAATAGAAAAAGAAAATATATTTCTCTCTGGGGTTGGTAGAATTCGTTTCATTTCCAAAACTTTGTTTACCAGCATCTTCCAATTTTTGAAACGAGCCGCGCTCCTTTAAGGACCTCCCTTTTGTATCACTCCTCCATCTCTCAGCGCTCATCCCTCCATCTTCTCATCCCTCTCCTTGTCTTTCAGTGCACATGATCTACGGACCCTCGGACCCAGTCAACCCTCATCCCCAGTTCATCCGTCTTTACCAGTGAGTGACCCCCGCCTGTGATTCTTACACCCCGTTCAGATTATCTGTAATACAGCCGTTTCATTGCAGAGCTTCGTTCAGCTCACTGTGAATGAGGACAAATTGAAAGGAAAAGGGGAAACTGGTTGTTTTACAGATAATTTGAACTCTTCTTGTCCTTTCTGATGTTCTCTTTGATTTGAGCAACATGCAGTAGTATTGTTTGCCTTTGAAATTGTGATTTGATATCAGTAGGCACAAGAATAGTTGCAACAATTAATTGATTAGTTGTCAACTATTAATCACACAGTTATTTTGATAATAAATTTATCAGTTTGAGTCATTTTTAAAGAAAAATAAGTCAAAATTCTCTGATTCTGGCTTGTTAAATGTAAATACTTTGGAAAAAACAACGATTTTTAACATGAGTTTATGGCTTTTAACTTAAGTTGCATTTACAAATTATTATATTATAGAAATTGTAGCAAAATAGATTTTACATTGGGCTTTCTGTTATGTTTTTTTTTTTTTTTCCTTTTTGGTTGTCCTGCCTGTTCTCTGTCAAAGCTGACCTAAAACCTTAACTAAGTGTGAAGGAGGTGATGGCGTAGAGGTAAAGCAAAGGGCCAGTGTCCAAGAGAGTGTGGGTTCAAGTCCTGCTGAAGACGTGTGCTAAATATTTTCAAAAATAGGTGTTTTTTTTCCAAAAAAAGGAAAATTCCTCGATTTCACTCTACTTGCCCCTGCGCTTCCGCAGCCTTCCTTGTCTCCACCTCTTTCAGACTTCCCCACCGTCTTTCTTTCACTTTGGAATCTCGTTCGGTTGTTTTGTTTGCCGGGGTCATTTTCACAGGCGTTTCACCATCTTTCGTTACTTTCATGTAAGTTAGGAATCTCGTTCGTTTATTTTGTTTACTTCACTGACGTTTCACCATCTTTCGTTACTCTCATGTAAGTTGGAATCTCGTTCGTTTGTTTATTTTTGAGTCTCTCCTCAGAGACTCAACCCAGTCTCGAACCGGCCACTTCGCATGCACGGCGCGCATGTCTTTCCGCTCCGCCACCGTCTTTCACACTTGGTTTAGGTCTAGTTTGTTCTCATGAATGCAGCAGTAAACATGCATGTTGACAAACTGAGAAAAGTGATTTCCTGCTGGACTCAGTCTTGAACCAGCGACGTCACACGCGAGAGGCGTGCGTCTTTCCACTCCGCCACCGCCTTTCACACTTGGTTCAGCTTTAGTTTGTTCTCATGAATGCAGCAGTGAACATGCATGATGACAAACTGAGAAAAGTAGTTCCAGGCAGGATTTGAACCAGAAGTCTGCGGAGTTGTAGTCTGGTAGCATTTCCACCAGACTACAGATGAAACATGAAGAAAACTTCTGTTTGTCTTTCTTTTATAGAATCATGCACCTTAAGTTTTAATTAAGATTAGAGGCCACAGGCGGGAGTTGAACCAGCGGCCACTGGAAAAGACTAACAGCTTCCATACATGGGGCGGATGCTCTACCAACTGAGCTAAACAACCGTCTGAACTTAATTTTAAGATAGATGTGATAAAAGCTTCTGCTTGGATTGGAACCAGAAGCTTTTGGAAACATAAATCAGTGGCATTACTACAATAAAAGTGACAGCATATATGTAATACAAACTCCTTTAAATAAAGATATATTATATATATGGGTATGCAGCAAAACCCCCTGACTGGACTTGAACCGGGAGCATGATGATCCAGAGGCAACTGCTTAAACCACTACGCCACAAGGACAAGCCTAAACATCAGTGTCTCAATCATAGTCTTAATCTTTTGAGCCTTTTTTCTTCATCAAACTTCTTACTTTTAAAACAAAGTGTGTTTGTAATGATCCATAATTAGACAACTTGTAGTTTTTGTGTTCGGGTCAGGTTTCCCTTCAACAAGCTGAAATGTCGCCCAGTTTCTTTTATCTGGTTGGTTCAGCAGCAAGGAACGTACAGCCCAGTCTTAGAAAAGAGAACAGGCTTTTAACAGTCAAATTAAAGATGGATATGCAATAAAACCCCCTGGCTGGACTTGAACCAGGAGCATGATGATCCAGAGGCAACTGCTTAAACCACTACACCACAAGGACAAGCCTAAACATCAGTGTCTCAATCATAGTCTTAATCTTTTGTGCCTTTTTTCTCATCAAACTTCCTACTTTTAAAACAAAGTGTGTTTGTAATGATCCATAATTAGACAACTTGTAACAAAAATGACACGTTTATGTCTGTTATCTTTTTTTCTGGTTGGTTCAGCCCAGTCTAAGAAAAGAGGCTTTTAACTGTCTAAGAAAGAATTGCACTGCATCTGAAAATCAACGTTTTCTCTCAACCTGAATCTCAAATATGCCTCTCATTCTTCAGGCAGCTGGTCCAGAGGTCGACCGTCACAATCTTGGATGAACACATCAGTCACTACCCTCAGCTGGAAGATCCCACCGGCTTCCTCAACGCATACTTCAACTTTATTCACTCTTTCTGAAGAGAAACCAAACGCAGCACCTGTGTTTGTGTTGGAGAACCTGTGCAGCGCTTCAAAGTGATAGATGACCTTTCCTGATGATTGTAAGCTGCATCAGTTTAAGATTTAATTACAAGTGGAAGGGCTAATTTACCTGCATCAGCCCGTAAAATGTCAACAGCAGGCATTGGAAGACGTCAAATTTGAGCTAGAAACATGATTAATTGTACTTCTTAATGCAACCAATCTGACAGTGACAGTGTTATTTTATGAACCCTGAGAGGAAGCATGATCCTTAATGTTCGGTTGTGTGATTATTGAACTCATCTGTTGGACACCGTTTTGATTCCGTCCATTTTCTGTTGGTTGTTGAAATCAGCTGCACTTTGAATGACTTTTGATATGATTTTCTACATTTCTCTTGATGTCAATGAAAGAACTAATTGTCAACTTTTCTTCAAATAAAACTAGTTTTGTAAAAAAAAAAAAAAAAGAGAGCTGATGTACTTTGACAGTCAGAATTTATTGAAGGTTTTACAGAAGACATGAGCAGCAGACAGTATAAAGAAACAATGAGGACTTTTTCGTTAATATACTAGAGAAATAAAACATTTTTATTGTTTTTAAGATTGGCTGTCAGCATCATAATCATAATATCAGTATACATAACATTTTAGAGCTGTGGAAAAGAACTCTGACGTCTCAGACAGATGAAAGGTAGCGTGGTAGCGTTGGCACGAAAACTGCAGCGCGTACGCTTTAGCCCACGGACGCCAGGATGACGTCAACGACCGTCTCCTCGCCGCTGCGAACCGTCACCTGCATGGTGACGCCGTCAGCCAGCGCCAGGCGAGCACGAACCAGCACGTCATGACCTCCCCGAAACACACCTGAGTGGAGAGGGAAGGAAAGCCAATCAGATCACACCTGCCGGAGCCCTAATTAATGGAGCATGTCAATTAAAGGGATGGTTCAGGTTTTTTGAAGTGAGGTACTGAAACATATTCAACTTCAGATAACACACTATCCCTTTAAGAAGATATTTTAGGCACAATCTGGGTAGAGTATGTGTTTCTCCAGTTTTATAGAAAAGGTATCTAAATGGGAGAATATGTTCCTAAATCTAACTGTTCACACCTTAAAATTCTGGAGGTTAATGACAGCATCCTTACTGTAGTAAAGTTATTTGACATCTTAAAGTTACATAACTTAATCTTGCGTAAAGGCTAAACCACATTATTACATTTTTATTTATATAAACAGCCCTTTTAAATATCAAACTGTGTGTGACCACCACCATCCAACACCCACCAGCGAGGAAGAGGACATGTGAGTTCTTGTTTTCGGGAACTTTGTCCGAGCGCTCACATGGCTGCATTCCCAGGAAGCTGATGATGTTACCCACCGCCTCTGTACCAGAAAACCACAGATGAGTCACAGAACACCAGGTGTCAGTTGCTGCATAAACCAAGCACTGCTTAACATATTGCATAAATCTCTGGGAGCAATTATTTGCAAAAACATACAAAAAGTAATGATGATGCTGCCTCTGTACTTTCACCTGATCTTTGAATTTTGAATAAGTGCTGTAATGAATTCTAAATTTCTCGCTTCTGCGTACCGTCCAGAGTCCGTACGGACGCCAGGGCAAAAGTCTCCTCCTTCTCAAATTCATCTCCCACTTCTTCCCACGCTGCTCCAAAGTTTGGTTTCAAAACCTTCTGGATGTGGTCGGCAACCGTCACCTCCAGATCCTCCAACTACAGAAGAGCGGGGCGGAGGCGGGCGAGAAAGACGGAAGGACAAGAAGAGGGGGGCAAAGAGTTAGAGGCAAAGAGGGAATTTATGTTGTCGGAAAACACAGTTTGTGGATGTGCTGTGATTACGTACCACATATTCATCATCGTAACCGTCATCGTCAGGCTCTCCCGTGTTGGGGTCGCAGTCTCTGACCAGGTACTTCATGGTACAACTGAACGTGCAAGACACTGTGGACAGATGGGACACAGTCTTCTTAAATACAGCCAACGCAGCACAGAAGTTATTACTTTGGACCTTGCACATGCATAAGGTAGTCACTTCTACGATTTTCACGTTTAGTATCTTAGTATCTTAAAATAATGACTCAGTATCTCAAAATAATGAGAACCTTCCTAAAAATATTGCATAAGTATCTCAAAATAAGAACTTATCTCAGAATAATGATGTAGCATCTCAAAATAATCAGAAATATTTTCAAAATAATGACTTTATTCTCAGTCTCATTACATTGAGATCATTATTTTGAAATACTGAGTCTAAGATTCTCTTCTTATTTTGACAAAGTTTCTCATTATGACTTACTTTTGTTCATCACACGTAAACAATCTCAACACTATGAACACTCAGTTTCTTTGACAATCCATTCAAACTTTTTTTTTTTTTTTTTTTTAACTGTCCCACGTGCCCAATTTTGTCCCAGAGTTCCTACCAGCTGTGGGGTCGTCATCAGGCAGGCGGACCAGAGTGTAGCAGGAACCAGGTTGACTGTAGGGGAGGCTGGGGGCCGGGATGTAGTGTATCACCTCATATGCCTCTGATGGCTCCATCTGCACTACGACCTGACACAAAGAGCCACAAGATGCATTCAGTCAAATGTGTTCCCATGTTTTAGTTTGACTACCGCTAAGATGCCGAAAGAACTTGAATGTTTTACAGAAAAATGTCAAACTGAATCTCTAGAAAAATCCAACTTAATGAAACAAAAACGATAATAAGGGCGGTACCTTCTGCAGGAGCTGGTCATTGAGAGTGTTTGTACAGTCAAACTGGAACACCATGTGTCTGGCGAAGGTGTGTTTGATGCAGCGCACCACGTATTCTGTCTCAGCCTCCGTCAGCTGCACCGGCTCGGAGGACTTGAAGAGAGGACCGAGAGCCTGGAACTCTGGGATGGCCGCCAGTTGTTCTGTCAACAAAGACAAGACCAGCATCTTACTAACTATATCAGACCAGTAATGAAGGTGAATATCACTGTCTAATGTAATTTTATTTACTTATTATTACACTGTTTACAGTTTTACCTTGATAAATGTCCTGGCGTGACGGGGCCAACTTTTCTGGCAGTTTGCTGGTAGCAATAGGGGCAATTTCTGGGAAGAAAAAAAAAGCAACATTAACAGACAATCCATAACTGTCTGATTCCTGATCATAACAGCTGAGTGTAACGAAATATACGCTGTGCAGATTAATGAACAGAAATGTGGCTGTACCCGTCTTCTGTTCTGTGATAGGAGTGGTGGCCAGCGGGACTGACTTCATGTCGAACGGTTTCTCCGAGGGCTCCAAAGTGTACTGGTGCAGAGACTTCTCCAGTCCGGGGATGGAAACAGACAGACCTGAGAGCAGAGAACAGAGAAGAGCAGCTGACATTTCTGACATCCTCTGCAGACTGTTTGCCCTATGAGCTGCCTAGTGAGAGGCAGTGGTATCAAAAGAGGTATCAAGTGTTGTCTTTAACAATAGTATTATATTTAAGTCGTATTTAAGTAAAAATTCTGGTATTGTGACAACTATGACTGTTGGCCCCCCCACGGCTCAGCACCACTGACTAAATTTAACCATTGTAGTGTTATATTTACTGTTACTATTTACTATTACTGTGGTGGTGACTACAGACAGAGAGTCTGCTGCATCAGAGCCAAGTGCATTTTCAAATTAACGTAATCCTTTTTTTGCTGATTCGATCCATAACTCTGATATGATCAGAACAGTGAGTTTCAGAATCCATTGCATTATTTCTTTTCCAACTGTTCAAAGGAATAATCTGTTGAATACTCAATTACTAAAATAATCAACAGCTGCAGCCCCACTGACAGCCACAAAGAACCCCAAACGTTCCCTCATCAGAATCTCTGACAGTCTACCCTTTGTGTGTGTCTTTACCATTGAATATGTACGCAGCATTCAGAGCCTTCTGCTTCTGCTGCAGCACGTTCATGTAGAAAGTAGCTCTGTCGCGCACTTCATCATCACTGTCCATCATGCACCTGTAAGAACAGACGGGTCTTTAAGTTATACGACACCACACACTCATGTATAAGGTATCTTATATTTAAGGAGTCTCACAATAATTTTAAAAGTAATTTATCCAGTGTTTTCTTTTTATTTACGAAGATGGAATTAGCACCTCTGCATGAGAACCAGGACACTTGGCAGCAGATCATCATTCTGAGCTCCAAATTTAGCCAAAGCGCTGACAGCAGCTGAGGGTGGAAGAGCAAACAAATTTTCAAACTGGCTACAATATGCCATGAAAACAGCTCAATTAAGAGGAGCACTGACACGGATACTTGGCTTGGATGTTAGAGGTCAGCCTCTGGAGCCGTCAAATGTTGAGATAAAATCAGTGCACTTAGAGAATCCCACTCTGTCTCACCTGCACGAACAGCCTCGCTCTCCAGCACCACTCGGTTGAAGATGAAGCGGATGTATTTGGAGGGTTGCGGGGTGCGCGGGCCCTCTTTGCCCAGCAGGTGCAGGATCTTTGTGGCGAGAACTGTGTGCTCGCAGTCCTCGATGAACTCGCACAGATGGGCCAAGCCCGTCTCTTTGCTCTCTGGGTTCTCCTCAATAATGCTGATGATGCAGTCCACGATGGCCCGCTTGTACTCAAAACCACCCTGCAGGGAGGAGAGAGGTGATAACTGTGAGTCTGGTGCTCAGATTACAACGTAAACACAACTGCAATACACTCTG
This sequence comes from Lutjanus erythropterus, assembly GCF_056507025.1. Lineage (NCBI taxonomy): Eukaryota > Metazoa > Chordata > Actinopteri > Lutjaniformes > Lutjanidae > Lutjanus > Lutjanus erythropterus. Next base: position 18,537,701 of record NC_139338.1, on the reverse strand, counting down.
TAGGATATGACTAATAAAGATGCTCTCCTGTAAGACCAAAGTGTGAAGGATCAGATCAGTGCTGTGCCAACTTACATCATCTCTAAGCATGTTGGACAAGAAGTTCATCATGACGCTGTGCTTCCTGGGATACTTCTGGCACAGAGCGCTGATAGCCTGCACCACCACCACCTGGAGTAAACAAGCAGCAGGGACAGATTTAGACTACAGAAATGGAACAAATATAACAGGATTTAAAGAGGGAGGCATAGCTGTGAATCTCAGATTGGAAATTAATCTTTTGCAGCTACAGAAGCTGAAATCCTGGGACACACACACAAAAAAAAAAACACCTCATGACACATTCTCACACTTTCAGCAAGTATTACATCACAAAATAAAATTGAACCGAAAGCGTTGGACCTTGAACTCATCCGAGATCTCGGAGACAAACGAGGAGATTTGTTTCATGAGTCGGTCCACGCTGCTCTCACTGCCGGTCTTCAGCAGAGTGGTGATGGCCAGCGTGGCGATACTGCGGTTCGAGTCGGTGATCAGATTCTCCAGGTCCAAGTTGCATGCGGTCACAGCTGAGGGATGCTTCATGGCCACCTGGTGGACAAAAAGGAAATGTCATTGTAGTTCACTCACTATGACGATTATGAGTCGACTGATTACTTCCACCGATGTGTAGCATTTTTAGAATTATCAGAATCTGTACTTGTGTGTTTTGAAGCACAGGCAGAAGATATTGTTGAAGTTGCTATACCTTGTTGAGGGTCCTGACTGCAGCGTATCTCAAGGCTGCTTTGGGAGAACTGCAGAAGAGCTGCAACACTGCAGGAAGAAAAATACATTCACAATGAGACACATAAGTAATATGATAAGGACATTTTTATAGGCCAGCTGAAATAACACATCACTCTATTCTTAAAGTAAACAGTACAGTAAAAAATGAAATATGAATGAGGTATGAGTAAAGTACTGACCAGACACAGCAGGGGCCAGCTCCCTGGCTGTACAGTTGGGCATGTGGACAATGGCAGAAGCAGCCTCATACACCACCATCTCATTCTTATTCCTCAGGCAGCTCTCAATGAAGTCAAACAAGGGGCTGTCGTGACTGAGAACATGAAGATAGAATGCAATATTGTAAAAAAAAAAAAAAAAAAGAGGTATCATAGATGAAAACAGGTGTTTTATCAGGGCAGAATCAGCTGTACTATGCAAGTACACAGATGTCCTGCTGCATCTTCATTAGAGTTCCAGGTTACTGCAGGTCTACTCACCCTCCCTCTGTCTCATCCAGCAGTTTGCTGGCGATCCTGATGAGCATGCAGTAGGCGAAAGGAGACTTGAGACCAGACTTGGTGAACTTGTTGAGCATCTTGGTGACAGCAAGACGGTCGTTCTTCCTGAGGTGATACAACAGGCCCAGGGCATGGTACTGCAAGACGAGATGCACATAAACAACAGATCTGATATTGATTTGTTATCGGCCAATAATCATTCTAAATAGTTTCGGTGGACTCTACAAAGACCAATTTGAAGCACCAGGGTCCAACATTAATACCCAGCAATGCAGGCAGATTTTCAGTTTTGTGGGTAAACCTTGGAAGGCCATCCACCACACTAGTGGGTAAATGTCTGTACCAAAATAGTCATTTAACCAAAAACTGTGCTCAGTCTCCACTGCAGTCTGGTGTCATTTCCTCTATTTCCTTCCTGCGCTGTCTGTGTCAGAGTTTAACAAAAACAAGGAGAGGACTTCATGGTCCATTCAAGTGCACCTTATGCACCTACTCAAATGATCACAGAAACTCTTAAATCTATACTCAAACGTCCACAAAGGTTGTTTAATTTTTTCTTCTTCTTGTTTTCCTTTGTTTAAATACATGGGCCAACATATGTCATTATGTTCGTTATCTTACATTACAGCATTTTTTGTAATTGAATGCTAAAATCATAACAATATCCCATTCATTTCTACAAACGCAGATTTTTTTTTTTTTACTACAGATATCTCATTCTTAACAGCAAATTCAACCATATTCTTGTACAACAGGTACACTCTGATAATGTTCAAGTTGTTTTACACTTAAACTTCATAATCAATATCGTTAAGAACAGTTAAATAAACAAGTAATGCTACATAATAAATAGAAGGCCTCACACAGACTCTGTGATTGGTGACTGTATCAATTAATCATTTTTATCTGTAAAGAAATCCAGAAAAGCCAGCCCTCTACACACACTATAAACTGTTCAAAGTAATGGGAATTCTTAAGTCTCTGTGCATGTCTGTACTACCCACCTGGACCATGATGTTGTCACTGGAAGCAGCCTCCTGGGCTTCATTCACCCAACGCTTAACCACATCATAGCTCATCTTCACCATGTGCTGAACACACACAAACAGTATCATTACCCATCAGCAATTATATCATACACAACTTAATCTATATTAATACAATACAATACAATACAATAAGTCAATAAACCCTACACCCAATTTACAAAGGTTTTATGGATTAATAAGTGAAACATGAAACAGTGCCATTTCATTACCAGTGAGGACACCAGAGCTGAACTGGACACACTGGGAACCTTGTCAACAATAGCCTGCTTCATGTATCTCTCAATGGCCTGCAGCATGGTGGTCTGTGGAAAAAACAGGGAAAATTCAACCAACAATGCTTCAGTTTTAGCATCGGCCTGTTTTCTTTCCTCTGTGAAATGACAAGGTCAAAGACAGAAAACTAAATGAAGCAGCACTCACATCCGTAATCCTGCAGAGGGCTCTGATGGCAGGTCCTCGGTATACATCTTCCTTCCCTGTCATGTCTTTGGTCAGGCTGTGAAATACCACACAAGGAACAAGTAAAGACACTGTGACCTCAAAAGAAAATGAACACAGTTACAAAAACACATTTACAAAGAGTTGTTGTCCTATGTAATCACTTAGATAGTGAAACAAACCTTGTCTTATTATCTATTTTTTGCACACTGAAATCAGTCATTTTTTAGGTCCTGGTGTTACTGGATGATAAAATAGTTGCATAAAAGCAATGGATGTCAATAAGCTCTGAACAAAATGTCTTTCCACCCAGCCAAAAAAAGAAACTTCCTGGGGAACATATAAGTTTTTGCATACAAGTGAAACCCATTTAAATTCGTAATACAAACCTGCTAGTGACAATAATGACATCCTCTGAGATGTTGGCCATCTCTTTGATGGTCAGGTAGCACATCCTCCTCAGGGTTTGCTGGGAGAGAAAGAAAAGTCACAATTGAATATCTAACCGATAAACTAATGAAGGATTGACTGAATGGATGATATCTTACATCATTGGACTGAAAGAGCCTGGTCATCGCGAAGAAGGCCTCCGTGGCCTCTGTGGTCCCAAAATGCTCTCCCTAAATCAACAAAGATGAAAGAGAGAGGTAAGATTTTAATGTGTGGACAGACACACGTTCAACACATACTGCTAAGACAATTTTTATACCTGGTTGAGGAGGTAAATAATCTTGGTGAGAATGTGGAGGCATCTTCTTGGGTTGATTGGGGTCTCATTAAAGATGCGTGCCTGTGAACAAGAAGGGGCAGCTTGTTTCATTTCAGTGGTTCAGGGTATTGTTTCTTTGGCTCATACTTTGTGCCTCATAAATGCAGTACATGCTATAACCAATAATTCGGGCAGACTTTACCTCCTGCAACACGGCACTCTTCTCCAGATGCTGGAAAGGATTCGACCCACTTCCTAAATGTCAAAACAATAGAGTCAGATGTGTGTGCAGTCAATCAAAAGAAAATTACTTGCAAAATACAATTTATCAAGCAAATATGTCGAATATTTGCTGGCTCCTGCTCATTTATTGTAAGGATGTGCTGCTTTTCTTTATCATTTCTGATAGTTGATTACTGTTGTGCCCTGCAGAGCACAAAATTAGCACCTACCAAGTGCTGGCATAAAATTGCAAGAGACTGTTAGATTTGCTGCTGTCATCAGTCAAAACAACAATGATAATCTATTGAGCGGCTGGTAAAATCTGAACTTTCACTAGTCACTTGGCAAATGGACAAAGATAACTTTCCATCCCGCCTGCATATATTTAATACAAACGGATCATGCAGTGGATAACAACCATCAGCAAAATGCTGTAAATATAAAATATGAAAGTGGCTGGTAAATTTCAGGCACAATACAACGATTAACTATTGAATTTGAACACTTATCTCCTAAGTATCTGAAAGACGTTCACATGGGATCATGAAATAAAAAAAAAAACACATATATTTACAGACAGATCTTTAAACTGAAGCATCACTGCAGGATTTTCATCCTTTAATAGTGTGAGTTCATGTTCAGGGAGGACACGTCTGTTAACGAGCAAAACTACTATCACAACATCCAGCTGACAGTACCTCTCGTTAGCTTGCAATGCTAACGCTACACCTAGCGTATGACTGGTGTTAGTATTGTTGAATGAAATAAGCTGTAATCATGTTAATGCACCTACAAATCGAGTTTAACTAACCTTAAACACCTACACATATATATAATAGGTTACAAACCACAAATAACAGTTAATTTTCCCTGACAGCTATCGTTAACTTTAGCTAGCCGGCTAACTGTAACAGGCTAGTTCAACGTTAGCTTCCAAAGCGTCCAACATCACCTGTCAGTCCAGACGCAATTTCAATTTTTCAAACGCTGCCACAATTTAAAGTAACAACTCTGCAGTCTTACCAGACTCCTCGTCCTTCTTATCAAACTTTTTAATCATTATGCCGGAATGAAGCAGACGGACGAGGGCAAAAAGATGCTCTCAGCCTCGGTCATAAGAGAAGCTACTTCCACGTAGCCAAAATGAAAACTCTCTTCCTGAAACGTCCACGTCAACGGAACAGACGTCAGAACCACAGCGCGTCATAGCCGGCAGGGGGCGCTGCTGAAAAGCTACATACAAAAATGACATGAGCATAAATAAGTAAATACAGAAATAAATCTAGAAATGCATAAATGAATGAATGAATTTAGCAATAAATGAATGTAAGAAAAATATAGTAATCTTTTCATTGCAAAATGTGTTTATTTATAATTTATTTCTGTATTTCTTCATTTGTTTACTTATGTATCTTTGCTGTTTTGTAAATCAAAGTGAAAGGCATTCAAATTTTAAACTTATCAGGACAAAATTTGCCATGATTTAAAAATCAGGACTTATGTTTTTGCTTTTGTACTTTTTAAGTAATAATACTGAAGTACTGGTATCAAAATATTGTTAAAGAAGTTAAAGCAACAAAAGCTCAGCTGGTAAAGGTGGGGCTGATTTTATTTATTTGTTTATTTATTTAAACTACATACTGCTGGGTAGCTAGAGAATTTTTCCATAATACAACATAATGTATTTGTTGATTATATTTTGTATTATTAATCTGAATCCACAGTGTGACCAGTGGGCTAACTAAAGGTATTAAATAAATGAAGTGGAGTAAAAAGTATTTACTTCTGTAAATTGTAAACTGTACAGTTATTGTAGGGGAGTACAAGTATAAAGTAGCACGAAATGAAAATTCTCAAGTAAAAGTATCCCAAATTTGTGTTTAAGTGTTGCATTTGAATTTGAGTTAAATGTGGTTTCTTTCCACAACTGCTGGTTAGAAATTCAGAATGGGCTTCAGGAGGTATTAGGAGGACCAAAAAAACACTGACAGCGTTCAAACATGAGGGAAACTGGGAGAAATAACTCAAAACAATAGTAAAAATGCATTAAAAAGGAGTACACATTCATTGCCATTTATAATTTACATCAAACCAACAAATACAGGGACTTCTGGGACACAAACCTACAGAACTGAGTCACAACCTGGTGTGTTTTAGTTCAAATGGCCACTAGATGTCGACATTGCTCTGTGTCTTAAATGTTTTCTTAAACAGGTGAACGTCATGACCCAGGTACAAAACCCAACAGATGCTAAAATGTTAACTTCAGTGGAATAAGCAAACTTTTGGTCCACTGAAGAAAATTAAATAGCATTTTACTGGTGACAACTACCTACATTATACTTATTAAATTAATTACTGTTTACATCATAATGTACACATGGTAGAGTGTTCTTTTCTTATCATAAACATACATACTGAGCTTAATTTGTCCAGTAATACTGGACATTCATATGTATCACCAGGGCTCAAGTATTAGCCTTATGGATGGTAAAGTAGTAAAAGGAATGATAAAATATTTGAATATTTTCTTTATGGATCCCATTGTTCTAAAACCTGTTTATAAAAAAGGCAAATGTAGTTAGTTACATCTGCTTTATTTGAGGAAAAATAATCCTTTATTTTGAGTATAAAAATAACAGACATCTGATGAACACATACATTCCCATGCATTTGCATTTTACTGTATTTCATGATCTTGCAGTCGGTTTGTACAGTATTTCAGTGTCAGTGTTGTGTCAACGTTTCACACTAGAATCTGGAATCATTACTGGCTCCCATGTGAATTTCTGAACAGCAAAACTCTTAAAAGAAAAACAAATGAATCAGGAATGAGGGGGAGAAACAAATCAAATGTTATGATTATGCAACCAAATTACAAAAAATTTCATTGGTCTTTTGCTGAGGATGTAAGAATTAATAATGACAACAGCTCTCCTCTTCTTGATGTAGTCCAGGATTTAAAATTTGATGACTCTGGGGCAAACTAACCACATTAAACATTAATTTCACTGAAAAAAAAGAAAATCTAAGGGCTCGCCTTTACTCAAAGAAGCCCTGCTTTACTGCAACTCATGTCCATGTTGAAAGTAAAAAATTAAAAGGTGTCAAAGACAAAATGTGAGACAATTTCACCTGTTTCCAATGCAAAACAAGTCTCATGTTCTCTTGCCTGAAATGACCAACCATCTTGATACAGTTTAAGTAAAATAACTTAGTCCTTATTGCTCTTGTCCCTTTTCTGTCTTGATTTAAGATAGTGACACTGCTGCTACAAAACTTCTGAAAATGCATGAGAAACACATGGATTATTCTCACCACAAAGGCAAAGTTTTAACTCAAACTGTAACATAAGAGCATGAAGTAGTCAGTTACAATCTGCTGTCTCAGTTTTACCAGATTTATCGGCCAAATGAGTTTGAAGAAACATCGTCCAACTTTTTGTCACAAGGTTTGTTATTATTTCACATCATTTGTTGTCCCCTAATCGAGGTTTCTCGTGTTTCCATTTGAGCAAAAAATATTATGAGACTTTTTGACCTTTCACATTAGATCAACTAAATTATATCAGAAATCTTGGTAACACTTTTTGTTTAGGTCATACCTACAATGCATTATAAGGACATTCATAAGACATTATAATGCATTTGTTAGGCTTTATAGAATACTTTATTAATGTCAGTAAGTATGCATGACAACTCATAACAAAGTTTCTAAAGTATTATATGTGGTGGACATAATGTATTATAAGCAGCTTTCATAATGCTTTATACACGCATACCAAAGTGACAACAGTGTTGAAAGAAGGATCTGAGTCCTGGGTTACACAGCACATTATAACTAACATGACTAACCAGTTATAAAGACACACAGATTCTAAGTTTCTATCTTATAAACATCCTACAGTTGTCACAGTGCTGTCACTTTACTTAGAGCCCACAAAGTCATGCTGTATAGTGTGTTATTACTGTTAGTTAGACATTATTCCATTTCAGAAACTTCATGGTCTGACACTTATAAAGTTTTATAAATGCATTATATTGTCTTATGAATTAAAATAAATCGCATCCACCACAAATGATGCTTCACAAACCTTGTTATAAGTCGTCATGAGTATAGATACTTAGAAAGTTTTATGCAGGCATTATAATGCCTTATGAATGTGCTTATAAAGGATTATACACATGACCGTTATAGAAAGTGTTACCGAAACTTTTATCTGTAGTGTGAGTGTAAATAAAATCCTTCCCCTGGTGGAACAAATCTAAAGCATGACTTTAAAAGTGAATGAGAAGTAATTCATTACATTTGAGTAACGAGGAGGAGGCCAACACTGGTCATGGCTGTCTGTTTTAAATCTGAAGTTGTCCGACTTGATGCTCACTTTCTCCGTCCAATCTGAGCCAGTAGCCGCGCGTTCTCGGCAGCCTTGGCGCGCAGGTTTTTGGCCTTGGCCACATCAAAGAGGACGTTCATGATGTTGGTGGGGACGTCCAGGGACAAGGTCAGCCGGCTCCTGCGGTCCCCTTTGCTGCTGTTGCGGAGCATCTGCCCTCTGAGCTTCGTCCGGCTCATGAAGCGGTAGTTTGCGGGACTTGAAGTCCGTTTTTCCCGACTGGACTCGGCGGAGGAGGAGGTGGAGGAAGAGGAGGAGAGATACTCCGCGGACTGCAGGAGGGACCCCCAGCCGTCCATAGGGGGGTAAACCGGCTCCTCCTCGTCGCTCCGGACCCCGACTTCCATCTGGTCGTCGCACAGGAGGTCGGAGCGGGAGTGGTAGAGGCGGAGGCAAAGGCTGGAGGTCGGTGTGCACAGGACCGAGAGCAGCAGCAGGGTCTTCAGGGACGACAGCATGCTGTGTCCTCTGGGACCGACACAAGTGAAGAAGGACAACGAAGAAGAAGTTGATCACATGCTATTTCACTGTCCAGTTTAACAAGATTTTGCAAGAGTCCTAAAGTGTGTTCATCTTTTGAAAAAGTGACAAAAACGGGCTGATATTGAAATGGATCTTAAAATGAAGTGTATTTACTCATAAAACTGCTTTCTTTTCAATGTAGACCTGTTAATTTACATTAAAGTCGAATGAAATCGTCCATTATTTCTCCCCTCTCTGATTAAAACATGGTTTTATGGCTCTCAGATTTTGCTATAAGAGCGACATTTCAGCATGAAAGCCTTTAAACTTTGCACAATAACATTCAGTGTCTACTTTGGACCAAAAGACAATTGGGTCACAGACATATAAGCAGGAAATTTGCGCACAACTTACCACTCGCGTCCTACAATAAAGAATACAGTTACAGAGGTCAACCAACACGTATCTCTGCAAAGAAAAAAAAAAGCCAAACAGGCAGAAAAAATCCTCACAAGTGAAAATTTGATAAGATAAGATCCTGTTGAACTGACAGGGTTGTGTGTGCGGAGGTCAGCAGTGCGCGCTGTCTGACCAGCAGTGTGTCTACTCCTGCTCGTCCATTCCCACTGCATTCATTTAGTAGGAGCCATCAAACTGCAGCTTTACGCCAGCAACAACGTCATCCCGTTGACATTTTGGATCGCTGTGAAGTATCCCATTGGTCGTGATGCTGTGATGTGGTGGTAAATTTACAACAACAACAACAAAAAAAAAGTTGGTAATGTGACCTCCTGAGCACGAGACATCACGACCGCAAAGAAAGAAAAAAAAACTTGTTTGTTTTTTTTCATGCAGGCTAAGATTTGTACGTGTGTTTAACATGCAGTTTAACCGCTTCTTTACTGTAGTACGCCTTAAATTAACCAGACAATTAAAGACATATTTAGAAATAAAGACATGTTTCATGGCAGGTCTGTAAGATTGTTTGTTCAGGACAGAGGACAGTTCCTTTTCAGAACCACGGACAGTTCCCATTCAGGATGATAGGAAGTTCCCATGTGAAATTATGGACATCCTATTTATTACCAGGAACATTTCCACAGTCCATGGACATTCATCCATGGACAGCTCCATATTTAAATTTCTTAAACATAAAGCACATAAAATATAAAACTGAACAATGTTTATTTTACCCGGTGTCACTGAGGATTTGTCTTTCTATTAAAGATACATTGTTAAAAGATATATTGTGACACGTGTCTGTGTATGGTGTTAAGAAAAGGTTTCCTTTCATTATTGCATTTATGTGCATAATTAGCTGCATTAGTTAATAAATCAGTCAGCCAGTTAATCTGCAACTATCTCAATAATCAATAAATTGAGCATATGCAGCTTCTTATGTTTGAGGATTTGATGCTTTTATGGTCAGACATGATAGTCAGTTGAAGATGGTCATGCTTTGGAATGATGGTAAAAAACAAACAAACAAGCATTTTAATAACTTTAAGCTAAGTGGTCCCTTTTCATGAGTTAATGAAGGAGCACAAAGTAACTACTCAGTCTGTATCACTTTACTTGAGGGGGCGCAAAAAGAGCAATTAATGATTAAGCAGTTACTCATTGATAAGTTAGGAGCTGGTTCACAGTTAATCAGGGACGACTCATGAATAAAGTGGTTAGTGAGTCGATTCAAAGATATTTATGAAGTTATTATTATCTAATGATTCCTTAATATACAGTAGTATTTTGCAGTCTGCTCTCTAGGAAGTCATTGTTATTTACTATATAGTCCTGGAGTCACAGTCATTTATTATTCATTAATTATTAGGTCATTCTTGATTGATTCCTCACTCGTCACCTAGTAATTATCACATTTTTGTGTAAAATATCTTATAAGTGTTACCCAAAATAGCAACCAATAATGAAAACAGTTGTTAGTTGCAGCCCAATTAGGTACCACTTTCTATTAAGGTAACCTTTATCAAGTTGGCTTTAATGGATTTATTAATGATTCATTAATTAGACTTTGACTATATCTAAAGCTTTATTGATAAGCCAAAATAAACTTTGTTTTTTTCTGTCTACTTTCATTGTAATAAGTCACAAGTCTGAAACAGTAAATAACTAAAAGAGTACAGTCAGTGGACGCACCCTGAAAAGAATATTTGGGTGCATCCCCTTTGTAATCACCAACATTGGACTGCAATTTAATTACATATCTTCTCTTAGTAACTGTAACAGATTACAATTACATTTATTACACACATTTATACACACATGGTCCACTGTGTGATTTTAAGTTTTCCTTACTGTGTGACAAGCGATCAATGCAGCAAGTCTGCAGCAGTACATGTTGAAAAGTTGATAGTAAATAGATTTAGGTCCACATGCTCCACTCTGCAGCCCTCTGATCAACTAAAGAATTACAGAAGTTCAGCTAAAGGGATTTTTTTTTTTATAACCTGGAACAATCCAAAGTGGCTCTGTTAATGACTGATAAACTGCCTCCATAACCATTAATAAAGTTAATAGTTACTGTTTATAAACAATAATAAATTTTTTAGAAACATATTTTTGGTAACATAGCCGGTGTAAGTCCATTTAATTAAACATAACACCTCTTATGTACACTTTTATACATCATCGCCTCTTGCAGTATGACGTACAGAAGTTCACTGAGTTTCTCCTGTCAGGTTGTAACAACTTCAGCTTATGGGATCAAATGATTGAATAACACCGTGTCAGCTGTTTGATAATACTACCCAGTATGTACGATTTGCACGCCGTATATATGGTGATTTAACTTCAAAAGAAGACTAATATCTGAGCTCTGGAGAACATTGCGTTTTAATTAAAAAGTTTGAGTGTCACTGTACAACCGGCAGACACCGTGTGAAACCACCTGCAGTGACGAACATTAGCACGTCAAAAGGAAGAGAGAGCATGGACGGAGTGACGGGATCAAAGGGTGTTGGGTCAAGCTCTAATGAGCAACTTCATTGTGAGGTTAATATGATGTAAGTCTTCACAGCTGGAGTAATCACAGTCTGTGACACACTGTGCAATAAGACGTCCTCCCACTCTTGTTTCCGCTCTGCAACTGATCTCTGAAGAGGAATCGCTTGATCCTCTTCAACTTCAAGGAAAAAAACACACACTTTCATTGCTATTGTTAGTCAATTGAAATAAGATATGTTGAGCATCGTCTGTGGTTCTCATTAACCACCTCTTGCTCAGCTTCAGTGTGAAAGGAGTACTGACCACACACACAAGTGAAACAACATCTGCCAACACTCTTAGATACTTGCACTTCTACACAAGTTAATTTCAAAACACACATAACATTAGAACAGTTTGGGCTATTTTCTTCTGTATTTCTGTCTTTTTTCTTACTGGTCTAAAGTGGGTGAAGCTCGGTGCCCCAGTCAGTGGAAGGCATTAAGAATAATATTCTTGTGAATGGTCTTGTAATCTTATGTTATATAGAGACATCAGTAATAAATTGAGACTGTTTCATAACCAATTAGAAGCTTTAAACTCTTAATAACTAGGAATGTTTTTTTGTCCCAAACTAAAATTTAATTGTTCCTTATTTATCCATAAATATTAGAAACACTTAAAAGCACCAAGTAGTTTTTGATCACTAGCAGCAATACAGAGTTTTTATGAGCTGGTTCACATTTTGTTTTTATGTGCACATCTTTATTTCATAACAGCCTTTGCATCCTTCCAAGTATAGGTCCATTTAATTACCCATAAGGCCTCTGATGTACACTTTTGTACACTGTCGCTTCACTGACTGTATCCCATCGGATTTCGACAACTTCAGTTTATGGAATCAAATGAGTAACACGATGTAAATTAACACGCTCTCAGCTCATCAAAATACGGCAGCTTGGTCGGTGGTCTTATGTTTCAAACTACGACACAGGGCCCCATTTTTAATTTAGCAGTATTAAATATGCAAAGTCTCAGTAGACTTTCAAAATAAAGGCACAAAAAACACTTAGCTGGGTTTAGGAAACAAAAAGATAATTTGCTAGCTTTATCTATATAATGTTAAGTTAATGTAAAGTTAATCTATTTTAAGTAAAATAGCATGTTAATGTAGACTGTGTTACCACATTTTGCAGATCCATAAAGCATCTTAGCATGTGGGAGTACATTACAGTGCAGAATCGTGACTAATATGATGAAAGCCTGGTGAAAGACTCTTCTGTCACTCTGAGGTAAAGGGAATTTCTGCTTGTTTATTGTCAGTGAGCAACTGTTTGAGGACCTCAGTTTAAGAAACCTGGTGGTGGAGCTGGTGCAGCACGTTGCACTGAAGGCACGGCAGACGCTGAATGGTAGCACTGAATGTTGACGTAAGCATTCGTACTGCAGTATCGTCTTTCAAACATCAACCAATGGCAACCTGAGAACTGAAGCTGTGTCGTGTGTTTTCTCTGCCATAAAAAAAAAAAAAAACTTTGAATGCCCCCACATCAACACCCACGCAGGAATCCCCTGCTACCGCTGCGTCGGTCTGATGGAGAGTCCTCTAAAACATACCCTGCGTGATCTCCCTCACTGGGCCCCTGTTGGCCTCTCATCTGGCTCCCAGCCTGACCCATAACACCCCCTGCCAAAGCAGCATATGTAGCGGCGGAGGTGGCAGCAGGCAATCAGCTACCGCTTCTTATTTTTCACCCCACACAGGATGCAGGGCAATTGACAAAACATAGGAAAGGTGACTGAGCGTTACATAAAGGAACTCGAGAGACGGAGAGAGAAGCATGACAAGCACGACAAAGACGTCACAAAAGAAAAGATGGATTTAATTTTTCATGAGTGAACCTAGGCTATTTCAGAAACATATTAAAAAATTACAAAATTAACATGTTTTCAACATTCACATTTTGATTTTGTCCATAAAACAAATCAGGAAACAGCTGTTAAACGATATAAATAAATCCAATACAAAACATTTTACACAGTTATGTACAAAAATGAGTTTCTTGTTTGGCGTTGCTACTTTTATCTCCAGGGTTTCGTACTCTTGTAAGTGTAAGTGTTTTTTTTATCATTATGATAAAGGTGAAGAAATTTATTGTCAGAATCATATTGTCTTAAATGACCTTTTTTTTTTTTTTTTACACCTAGTGTATTCATATGTGCAAGTAAACCCTTTCAAAAGAAGATTTTCTTACTTCTCTGATTAGCAGTTACAGTGTATATTTCATCTGTCATCTGATTGGTGCCCCCTACCGCTCCTCTCCGTCCCACACCAGCTCTGGCATTCTTGTTTTGAGGAGAATCGGTTTCCGTTGCCACCACAGCCCCCGTACACAAACGGCCTGCATTCCCCTGAGCGAGGATGGAAGTACCAGAGCAGAACATATTCCGAACAGACGCCCTCTGACATCGGCTCCAGGCAGCGGTCTGTTGCTGAAACTGCATGTGAGGTGGAAAACGGGTTAAAATTAGTTTAAAACACTGTGTTTCCTCATGTTTCAGGAGGTGATGGATAAAGAAAATGTATCAGTATGTTCAAGAAGAAGGATGAAGTCCCTCTCCCTACTCTGCAAATAAAATATGTACAGATACCATGTGAAAACTAAGAGTATTATTAGTATTATTGAGCATTATTTTTGCTACTAATTAATTTAATACAATAAAGAAAACATCAGAAAATGTTGAGTTTCTTGATGGACAGAAAAGTGAACTGCTGCAAATGTAGCAGCTGTTAGCCAGTTAGCTTAGCCTCTTGCTAGCACAGGAGCTTTGAACCGCCTTTCAGACCTCTGCTTTTCAGAGGGGAATGCTGGTAGGAAGCACTGCCGGTGTTAAGCCTGAAGCCAGGTGAGCAGCTAATGACGAAGAGGACAACAAAGATGTCAGTGGAGGAAACTAGGAGGAGAAAAGGCCGGAGTGACTGAGCAAGAGGCCACCGGATTGACTGGATTTCAGTCACGGGCAAGAGCTTCATGACAGACACCAAGCTTCTGCCTGTCGGACTGATATTTTCTGGCTTGCTATTTCTTTGTGTGTTTGCACTGGCTGTTAGCAAAGTTGTTGACCGGACAGTTTTTGATCTTAAATAATGCATTTGTAACAAAACTCCCCATATTACATATTACATGACAGCGGTGTAGATAAGTCAGCTGGGGGCACAACATCCCAGAAGTTTTAGTCTGATCATTTCTTCCCACCTGGCGCTCTTAGCGAGTTCAAACAAGCTCATTACTTTTAGATATTGAAAATATAAAAAGAAGCACGCAGAAAAATGGAAATATGGAGCAATTAAACAAGAGGCAGAAAGATGAAAAGAAGATGAAAAGAAGAAAAATCAGTTGTCTTGGCCACTCACCAGCAGCATTTGTTCCAAATACCCTCCTTTTCTTCCTCTGTCCCCACTCTGCAGTCCCTCCATCAAGAGAATCTGGAGGAAAACAACATCAGTGAGGAGTTTTACAGGTTTGTGGTTTCAGCCAATAGGGGCCAAGAGGGAACCACTTTGACTGGACCAACGCTTAATGAATGCCAGCAGCGTTCTGACTCATCCTAAATCGTTTATTTAAGTAGTTCATCTTTCAGTGATACTCTTTTTGATTTTTCTTCTGTAAAGCAACACTGCAGACTTAGTTTGGGGGAATCACAGTTACACAATCACATAATTCATATGCTGCTCACCTTAAAACCAAGGATAAATCACCAAAATATCATTAAAAAGTCATCGACAGAGCTGGAAGGAACACGTTTATAGGTACACAGCGGCGAGCACAGTTTCTGCTTGTTCTATGAAGTCTGCTGCGTTGAGCTCCTTTCATCCAATTTGATCAAACAACCTCAGTAACAAGACACTCTCAGTTCAGTCGGAGACACTTACGTCAAGAAAGTGATTTACGGTTGTACAGTTAGAAAAGACTCTGCAGTTCAAAGCTGGAGTAGATTAGTTTATTTTTGGGATCACTGTCAAAAGTTCCATAATAACCGTCAAGCATAATGTACAGTAAGAGAGAACTTGACCTCTGCTCCTCCTCTGGGCTCTGTTTTCAGGCTTTAGAAAATCTAGCCTGTTGCAGGAGATCATAGGTCAGTGAGCTGATTGTTAAGTCTCTTTTGCGGGCTAAAGTTGCCCGAGCAACGGCCCATTTGCTCTCTTTGTCTGCGCTGCCCTACGCCCTCTTTTAAGAGACTACACCAGGCTTGTTCGAGATGAACTGCACCTCGCCTGGAGAGCAGACAAGAAGAGATTTAGATAAATGCTAACATTAGCCTAGCTATGGTGCTAATTGGTGCCGTGAACTAGAATGTCTCAGCCCCGACATCTCACGTTTTTGTTGTGTGAAGTCTGTTTTCCCGTCGATATGCATTCCCCCTTACCTTTACCTCACCCCAATCTTATCCCTAAACCTGTAAATTACAGTAAAAATCTCCACATTTGCCTCCGTCATGTTTGCACAACAGTGTATTATGCTATCACATGAACCAATCCTGGCTCATCAACAGGGTTAGAGTTTGGGTCACTGTATGTCAGCTGATAGCCTCACAGCTATCACACATTATCTAACATCACCAATGAAGTTAGATAATGTAAAGCACGTGCTAAAGAAACACTGGTCATCTTTCTTTCTGTGCTGTTAAGAAATACAATAGATTTCTTATAACAACTCGGGGGCCACAAACAATTACATGCAGTACAGTGGCTGGTACAAGTGGCAATTTTCTTTTAATTCTTTTAAAGTCTCCAAATTAAAGTGTAAATACTGAACTGTGGCCCACAGCGCTCGTGCACATTCATTATTTTGTACACAGAATGAGCTGAATGTCACTGTCGCACATCTAATGATTGTAATTTATGAATAAACATGCTGACATTGACAATGGGCAATGACAGGCTCAGTCTTTGATTAGTTTTCTGGTTTACCTGAAGCGAGAATTAAAATAAATTGGGACGCAGAAAGCTATTCTTGCCTGGGGGCTGCAGTCACTAATGAGCTTCATGAAATATTGTGTGATTTCTTGGCACGTGCCGGCCCTTTGTTTAACTTTCTGGCTGCTTTTTTGTCTTCATGCTGACGGCCTCAGTAACAGCAGCACTCCAAGAGCTAAACAGTGAAGTACTGTTAAAAACTGAGCCTTTTTTTGGATAGTTGACACTGTAGAGAAAGACAGAGAGCTTCTTCTTATAAAGCAGATTGTGAGGTAACTAGAATTCCCCTCAGATCTCTATGTTCCACTTGCATCCATGGCATTTAGTAGTAAAGTGACTTTCACTTTGATACTTTTCTAACATTTTATGCAAAATAAATTTCCCCCATTACCCCACAGTGTTGACCTTATCTCCACAGCTTAGCTGGAATTTGCAGAATATATTAAATTTCAAAGTAACAGACTATGACACAGATCAACCAGACATAGAAGAATGTCAGATACAGCAGTGGTTCTCAATCTGGGGGTCGAGACCCCCAGGGGGGGCACATGATAATTTCTGGCAGTCACCCGATTGTTTTGAGGAATAAAAAAAATAATAAAATTAAATATTGTGGCAAGCAGCACAGAATGAGAGGATGGGATGCAGCATTAACACACAGCTATGGTCATGTTTTTTTCTTTTTAGCATCAGTGTTGTTTTATACTTCAATGCATGTTAAATGTGTTTATCAAAAATTTTAGGCCAGGCTGTCCGTGGCCCGACTTAAACTTGGAAGATAAGTTTTGCCATGTTGTAGGTTAACCAGTTGAATTTAGCATTAGCATGTTGCACAGCTAATGTGGCTACTGGCAGAGGTTGAGGCAAAGTTGGACTAATGTTGTGATATTTTTTTTTGCACTTAACCTTTATTGCAATATGCAAACACATAGAAATTAACATATGAACAAATGTTGGTCTAATGTTGTAATATTGAGGTTACACTTCTAAACTTCTGAAAGTTTACACTGTACCACTTATATTAGCTCAGATAGCGTTAGCTTTGTTTTAAATGGGAGTCAGTATGTGTTTGTGTTGCTGGTGTATTTACTTGATAGACATGGAGCAGGAACAATATAGCTACAACAGGAAAAGAAATGACTACACTGCAGGAATTCGTTTGCAGTGTTGTGTAACTATGAATAGCACCCACAAGCTAGCTTGCTCAGACCACAAATACACTTAGTGTTACTTCATCAAATTACTTATAAACTTTGCAAACACAAATTAAAGATAGATATTTCGATAACATATTTAGAAACCTAAATAACCTTACGGGAAATTCTGTCACAGCGACAGCCATACCAGATACGTTACCAACAGACTCTACCAGAGACTCTGATGTGTCCCAGTATAAGAACACAATAGATGAGATGGAGTTGTGTCCCAATATTATCTTTATCCAATATCACAGAGTGCATTATTATAGTTGCAAAGTCCACACAATCTCAACTAACACACTAGAAAGGCTGCCTACATCACAGCTGTTACACATAAGCGTGACATATGTAACCATTTAGCTGTGACACACACTTGGTCACACGCTATAAATTTTTTTGCAGGGGAAAACTGAGCAGTTTTGAAATCTATGATATCTGAGACATCTGTGTGTTTTGCCCATGGGACTCTTGGACAACAGTCTAACTGCAAACAGTCACTTGAAATAATTATTATTACCAGTGCGGTTTGGAGGGATCACAGGGGGAGGACTGGTCATCTCTCCTACTGTGTCTCCGTATTCTTCTTCTTCACCTTCCTCTTGGAGGTCACGGTTGAGCTTGTTTTTCTTGTCAGTCACTGAGTTTGTTCCATCTGGATCCACGGACTTCACCATGAACTTATACTCCAACCCTGTAATGACACAAACATGACACTTACATGCATGAACACCAAATAAGAAAGCTGTTTTTAATGCGTCTTATCTTGTACTGCACATCAAAATATTTTTGACATAATAGAGTGTTCAGTGGCAAAGTTTCAGACCATTAAATCATATTTTCAGGCATTTTAAACACAGCCTTCTTACATCCCTAATTCCAAAAAGTTGGGATACTTTAAAAGAAAAGCAAAGAAAAACAGAATGCCATTATTTGCAATATATATATATATATATATATATATATATATATATATATATATATATATATATTGTGGTACTGGATAGTTTAATAAGAAATGAATATCCAGCAAGTAGACCATTCATGATGTGATATTCTGCACTGAAATTATATTTCTCTTCTGCAGGTATGAATGCATTTTTCAATGGAAGCCTATTTAATAATAATCATGTGTCAGTATTTTGAGATAAGTAAGTCATTATTTTGAGATTATTTTGAGCTACTAACTCATTATCATGAATAGGTTTCTCATTATAACTTACTGGATGTTTTTCCCATCACATTGGTAGAAATGGGCTTCCATAATTTTCACATCAAGTTCTAGGTAATAGCAAATATTTGAAAAGAAAAGGTGCGTAGACAAATAGCAGAGAATCAAACATCTGCAAAGGAAAGTCTTTACAAATTCATTATTCTGTAATATTATGTAGTAAATACGTAGAAACTTAGATAATATCTGCTGGAGTTTAACTAGAAATGATTTAAAATTGTGAAATGAATCATAATACAACACATGTTGAATATCTGCTTTCAAATGTGACACTTAAGGAAAATTTACAGAGTTATAGGCATAACTTGTCACAGCAGTAAAAGTAAGTAAAGAGCATTTTTCCAAAATCATCGTTACAAAGTGCTTCACAGTTAAAAAATAGACAATAATGAAAAGCACTGAATGAGAACAAATCAGGACAACAAACTGAGAATGAATGGGTTTTAAGATGAGATTTAAAACACTCAGCAGAGTTTGCTAATCTGAGGGAGACCACTTCAAACAAACGCTAATCTGCACCTGTGGTTCTCCTACTGCGACGTGTCAAAACGTCGCCTGTGAAAAATGTTTCTTTCAGTGGTCGACAAATGATCCTTTAAGTGTTCGGTAAGTGTGTAGTGGATTCTTGGTGAGGCGTCCCACTTAATGGCAGTCTCGTGTTTGTGAATGGCTCGACTGTTGCAGGCACCATGGTGTGTGTTCCTCTGAGAGAACATAACAGATGGCACAACACACACGGGTGCCATGCTGCTGCCACAGGAACTCTACAACAAACAACCACACACACGCACACACACGCTCACACACACGTGCATACACACAGACAAACAATCTTACCACACTTTTGTGCCACCTCCTGCGTGACGAGCTCCTTCACCTCTTCAGCCTGGACGCGGAGAACGACAAGATTCAAAGTCATGTCATTCACCAAGGGGAAAAACCTGTAGTTTTTAAAAATGTGTGTGTGTGATTGTGCTTGTCTGCATATGATAAACACGTACAGAGAGTCCGGGTTCCCCCTTCTCCCCTTTTCCTCCGCCAAAACCCACTGCACCCTATAATCAAAACACATTTACAAAAGCATGAGATTAATTACATTTTATCAGACTATAAGTACTTGTACAAAATATTTTAGCTGGAACAAAACTAGCATAAAGAGTGGAAGTCCCATCCCCTTTCTTAGCTCGCCATTTAAAAGCTGATGAGTTGAATCATCAGTGGAGACGACTGAGATTCTTCAAGTTGAGCTGCCTTCTTTTTTCGTCAGTCATCTTGCTAATTTTTTTTTGCTATTTTTGGACCTCACTTTTTATTTGTTAAATGCACAAACATACCCTAATATTTGTCTACCTCAGCCCTGATTTACTATTATTCTTTATTTTGTATCTTACTATTATCATTTTGTGTTTATTATTGCCACGTTTATGTAATCTGTTATTATTATGTGAGCTTAATGTGGCGATGAGTAGAAGGAAAGTGTGGGAGGGGTGGGGAAAGTTTGTGATCAAAGAGAGGGTATCTTTATCATTGTTTTACCTTTGTTAAAATGATTAAGCCACTCAGTTACACAGGCTAGCAGAGGGTCAAGACTCGTCTCTCTCAATTATAAGTTTGTTTCGAGAAGTGCGCTGATGTACGACTCACACTCTCTCCTCTGAGTCCCGGAGTCCCTGGTGCTCCCCTCTGACACGGCTTCGATCTGCCCCTTCGGCCTCTCTCGCCCTGTTTGACAAAAGCGTGCACAAAGAAAACACACCGTGAGTTTTGAAATTCTTTCAAACAAACCTCTCTGCTAACAAGAAAAAAAAAAAAAACACAGAACGAAAGACAGACCAATTAGGTACATCCTTGGAATATCCTCATTAGTGGTTTCCAGCCACTCTCCGTCAACACTGAAAGTCTGGTAATTGTAGCTGAAAGGAGCTAATTGAGTAAGATATTACTTGAAAGCTGCGGACGGAAATAGACCATTGTGTGTGTGTGTGTATGTGTGTACGTGTGTGTTAATTAAGGACATGTCTCTGCTGTATCCCCTGCTGTAGTGTGCATGCTGCCAGTCTCTCTGTTCGAGACACAGACATACTGATGACTGTAATCAAGCTCAGCTCATCCTTCTGTCCATTGTGTTCTGTCACACTTTCACTCTCTCAACTTTTTTACAAAAATGTATATTTAAAGACAAAAACTTCAGTGTACATATATGAACCGTAGTTTCTGATTCAGCTCTAAAGCTTTTCAGTGACCGTATCATTCAGTTAAGTAATTAGGCTTATTTTTGGACGGCTATTCTTCATTGAAGGAGTGATTCATGAGTGTGAAGCTCAGAGGGTTCATAGATATTTGCTTGGGCATATTATTGTGCACTAACAACTCAAATAACCAGTGTTTGGGAGGCTCTACTTTGAAAGCATAGCTTGCAAGCTACCAATTACTTCACACTGAAAGCAGGGGTGTATTCAGACTTTTGTAACTGGAGTGGCCTAAATGGGGCACTGACTTGCACGTGCCTGCATTAAATTGCTATTTTTCATATATACTTTCATTAGTAACATCACAGCACCATACAAATAATTTATTAAGTGCCTCATACTTTATTCTTTAAGTCCTCAAAAAGAAACTGTACCCGTATTATACTTCTTTCATCAGGCTGTGAGACGCCTAAATTGATCCTCAGTATTTCATCATGAAAATTTTATTATTTATTATTTAATAACTGATTTGCTGTTTATAGGTCTTTCGTGTATGTTTTTGCATAACGGGAACTATAACTAACATCTCAATAAACAACCGTGTGTTAAAGTAGCCTGAATTGAAAGTAAGTTACATACACATAAACATATAACAAAAAACAAAGCACATTTTAAAATACTTGTCAAACAGTTGGTTCATACTAAGGTCCACTTATTCACAGGTCATACACAAAACCAAAAAAATAAAATACCCCACTATTCACTGGACAGTGCAAAGAATGTCAGTGCAGGCATTAAGAATAACTAATAGAAATAGTTGATCTTCTTTCTGATGGTCTTGTTAACTTATGCAAGTCATATAGAGGCGTCAGTATTAAACGGTTTCATAACCAATTAGTCTTGACTTGTCATAAATGAAATCATGACTCACGTATGTTATAGCCTATCCACGTCGGCTCAGCCTGACAGATTGAACAGCAGAGATCCCTGATGAACAGTTTTACCGTAATGAGGATCTGACACAGGCAAGAGACGAGCCGCCGATTAGAGACATAACATAACGAGTCCCTGTCAAAGGAGAAGAGCTGGAGTACTATTAACTTGTTATCTTGAGGAAATGACACGGTGGAGTCGTGATCAGGAGAACAGCTCCATATCTTGATATAATGAGATCATTAATCTCTGATGTTGATAATGAGCCCATGTTTTACTTCCATTTCTCATCACAATAATGCATTATCAATGCAGCATTAAGTCAACAGTGGCAGCTGTATGTCTGTTTACTAATTCATTTTGTACACAGTTTTTCTTTGCTTTGCTCTGCCTCATTCGTTTATGTGTATAAAATCCACCAAATAATTATAATTGCGCACTCTTTTATACCATTTTAAATATATTGTTATTTAAAGAAAAATGGGAAGAATAAGGCTGCATTCATGCACCAAAGTAGCACATATCACAAATACTTTGAGTGGGAATAATATCGTACCTTAAGTCCTGTGTCCCCACGAAGTCCTGGGCTTCCTGGTGGTCCCTCGTCTCCATCCCTTCCCAGCAACCCTGCTGACCCCTTAAACCCCGGGAAACCTGGGAACCCTGCCGAACCCTGCATGAAGCAAGAAAAATGTGAGGAAGTAAATGAACACATCAACACCTGGTGGTTTCTCTGTGTGCAGAGGAAGACAAAAACACATCATGCTGTTCTTTTACACGACTGAAATAAAAAATTATGTACAAAAACACTAACATTTTAAAGTTCTTACTCTTGGGAATTCAAAGAAATACGACAGTGATACTGATGTGAATTTACTAACCTTTTCTCCTTTCACTCCAGGCTCACCGTCAGCACCATTAATGCCTCCTTCTCCCTTATCACCCTGAAGTGTTAAAACAAAAAGTGAGTTAGTATGTTTGTGTAAGAGAAAAGGGAAATATGTACACACTTTAATGTTTACCTTGCGGCCTGTGAGTCCATTCAGTCCAGGTATGCCGGGGGTGCCAGGAAAGCCTGAATCTCCCTGTTTTGCAAAGACACCATGTTGAATTCACACAGTTGTTAGTGACAGGATTTCTTCAGTCAGTAGTGGAACGGTATTACACTGTAATCAGATGCTCACTGAGGCCTAACCTTTTCTCCGTCCAGGCCTGGACTCCCAATGCGTCCAGGTAAACCCCTGAAACCCTATAACAGCAGGATAACACTAAGAACATGGCTGCACAAATATAAAACGTAACATTTAAATAAATCCTGCCTATAGAGAACCTGAAACAATATAATGACAAATCAATAAAATAACCACAGAGAACAAAGGTGGGACAACAATGATAAATAATAACTTCCAGCACCTTCTCTCCCTTCTCTCCTTTGTCTCCGGGTAAGCCTGGTTCTCCTCGATCACCCTGTGGGAAAAAAAAACACACAAAACAAATGTTCTCTATTCTGCATCTGTAAAGATTAAATGCATCTAGATTGTTTACATGCTGATTTTCAGTGTACCTGACTGCCTTTCTGGCCTTGCTCTCCTACATCTCCTTTGTCCCCTTTGGCCCCGTCCACTCCATGATCCCCATTGCGACCCTTAAATCACACCATAGGTATTACTGTGTGGTCCTCTGCAATTAATCTGGAGTTTAAGCTTGTTTGTTTATGTTTATACTGTAGCTCAGAGATTTTCAAAGTTTGAAACTGTGGGCCTCCCTTCAGGTAAAGCTAAGAAAAAAGTACAACCTCCTTAATTTACATTCCTAGATTTTTATAGGATCATGATTATGATACTTGATCCCACAGACACCCAACAGTTGAACCAAGATAACCAAGTATTGCTGTTTCACATAACTCAACACAACACCAAATACATTAAAAAGGTCTATCCAAGGCACGTATTAGTTTCTGATGCTGGAAAAGCTGGAAAAACAGTAAAATGCCCCAACACTGTATTAAAGCTGGGATCAGCAGTTTATTTTGGGCATCATTGGGCAAAAGTTGCATAATAATCTTTCAGTATAATTAAATTCAGATGGTGTGAGAGAAAACTAGACTTCCGCTCCTCCTCTTGGCCCTCTACAGTACCATCACTCCATTGAGTCCTGGCTCTCCTGGATCTCCCTGTAGGAAAATAAGACGGTTTCACACACTGTACCACCATAAAAGTACTGAATAGTTAAACTAATGTTGCTGCAGAATCAAGACATGAAAATGAACGCTTACTTACTTTCTGGCCTACTGGTCCTCGTGCTCCAAACCGCCCCAATGCACCCTTAGTGCCTGCATCGCCCTTTAGACCCTTTACAAAAAACAATTTAAAATACTTGAAATAATTCAGTTTTAGTAACACTTTATTTGAATGGCTGTACATCAGACACTGTCATAACAATTTCATGACACCTGTCATGAACCCGAAAGTGTCTTTATGAATGTTTATGACATGTTGTTGTGTGTCATTTGGTCAAAGCGTCATCATCATCTAGCTGAGTCTGGCTGGACTGGACATTCAAGCTCTATCATCAAACTGTCCTAATTACATTAAAGGACATCTTTATGACAAGTCCAAAATGTACCACTTTACTTTAGGTCAAGGAGAACATTCATGACACACTTATAATAGTCTCATGACAGCCAGGGTCAAAACCAACCACATATGTCAAGTTGACATAACAAAGACATTGTTGGCTTGATTAATGTCAAATTGTTAGAACAAAGACATCTCAAACATTGGCAACTTTGCTTTAAAGATGACGTAATTGACCAAATGTCACTAAATGACAACAGTCACAGCATTCATAAAGACTCTTTCATGTTTATGACATATGACGCCATCTTGACAGTCTTAGGTGCAACCCTTCAAAAAAGTGTTACATCAGAACTTTTGTAATCCTATTTATTATAAATTTAAGGAAGCTGATGAATAATTTTCAGAGATGAATATTACATAAAGGTTTTGAACTGAATTTCCGAGCTCTAAATATCTTGTGGAAAGTATTTTAATTCTTTCAAAAGTTTACATCAGGATTTATTACCTTGACACCAGGAGGACCATCCTCTCCCTTTTCTCCTTTGTCACCATCAAAACCTGGTGGTCCTCGTTCACCCTGAAACAAAACGTCTGCTGAGTCATTCATAGTTATTCATATTCATATTTCTTACTGTACATTTATTTAAGTCCATATACAGTTTTTTAAGTTTACAGCTGAGTGTATTCTGGATGACGTGATGCCCTCACAGGTATAAATAAAGCTGTATTAAAGTGAATTGAAACTAGATGGCACTGTCACACACTGTCATAAATCTACTTTACTGAATGTAAATTTATTTATTGAGTGACAAGATGAATGATTGCAACTTCAAGAGGATCTCACCGCTTCTCCTTTGGAACCCTTAAATCCACGAGGTCCTTGGATTTGAAGCACACTTCCCTGTAAGAAAGGATTATGGGTCTACTGAGCCATGAGTCACGTATACTTCTCGTATGATGAGTCTCATATGATACACAATAGGCCCTGTTGTGATTTGCTCTGCACCGAGTCAAGTGTAATGAATCAGTGCAAAAGATAAATGCTCTCTGCTATTACAATTAACTGAGAAAGAAACATGAAAATCATCATACCCTCTCTCCTCTGACTCCTGGTAATCCACGGTCCCCCTGCAAAGAAAGATGCCTTTATACATGATAACATGATTATTTAAATTCCACATGTCAACAACAGAAAAAAATATATGGCTTTATATCTCTTACTGCTTTTCTGTTGCAACAGGAAAACAGCATTTCAATAAATCCCTTCACAATATAATAAACATCCATCTTTGACAAAATGTCATGAATGGTTGTTGCACACAAAAGGACCAAGGCTTAGTGGCGTTCGAGAGGAATGAGTCGCTCAGTTGTGACACTTCAGTCGAGAAGAGACAAACAAATATGACGCCAGTCTGACTAAAAATTGACTTCACTCCCATCAACACACCTGCTGACACTTCAAGATGAATGAGACACTGCTATCATTGAAATGAAAAGGAGTCAAATGTCAATGTTGGTCTCTTCTTTCACATCTCATACTTGACTGTTGACGCAAACAACCACAAGAGTGAGTCGTGTGTAAACAAAGATTAAGTGCACGAAGGCAGACAAGGTCAAGAAGATCATTGATGCTCCAGCAGCTCAGTAACTGCAGCAGCTGCATGCTTTTTGTGCACCATGGTGTACAAATTTAATAGAAAATGCCATGTAAATAAAAAATTGTTAAGTTACCAGTTGCAGTTATTTCAGTGACCACAATTTGGGGGCCAGTTAAAAATAACAACGCATTTTCTTCTTTGCAAATGGAAATGAAGTAAGATAAGATACGATACGATACGATACGATACGATACGATACGATACGATACGATGCAATACACCTTATTGTCCTCATAGGTAAATTTGTCTTGGACGCTGATGATTCATATGAAAAGATTAATTTTGATTGTGCAGCTAAACTCGATCACACACAACTGTAACAAATCATGGGAAATAATAGCTCACCTTTTCACCTTTGCTGCCACGCAAGCCTTTTGGACCCTGGTGAAAAGGGTAATAGAAAATGATTTTGGCTCTGAGTGACCATAAGTGAAACTCTCATGATCTTAAATGAAATATTATAATTTAACTGTCAGTTGTTTGCTTACTAGATGACCAACAGCTCCTTTAACGCCTGGAGGGCCTTTTTCACCCTGAAAAGAAAATAAATACTTAAAAGATTCCTGCATAATCCAACAACATTAAAAGAATGAAATGCTGCTTGTCCTTAATGGGTAAACCACATGGGATTAATTAATTCCAAACTGTCACACAAACCAATAATTAGCAAACAAATTGTCATCAATTTATCCCTTTTTTGAAGGGTGGTTCCCCACAGTTGATTTCAGTTAAATTTCGCTATTTAATACAAATACTGACTAATTCTGACAGCCAGAAATGAGTGTAAATCAGCTACTTCCTTTTAGCCAAATAGCAAAATAAAGTAATTTGCTATAATAGTTTCATGCCCTTTAGGTTATTCTCACTGCTGCAAAACCTACACATGAACTATTCAAAAATGTTGTGAACTCACCCTTCTGCCCGGGAAGCCAGCCAACCCCCGAGCACCAGGCTCTCCAGGAATACTGTCACCCTGATGAGGATAAGATAAAATAACAACCAACTATTTAATGCAACAAAAAAACCCACATTTTAACATCTTGATCAACAGATCAAAATGAAAATAACAGTACGTTGCTGCTATAAACAATAGTTCTTACATTATGCTGCATCCTAAAGACCAAACAAAATAAAAGTAAGTCCTACTTGAATATCATATATATTGTATTTGTACCTTTTCTCCTTTTACTCCAGGTAAACCAGGAGGACCCTTTATTAGAGAGATGAAGTGGCAGCGAAGGAAAGCATCATTAAGTAGACAGGTTTATGAAGAATCACTACAATCAGCTCATGTAAAGATCATTTCGATCGTTTTTATTTGCTTACTTGAGATCCTGGTGATCCTCGAGGTCCAGGAGCTCCAGGTGATCCATTCTTCCCCCTTTTACCTCGGTCTCCCTGCAGCGACACACAAAACATCTTGTCTTTTGATTCACAATTATTAAAACATCCATTCACACACTTTCTTCACTTTTTCAAATTGGGCGAAATAAACGATAACTTGTGATATATGATAATTTACCTCTCTTCCCGGGTCTCCTGGGTCCCCTTGCAAACCCCTCACACCTGGAGAGCCCTGCATGCCTGGGTTACCACGGATACCCTGGATGCCCTGAGCACCTGGAGGCCCAGGCTCACCAGGTTCACCCTGAGGCAACACAAGAATGGATAGAGACAAATGAAATGTTTGCGAGACAAACACCCAGTTAAAGGTCACTTCTTTCCTGTTATGTAATTATTGAGCTCTTCTATTACTTGTGAATAATTGCTTTCAAATAAAGCCCTTCTTTCCTTTTATCAATTTATGTGCTCAAACACAATTTTAAATGAGCGAGTGAGTCACTGAGCCAATTAAATCCCCTAAATTAAAACCGCGATGGGAAACAAAGTCAATCAAAGTGAACATGATGAAAAAGACCGTGGGGATTAATTGAGTCAGAAGAGGCGTCATAAATAAGGGATTGCTCGTATTTTTCCTTTCTTTTTCTTGTCTTTTTAAGAGTAAAAGAAGGAAAGAAATTTCACCTTCTGTCCTGGAGGACCAGCCTGGCCCTCTGGACCTCTGTGGCCAATGCCTGGTTCTCCCTAAAAAAAAAAAACAAAAACAGGAAACAAACAGGTCGTCACAATGTTTCACTGTCAAACTAAAAGAAAAATGAAAATAAACAGCTTATGCATGAACACTGTATTTACCTTTTGTCCCTTTTCACCAATCTCACCCTAAAAAAGTGTGGACATGTCAGTTAGAAACTCGAAGTGCACATTGTTTTTCATGAGCCAAAATAAACCAACACAGAGGAATCTGAAATAAAAAAAAAATTGTCAGCATGTTTAACAAGGGGAATTATTAATGTCGCCTTTAATCTACTGTCTCACAGTCAAACAGAAATAGAGCAGAGGGGACATCAAAGGCCCG
Source organism: Lutjanus erythropterus (assembly GCF_056507025.1). NCBI lineage: Eukaryota > Metazoa > Chordata > Actinopteri > Lutjaniformes > Lutjanidae > Lutjanus > Lutjanus erythropterus. The sequence continues at coordinate 18,509,016 of NC_139338.1, read as the reverse complement.
CAGTCAGCTGGCTTTACTGACAGGCGAGACGGGAGAGAAGTTCTTCTCCCCGAGCTCTGATGTCATTTACTGATGCATTGTGGGTAGGTGGGGAGAGCAGCGATGATATTTTTATGAACTGGTGGCACATTTCGTGTGGCGACTGTCATTCCTGCTCTGTGATCATAGGATGATGATGATAATGATGCTGTAAATCTGTATAATCAGAGCGACCATATCGGTGAGTCAGTGAATCCTAAAAACGGAAGGATATGATTCAATTTAAGGGTCAGTTCACCCAAATTACAAAACACAACAGATTTGGTGTGGCTCCGGGGAGGGTAACGTTTGTCAGCAGTGGGGGGATGTACAGTTAGATCAACCATCTACAGCAGTAAACTGCATTTGTGCAACAGTAATATTAATCCAAAAACATCATATATAATAGTAAAACATTGACAAGGAACATTTTATTGCACGAGTACTACAACTTACTTTTGATACAGTTTACTGACAACACATACTTGCATTTAAGTAAACCTTCGTCTTGCCATTATTTAGTGGTTTATGTTTTCTTTTTTTTTAATGATCTAATGAATTAAAAACTAATGCCATTCCCATCAGCCTCAGCTGTATGTGTGCTTTGTGTCTGAACTAAGATGGTGAACATAGCAGACACTATACAAGCTACACATATGCACGATTAGTGTCGCAGTTTGACCATGATAGCATGCTTGCATGTTTGCATTCAGCTCCGAGCACCACACAGGGCCTTAATCAGCTGCTAGTATTGATGTGGACTCTTTTAGTTTAAAGGTGCGGTGAAATTTCTGATCTTTGGTTTTTACAAGGGTAGCTATGATTGATAGGGTAAATTCTCAATGTTTAAAATATCTTTACTTACCTTTTGTCCTGGCTGTCCAGTCTCACCTGGTTGTCCCTGTTCCATATGAAATGTATTTTACATTAACAGCATTTGATAAATAAAGTGAATATTTATTCAGTATTTTTTTCAACTAATAATACAAGTTGAGTATTTCAGAATGATGTAATACGTTGTGCTTTTACCTTCAGGTAAAAGTACTCTGGTGGGTAGGGGTACGGCTGTCCAGTCTCCAAACCATAACCCCCATGTCTCTCCCTCTCCATCTCCGCCCGCATCCTCTCCCACTCCTCCCTCTCCCTCTCCAAGTCTCTCTCCCCCTCCTCCTCTGTCCTCTTCCTCTCTAGCTCTTCCTCCCTCTCCAGCTCCATCTCTTTCTCCTTCTCCATTTTTTTCCTCTCCAGCTCCATCTCAGCCTCCCTTTCCTTCTCCAGCTCCTCTCTCTCCCTCTCCATCTCCAACCTCTCCCTCTCTCTCTCCTTTTCCAGCTCCTCCTCCTCTCCTTCCCTCTCCCGATCAATGTCCTCCTCTGTCTCCCAGTCGTAGTCTCCGCTCCTCTCCTCCTCCTCCTCATATACTGGATCTTGGCCTGTTTCTGTATCTGTCTCTACTCCTTTCTCTTGTTCCATTTCCCACTCCTCTACTTCTTCGGCATTAGTTGGCTCCTCTCCTCCACCTTGTGTTTCTGAATAAATTTCTGTTTCTGTATCACTGTATCGCTGTCTCTCCCTCCGTTCTTGCCTCCTGGTATGTGTTTGAAGGTCAGGGTTTTCTTGCTTCTTCCTCTAGAGAAATACGTTTTATAAAACAAACCAATATATTAATAAGTCAATCTTTAATTTGAAATAATACTTATTATCTTTATTGTTGATAACAGACTCACATTCCAGCTGTTGTAACCTCGAGCTCCAGAGGACAGATGCTGAAATTGAAATGAAGGGAAAATCTCATATGTTCGCCACAGACAGTGACCATGAAATAGCATTTTTCATATTTTATTATTTGGTGCAAACAGAGTCATGTATGAAGTTTTAATTTTTAAAGACTAGTGAAAAATAATTACTTTTTGTGCCTCCTTGAAACGATTTCTTCCACCTGGGGCGCCTGGCATGAACACCTAAAATATAAAAATAATCACTCCCATCATTTTTTTTATTATTATAATCGATCAGTCTTCCACAAAACCAAGGGACACTTACCATGGAGTCAGGCCAGGGGGCGCTTTTCTTCACCCTGATCTGGGATCGAACCACCTGTCAAGCCCCCAGAACGTCTCATGAGAACATTTATTATATCTTCAACAATTCTTATACTTCCTATCATCAATGTACAGAAGCCCTGAGAGGCAAATGAGGCAAAACAAATCTAGTCATTTTCTAAGTTTGATGTAAATTGTTTTTGTTTTGCCAGGATAATTTTATCTTTCAAATTTAAATTTTATTTTTCTTCTGTGAAACAGATGGGAAAAAAGTTTTCGGTTTGTTTTTTTCTTGGTCCAGATCATTTTTTTAATCAGTGTTTGTTTTTGTAATACTCATTTCAACCACAAGAGGCTGAAGCGCACCACAACCCTACTGTTTGACTAAAAGCATTCTAGTTTTCTGCCCAGAGACTTTCAATTTCTCCATGCACTCTAAACACAAGGCGCATATACAATATAAGATATGTAATATTATGGTCATGTGTTTCTTTGGGCCACTGATTTTTCTTCCAAAAGAAATATTCAGGGAAATTTATCCTGGCAAAACCTTATTTCAAGTCCAGGTGTGTCACGCAATTTTGTAACAATTTCATTAACAACTATGAAAAAAATGATGAATACATTTTTAATTTACTATGTCAGTACTTAGTGTGAAACATAAAAGTTCCCGATTGATTGATTGATTTTTTTCCCGCCACCCACAGTTTATCTCCGATTGGCTAGCAGGCCACTCGTTGCCTCTATTGGTTAGGTTGGATACAGAGGCACTTAGCATGGATATGAACACAGGTGTTTTTTGAAAATGTTCACTTAGGGATTCAGCCTGTTTAACAGTGTGACCCCCCACCCAGTGACAGCACACAGGTTTTAAGGTGGGACTCCATGAAAACAGAAGGCCCAACAGTTACATGGTCGTCCATGTCTCTTTCCTCTGCTCTCGGTCTGTGAGAGCTGTGGAGAGAGACATACACACATACACACACACACACAGGCAGAGCACACTGAGGTTCACTGTGGCTTTGTGCAGAGGTGTGGGTGTGTTTATTTGTGCTTTTGAACATAACCACTGAGAAACAATCAGAAAATAATGTTTTGTTTCTCTGATTCACTGCTTTGTTCTTGCTGCTGGCATTCTCTTTTTATTAATTCATTTTCTAGGTCTCTCTCCATGGCTCCTATTCATGGAGCCATGGAGAAGGGGCCAACTATTATGCATATTATACATTTAAGTCATGAACACAGAAGAGCAAACACTTAAGATCACGCTTGCCTTTTCGCTCGCCTCTCAGGGCTTCCATAATGTGTGTGCTTTGACGGTAAAATTGTAAGAAAGAAAGACACAGACTTGCTCAGAAAGTTCTTTGAACATTTTTACTGAAGGATACATGCACAGAGAGGTTAAACAGACAAAACACTGTAATAACAGAGAAAAAATTCACCAGTGAAAAGAGTGTCTGCTCTGGCTACAGAATTGTTTTTGTGCCACTACATTTTGAATAATATAACTGGTATTCAGAGATGTTTGGCAAAGCAAAAACAGATATTTTCCATGTTTTAATAAATAAAATTTCAGAACAGCTTGACAAAAGGAAATAAGTATATAAACTGTTGGCACAAAAGCTTTGTGTTTTATCTAACGTGATATGTATTTGTTACAATATGTTTCTTAATAAATAAATTAGGAGTAGTAGAAAAGTGAAGTAATGGATATACTGGCATTTACATGGAACAAAGTGAAGAATGAAAATAACCTGAACATGAGGAAACAATTCTGATATTTGAACAGCGGTGCCTGATTTTCTACAGAGCTCTACATACTCTGTAAAGCCCTCGTACAAGATATGAACTTTGGCCATAGGTTTTGGTGAATGACATCGTCTCTGTGTGGAAAGAAGTCCTTCCTCATGAAACGTTCAGGGTCAGGCTCAGGGCTCCTCACCAGCCAAACAGTTCACAGTTTAATCACACTCTCCATGTGGTGTGTGTGCTCGCTTTCTTATGAATTCTTAACACCCTACAGTCACAGTCTCTTGGGAATTAAGAGATGTCCTGTTTAAGAAAACGAGAGAGAGAAAGTATTAAAAGTAACTCTCTGGAACTGCTTCTTTGCCAGGAAATCAATCCTGAAGAGTCGGACTAGGCTGCCGTTTCTGCTCATTCCCATTCAGACAAGCTTCAGAGAAATCACGCTAAACGCATGCTGCTCAAAAATGCTCTCCTGTCTCATGCTTTGGTAATGGTTTTAAATAAAATAAAATCAAGCAAAAACAAACATGTGCACTCTTTGCACTGGTGAAACTTTCATAGGAGATAGAGAGAAGGAAAGGTCTTGAAATGTGATGTCAAGTGCTTATTCTATCTTACTCAAATCATGGTTTATTTATGAAATATTATATATCATGAAAGGGAGAAAGTGGAGCCCATCCTTCATTTTATTCAAGCACTTGTCCATCACTTTCTTGTGTTAAGTGTAAATAAAGGAGATTTGCATTCCAAGGCATGCAAGGATCTTCAGAAACATTCAGCGAAGATTCAGGCCTCTATGATTTAAATTGAGATCTACCTGGTCTGGTTCTTCTGTTGTGATGGGAGGTGTAGGCAGTGACTCTTCATCCTGCTCATAACAATAAAGGAAAGATACAAGTGTGACTATGAAGACACAACTTAAAAAGACAATGTTGTGTAAAAATCTATATATCAAGGCCAGCTGACCCCTCCATACCTTATCTATATCACCCACAGGTTGAGATATAGGCTCTGTGGTTGTCAAGACAACCTAGGGAAGGAAAAAATGAAAAGGAAGGGTTATTGAGACATTCAAAAATACATATACACATATATAATATATCTGAATTTAACTCATAAAGAAATAATTGCATGTTAACTACTGTTCAAGCAATGTTGAGAAGGTCTCTGCACACCTGAAATGTCTGACAGGTGCGTCGGAAGAAAAATTCAATTTGAAAAAAGATAGCAGACTCCCGCACACTGTCTTGCTTTCTAGTGATTTATTGAATATCCGACGTTTCAGTCCAAACGACCTTTATCAGGTATACCTGAGAATACCTGATGAAGGTCGTTTGGACCGAGGTCGTTTGGACCGAAATGTCGGATATTCAATAAATCACTAGAAAGCGAGACAGTGTGCGGGAGTCTGCTATCTTTTTTCATGTTAACTACTGTTAAAATGCTTTAATACATTTTGTGGCTCAATAATTGGGTCTTCATTGTGTCAGGAAATTGTTAAGATCAGGGGCCTCAAGATCATTTCCAACAGCGTACAACAGCATTTCCAACGTAACAGATACTGAGCATAAAAACACCTGCGATCTATAAATCTCAAATTAACTTAAAACTGACAGACCTGCCTTACAATCTCCCTGGCACAAATGAAGATTTAGACAGGAACGGACGAAATGGACCCAAAGAGAATAGCAGTGTTTTTGGAAGATGAGCTCATGGTGACGGTAGAGGAGATTTAAGCCAGGCAACTCTCATTATTCAGTGGACTAAACAGTGGGTTGACAAACACAGAGAGCGAGGGCGAATGGATGCGTGTCAGAGGAACTGACATCATCCACAGGGTCTCCCCGGGGCCGTGTCCTTTCTCCGCTCTTGGATATTCTGTACGCTGATGACTGCCGCAGCCGGCACAACATCAGATTCATTATAAAGTTTGCTGATGACTCTGTAATAGTCGGTCTCGTCTACGCCGAGGAAAACAGCCCTGGACCTGTGGTTAATGAATTTGCTGATTGGTGTGACAACGCATTTCTGCGGCTAAGTGTATCTCAAATGATTTTAGACATAAACAGAACAGTATTACCAATTGACAGGTGGGGATTTCTGTAGAGAACTACAAGCATCTCAGGATTTTAGTTGATAAAAAGATGAATTGTAACTGTCACACTGAGGCATTGTGCAACAAAGAAAACCAACATCTGTCTCGCCTGAGGAAACAGGCTAATTTTCATGTTGACAAGTCAGTTGTGACTTTATTCTTCAGATCTATAGATTGACAGCACTTTCCTTACAGTCAGTGGTTTCTCCTTCTCCTGGCACAAATGAAGGTTTAGTCAGGAGAAGCCATGGACAAAAAGAGAAAAGCAAACTTTATGGAAAATGAGATCATGGCGATGGTAAAGGAGATTTAAGCCAGGCAACATGCATTATTCAGCGGACAACATAGTGTCTTGACAAACAAAGTCAAATATGTAGCTTGGGAATGTGTCACAATTAATTTCTTACACTCACCACAGGCTGTATCCCGACATAACCAGCAGGAAAACCACTGATTCTAAGTCCATTTCATGTATTTAAATCAGAAAGTAATGGACTTGGCTGTAACTTAGAAGTGTCATTGATTTATGTGTGTCTCTACGTACATTTTAAACTTTTATGTTTCTAAATCATACTCACTGAGAATCCTCAGGATGCCAGTGTATGAACAACTTTCGATTGTACGGTATGGACATTTTCACTATGTCTGTTATGAACACTGGAGATAGATTATTTCTTGGCATGAAGGGACACTTTTTACTATTTTGGTAACTTTCCCCCCTCTTTTATTTGTCTGAGTACTGTCCTGTACTGTACTGGGAGTATTTTGACCTGTTTTGTTGTTCCTTGGACTTCCCTTCAAATTGAGATAAAAATACCAAAACTTAAACCTTTGAGATAAATCTTGTAATACATCATACATTAAGTGTAGTATCTGTTTCTCTGCCTGAGGAGGATGTTGGAGGACCACTTGAGGTTTCTGCCAGTGTTTCTGACTGGGCAGGACTGTCTGTGGGTAATTGTTCCTCCTGCAAAGATAAAAAAAAGCATCATAAATATGTGATTATTCTTCAGGTACAGCAGAGCACATAACTGAGCTCAGCTGTCTCTGCTCCATTTCCATCAGAGTCTTGCAACAGTGAATGAGTTTTTGTTATTTTCTTGGCTGTAGAATTATTAATGCTTACCTTTTTATCCATCAGATGGGGGAATTCATCTGTTTGGACTTCAAGCTGCATATGATAAAAACATGGAACGTATTTTACATTTCCCACTCCAGCTGCAACAGATGAGAGCATCCTGTTTAAAGCAAAATTTACCTGACTGTTGTCTGTCTTCTCCGAAGAGACCGAGGGCAGGGGATTATCTGGGTGAGGTTCTTCCTGTTTAGAAAAATAATTAAGATTTCATCATACTACAGACACTCTATCTTGGACATTTTATTAAAGAACAAATGAGAGGAGATGATATTTCTAGGCAAGATGTACGCACAAGCAAACATTCTCTCATGCAAGTGTAGCATGTGTACAGATGGTGTGAAGATGTGTCTGTTCTGTTCAGTTGTACACTGTACCCTGTTTACTGCAAACTTGTAGTCAAATGACAAAAAAGCAATCTTACAGAGTCTTCAGGTGGCTTGTGATGGTACCATGAGAATATTAAGAAACTTAGATGGTGTAGCGCAAGTGAAATGTTTGTAGCTGCAGGGATGAATACTTTCCAAACGGTTCTAAGAAATCTCATGTATGCATTTATTTGCCAGCTTAATGACTCTGAAAATGAAACTATCTCGTTTAATCAAACATTAGATTCAGTGCAACACATTACCAACCCGTCGTAGACACTGGCATTAATTTGTGGGCACAATATACAGTTCGTTCCCAGAGTTTCTGTTAATTCAGGAGCATGAGATACAATCCATTTCCAAGTATTTTTTTAATTTGTGGGCACAAGATATAACTCATTCCTCCATTTTTTATTAATTCGTGAGGATAAGATAATGTTTGTTCCCACATTTTCGCTTAATTTGTGGGCACAAGATTCATCTTAGTTCCCACAGTTTTTGTTAATTTGTAGGCACAAAATATAATTTACTCCCACATTTTTGGTTGAACTGATGCCACATTAAGGCCTTATATGTGGGTGGCAAATCATGGCTCACATGGTACTCCCATGTACTGCAGTTCACCTGCTTGAAAGAACGGCTGCTCTGTTCTGCTGGCTGTATGTATAAAGACCTAAACTTATTGTGTGCCCACAAATTAATCAAAACATGAGAATGAATTGAATCCTGTTCCAACGAATTAATCAAATGTGGGAACAAATTGCATCTCATGCTTGATGTAGCAAAACTTAGCCTTGACATGTATGTTTTTTTTCTCTCTATGGTCACTTCAGGGCTCCGTCCATGAATATATATATTTTTTCTCTTTTAAATTATGATATTTTATCGTGCTTTTCTATGTCTTTTATCTGGACCTTGAGTCTGAAATAAAGTTTGAATGATTCCAGTCGATGATGTGCAGAGCAGATGCAGTGGGTTGTGATGACAAACTAATTTATTCTTAATAATTAATTCATTCAGGTAGTGGGTGTGTCATTAATCAACTCTCTCCAGCGTTTAGTGTGGGCACAGATGAGACACCATTATATAAAAAAAGAAAAAACAGGCGATCTGATAATGAGTTTGACAGGTCTGTTAATAAGAAGGCACCCACTACAACAGTGCTCCAAATCTGTAACAACCCCACGTCATCAATCATCACGTTAAACCGAAGTTTCCCACCGTTGGTGCATTAGTCATTCATTTGCAGTGGCTGCCCACCTCATATTCGTAACTGTATTCTTCGCCATTATAAAACTCGTCTTCTTCTTCTTTGTCTTGCTTGTCTTCTTCACTTGTCTTTCGATAGAGGAGACGTGACAATAATTAGAGGAAGATACTGTTACACATCATAATTTATCATTGTGTCAATGGCTGGAAGACAACAATGCCAAGCGATTACAAAGCAACCCATTAATCAACAATGTTCAAAACCTGTTATCAGTATAATATGAAGCACATGGACATTGAAACAAATGCATGCTTTTAGTTTTATTAGGGAAACCATATATACAACAACTGGTTAATTCTATTCATCAAGTTAGTTTATTATCATTATTTTTATGACAGTTTAGTACTAAAGCTGTTATTTCTAAATAATGTTATGTTAATGTCATGTTAGCGGCAGCGGTGTTTAAATTTTGCAGGGTGAGATGGCTGTGTTAGTTGCCTTTATTTCTGTTTAGTCTGGACAAAGGTGGAGTTAAGTTTTCAGGTTTAGTTTGACCCCTTCAAGGACATTTACCAGGCGTTGTCTCTGCCTCTTATGTCGTCCTTTATTTCCTTTGCCCTGGTTAAGAAGTTCACAGTCGGAGAGAAAAAAGAAAAAGGTTTCTCATGCTTCAGACGTTGATGATAAAGTATGAAACTATGAGTTGATACTGTAAGTCGAGGGAGATATTTAAGAAGGGAATAAGTCGTTAATGAATATCAAACAACAGTGCAACACCTTAACATTAAGTTGTTTAAGAGCCCTTAGTGTTAAAGTTACCAAATGGTTTAGACCTATTTGTATAGGACCACACTGGAGGTACTGCATGTTTCAGCCCATATTTTATAAATCAAATATACTTCACTGATTATGATTACTTATATTGATTAGATTCTACTATATTCTCATGTCACTTTTGCTGTATGTGCTGTAAATGGATAGTTCAGATTATTTAAAGTGGGGTTGTATGAGGTACTTATTGACAGTTAGTGTACTGACTTCAGTAGATGGTTCTCTTCTCCATACTTGGGACATGTTGACCGGCATCTACTGTGAAGTACCTCATACAACCCCGCTCAAAATAAACCAAACTACCCCTTTATGTAAAACATCTTAAGTTTATCTATAATAATATGTGCTCTATAAATAATTTTTCTGCCTAGAGCAAGCAATGTAAATAACTGCAATGCAGTTTCTACACGTACGAAACAAATGCTCCGATTTCAAGAAATGAAACAGATATATCCAAATCTTTTGAGGTGCATAATCCATCAAGCCTTGAAACTCCCTTCATGATCCCATCTTGTATAAAAAGAAAAACAAACAAAAAGTCTCTGTGAATCTATTTTCTATCATGCTGCAGTGGCATCAGCTAAAATCAATGAATGTTTGGAAGGTGTGAGCTAAAACATGCAATACCAGTGTGACCTTTTAATAATATACATTTAATCTATCAAAGACCATCAAGAAACACAGTTATGTTTGTTAAAAAAATAGGAGAATTTTAAGTTATAAGTTGATTAATCTTGTTTTTTTATCAGTCAGCGGCAAACCTTTTCATCTATAACATTTCAACGGTAGCTTTACCTTCCCACGTTCTCTGTTCTTCTTCTTTTGTCCTGAGTTCTTCTTCAGAGAGTCCTCCTGTGTGAGGAGAACAGTCTCCACCACACTGTCTGGTAACCCTGAAACCGTCTGACACACATATTTAAATTTTTATCATTTAATAATTTGCAGAACGTCAGTGTTTTGTTAGGTTTCCAACTTCCGTTTTTTTTTTTTTTTAAACTGAAAACATGGCTAAAACTAAATTTCCAAACAAGCTGTCAGTTGTTAATATGTCACATAGTTTAATACCGAATGTTGCTAAAAAATATTCTTAAACCATTTCTGTATAAAGAATAAAATGACTCATGTGTTTAATGTACTCAGCATGTTTTCAACCGTTTGGTGAAGTTATACATTTTCTTTATTGTAAAATGTTCTTACCTCCTGGGTCGTGGTATAATTGAAAGTAGAATTGACTACAGTCAGATTAAGTTTGAGTGAAGAAGCTCCAACACTGCCTCCATCTACTTCCTCCCTCCCTCTGGGTCCCTTTAACTTGGTCTCAATCCTGTCGAGCTCCTGCTCTCTGTTCACGGTGGGGACCGTCCATAAAGTACGACCCTCTGAGGTTCCGTTTAAAGGATCCTTCACAATAAAAGACAGAATTAGTGGAAATGAGAGAAACCAGCAAGGAACAGCAGCATCTATTAGTGACAATCTACAGCACATAGTGGGTAAAATGAGTGTAATGACAAAGATGTTATTATGGAGTACTGGTATAATGAGAGTAGGACTACACCTTCTTCCATGCTGCACGGAGAAGGTCAAGATGGAAATTTTGAGGTTACTTACAATGGATAAGGACCGTGGAAGCTGTCCAGGGTTCTCAATGGTGTCCAACTCTGATAGCGGCTGGCCGGTGAGGTCCAACTTTACTCTTGAACTCTGCTGAAATAACATCATCATGCGATTTCAACTGTTGTTGTTCAATGACATAACGGATACGAGTGAGTTGATGGACACACTCGTTATTGAAATGGTTGTTTATAAAAGAGCCAATAAAACTGATAATCGAAAGAATTGGAAGAATGGAAAGTTATTCCATAAACACTGGTGTTTTGTAAAGGTGAATTTGGCTTACGCTTCAATAAAATTCACATCCAGCATTCATTTAATAGCTTATATGGACCACCTGTTATTTTAAAAACTCTCACACACTTCTACCCTCGAGTTTACGTACTGTGTACTCAGTGATGACATTGGAGGTGTGAGGTGTTTCTGCGTTTTCTTTGGTTTTCTTGGAGCTGTCGAGCACATGAAGCAGCTCCTCTATCCCCTCCTGCAGCAGCCTGTCAATCAGAGCCTTCAGCAGAGGCAGCTGAGAGAGAAGTTTTTGTTATTGAGAAGGTCAAACTGGGATGATATTAGAAAGTCTATCTACCTAAAAATTTATTCAGTATCATGCTCAGAGCTCACCTTTATGCCATAGGCTTCAAACATCACTTCAATGTCCTAAAAAAAAAAACAGACGAAAACATATTTTTATAAAGCGCAAATAAGAACATATATCCAGAAGGAGAATTACTAAATCCTGTGTTCACCTTCATCTGAATAGATTTTCCAGGAGCTCCAGCATCACCCTAAAGGGACATTAAAGTAGGTACAATGAAAATGATGTTATTTACATTCCCATATACATATGTTTTCGAGGGATAACACAGAGGCACTACCTTGTCTCCTTTCATGCCTGTTTCTCCTTTATCACCCTGCAAAAAAAACCAAAAAACAAATGAGCTACAGAGCCAATATTTCTGTTTTTTTTAATAACTGAGTTACAGTATAAGCCCCATTACCATCTTACCTTCATTCCCGGTGAACCCTATACACACAGACACAGAGGAGCAAGACATTGGAACATGCATCTACAATGCATGACATCAAGCTTGCCATATTTATTCAGTGTTCATAGAAGTCACTGCAGCCCACAATAAAAGCCCTATCGTCATCGCTGAATGATGACTCACACGCCATGCAGGCAAAATATGAATTATGCCATGCAACAGCTGAAATAACATGCCATTGTTCATGAGCTATAAATATGTAGAAGCATGTTGTGTATAAGCCGCAAACTCACAGTAGCTCCTGGAGGACCCATTGGGATTGGAAATGCTTGCCGGATCTCGTCAATGGTGGCGCCCTGAGAATGAGAATTCAGTCAGGTTTAAGCTGCCAGGCTGGTCTGGGTGGACCTGTTTAATGTTTCTCTGAATCACCAGCAAACAGAAACGAGCCAAAGTGATAATGATTATAGGTACAACCCTGAATAAATGGCTTAATCAACTCTTTGGAAAGAGAGCTCAACTGTTTCCCGGTTCAATGAAACACAGATAATGCAGGTGATTATTCTTACCTCTGTAGTCACAAGCACCTGTCTGCCAGGCAAACCTGGAGGTCCTGGTTCTCCCTTGCTGCCATCTTTACCCTGCAAAGGAAGAAAAATGCTCTAAAGTTGCAACCTCTGATTTACAAATGCAACTTTTTTAAAAATTATTTATCTTTATCCCACTTACATTTGCACCAGTGTCTCCCTTCTCCCCCTGCAATGAGAGGAAAGTGAGCACTTGTCTTTTTTAAATAAAGCTTCATAAATGATTGTGTTGTTTGCGATAAGTTTTAACCTTTTGGCCGTTATCTCCTTTTGGTCCCTTTTCTCCCTGTCAAAAGAATTTTTCAATTTTAATACATTTTGAATCTGAGCCATTTTCTAAGCAAAAATGTCAAAATACCATATAAAATTAAATAGTAACTTTGGTGTTTTTCAACCTCGACCCTACTCCCCCATGCTTTTGTGTCTATATAACTATAGTTGACAACATTTTTGGAAATTGGTCCAGTATTGTGGGAAACCGCTGCAGCTGGCAGAAGCTAAACTAAGCTGCAATATAATCCCTCCTGGCAAACTACGCACCATTAAAGTATGTTCACTATAAGTGTTTGTTTTTGTAAAAAAAAACAAATGTGAGAGGAGTGAGAGGGAGGTCAGATGTCAGAGAGGCAGTGGGGAGAAACGGCGTGTACTGCCAGAATATTTTTAAATCCTAAACTCTGAATTAAGGTTTTATTCCAGCCAAATAACCAGAGCTGGTGATTGGTGGAACAGTGGAAAGATGAACCAAGATGGTTTTGGTGAGTTTAATTCTGTTTATGTTGAGTTTGAATGAAGTGCGTTTTAAGATGAAAAAGTTACTGTTTCTGTAAAGGGAGTTTGGTGGGTTTGGCAAGAGATATTAAACAGCTGTTTCTGGTTCAACAAAACAGATCTTACTCCTTTAAAAAAGGTCTCTCACTGTAGCAGCCCTGCCCATAATGTTGCTGACACTTAGAATAATAATCTGGGCTTCTCAGTGTTAAAACCAAGAACTTTTGGTGGACAAAAATTGTTCCTATTAGACACAAATACATAGGAAAATAAGCACAGATTGAAAAATTACCCTTTAAGCACAACAGAAATTCAGTTAGTGTCACCCAGCAAAGTGTTGTAAGTGTTAGATGAAAATGTTACTCACATCTTTTGCTGGCAGGCCTCTCTTCCCGTCAATACCAGGTCTCCCCTGTAGAGCAGAGCAAATAAAACAACAGTCTCTGGAGATATTTTTCAGATTTACGATTATGGTGAAAAAACAGGATGCTCATGCTTATTACACACCTGAAACAAAAACAGCATATGTTGTTAAATGGGAATGAAGACTCCAGTACTGACTATCACCCTCAGAATTAGTGTTCTGGCCACAGGCAGTGTGATTCAGAGAGATACTCACTGGAGTTCCTGGTAAACCTGGCATCCCGGCTATCCCAACCCGGCCTTGTTCTCCTTTATCTCCCTTCTGCTCACATGCACACACACAAAAAAACAATGGTATGAAGCACAAACATCGGTACACAACAAATAGAAAAGTGGCAAAAATGAAACTGCATACAGATTACTTAGTGAAACTTTAAAATCAAATAATTGAATTGGCACATCATGAATGGAGTATATATATATATATATATATGTGACATTTCTCCACAACAGTTCTGCTTTTAGATTTACTGGAAACAGGACAGTTATTCTGAACCAGTGTTGCCAGACCAGGAGATTTTCCACCCAACTGTGTTGTTTTTTGTTTAATTGGGCAGGTTAAAATAGTTGGCTAACTAGGATAATTTGAGCTACTGTTTGCACCTTTTGGACAATGTCCACCAATAAAAAGTTAGGCTGTATTCTCTCAGCTCAGCTCGACACACAGCGACTGATAACTGACCGTCAAAACCAAATGTCATTTCAGTTTAGTACAAGTTTGTTACATTTTTTCCTATTCCAATTATTATTCTGTCAGCTCTCTGATAAAAGAGTTGTAAAACCCTATGTACTGTATGTCCATATGAATGTTCCATTAAAAATGTATTTCAATTACTTTCATTTAATTTTATGACTTCTACTATACTTCTACTACTTATCTACTATAATTTTTTTGTCATTATTACAACCTTGGTTTAGATTTGGACCAATGGCAAACATGTTAACTAACAGTTGCTTATTTACACAAATGGCATATGTCAAGCTATATTAACAAATGTTTGGAGTCACTAGCAAATGAAAGTTCAAAATTCCTGAAAACTCCTGAGAAAAAAATATTTTGACTCTAGCTGCTAAATACTCTGTTCTTATGTTTTCAAACTGCTTGCTAAACTTGCTTGCAGCAGATTTATCAGAGTTTTTTCACTGAGAGCCGCAGCGTACAGCTGATAGAAATGGGGTTGATGACAGATATTAGCGAACCAACACAGCAATGTTGCGAGCTGTAAAACAAAAACGACGGACTGGAAGATGGTTAAATGCTCCAAACAGCTGGCGAAACTGTGGAGTCAGGACATCAGCGAGGTTTTTTTCACTATAAGCGGCGCTTTCATATTGCACAGTCACTGATTTATCTGATTAGTGAAGTCTTTGTTCTGCTGCTTGTTTCATTCTACATTTCTATTGAGGCAAAACTAAGAGAAACCAGAGTCTTGCAAAATTCAGATCTGATCTCTAAAAAAATAAGGGGACACATAATCTACTGTATGTGATCCACATGCATCCACTGCACCATACAGAGTGTTTTGACGTCACAGGTTGGTCATTAACCTGATGGAGGTACTGGGATGTGCAGAACAGAATGGATTACACACTGAATATTAAATTCAAGCCGACTTTTTGGTGTCAAAACCACAGGAAATTTGAGGAAAACGTGGTGAACGTGCTAAAACATACAGAGAAGGACTTGGTCAGCAGCAAAGGCTGCAACATTTTGAGAAACTGAGGCTAACAGGTGCATGATCCATGCAAGCTGGCTCCTTCATCTTAGAATGACAAACCAAAAAATGTTAAATCTGAAGTCATTTCTTCATATATTTATTCTGTCCAGAGGATTTTGTGTTACTTTCTTCTGTACCAACAGAACAGAAAATTGACCATTTTGTGCAACAATGCTTCCATCAAATGTTACTCATGAACTTCATCATAGCACATGCACACAGTCAGCTGCACAAATAAAGTTGAAATAGGGGTGCATGGGTGCATGAAAATGAAAAACCTGAGTGAAATGCATAAAGATTCAAAGAATGTGACTGTATCTTTGCTTGTCCTTTCAAAAATGTATTTGTGCAGGTGAGATAATATTCTGTAATTCACATGACTACATAACAAGAAGGTTTTATGATCTGTCCGCTTTATAATCTGTCACAAACCCTGCCACCTCATAATTTGTTATACATTTTTCTGTTTTCTTATCATATCACTAATTCTCCTCATTTCTTTCACATCCTGCCACTCCCTCCTGTGCTGTTAATCTACCTGTCGTTTCCTGCTCACCTCCTCACCTGCAGCTCATCCCCTCACCAGTCTCTCGGTATTTCCATCGGTTCGGTTTCAGTCACTTATGCTTCGCCACATAGTTTAGCGTATCCGTATTTTGTTTTGTATGACCTGCCTGTTTGGACCTTTGCCTGATCTGATTCCTCTGCTTGCTCCTTTTCAGATTTTTTTTTTTTTGCCAGTTGGACTGATTTCCTGGTTTTGACCTTTGCCTGATTGTACTTAAGTAAACTGAACTTTCATGTTTGTTTGTGTCATGCTTTTGGCTGCAGGTCTGTCTAACGTCATCACATAATCGGTCTTTTGATTCGGTCTCAGACGTAACAACTGAGTCATAAACTCAACCAGCTACTCAGTGAGATCAGATGAGTTCTTAAAATATGTGTCTCAGTGATCTGCAGGTTCAGGTCTGATGGCTACACATATATCAGCCAAAAGAAAAGTCTCTGTTTTTGATGTTTGAGCAAATAATTATGTCAGAATAGTATAATGTTTAAAACACATTAGTGCACTCACCGAACCAGGCTCTCCTTTTTGTCCCTGGTCACCCTGCAGTTATTATGAGACATCTTGTGAGTAAGCTCATACTGTAAAATGTGTAACACTCTATGTAAGTCACACAGGCAGATTTTAATAATACAATTGAAACAGTATAAGTTTGTACAACCTTTGTTCCTGGTTTCCCTGGTAAACCATCCAATCCAACACCACCCTGCAAAGAAAACGGTTTTATATTTCAATACAGTCACATCTTTAAACAAGCTCCGTTGACACAAACAGCGCCACAATAAAGGCAATTTAAAATGATGCATATATGTACCAGAGATGTTCCTGGTAATCCAGGTTTCCCCTCTGGACCCTGTGGAGAGAGACAAATATTCACACAATTATTATTGTTAATCATTATCAGTTACAATCACCCTTAAAGGAGTGAAAACAGTTTTTTTTTTGGTTGAACAAATGCTTTATTATATAGAGTTTAGTGTCTGTCAGACATATTTTGTGAAATATAAACTTGAAATATTTTTGAACTAACATTTAAACAGTACAGTTCAATACTGTAGATTAGCAAATGTACTACTAAATGGTATGATAACCAATCAATTTGCCTACCTTGGTATACTGTGACACCAGTATAATACTGCATACTTAGTTTGCATTACTAATGATAGTAGTTGTGGTTTTTAAGTTGCAGTATATACGTATGTTTGTGACATGTGAACCAAATGATGGGATACTCACTCTTGGTCCAGGCAGACCTGTTTCTCCTCTCAAACCAGGCTCACCAGGCTCTCCTGGTTCACCCTGAAAGAAAGGAAAGCAGAGAAGATGAATTTCAACTCCCTCATACAAAAATGGCAACCATTAGCAAACTTATTCTTCAAGTTACCTTAATCACTCTGGTCAGTATGTTGTTGTCTGAAACAATCTGGTGGGACAAAATGAGAAATCAAAAGTTAACTTGCTAATTTAGAAAAAATTTCAGCTGATTAGAAACAGATATTAAGTTTCCAAGGTCTTATGGGAGATTGCTGTTTTATCTTTGTTCTTTATGAGCTTCGTTACAACGAATGCCCCTGTCAAACATGGCTGAACCGATGAGAAGCTGTCAAAAATGATAACAGAGGTTTGTTTACTTGTGCTCCCCCCGGAGGTCCAGGTTTTCCCTTTGTGACAGCAGCAGCATGATCAAAAGAAGAGCACAAGGAAACACAGTTAAAATCTAAAACGTCACACTGCTAAACACAATCCATATTTGCAGCACAAAGAAAAAATACTAAGTGCAGTGAAGGATGTCACACACAAAAAGCCAAACTTAATTACTGAACATATCAAAATAGAAATCATGAAGTCACAGAACGTTAGCAGGTTGTAAAGACGTGACATGGTGACTGACACAGAAGAATGATCTGAGGACGTCACATGCTCATCAGTGAGAGAAACAGAGAGATGGTGGTGAATACAAACATACCGGCTCCCCTTTTTCACCTTTCTTTCCATCAGCGCCCTTCAAAAAAGGAAAGTCACAAGTTATCTTGAAGCCTTGTAATTTAAGCTGAATTATTACGTTCTCTCCAAAATGAAGTGAACAGTAAAAAGTTAAGAAAAATATCACATTGTTTGCTAAAGAGCTAGAAAATTAACAAAACGTTGAACTGTTTGCTAGCTGGCTAAAGGCTAACAAAAACTTGACATTATTTGTTAGCTAGCTAATAAGTTTTTAAATTGTTTGGTAGCTAGCTAAAGAGTTGGTTAGCCTGGTTAGCCTATTTATGATGGAGAGGTTTAAATTTAGTCTTTCTGAAGTTTAAGCTAGCCTAAAAGTTCAGTGTAACATCATTTGAGTTAAGCCATAATAAAAATGAATCATTGTTCGTGCAGTGTAAGTCTGTTTCTTTCAAAGTGTAGTTGTCATCTTTTACTTTAATCAAAGCAACTTACTTGGCCAGGTTTCCCTGTATCTCCTTTCTCTCCTGGGTCCCCCGGTCGCCCTGGTAGCCCAAGTGGACCCTGACAGATATTAAAGGAATTAAAAACAGCATACAATCAACATACATTCAACAGCCTTAATGCAACATTACATTAGACACAAAATTGCACATGAAATAACTTACGAACATGTTTTTCAGACAGCTTTTGTATGTGGTATTGTTCTTTGTTGATATTTCTTTATAGGTGTAACACTAAATAAATACCCTAATTCCTCTGTCACCAGGCTCTCCAGGTGGTCCTAGTTCACCCTGTGAAAAACAAAATTACATCATCACTTAAAACTGTATTGATTATAAATGTTCCTGACCAACATCACTGACCTGCAACACAAACAAAAGCATCAAGTGAACATGCTGACTGTACTGTACCTTAATTCCTGGTTCTCCTTTAGCTCCTGATGCTCCCTACACACAAAGTCAACAGTAACTGTCACCAATATTACAACGTAAATGCTGTGCAAACATATATAGTATGCTGTGCATCTGAGAAAAGGGAACAAGCCGAACTTTTCCTGAGCTCCAGTTGAAATGTATCCGTACACACATGTACTACATTTATCACATTCTGCACATCTTAGGTTTGAATTAATACTGAGAGCTTTCTCCTAATGTGATGTTGTCTAAATAAACCCTTGTAAAGAAAATACATCTCAAATGTGCTGTACTGTAAAAACAACTTGTATCATTTCTGTAACAGCCACTCAGGATTTACTTACATCTTTACCTCTTAATCCTGGTTCTCCAGGATTGCCGGGCAACCCAAGATCCCCTTTTTCTCCTTTAGAGCCATCCTGCCCCTGGACGAACACATGACCTCTGTTTTAGTAAGTCTGCATAGCTTTTGCTGCCACAATCATAAGCTGTGCAAACATGTTAGCCATTAGTTGCAAACAGTATTTACATATTGATAATCAGTCATCTGGAGTCATGGATCATGGACCATATGACAAATATAGATCTAATATGTACTCTTGATTTAGCTTTGATTAGGTTACACCTGTGGGAAAAATCTGTGTTTTTAGCTGCTAAATGCTCCACTGCTGTCCGTCTCCTGTTTGTTGCTGAGAAGGTAGCAGGTTTTCCTCTGACTGGATTACTGATCTACTCAAAACAGTGAGTTTTCACTTACTTTTGGTCCTGGTTTTCCAGACAAGCCAACATTTCCCTGTGAATGATATGGAGGGTAAAACATAATTATAAGAGCAATCAACAGAATTCTGCTGTTGCTGCTATGCTGCTTCAGTATAATATGATGACAACAAGCTTTAAAAAGTTAAATTGTAACTGACCCTCTCTCCGTTTTCTCCCTTTGGTCCCCGCTGTCCTGGAATACCAAAACCAGGACTGCCCTGCACAAATCAAAACAAACCATACCCATATCTTTATAGACAGTTATTCTACACTAACAGCTATGCGCACAATTCTTATATTAGTGAATCACAGGAATAACAAAATGCAGAAATGACATGATGTGCAGTATTTCTCATCATTAACCTTCTCTCCCTTGTCTCCTCGTTCACCCTTTATTCCCTGGGGTCCCGTGGGGCCGACTGGACCGACGTCTCCCTGACACACAGGAAACAGTCAAAAACACGTACACACACAGCAATCAACATGACTGTGGTCACCATGCCCAACAGCTTCAAAACAAAATGCTCCACTTTAAATGGTACCCTGTGGACTGAGATTAAAGAGGTCCCATTCAGTGGAGCATTCAGTCCCACTGCAGAAGCTAATGAGAGAAAATCTTAATTGTGTTTGATAAGAAAACCCAGAGGACTGAGTCTGAGTCTGCAAGAATACCCCAAACAATTAATTAACAATGTCTCGACAGAATAAAACATTAAGGAAATCTCTTCCCTCTGGCCAATTGACTTATTTTAAGCCAGTTAATGTAAATGCAAGCAAATGACTTAGAGTTTAAATCTTTGGACTACTTGGAAAAACCTAACCATGGCAGGGAGTAACTACGTCCTCCCCCTCACCAACTTCTCAAACCCTAAATCTATAGTTGTGCAGCTCGGTAGCGAACAGATGAAGACCACTGCATACTGAAATTTTTCTTGGAGGCATAGACGCTCTGGAGGCAAACTCATTCAAATCTCAATCGGCTGGAACAGACGTCACCTAAAAGGGATTTTCACTGGTAAAATGCAGAATTTGAATTATTTTTCAAACTGGCCAGGTCAGACAATGTCCTACAGGAATGAGGGTGGTGGGGGTGGGTGGGTTTGTGCACACAAATAACTAAATGTAATTGTGAATAATAAAGTTTAAACACTTTTAATGAATGAACTTTTAAACTGGTCTGGTACATTCCAGTGTAAGCTGAGCAAACTCCGTCTGCTGATGATCAAAAGCTGAAAGCTGTTAAACTGACTTCAGGTGAGACTGTTTTGTCCACGGTCAAGAATGATCTCAATGACTCACTTTTTAATGCGGAAATAGTTTGTCATAAGTATTAATTATCACTGGATGTTCAGCACATAGGTAGATCCCCTTTTTCAACCTCAAGGACCCATCACCCTTACACTTTTTTGTCTCGTATCAAGAGAAACAGGTCACATAATATTAGGCACCTGTTCTCATAAAGGGCCAGTGTGTATCTTACACAGAAAATCTGGACTTTGGTTACTTACCCTTGCACCTTTTTTTCCAGTTGGGCCAATTATCTGTTGTAATGAGAAAAACAAGACTGAGTGCTGAGTATCAAGTGCCTTTATTTCTAAAAGTTGAAATGAATAAAACACTTACACCCTTGGCAGGATCTCCAGGAGCTCCTCTGGGACCCTCATCTCCTTTTAACCCCAATGGCCCTGTCAGTCCCTGGAAAAGTTAAATTAAACGAAAAATATATCTGAATTCTGCATCGCCGTTTCTGTTGTGATTGACTGTTAACTCCAAGCATCTCTGTCAACAACTGTTACTTTATAGTTTCTGCCAACCAACAACTCAAAATCAATTGCTATCGTGTAATTTTCTAATTTACTTTCAGATGTCATACATTTGAAAATACCATTTACAGTACAGTATCCACCACTCTCTTCTGTCTTCTGCTAACCAGCATTTTATTAACTGTTATCTTCTGAGCTAAACTTTTTAAATTGAAGAGTACAAACTGTTTTACAAAAGACAGGAAGATGGTCCTCATGGAGGCATTTTTTGTGACGGTCTCGTCCAAAGGGCTACGCCGCCTCAAATTAAAAATCAGTGATGCAGGACAAAATGGCTCATTTGCAAAAGATACCCACTGAGGTTTGACAATTTGGCTCACGATTGTATGTAATCATAACCATCTCTGATAGCGCCTAATCTTGAAAACCCAAAACAAAATGGCTTAAATCTGTTCATTTATCAATCTAAATGTCTGTTTGGAGACATTAGAAAACACTTATTTAATAGTTTAGTGCCGGCTTTTCCAGCCAGTTTTCAGAGCTGGTCCCACATAAATATATTGCATCTGCCTCAGGCTTTCATTGTAATCAAAAATGAATTAGAAAGCAGGTTTTAATATGCTCAAGTGTGTAAGTGGAAGCAATTATGATTATGTTGGTTTAGTGGGAAATTATGATGTGTTCCAGTGTGCAGGCTGTATGCAAAAGTATATATAATATATACATATAACTGAGTGTATATAAGGGAAGCACTTCAAAATGTCTGAGATACCTAAAATGTGTACATCAGAATCAGCTCTATTGCTAAGTTTTGCACATACAAGGAAGTAAGAATATACATACTAAGTACATACTAAGTATACTGTAAAAATTAACTATTTGCTTTAACTTTAAAAAACATTGATATCCAGGCTGCTTTAAATTTTAAGTTGACTGAATTTTGAAAAGACAAGTAGAGGTCATTTTGTAAACTTTTTACTAATTCAGTTGTACTTGACTTAACATGTTCAATAAGATAATAAAATATTACACTACAGTCACACTGACGAACATGACAAACAAATTTGATTTCCTTTTAATTTTCCCAATTTAAAGAGCAATTTATTGATTTCAGACAATTTATTTAGGTATTTAAGTATGTTAAGCATAAGGGAGTAGGGACTGAATTCAATACTAATCTCTGCAGTGTTTTCATTTCTATAAGATGACCTGCTCACTTACTGTGGGTCCTTGTGGTCCAACTGGTCCCATCTCTCCTTGTTCTCCCTAAAAAGACAAAAACGTATTTAACTCTGCAAACTACACACATATGCATGCAGACACACACATTTTGATTCCAGTGTGATGCTGGTGTGCCGGTGTTAACACCGACTCTTAGCTGAATTAAACTGATTCTTTCGTTTTATCATATAAAGTTTTTAAGCCTCATGATGAGGAGAGAGTGGACATGTGTGTGGGATGAACTTACTTTGTCCCCTGGCTCCCCTTTGAATCCTTTCTTCCCCTGCAGGTAAAAATAAATCACTGACTTTGAATCCTTTCATCACTGACTCTTTAACAATATTCACACAGTTAAACAGGTTTGGTTCCATCTCATTACACTCATCTGGAATTAATTCATTTGAGGGTAAAATATGAAAGAAATCATTGCTGGCTATTGAACAGGAGATAATGACGAAGTGCACACCCGAGGTCCGATGATTCCTTGGATTCCCTGCTCTCCAACATTACCCTTAAAGGATAAATTACAAAGAAATTATTATTCTTCAAACAGGTTCTTTAAACTTTAACAAAAACATGTCGCATTTGGAGTAAACTACTGCATATTCGAATGTATTTTTCATGCATGTTACCTTTGGGCCAACTGGTCCCATTAAGCCAATATTTCCCTGAAAAACAAAAGTTCAAACACTGAAACAAAAATTGGATTTCATAAAGCAACCGGTGCAATCTTGTTCCACACTGACGATGTGTCCCTTAAGACAGTTAGCTTGTTGCTCTCATTATATCAGACATCTAAGTTAAAAGAAACCACTACAGTATGTGACACTGAGGACACTGAACATAAGACTTTTAAATATATGAACTTGGTATTCTACTCTAAATTAAATGATAACACTATATTTACGGTTGAATTTCTTTTTTGTGATGTACCTTCTCTCCCGGCTCTCCACGAGGACCTTGAATACCTTGTATGCCAATCCCTTCTTCACCCTGCATAAAAAAATGAATACCTTTCAGGCCAGGTACTCAGTCTTGTGTTTTTTAATAGACTGGTCAAGTGCAAAACCTGCAATTTCTTCATTAATAGCACGTTTACCTTCTCTCCTTTCTGACCTGGTAAACCTGGTACCCCATCAATGCCAATGGGACCAGGCAAACCTGCAATACCCTACAGTGGTTTCCATGCATGTGCGTGTAAGTCAGAGTTTGTGTGTGAGAGAAACAAAGAAGAGAGAGAGAAAAAAAACATTTCATCATGCAAATAATTTCTTCAGATGGCAACTCTGAATAATCTTTCATTTGTGTTGTGCAGTGTCTTTTGCCACTTCTAATAATTTTATCAACAATGTGCTTACGTCTTTTCCCGAGTCTCCTTTGTCTCCCTTCTCGCCCTGCTTCCCACGTACACCCTTTCATAAATAATGGAAGAATTATCAGATAAAAATAGGCGTAATATGCAAGAAGACAAAATTCATGATGCGTGACATTTATGCTGTAAATTAAAGCTTCCAGTGCAACCTTTTAAAAAGGCAAATAAAGGGATGTGAAGCAGCTGTAATACTCACTTTTTCTCCCGGCTCCCCAGGATCTCCCTACAAAATGCCAACAGTAAAAAGAACTGTTTTTGTGTGTTGTTGGTGATGTTTGTTTCCATTATCATTCAGAATATGACAATATTCCATATTTAAACCTGGAATATTTTGTTCATGCAAAGATTGTCACTAATGTATGTTACCTTCATAGATATTCCTGGTGACCCTGCTGGTCCTGGCTGGCCAGGGGGGCCTGGAGCTCCATTGACCCCTGGTACACCAGGAGGTCCCTGGGGACCCTGTAACATGCAGCGAAGAATATCTCAGTTGTGCTGAAGTTCACTGTTGGAAAAAAAAAAAAAAAAAGAAGTTTTTTGTGGACTCACTGAAGATCCCGGCTCTCCTTTTCGTCCAGGAACGAAATTTGCGTCTGTGCCAGCTATAACATATCCAGGCTCTCCCTAAGTGGACACACACAAAAAAATCTGTTAATCAAAAGTAGTGACATCCTGGAGATGACTGTTTCATGAGCTGAAGTAATCAGAGGATTCAGAGAAAGCAATCAGTGTAAATTAAATGCACATGTCAGACTTACTCTCTCTCCTCGCTGTCCCTTTGGACCAGGAAGTCCAGGTAGACCCTGCCATGGAACGAAACACAAAGAGAGATTATTCGATAAATACAAATAAACAATACTGAACAAGTCATTATTCTGATAGATGTGATGATAGAACATCAAAAAGTTCAATGGTGAGGCGTCCTGGTGGCCCGGGGTTTAAGACGTTGTGTATGTACAGTGATCACATTTTCTCATAAATTTACCACTTTAATCTTGGAAAATCTTTCCAGTAATACTACCACCCTCCCTTGGGTCCATTTCTTTAACCTACAATGGCCCTTATTCGCTGTCATACTTTTCTCCTCTTTGAATTAAGATGAGGTTTTGATAATTTATGGGTCATACATCAAATTTATGTGATCTAAGTTTCAGCTCACCTAAACATAATGCTCCATAAAACTTTTTTTTTTTTTTTTTTTTACAAAAGTGTTTGTCATTTTCATCTTACCATATCACCTGGAACACCTGAAGGGCCCTGAAAAAGAAAAAACAGCAAATCTCATTTTCACTGTCAGACCTTAATGAAATAAACTTCAGTCAAGTCAGTGTGAAGTTTTGTTTTTTATGAATTCAGTTACCCGTAGGCCGGCAGAACCTGGAGGTCCAGTTCTCCCTGGTCGTCCTGGCAACCCAGGTACACCATCTGTTCCTGGAGATCCCTGTCAGATTGAAACATTACGGTCTGTGCTGGAAAATGAAATAACAGACATGTACCGCAAAGCCGCACTCGCCCACACAGTCACAGCAGGGTTATGGGATTGGATACGGTACAAATGAAAAAGTAACTACAACAGTAATTTGATACTGTGGACAATACTGAGCAGTTATGTGAACATTTACTGTAAATGACTCAGGATTGAATAACCTCTTATTTGAAACAATCTGCTCAACAGCTCAACACTGCACATCTGGGACATCTGCTCTCTGAATCAGACACACTGAAAAGCTGATGAGTCATGCTAATAAGCCCAGCAGAGTTTGCAGATCTCCAAACACCTCTTCACCTGTGAATCTTTATTCAAGATAAAGTCATTTTAAGTCTTAGGGACGTATAAAAATGTATTTTACTATTTTTCACATTACATACATGCATTACATACAGGGATCTTTTATATGTTTGTGTGTATGCACCAGTGCTGCTCATTCTGTATATACTGTGTGATAAAATGTATGACAGATTCAGCCAAACATACAGCAGATTGGTGATGAAAATTTGACAATAAATGATTATAAATAATAATAACAATGTAGTGCTTATTATGCATTAGCTGATCCTTACCTTTTCTCCTGATTCTCCTTTGGAAGAAGTGAAAGGATCATATTGTCCAGGGCTTTGTCTAAATCTCTACATAAACACAAAATCATTACCGGTTATTCTAAAAGTTAAATTAATAATGAAGATAATAACATTTGATTAATATCAATGCAGGATGACACATGCCATAAGAAAATGCAATGAAACATACCAGACCTCCAAGACCAAAACCATCTCCCTGAAAGAATGAGAGAGAGAATACTGACAATGAATAATAATGCATTTGTAACATTTCTAAATTAATTTAATCTTTGACAGATTTCAGTTAACTCACCTTTTCCCCTTTCTGGCCCTGGATGGACAAACAATTCATATAATTAATAAAGAAAAGAACTCATTAAACAAACCATTGTTACTGTGAGAAGTTCAGATAAATGTCAGCACATTTTGGCGAAATTAAAGGCGGGACGCAAAATAAAGAAAGGGCACATTGAGCTGCTGTTTGAGAAGAAAAAGAACAAGAAGCTTTTGTGCCCACCTTCACACAGTGGGAAGGGCAGGGACCCTCAGGCTTTAACAGCTCCTCTGGGTCCTCAGTGGGGGTGTCCAACTGAGCAACCTGAAAATGTAAATGAGGAAAATAGGATTTATTACTAACTGTCAAAGATATCAGGGACAGCTGCTATAGAAAGTGGCAGAGATGGCAGAGAGTTTCCGCCTACAAAGTCTCTGAGTCAATTAAAAAGTGATTACATTCACATGTATGTAATATCAGGTCACTGTGCATGTCTACCTTCTTCCTATATGTCTTATAGGTGCATTTGCCTAACATGTGCAACTCTGCTTGACTTACAGCACATCACAAAGTAATAAAAAAGACAGAAAAGAGTGAGACAGACGGTTTTGCTTTGTTTTTGTCTTGCCTCATCATCATTCAGTCTGAATTCGGCAAGGAGTTCCTCACTACAGACGCTATTGATAAATTCTCTCTCTATGGAGGGGAAGTCATCAAAGGTCGGTGCATAGAAGACATTTTTGTAGCTGGTGGGTGCTGCTATCTTATTCAGCTCCTCAAGGTCTGCATTAGCAACTCCAACTGCCAGGACACTGACACCTGCAGAGAAGCAAATTCAAAAGATGAGAATTCAGCTGAAACCTGCAGGTATTTAAAAAATAATCCACATTGATAAATCTTTGCTACAGCAAAACCTGTGATTTGCAGCACCATTTTTGAGGCTTCACAATATCTTTTACTGACCCAGAGCACGCGCAATTCTGGAGGGTGGCACCACATTATCCTGAGCCCTGCCATCTGTAATGAGAACCAGAACGTGGGCGACATCCTGCCTCATCCCCAGAGACTCCTGGAACAGTTCCTCCAGAACGTAGCCGATGCCTTTTCCTGAGGGCACACAGGAGTGTTAAGAGAAAACAATTAAATTTCAGGGAGACTTTTACTCTCATAAACGCTCGTAGACTCAATCTGATTTTCTGAACAGCACTGTTATTAGGTACTGCAGTAATGCTGCTAGGATGTGGACCATATAAAGGAGTGTAAGCTAGAAGTTCCCAAACCTTTTCATGTTTTAATATAGAAGCACTTTAGACTATAAACCCCGAATTTCAGAGCATTTCGTCTTAAGGAATCCCCTCTGAGTATTTTTTTTTTAAATTCAAATTTGAGGATAGAGTCTTCATAGTCTTTAGTGATCAAACCTTTGTTGTCCCAACTTTCAAAAATGTTATGAAACTTAAAAAATTCTATTCCTCCTTTTACTGTGGATCCGTGAACCCACGCAAGGACCATTGTTGCTCTCCGGACCTAAGTTTGAAAACCACTGGTGTAAGCGACGCACACCATCAGTCAATAAATTATAAAAGTGAAATAATAAAGCTCCGTTGGGCTATGTGTTGGGCTATGTGTCCATGTGTCCATGTGTTTTATTATTTCAATAGTGAAATAATAAAACAAATAAAACAGATAAAAGAGTTAAATACATTTCAATAAAAACATGAATATAATAAGATAATTAATTTGGGGCATTGGGTTTGAGTTTATTCTTAAAGACATTTATTTTTTTCATTTACACAGTGATCACTGTGAGGTCTTGTAAACTCTGTCGTCTCCTAACAAACTCAGATGCAATAAAATCAAACTTTAAGGGGTGCATTTTTCTTGCGTAACATACAATATATCCTGCAAAGTGAAAGTTTTCTTTGATAAGATTATCTGACATACCATAGCACTGGCTACGTCAGCAGTCAGTGTTAGCACATCTTCTCAGGAACAAGAATAGCATATTGTCTGTCCAGCGGCGTGACAGTTGTGACATCAACAGCAGGACTTAAATAATGTTATCTGCCATCTGATGACAGGAGGCAAAGATGTGTGCACATTTGTGTGAGTGTGAATGTCACCGACCTGTTCTGGTGTTGCCCCCTACATAACGAAGAGCTCTGAGCGCCCGGAGCACGGAGTTTCTGTCTTTGAAGTCATTTAGACGGAATTCAATGCGAGGCTCGTCGCTGTAATGAACCACGGCTATCTGAGAGAAGAATAATAGAGAAAATACACATCATCATCGTGGCCTGTTTGAATGTTATTCAACTTTAATTCCAAATTAATTTAGTTCATTCATTATAATCAATACGTCGGACACATCCACTGTTAGAAATAAGGGTTACAAAACTGTTGAGAATCTATGCAGGACAATTTGCTCCTGAAGTTTTAAAGTAAGGGTTCATCAAGCGTTCTTTGTAAGACAGTTTTATTGAGAACCCTTGTTTTTTCCAAAGAATGCTTTTTGAAAATATAAGATTGTTGAAATACTCCTTCATCAAGGGTTTATCAAGGGTTCTTTCTGTCATACTATACAAGGGTTTTTGGCAGAACCCTCTGGGTGATAAACCCTAGGAATATGACAGGGTTCTCACAGGAGAACCCCTTGGCTGGGTACTTGATAAAACCTCTGAAAAAGCTGGAACAACACAAAACAAATTAAGTTTTTACTAACCTGTGTGGCCTGAGAACCAATGACAGGAAAGTAGGTGGCCACCCGGAATATGAAGTCTTTCATCTTCATAAAGTTGTTGGCGCCAATGCTGGACGACTCATCGACTAAGAACACTATGTCTGCTTTGCTCTTACCACACACTAACAAAACACAAAAACACACAAAACCTAAAAACATATTCACAATCTCATGTGTATAATAACACAATACTCTGATCATGAAAAAAACAACACTCATTATTTCCTCATTAAGCTGTAGAATATTAACACTGTAGAATAAAACTTCTCTATTTTAGTATCTCTAAAATACCTGGTTTTGGTGAAGCAGTTGTTTCAGGGCTGGCTGTGGTTTTTAATCTAGTAGAGGTGACATTTGCCTCTTTGGCTTTCGTGACGCTCGGCTGACCCGGAGGTTTCTTAGTGGTTGCGGATTTGGTCAGCGGCACGGCAATGGGCAGCCGGGTGGTCCTGGAGGCTTTCTGAGTGGTGGTAGCATTGGTGACAGAGGCAGTTGTGATACGAGGGGTGACCGTGGCTGGCACAGACCGGACGGTTACCACCGGAGGATCTGGTCCCACTGAGATGCACAGAGCCATAATACAACTTATTAAAAAAAAAAAAACTGTAAAGGTCTCTGGATGGAATTTCTAAGTTGGCACCAAGGACGGGCTGTCAATTAAGATAGAGGCTTAACAATGCGTATCCATTCCAGCCCCACCCACTTCTCTCCTTCTGGTTCCTTCTGATGTGTGCAATTACCAATCATACTGCAGCATGTCAAACAGAGATTCAAACCATCTGCTTAATGTCTTACATATTCTCTGATACAGAGTGCTGATGGGGCCCTCCACTTCTCCATACAAAGGTCTGATGGTAAAAATATAGGTTCTTCCGTACAGCAAATCTTTGATCTTATAGGAGCTGAAACCAGGACCCAGGATTTCTGTCATCGTCTCTAAGACTGAAAAAACACACAAAGAAGAACTCCATTTAGTTTCTAAGAATAAAAGGAAAAGGAAAACATTTCTGGCTATTGAAATACATCTTAGTTTGCAGTTATGAATGGAAACAGTGACTTTCGACTCATTAATGTCATATAAAATAAAAGATGATACTGCGCTAACTTATGAATATCTGTGAAAACCCTGACAGGCAAGTGAGAAAAAAATAAATAAATTGGCGAACCATTTTCAAAGTCTGATCTAAATAGTTTTCTCTTCTGAACACATGAAAAAGATTTGCCAGGATAATCTTTCTAAGTTCCGTGTTTTTCTTTTATTTGTGAAAACAGGTGAAAAAAAAGTTTCAGCAGGTGAATTTTTTTTCTTTTTCTGTCAGGAGTGTTTGCTGTGATAATATTTATTTCAGCTACAAGAGACTGTCGTTTACTGCTACCACATTTTCTTCATAGAACTAAAAGTAATACCATTGTTTGGTAACACTGTCAGCTGCTTCTGTCACCTTAGCGGCTTGTCTCTCCTCTCATTATCCTGTTCTCGGAGTCCATCGCTCCTCTTATTAACGCAGACAACATGTTATAGTGTGTGTGGGGCTGTGACCAGTGACAATTTAGATAAGACTTTTTTTTTTTCATTTGCCTCGCAGGGGTTCTGTACATATCAGATTGTTACTGAAAATTACAATCACAACCTGCTCAGGGACAAGTCAGTTTATAAAACTCATGCATGTATGATAAAACATGAGTATTTGTTTTGTGAATGCTTTTCTTAATATTTCCCTTTTCAACAATAGAGTGCTAATGCAGAGACTCAATTCACAATGCAATAACATGTCATGCTACATATCCACTTCAAACCCAGAGGGACCCTGGGAAAATGATTACTATTACGATCATATTATACTTGGAATTTGTTCAAACAAATATTGATTTCTCAAAGCATTTTTAAACAAAGCTGTACCTCTGCTCTGATGTGGTTCGCTACTGACCTGAGATGTGCCTCCAGGAGAGAAGGTATCCGGAGACGCCCGCCACACGTGTCCAGTTCAGAACAGTGCTGCTGTCTGTGGTGTTCAGAGCAGCGAAGCCCTCCACTTTCGGAAGATCCACTAAAACAGAAAAAAGACATGGACATGAATAATAAAATTAATAAACAAAAAGAGTAATCACGTTACAGTTACTATTTCAAGTAGCTGTAAGTCAAGTTACTGTAAGTAACTGTAAGTAACTAATTACTTTGGATTCCAAGTATTTAGTAAAGTAACATACTTACTTTTTTAAGGAGTAAAAAAGCAGCTTATTACACTTTCTGAATAACTTGCCCACTACTGGTTGTGGCTGACTGATACCTGATCAAGGTCAGTGTCCCTCTCTGATATCAATCATTACTCTCTCCACTTACATAACAAAAATATTTAGGTCTGATGGAGAAAAGATATCACTTAAGAACCCTCTGGACAGGATTGTGAATTTTGATAATATGTTTTAAAAGGCTATGGGCGCATTTATTCCATTAATATGTGTTAAGTATAATTGTAAAAATATCTCCCTGAAACGTCTGACTGAGAGCGCATCTCATTTCGTTCCTCACAGTTTAGGGCACACAGGACTCACAGGTGCGTGCGGTGACCAGTACTGGGCTTCCCTCCCTGTTGCCCACCATGGCTGACACCTGGATTTTATAAGCTGAGCTCTCCCGCAGTTTGTGGATGGTGAAGGTGGTTGAAGCAGCAGAGACCACGTGGGACTTCTCATCACCCCCTAAAGCAAGAAATAATAAAATTCAAGCATGCAGAGATAATGAAAGTGTGGAATAATTCTGTTGTTTACTCATTTACAGGTAAAACCCGATTGCAATGAGCCACAGGGGTCCAATCAGTGGTTTTTAGGAGCTAAAAGTAATTATGCAGAATGGGAATTGTTGCAAATGAAAAATGATGCAAATATACAAGTAATATTTAACAGTGGAGATATATGAGGTCACTCTCTCAGTTTGGTCAAATTTGTCAACACAACAAGCATGATGAGGCACCAATAAAAAATAAGTTAATGAAAAATACAAAACTATAATAAGATCATTAGAACTATTAAAGAATTAAAAGCAATATTGGCTGTAAATTAAATTAATCAGAGTGTGGGAACAATCCATTTAGCACTAAACTGTTCTTTAAGTGTACATTAATCTGTGCAAACATAGGTATATACATGTGTCCACATGTGTGCGTACATGCATGCATGTATGTGAGGATCAGGGTGTAAGCACGCAGGGTTAACTGTGTGTCTGTGAGCGTGCTGGACCGTTACCCAGGAAGGGGATCCAGGAGATTTTGTACCCAGATGCCCCTGGTGTTTTCTTCCAGGACAGGGTAAAGGAGTTGACTCCAATATCCACAACCTTCACCTCCCTCACTGCCTGGATTGGCCCTGAGTCTGAGATAGCCGCTGAAAAATAAAGCCATACATCACCACATCAGGTGACAGAATTTCTATCCAAACTTTAAAATAAGATAAGATAAGAATATTTTATAATATTTTTATACCATAAACTGTATTCTCAAAAGAATCACAATAAAAATCATATGAAATCCAAAAACTCTGAGCCGAATGACCTGCATGGTTTTATTCAAACACCCTGTCATTTGTCAGGGTAATAAACCCGGCATGTGGAGCCTGGTGTGGCACACTAACTTTGACAGTCCCTGTGATAAAATGATAGCAGGTCTGCAGACTTGGACTCACAATACAAGCGGAAACAACAGGAAATGTGGTTAAAATGGGAAGACCAAAATACAAGACATGCCAGTCAAACGGAGGCCATTGCAGAGATGAAGAACTTCCCTGTTCCTACCCATTTAATTACAATGGGGTACACAGCTGCACGGAGCTATTTTGATCTAAAGATGAATCATGATCAGTTAAAATAAACAGTGAGACCTCTTCTCTGTTCTGTACCTGTGAGTTGAGATAAGGAGATTTCTGGACCCTCTGAGTTGCCGTACACAGCACAGATAGTGATCGTGTAGGTGGACTGTGGGCTCAGGTCTTCAATGCGATGGAAGAGGACACTGCGGTCCAGGTAACGGGACTGGGGCTTGCTGTCCCCTGCAAGCACACAGATACACATAACCCAAATTACATACACTGTAGGAATTCTGAATCACTCCCGCAATTCGTATTCACCTTTTTAGAAACTAAAGTAAATACATACATCTACACAAACAGCGTTTCTTTGTCTGACCTATGAAAACATATAAATAGTTTGCATTTTACACAGGAGCAAAGAAAAACATATGTAAATATATCACCTGTGTTCCAGGAGAGTTTGTACTCTGTGGCTCCAACAATCGGACTCCACTCCACATCTATAGAGGTACTGGTATAAGATGTCACCTTGAAGTTGGACACATAGCCCAACGGAGCTGAGAAAGAGGATTGTGGAACATGAATAAACTGTATTTGTTCT
Source organism: Lutjanus erythropterus (assembly GCF_056507025.1). Lineage (NCBI taxonomy): Eukaryota > Metazoa > Chordata > Actinopteri > Lutjaniformes > Lutjanidae > Lutjanus > Lutjanus erythropterus. The sequence continues at coordinate 18,475,463 of NC_139338.1, read as the reverse complement.
TGTAAATAGATTGTTGTTCACATGATTTCATCTATAAATGCAAAAGAAAGTTAAAGTTGTTGAAGGTGTTCTTAATTATGTTTTATCTTTAGTCATTTTGTCCTGGCTTCTTTAAGATAAACATAAAAGTAGCTGAAAATCTTAATTTGCTGGATTTTAACTTTTTAATCTGTGGTAGTGACGCAGAAAGGTCCTCCAGGGTGTGTCAATACACTGTGACATCACGGCTGGAGGGGTTACAGGTGTAAGAGAGTACATCAATCACCTTTTACAAAGGTTTTCTGGCAGAAAGACCTGAAGGCAACTTCTCCTATGTGGACCCACCTTGCAACCTGAGATGGCACTCAGCCAGGTATTAGGTTATTCTTTAAAGACAGTGAACTGATCTCCGGGCACTTTCAATACAAATAATCTAATTTGATTAATATTTTATGAATGGAAAGGACACAAAAGATCACACTACTTGAGTTTTGTAGCAGTTTTGCGAAGATAACAAATCTCAACTTGACACATATGACTAGGTGACAATGTGAACAGTGGTTAAAGTGCAGTAGGCATGACTTGTCAATCAAACAAAGAAAGTAGGAAACACTAGAAGTTCACCAGTGTTTAATTAAATGTAGACTTGGCATGATACTTTTGGGGTGAATGAGATGAGTCTACAAAGAAAAAACAAGAAAAAAAACTACTTCAGGTGGGTATGAGACATACTAGATACTGGTACTCACAGGTTCTGAAGGTAGCAGAGATACCTGGTCCCACCACAGATCCAAACAGCACATACAAAGTCAGGACGTACTCTGTATCATGGGCCACATTCTTCAGATGGTACTCTGTGGTGCTGCCGTTCAGAGCCAACTGCCTGGGACGGTCCCGACCAACAAACTCTGAGAATAACATCAACATTGACAGTACAATCGCATCACTCTTTCTTTCATTTGATTATTCCTCACTGTCTGGCTATTCCTCTCAACTCTGGCTCAGCATCAGAGCCCCTGTCTCTGGAAAGCAACACCCTCTTCCTTTTTCCCCCCAACATTTGTATTTCATCAAAGTGAGTCCCCATGCCACCTGTCACATCCTGCTGGGCAGACTGGCAGCGTGGATGCATCCATGGTAAAAGCAGTGGCATTTCAAAAGCGCTTGTCAGAATGAGTCTGTCACTGGGAGAAATGGAGCAAGAAAACATCAGGAGAAAGCCTGGGCATGCATGCATACATGCGTACAAAAGCAAATGCCCTTTACCCGACCCGAGTATGGAAAGACTTCACTGGGCTGTGTGGCGTTTCCTACAAATGTATAGAAAATTTCAGGAATGGTTAATATTGTCCTGGGAATTATACAAAAGTGGCCAAAAGTGTAAGTTAATACTTGGGTTTTGCAGCCTGGTAGCTCAGTTGGTTGGTAGAGTGTGCACCCCATGTACTGAAGCACTGAGTCCTTTGCAGTGGCCATGGGTTCGACTCCCACACAAAAAAAAAAGTTAATACTTAGGGTTTATTTCACTCCTTTTAAGTTGCAAAGGATGGGTTTTCTGTAATAATTAATGTCGATAATCTTGTAATGTGACCTTTACACTTTTATGGTGTAAACAGAACAGTGAGGCTGAAAGAGAGAGTAGATCACCTGGGGTGGGTCCCCAGGACAGTCTGTATCCTGTGGCTCCTGGAACGCTGTTCCATGAGACGACTGCAGCGCTGGTGCTCACAGCAGACACCTTCAGAGTTTGTACTGCACTGCTTTCCACTGACAGAGAGAGAGGAAGAGAGAGAGAAAGGGCATCTTTCCTACATCTGTAATACTGTAACCACTTGCAAATGGGAGAAGTTAGCCTGGGCTTCTGCCAGAAAGGCTTTCTAAGTAGTTTTGGTGCTGAAACATAACCAAACTGAAAACTGAAAATTGAAAAAAAAAGAGAGAGAATAATTTGTCAACCAAGTCCAAAAGTGTCTGACTCATTCATCTATCACAACCTGTTCCCTACAGGGACTTTGTCAGCAGATGGGGAAAGTTAGCCTTCAGGACTTTCTGCCAGAAAAAAAAACCTGGGTAGGTTAAGACAACAAAAAAGAAAAGAAACACAGAATGAGTTCTACCAGAAAGTCCTGAGGGCTAAGTTCTCCAGTGTGCCCCCTTTCTTGCTCTTTATAGCACATCATCTGACTTCCTCCAGCCTTTCTGGAAGAAAGCACTGAAGGCTAACATCTCCTAAACCAATAATGCCAGTATTTTTGTTCTTCCCAGCATGCACCCTAGTTACATGTCTTGACTTTGGTGGAAGTGATTGGACCCTCTGTGTCTCCAAAGATGGGGTTGATAGTGATGGTGTACTCGGAGCCTGGATTCAGGCCCTGGATCATATAGAAGTTGAAGGTGTCCCCGAGGTTAATGTTCTCTATGTGGCCATCTGAAAGACACAGAGAGACACCGGATAGTTGTATGCTTTTCTTAACGGTAACATGGTATACCAGAACTCTAATATCACATTTTATGGCTTAGTTTCACAAATCAAGACTGTTTCCTCGTACCTGGGGATTCCCATGTCAGACGGTACCCTGTTGCACCCTTAACTGAGGCCCACCTCGCCTGGACAGTGTCTGTGGTGGCGTTTTGGACCAGGAACTGCTTAACTTGCACAAGCTTTACTGCAGAACACACCCGAATCCACACAAACACATGCATAAACACAAATTCAGACACACAAAATCACAAATTTAATTTTAGTGTACTTGGTGATCCATAAAATCATAGTAAATACAGAAAGTAAAGATATGAAATATAGATAAATGAGACTCTTGCTGTAAGAGTAAGAGAAATGCTGGTATTTTTTTCTAGAACAACATCACCCTACTGTGGATATATTACGGTACTACACTTTGGCATTTGTTTCCTTGTGGTACATCTTGTTTCACTTCATTTCATTGATTGGTTACAGCTATCCGGGCTCTTTTTTTGCAGTTGTTTAGAGTGATTACTGTGTAAAATTGTTACATATGAGACATAAATTACCTTGAGTGAGAAAAAGTTGGGGCTTTTTTTAATAAACTCACGTGTCTTGCCGACTATTGAAACTGGTTCACTTGGTCCCTGGGGGTAAACAGCATAAATACTGATGATGTACTTCTTGTCCTCCTCCAGGCTGTCAATCACATGAGAAGAGGTGTCTCCAGGAAGCAGGTGCTCATACGTAAATCCTGGTCGGTTGGCTGCAGGACGAAAATTCAGTAGAATCAATAACTCAGAAACATACATTTCAAACAACTTCTTCCTGTGATGCTTGATGCATTAAGTTAGATCAAGTACATGAAAAATAAGCCTAAGACTGGGTTGCAGCAACAAATATTGAGTTCATCTAGATTAGTTCTAATTCTTTAATAATAACTGCATGGTGTAATGTTGGCGTACTTCTTGGGATGAAGAGCTTGAATCCGTTAATCTTCCCTAGAGGCGGCGTCCAGCCCAGGCGCAGAGAGAACAGACCCTCCTCAATAACACGGAAGTTTGACACCTGTGGCAAAGGAGCTAAAAGACACAAAATTGTTGCTAAGGAAAGCGACATACGGTGAAATCCGCAACAAATGCTCCAAGGTATTTGTGTATTTTCTACAATGTGCATGCAGTGATGTGCGAAACCCACTTGTCTGGACGGTGATTGTTGCAGAGTCTCCTATGAGGCTCGGGTAGATGGCATAGACAGTGAGGGAATAGTCTGTTTTAGGACTCAGCTCCGTCACCACTGTCGTGTGCACGTCTGCCTTCAGATCAATCTGTTTCATATGAAGAAGACGGGAGAAAATAAAGAGTTTAGTGTTATGGGAGCAAGCGAGAGCAAGAGAGACTTAAGTGAAGAGAAAGATGATCAATCATGAAAGTGCTGAAGTCAAAGAGAGGAACACAAAGAGACAGTGCAATGACAGAGAGATGTGTACTTGAATAAATATCTTGTCAACAAAAATATATTTATATTTTTTATTTTCCATACAACTCTGTCCCTCAGTAAATCACAGGCACCCTGATGCTCCATTTACACTTCTCTCCAACACCATCTTCTCCATTATATTCAAACTAGATGGCATATTGTGCCATATACTTTTTTCCTTACAAATAATTTATGCCTGGTTTCCCTTAACATTATGTTTAGACTGTAGACACTTTCTTGTGACTCTCCTTTCTCATATTTCTGGAGATGCTTTTTGGCACATCATATAACCTAATGCCTATTAAATGTTGCTATTTAATAATATTTATACAAAGATATTTTAGATTTAATGTATTTGCCAAGAGGGGGCAATCTGGGGATTTTTGTAAGACATTATTTGGATCTAATACCTAAACACCCTTGCCCTAATGATTTAGATGTTGATTTTGTATTCAAAACCCTATGTTGCGCTGTTTGTTTCTAGATTTTTTTGAACAATGATGCAGAACCTAACTAATGGACTAAACTGCTTTTTTATGATGTTTCTAATGAACTATGTAGCTCTCTGCTCCTCCAATGACATGTATATGTAACTGAGGATAAATACTGTAACACAATTCTCTGTCTCTGTTAAGGGTTTGACTGCGGTATTATTCAGAAAGCACAAACACAGAAGCATGGATATTGTTGCAGAGATGGGTAGTGATGCCAACTCCACTGTTCATGTGGATCCCATTAATACAATATTGTCACAAGCTTTAGAGAGTCACACAGATGGATTTGCACAAATAACTCAGGCTGCGATGAAAGATGACGCACTGCATTTTAGTTCAGTACATGTTCTATTCACAGAGGTGCAAAGATGTTCATTCTATAGATGCATCTGTACACGCATCAGCTATTTAATCAGCCCCCTCAAGTTCCACATCTGACATTATTATCACTTCTTTGCCCTCAGCCTATTTCCTGATTTTCCCCATTATGCTTGAAAAGGTGGACATCATGCAAGAAATCATTTGTCCTCACATAAATAAACTATTGCCTTTTACAAGCCTATGGCTGTCAAACTGTACAACTTATAAACACTGCAGAGAAGCATCCAGTTATTGAGTTTTTTGGAGGATCTCTTTTTAGTTTATATGAAAATCTTTGAGCTTTGAGGTGATTGAGAATTTAACTTCATCAGCAGGTCCTCAAGATATGATAATACAGTCTATGCTCTGTTATAGTCCAGCTCAACTGCAACTAAACTATCCTCATGCTCAAGTATAATCCCTCACCTGTCTCTGCTGTAGGGAGAGGAGGTGTCCCTTTGAGTTGAGAGGGGTGACCAGGAGACGATATCCAGTGACATCGCTTGTGGCCTGGGTCCACGTCAGTCTGAGGGAGCTGTGGGCCAGCTCGCTAACCTGCAAATCTCTGGGACCAATCACACGCTCCTCAACTAGGTTTGGTACAGAAAGAGGGATGAGATGAAAAAAAAGTCAGAGTTAATGAGGGGAAAGTAACGTAAAATATGCAAGCTGGTCTGGATGTACAGTCTGCGAGACCAATCAATCACAGTGAGAAAGCTGCAGGGTAGAGTTAAACGTTATCGTACTTTTCAAGCTCTGTGTAATTCATCAATATAAAAATGAACAGCTGTCAGTCAACAGTGGGCAGCTGTATTTCTTTTGGACTGTAATGGTATATATATACACTCACCAGGCTGGGAAATTTTCACAGGACGAGGTGGCTCAGAGGCAGTGAAACACAACCTGCGGGACAGTTTGGGAAGGACTGTTTGTAGGAGAGAGTAGTCAGAGCCCATCAATAGGTGCTCCTCATGTGGCTCCGACACAATCCTCCTCAGCTCTGACTCATCAGCTCCCCTAACGCCTGGACAAAAACACAATGGGAGAAAATGTGAGATAAAGTAAATACAGAGACAGAGATACAGAGATAGTTACCAGGGCAGATATATGCAAACATTTAAAAAGCAGTTAACATTGTGGATGACCTGCTGTACATACATGACACAATATTACTGCATTAATGCACAGTAAAAACAAGTGAATACCAGTCACTGAGCAATAATTCCTCGCTTTGCATTTTCTCCGCATACTTTCCAACAGACACCACCAGGGGGAGCTGTGGCATTGTGAGTATTTTATTATATAAAGATGTACATACCCAATACAGATACATTCTGCAGACATACACAAGCTCCAGTTTGTGGAAGTGGGCCCTGACAAACACCTGATAAAGATCCAACCTAATACAGGGACAGCTCGACCCAAAATCACAAATACATATTTTTCTTTTGGCCTGTACTGCTTTATTCCATCTAGGTTGTTTTGGTGTGAGTTGCTGGGAAGTTTCTTTGAGAAAACAGTTTCCAAATGAAAGTCGTCACAACAAAGTCTGTGGATTATCTTGGGTAATTGCAGGGTTCAACAATAAAAACTGCCAGTAACTAATTTGCTCAACTTGGCAAGTGGTTAAAAAATTATTCAACTATTAAACTATTTCGATACTCAATACTCACTGGCAGAAAATGCTGTTTTCAGCCTCTCAAATATGACGGTGCATGTTAAGACATCACTTGCATCACCTTGGACTTTGCAAAACTGAGATGGCGTTGCAACAGTAGATTAAACACATCACTAAACTTAAGTCTTTGTCGTTATTTTATCACTGCTAATGAATGAAACAGTTTGTATATGGACACATAAATACTGGCTTAACCTTGAACCCTGAACTGGGTCATGATTTCTGGATTAAAATGCATTTTTGGCGCTTTGAGCGCCACAAGCTGAGAGCCATCTACTCCCATCACATTTGAAAAAAAGCAGACACCACTAGAGCGGATATCCAAAACTCAGCAAGTCACAGCAAAACAATCTAGAGGGATAAAAAGCACTACAGGCCAGTGGAAAAATACAATTTTGTAGCTTCTGGGGTGAACTGTACCTCTAATAAGGCAGAAAACTGAAGCAGGCAACTGTGAGACTTAATTTACAGTTACTTGAAAACAGTACCTGAATAAAAGATAAATGCATGTGTTTTCTTATTAGTTGATTTTATTACAGAACATGCATTTCCATGAATATATCTGTGCATAATATGTGTTATCCATGTAACACAGGCTCTACAGGCACATTGGTTTTGCACTAACACACAAGATGCTTCTGTGCGAGAGTGATGAACGAGGGGAGCAGGCCTCAGTGTCAGAGGTGCAGATGGGGGACAGTGAATCGCCTAATGAAAAATGGCTGCGATTAGCACAGCATCGGCTAATGAGCAGTAATTATTGCACCACTCCCAGCTGAGAGGAGTAAGTTTGTGTGCTTATGCATGTGTGTAGGAGAAGGAGGCTAAGATGTGTGTAAGTAAACAGCAGTGTGTATTCATGAGCAGGGGAAGGGGTGTAGGATATAGTAGCTTTGCTGATGCACACACAGTATCAGAAAGGGCGCTATACAGTACAGGAGCTGAATTAATCACTAACTTATTCATACATACATATTTGGTAGATGTTGTTATGTTTGCGCATATGCACGCAGCGCATCCACACAAACACTCAAAAACAACAATCTCACACATGCTCTCAAATACCCACAGTGAATCCAATGAATTCAAATGTACAGGACATGAATTTCTAACTGCAAACACTGCAGATAAGCCAGCAGAGCTCAGATAAAATCTGAGGGGCCGCTGCAGTGGGGATGTTGAAGGAATTCACAATACCAAGTTCCACGCTCACCTACTGCAAAGAGAGAAATCCCATTGTCAGCTACTGCTTTGGCTGCGGCGTTGACCTGGTCATCTGAACGTCCGTTTGTGATGATTACAGCAATCTGAGTGGCAGCGAGACCAAAAAAAAAACACATATGTAAGTCAGTAAACATAATAAAACACTATAGTTTTCACACACTGCCATTTAAATATACATACACATAGATTAAGGTCAGTACATTTACATCACATGAAGCATGTAAGCACATTGTTAAAATGTGAAAATGTGTTCGTTTTAGTCAAATTGATGTTATTCACCCTCCAAATAACATTTTGTTTGGTTAAATGAACATCCGTGCAAACAGCATTATGCGCAAAAAGCCCCCATGGACTTTTGACATGGTTTAACTCATAATTAAATACATAATTAAATAAATCAAACAAAGTCGAATTCAAGGATGCTGGCGTGCAACTGAGACTGCTAATTTGCCCATTAAGGAAAATTTACTCAGTTCATCCAAAGTTCATCCCTCAGTCAATGAGGAAGGGGGCTAGAAGCATCAATATGAGAATGTAGCTGCTTTTCTGCATGTGCTCCGGCTGTACAATTCAATATATCAGCCTAATCCTCAATTCTCTGCCTTCCCACGTCAAGTGTGCTGCTGCAAGATGATTCGCACGCACACTCAGAGATAGAGAGATGATTGGAATGCTAACCAGCTGTGTTATACTGAGACTACACTACAGTGTCAGACTGTCAGATAAGAGTAGCTGCAAGAAAAGGAGAGATGTTGGAAGGGCATTTGGATATTTGATGAGGCACTTATGAGACAAGTTTAGTTAAGCTGCTGACGAGTGACTATTAGGGTCGATAGGTTAGAGTCCAAACTTAAAATATTTTTCCACCCTTGAAGGCACTAACACATTTTTTCCCATCAGAGGTGCACCCTAGAGGGCACTTTATCATGTTTTCTCCACTAGAAGGGCAGCATAGAGGGCACTGCATCATATTTTCTGCACTAGAAGGGAACCCTAGAGGGCATGAACCATGTTTTATCCACTGGAGGGGCACCCTAAAGGGCACTTAATGACATTTTCTCCACTAGAGAAGCAGCATAGAGAGCACTTTACCACATTGTGTATACCGGAGGGGCCGCCAAGAGGGTATTTTATCACGTTTCGTCCACTTGAAGTGCACCCAAAGGGCACTTTTGCTGTGTGTTTTCGAACATAGATGCGATCACCCCCCCGACCCCTCTGAGTCTAGCCGTGTCTTTGGCAGACAATCAACTGGACTTTCTGCAGAGTGCCTGACTGTTGGCACGAGTCCTCCCTTATCGACAGCCATTCAGCCAATTGAGCATGTTGAATTGACAGCGGAGGCAAAATTTATTATCTCCACCTTTCCTTTTTCCACGAAGCAAAAGAGAAACCACAGCAAAGCAAAACAAAGTCTGCTACCAGTTGTAACTTTCTATTCATATTTTATTTGTATTCTACACATATAGCAAGGCTGTTTCATCAGATTCACAGTGGAGAGAAAATCGTAGACCATTTTGTTTTGTTTGTTTTATTTTTTTTCCTGCAATGTTCTTTGTAGTACAACTACAGACTCCTGACTGGTCATTTCCTTTCACACAGGGCCAGAACATACAATATATGCAAATTGGTGGCCAGCTGGAAGGAGACGTTTTTGTGGTGTGGGCTGTAATCTTATTTCAACCAAATTCAATGGGATAGCTTTTTCTATGCTTTCCTCCAAGTCTGTGGGTGTGTTAGACACAGGTTGAAGCAATGTACCTTTGGGGAATGGTCTCGACTGATGGCAGGGCTGAACATGGGGTCAACCAAAAACTGGAGAGCATCACCAATCCGTCTGGATCCACCTTCGTAAGGGAGGTCTCTGATGGCTCTGAGCACCTCCTCCAGAGAGCTGTAGTCTGTCAAAGCAATCCGCATCCTGCAAGGAAAAGATTACAGGGAAAACAAAACTGGAACACAAAGAATTAATGGAATAGCTAATACAAAACATTGGTATATGTTGTTGCCTCTAAAGTTGAAAATGCTCTGTAGAAAATGAAAAACAGGAAGCAAAAATGTGGTTATTAAGTATTTAATTACTGAATTGAGTTTTTCTGGTGAGACAGTCATCTATAGTGAAGTAAAATGAGTCTTTCTTGACGGTGATCCATTAAATAGGTCTGCACTGTGTCTTTGTATTTTGTTTTCACCTTGCAATATCCCCAAAGACAGTGACTCCAAAGCGGACCCCCTCACTTCCCATCACACTGCCCTTGAAGGAGGACACGATGGCTGAGATGAAATCTTTGACACTGGAGAAACTGGCCTGGCCCACACTCCATGACTCATCCACCAGAAACACTATGTCTGCCTGCACCGCCGTCCTGCATGCTGAGGAAGAAGAATGGATAAATTAGTATGTAACTGAATGCTTGTGCCCTGGCCTTTCATAACCAAATGAATTTGGAAAAAATCCAAAGTAAATCTTTCTTAAGGTTAAAGGGTAAAGGCTTGCAACAAAGCTGTGTATCTCATGTTTTATTCCTACACTCACCACCAGATAGCAGTCTTGTTCCATCGTGCTCGAATTTTTCCTCTCGCTAAGTTCTGTCATGCAGCCAGGGCACCACACAAATCCCCATGAATTTTTAATGAGACACAAGTGAGCCAAAGAGACTATCAATATTCTGAGCACTCCAGCAATAAAACTTTAGCACGGCGATGAGGAACGCTTAGAATAATAAGGTAAACACACCCAAAATCAGGGTCAGTCCCCTCGCTCAAGCAAACAATCGCATTTAACATACGGATCTGCTGCGTTTGGCAGGATTCAGATGCGTTTTAATGTGGAGTTAAAACACCAGGCACACAAAAAAGGCACACAGATGCGTTATGACTGCATGCACACACACACACACACGCACACACACACACACACACACACACACACACACACACATACTCACACATACATTAGCTCTTGCAACTCTGACTCAGATGCACACGACTGCACACATTCCCACAGAGATATACAGTACTGTACACACACACACACACTCCACACAGAAATCTGCTGCATGTGCAAACGCCCTCTGAGTCAATATTCTGGCATTACATATGCAATAAACCACAGTGACGACAGCATTGATTAGTCTAGTGAATAAGAGATAGGCACCGCTGATTGTTCTGTAAGTGATAACTCAGCTTCTCTGCTATCCTCTATTTCATTACAGAGCCTTCTTGCCTCTATTATCTCGCCCTTCTTCCTTTGGCTGCAATCCCAGGATTCACTGGGGGTGACATATGTCTCCAGCCCATGGCGACCTAACATTATGTTCCCTCCTCACACATCTATACATCTCTGGCCACACACCAAGGAAACAAAATACCATTGGGAATACCATTTTGGAGCCTTCTCCAGGGGCCATAATACAAAAACTTCTTAAGTACCATGCTAACCATGGTAATTAGGGTTAGGACCTGATTGAGGAAAAAAACATTACTACAGATTTAAAGTTCTGAAATCAAAGTTCTTGTCCTAAGTAAAGAAAAGAAATGTGTATTACACAAGCATCCTAACTTCTCACAATCTTACCGTTAAGCTGTCCTAACATTCACTTTTGCACTTTTAGTAGTAGCTAACTTACTAACTGACTAAAGTAGCTTACTCTAGTGTTTGCTAATAGTCACTAACGGTAATGTTGGCTATCTTGTTTAATCTGTATGGCTTCTCTTTTACTGTTTTCACAGAATGGAAGCCAGACACGGCAGAGACTGTCTGCTATTGTAGCTAATTTACTAACTCGCTATTTTATGCTAATGGTAGTGTTTGCTAACTGTAACTAACTGTAGTGTTCAGTAACAATAGTTGACAGCAGTGTTAGCAATCAGTAACAAGCTAGGTAGCTTGCATTTTGCTAGCTTACGTGACCCTATATGCCACACAGGAAAGGACAAAGGTACCAATTTTCTGTTACTGGTGCAAAAAGAAAAAAAAGATGAGGCTTCTGAAAGGTCAAGTGGAAAAAATCTCTTCCTATTATAACTTAAGACTTAAGAAGTTATACTGCCCCAGGCTACTATCTCTGCCTATGTCCCATATATTCACCAGTAGCGAAATCAACACTGACAGAAAAAACACAGTTAAAAACCACTGATGCAAATGAATAGGATGCATCAGTGTTCGTTCTCTCCATCCTGAGTTGAGGCTCACATAGGTAAACATCCCCAGCATTTACTGCATACATATGTGGCTGTTCCATTTACTGGGATATGTTTTCTACTCCACAGATTTCAGTGGAGACTTTGAGCGAGGAAGCGACTGGAGGCTGGACTGTCAGACAGACACAGACCGAAGTGGAAAACAAGATCAATTATCCAGAAGTTTGTCTGTCTGGGCTGGCAGGTGAAAACCACATGCCAAGGATAAGGAGACGACACATGCTGAGGGATTAGGAATGGTTTTCTTGAAGGTTATCTATGCTGATATCTCAAAGGTTGTGTATACCTCTGTGTTGGACCACCATTGATTTAAGCATTAGATGTAGCTCAGTGGCTACAGCAGACGCTGCAGAAAATTTTGCCAGGAAAGAAACAGCCTAAGAAATAATGATGCACTGCTGCAATCAGATCCAACAAGATCAAGAGAAAATATGTAAACCATCAGAGAGCACAAGTCTTAGAAACTCAGAGGGTCATCAGGTTCAGACTTTACGTTTTATGTTCCCCTCAGAAGAAGAAGAAAATGCTGTAATTTGCAGAGAAGCTACAAAGTGTAGGACAGAAATACTAAATGACAGAAAGACCAAATATTGACAACAGTTCTCACAGTCAATGTGACAAATGCACAATCATTCCCCCAGGATCTGTTTCCAGTGCCATGTACCCGCCCCGTTGGGACAGTCAGTGAATATAAACAAGCAAAGTCAGCCCACTTCCCTTCTCATAATGTTGTGGTCCTAATTTGAATTTCATGCAGTACATCGTAGGCTGAATGTAGGTAGTCCACCCTTTGACCATGAGCTATTGTGGAAACAACACTAGGCATTCATGAGGAAACCTAAATAAGGCTGCAAAAGTTTCAAGCTGCTTTCTTTGTTCATAGTGGAGAAACTCCACGAAACTGCTCTCCATGACATATTATCATCTTAAGGCTGCACTAATTGTTATTATATTAGTCTTGCGATACCAGATGATCGGAGAGCTCATTGTTTACTGATCGTCTGGGGAAATGCAAGGTAGCTGCTTCAAGAATAGCCACTAACAAACCTATACCCTTTACATTTTTTCAAGGACGCGCCTTATCAGAAACGATGCTCTGCTCCCATTCTCCTCAGTAGTCGGCTCTCAATGTCACCACTCGCATATGAATGTCTGCTCTTTGGACTGGTTTGATAATGGAGGTTTTTTTTTTTTTTAAACTCTCTAATGGTTTCCATCCAGCAACAAAAGCTGGGAATTTGTCCTAGTTTCCATTGAGCAAAGCGCTGACTTGTGAGTCTATTATTATACAGTATAAACAAAGCATAACTGACTATGTGTAATGTAAAAGGGGTCACTAATAGTGAAAAGTCCACAGAGAATTATCACTCTGTGCCCCAGCCCAGTCTTTCTGTTCTACCAAACAGCAGAATAAGAAAGTTAGCAACTAACAGGTGAACACAGTGGACAATTTAGGAGCTAAAGTGTCAGATATTTCCCTCAGGAGTTGGTACCAACAGTCCAAAACACAAAGGCTTCATGTACATAAATGACAAAGAAAAGCAGCAAATCCGCACATTCAGGAAGATAAGGCCAGCAAATGTTTGACATATGAAACGAAAAATGAAAATAATACGATTAATTAATCAGAATAGTCGGTGATTCATTTTCTTTCGATTGATTAAATGACTAATCTCATTTTGCACACAGCCATTTGATTCATTGTTAATAGAAAAAATATTGATTAATGGAGCTTTAAGGTATCAGTTGGCTTATGGATTTGAAATCAACCACATGCGACTTCTTGTGTGTAATATGAAACACTACGCCTTCAGGGTTGCTATAGACAACCATGTGATATGATATGACAACATGTGAATTAACACTGTCAAGAATAAACAATGACACAAAGGAGCAACAGCTTTAAATACGGCCTTGGGCTCTTTATACCTTTCCATAATTCTGCCCGACAACTTTACCAATCAGTTCCTGCGAACCACGTTCCAGGTGGGGGAAATAGAACTTTTGATTGGCTGATTGACCTTTTGGTGACATCCAATAGCACCTGCAGGTAAAAGTTCTGTATCTAGGGGATGGGTTTGACAGGCTGGCAGACAGAGAGCTGTACTGTACATGAGTCTAGCAGATGTTTAAATTCCCTGACTAGACACAGTCTGGAGAGAAACTGGAGCTGGGTTAGTGTCTGCTCCGTGTACCAACCCATGTGTGGAGATTTAATGATGGAGCACTCGCACAGACTGTGTTCATTGAGCACCTGCCCTTTCTTTGGCCTACGCATCCAAGTTGTCTAATTCATAGATCTGTGAGCACAACGCTGGAAATCAGACATATGGCTTCGACTCAGAATCATGCAACTGATGGCACCATCAGGCACTGAGTGAAAGTTTGAATAAATAAATGACTGAATAAGTGAGTACTGAAGCTTACTGAATTCACTTGAGAATTATGAGATACTTTTCCATGAAAAAATGCTTTTCTAAATGCATGAGATATTTTATCATATAAAAAAACTAAATTTATGATTTTTTTATGATGAAAAAAATCAGCTCCATTTCTATGAATTTGTGAGATAATTCTTCACGTAGAAAAATGATCTGCTTTTCTGAATTTCTTTTCTAAAAAAAAAAAACCCCTGTTTTACAGAATTACTCTTACAGAAGAACTCTTAGAGCCTCTGTACACCCACACAGGTATTTTCAGTTAACCTGGCTGATTAGACCTGTGATCAGGCTGCAATTGATTGACATCTTCTTGAGCCACACATGTTAAGGTGGGATAAATGGCACCTTTATCATTCTTACTGGTAGATGAAATTTGTGACCTGATAAGTTCCCACCAAAGCTCCAACCCGCCTTCAACGTGAGCAGAAGTCTAATCAGCGAGGTTAACTGAAAATACCTGTGTGGGTGTACAGAGGCTTTAAAACAAAGCTGACTTCACTTTCTGAAGAGTTAAAGAAGTTAAAAAAAAAGATGGAGTGGGAACATTAGACACAAAATAGTGTGTTTGAGTGTGTCCTTTGGGTGTAGGAATGTCAGCCATTACCTTCAGCTTGCGCTGTCACCCTTTGATGGGAGAGAGAAAGGGACAGCAGAAAGATCCACACGGAGGAGTGACCCATACTCTTCCTCTCCTCTTCCTCCTTCGATCACCTGCTCCCCCTCCTACCAGTTCTTCTCTTCACGAATCCCCTTCCTGAGTTCCTCCCCGCAATCATCAATTCCAACTGTTTTCTCCTCTTATCTGGAAGAATAGTGAAAAGTCGATAGAGAGTGGGAAAAAGTCATTAGAGGCATTCAAAGATAAAAGCATAATCAGACATTTTTTAATTTGTGAAGGACCCACGACTTTTATGCAGTTTCAACTCCAGCGACACAGTGTTAGATAAATATATGCAAAAGAAAAGATGTCTTGGTAAGCACCTGCAGCAAAATTAAAAAACAAATCCATTTTCTTATTTGTTTATTTATTGTCATTGTAATAATTTAGTCAAATATATTAGGTTAACATAATGCTGTCCTCACTACCATCATATCAAGCCTACATTTGCAGGGAGTTCTCCTTGTAAACAGTTTTACAACAGATTCCAATGTCATCATGAAAATAAAAGCATCAAAAGGGCTTTTAAACTGTCCAATATGAGCTCAGCTATTAAAAGCAGTTATTGGGAAGCCTAAATATTATGAACACACATGCACATTAAAAGTTATTACCCCAGTAATCCATTATGGCTGTCTTACATGGCAGAGCTTCTTATAAACTCAACCTGCAGGTTGACTTGGATGTGTGCCACTGTTTTGTTAACATACCTGTTACTGTTCATAGACTGACACAGACTTTAACTTGTACTTCAATTGCAACGAAGTTGTGTTGGCTAGAAGACTGTTTTAACAAATCGTAATTTTTCCAGAAAAAACTTTTTCTTTTTAAGCTGTAACATTCAATTGTCATTTATTTTAGCCAGGCCATGGCACGTCTGGATTTAAGGCCATTTTGGCTGCAAAAATGGCTGTTAAGCTACAGGGTGCTTGGCTCTCCTGAAAGAGACATGAGCTCCCTGGAAAACCTCATTTGAGAAATATATGGGGGGCTTAAAATATCACAGTTTTCAGCGGCACTGCATTTTGCTTTGTTTTTTTAAACAAATTTATACTTTATGCCTGTATATTCAGTTTCCTGACATAAATAATAAGCTAACTGTAAAGCACTTGTCAATGTTGCACGTTTATTCGTTTATTGTGGGTGGGTGCATTCATGTATGTATGTGCATGTGCACAGTATCGTCCCACCCCCCAAAAAGGGTGCTCCTCTGAAAACCATCCTTTTATTCAAACACTAGCTGTTAATAACAACATGTCATATATATAAATAAGTTTTTAGTTACTTATTTCTTTAGGCCATAAAAAGAGACAACCTGTTGGGCTTGCCTTCTCACAGATACACATTAGTACATGTGAACAGCTAATGGCTGTGAATGCAGATATGTCAAGGAAGTAGTGTCTCATCAAACATTATATGTTAGAAAGAGGTGGATCTTTCATGACTTGCCAAACTTTGATTTAGTCAATGTTTAAGTCAAACATGAATATGCTTTTTTTTGTACTGATAACAAAGATGTCGGAATATGATTGATTAATCTGTACTGCTAATATGAGATAAAAATCAAAACACTAGTGACTGGAAGGCTCTCTGTTAAAGCGTACAAAGGAGAGATAACAGGTTCAAGCTCTTGTATGATTCCACAGGTGAAAAATGTTTGGACTGGACAAACCTCTGCACCGTGTGCACCTGTCTGAGACCGAGGATTTACTCCCCGAAGACCTGTCACGCCCAGGAACTCACACAGCAAAGGTCATTATTTACTGAGCTAAGGCCGAGACAACATGGCTAATCGCTTCCGATGTGTGTGTGTGTGTGTGTGTGTGTGTGTGTGTGTGTGTGTGTGTGTGTGTGTGTGTGTGCATAATACCTTGCACTCAGTCAAAAAAATTCTGCTTTATGGCAAATCTACTAAAGTGTGTCTAATTACAGTTTCCACCTGCCTGCTGTTATGTTTGGTGTATGTGTGTTTTGGTTTGATCATAACATGTTCACACCGTAGCAAATTTGTGGAAAAAAGGCACCATGTGAGTTAAATTCTTATCTCAACTTGCATGTGGACAAATCAAAGACAGAGATGGGGGAAAATGCAATCACACACGCTTCACTGTGATCGTTTTTTTTTTCTAAGCTGCATGTAAAGCACCAGACATTCACACTAAAGTCTAGCTTTCTTTTTATTAATACCTAGGAAATTAATAGGATCAAATTCTGTTGTGGATGGGAGACAGGTGACTGTAGATGGTCTTTAGCAGTGTTTCTAAGAAATGACAGCAGAGGAGGTTAGGGCTGAGTATCATTTGTATTTTAATGATTCTGATTCTGCTTATCGATTTCTGTTCTTAACATTTCACATTTCCAATTCTTTGAGTGTCCTTCTGCATTCTTCACAGCAGAGATGTGTGAAATGCTAATGGATAAATATTATATATGAGCTAAGCTAACATTCACGCAAGATAACCACGGCAAATGTAGGCTCCTCTCTGGTTTCTTGAATACTTTGGGATTTATGTAAGCTATTTTATTGTAATGAAAAAGTATCCTGTCCATTTAACTCATTTTGTAGCATAGCATTGTAAATTAATAATAAACTATTTTTAGAATTGATTAATCAGTTTGAGTATTTTTTTAAGAGAAAAAGGTCAAAATTCATAAATGCCAGTTCAGCTTCTGGTTTTTTTTACTCCTCTATGACAGTAAACTGAATATCTCTGACATTTGACGACATAGCTTTGTGCTTTGGGAAACAGTGATCGAAGCTTTTCACCATTTTCTGCCTTTATAGCCCAAACAATAAATGAGTAATCAAGAAAATAATCAAAAGATTAACTGATAATGAAAATGATCATTAGTTACAGCCCTAATTGAGACTGAAGTTTCTTAATGACTCCTTTGGAATTGTAATTTCTGAATCTATTTCTTACTTGGTTGCCAAGTAAGATGAGAATGAACTGCCCTTGATTGTAAATGGAGGTACACTAACACGCTGGAATACAAGACATCCTCTTATTCTTGTTTGACACACAGAGGAAACTTCAGGTTAGCATGAAAGCAATTAGCCTCAAGGCTGCTGCTTTTGACTTGGCGTAATACACTGTGTAGAGGCAATTCAGTCACTTTGAATCGTTGCAGCTGCTTTACTTGCATATTATCTCCCACCGACGCGGCACCTCGGAAGGTGATAATTTAAACGTATGGAAGTATACTGCAATTATAGCAACTTACTGTAGAATCAAGCTGCTCAATGATCTGCTTCAACTTAAGCTCAAGCATCCTGCAGCCAAGATGTGTTGAGTGCTAAAACCTTCCCTTAAATGTGTGAGAACCACAGAAATGTATCAACAGAAAGAGCAACAACACTCAGTTAAGTGAGTGTAATCAATGCCTAAGTAGAGTAAATCCAACACTTAAATCAGCACACGATGCACTGGCAAAGGAATCATGCAGCAGTAACGGATTATCCCGTTTGAAATGAATAAGCCCCCATCAGAGAGCAACACATTTCGATGCATTAACTGTGATCTAGGAAACGGTTTGTGCTGTTATGTTTTACATTAGCTTGCTAACCCCCACGTTTCCACATAAGTGTGTGTGTATGCCTGATTGTCTGCGCACGCGTGTGTGTACTGTATGGGCATGTGCTTTTGCAAATTCATAAGCTTAACATCAAAGAGAGATCTGCCTTCACTCAACTACTCTACATGCGATGAAAACATAACAGATTTCTTTTGGCTTTAAAGACACACATTCCATCCCATCAAGCTTTTCACCAATACATCACTTCCAATGTTTCCTCATGAAGGCATATTTTGGCTATAAATTAATGTAATAATGGCAAAAATAAATCAGATCAATATGAAACTATCTGAATTCCAGAATATTCCTCAGTATGACTTGACTGCCTGGTCTGACAGAGTCTGAAAGGCTCAAGGCTGATGAGTTTACAACCTCTGCAGATGGAAGTGAGATCTGGCAGGGCTTGAACTCAAATATAACAGCCAAAAAACTACACTCTCCCCTCACATACCACTGCAGATCTAAGATCTGTCTCTGCATGTATCTTCTTATAACTGAAGCACAGAGAGCACAAGCATGTGTGTTTTGATGAATGACAGCAAGTGCATGAGTACATAGTTACTGTCTCATATCTCACCTAGGGCGGGATTTTTAAAAATGTTTGCAGGGGTGTTCAGGAAAGCAGCAGGAAAGCAGAATCTGAGAGTTTTGTGATGGTCAATTTAATTAAACAATTATGAAAGCTTTTTTTCCTATGGGATAACAGGCCAAAGGTGTCAGAGGCGAAAGGAGCAGCGCATGCTAATGTTCAATGTGCAAAAAATACAGCCGATTAAAAATCAGATTGTTTCACTTTTTCTCAGTGAAGAAGTCCTAACCTCTGTCAGTGAACAAACTAAGTTTGGGAAGTTTTGTGCACTTGCTTCCCCTCCAGCCTACATGTATTTTGACTGGACAAAATTGACACTGTCTTCCTTTGCGTTTCTGTTTCCGTTAAAGTCAGCAGTCAACAATGAGAGACTACTTTATAAGAACCAGAAACAGCTAATGTGATCTACAGAACAAGGTTTGGAAGACAATCAGGAAGCTGCTGGAAGTAACAAGTAAGTAAACTGTCCTCCAACTATACAGACACAAAATGGCTTTAAGATAAGGTAGGCAGATTACTTTTGGTGTCACTGGGCATATGTTCCATAATAACCTTTCAGCAATATGTGATTCAAGTGATCTGAGAGAGAAAACCAGACTTCTGTTTCTCCTGTTGGCTCTGTTTTCAGGCTTTAGAAGATTTAGCCCATGATAGGAAACTTTGGCAAATCACAGGTCAGTAAGATAGTTGATTATTGAAAAACATAAACATATGGCAACTTTGGAATGAGACTCAGCAGTCAATGATGTTTCTCCAGAATCACTTTCTGCCTCTTTAAGAAAATTGTGTTAGTTATGAAAATATAACTTACTCATTTGCAGAGGGCATGGGCATGTTAACATTTACTAATTAGCACTAAACAGACAGAACAATTAAGGATGATAGGAGTCAGTTTTGCAGGTATTTTGGTCAGAAGTCAATTTTTTTTAGATTTTTCTGTCCAGCCCTTTCTTCTGTGTGCTCAAATAACAGCTGAGTAACTTTTTAACATATTTTAATCATCTTCAAAATTTTGGTTTTCTTTTCAACACACACAAGCCGAGCAAAATAGCAGGTTCCTCCAGGTATCAAGTTTGCTAAACTGTCATTGGACAGGCCAATAACAGTTAATGTCAGTACAAGATTTCGGGGCTATCCATCCAGTCATCGACATTTCAGTCTGCACCAAAGTGGTAGACGTACTGGCAAACAGACAAAGACATTGCCATCTATATAATTATGCTAAAACCCCCATTTTATTCCAACAATACCTCAAGAAATTCCTGCAGTGTCTGTAATCATAAGCCAGAGTCAATCACTCAGAGAACATGCTAGCACTGATCCCACATTAAGAAACACTTGCAGAAGACTGTATCCATCACTCACACCACGCTGGGATCACAAGCACTTTGTCCAGCCTCGCCAAGGAGACAGCGTACATATTGTGTCCGGGGCCTTTAGTTTATCACGGCCCCGGGAGGATTAAATAATGTTACGAAATGAACTTTACTGCTCTGGCCCTTATACTGTCTCTCTGCTCCCTATCTCCTTTTCTCACACACACACACACTTGCTCACACATCATATGCCCTGCAAGTCTAACTGCATGTCAGCTATTTCTACATAATGGCATTTTCCACCTCACCACTTCACAGGATGGATTATCCCCGTAGGTGGGAAACGTGTAACAGTGAAAAGACACACACGGAGACACTCACACAGAGCTGCAATGTATGATAGCAGATGCCTTTTACATCTACAGGTAAAACACACACTAACAAATAAAAGCATCCATGCTCATATATACAGAGCACAGCCTACTGTCTTAATATCACCTCACATTTGCAGTCAGCCAACACAGACAAGTCTATGCAAGGGAGGAAGCAATCCACAATTAATTCTACATAGTTTGATCTCCTGACAACGCTCTTACAAACAACCTGGTATGTGCACTCATTATTCATAAATACACTGGAGCTGACAAGTGTAAAATGCCTGACATCCTGTTTTATGCTTTGGAGGTGTAAAATATTTGCATCAACTTGCAGAGAAGCAGAAAAGTTCCCATGAGACAAAGACACATATGCATGCAGGACATCTGCACTGCATTGACAGCGTGTCTATTTGTAAGTGCATGGTCCGAAACTGAGTGGAGTGGCACATTTCCAGCAGTTATCACATAAAGGCTATTCAGACAACAAGAAAAGACGCAAACAACAAGTACTAATATCAGATAAGCAATGCTGTTTAGGAAGAAATTGTACTGTGAAGAGCAGCAGTATAAAAGTGTTGGCCTTAATCCAGACACTTAGCCTGTAACAAAGGGTATCTGGGCAGTTAAGAATTCAAAACTACTCTGTAAAGCACCACATTAAAGTGCAGTTAAAGTAATGGGTTTTGACTATGGCCCTGAAATGGGCCCCACACGTTCTCACTTACCACTGCAGACAAGTGAATCACCATTATCTTTCCAATCCAGGTGACCTCTTGACGGTCGGCAGGGGAAAAATACCCCCTAAAATACACAAAAAGGCTTCATCCAAGTCAAAGCAAAAAAAAAGAACTGCTATTAAATTCCTGCAGAAGGAGTTATTAGAGATAATCGATTGAATGGTGCATGAGAATCAATGTGCGTATCTGTGCGAGTGAAAGAGGAGGTAGGTGTGTTAGGATGTGTGTAAGAGTAGATGAATGACTTGGTTTCCTGGGCTCTGCTGAGGCGCAGAAAAGTTTGGGAAGAGAGAGGGGTGGGTGGGGGTGAAGCTGCTGCAACCTGTTGCCTCAGAGAGAGAAGGAGAGGGAGTAATAGACAAAGAGGGAGACAGATAGAAAAGGAGAGGTGGGGGTAACCGATGAGCTTTGACCCCGTCAGGAATGCATTGCTACTGTTCTACAGTGCATGTGTGTGCATGTGTGTAGTGCACTGCGTGGAGGCGTAGACACAGACAGCTAAGCTTTTACCTCAGGGTAGCAGAATAAGCAGTTTAGTAAAATGATGTTAAGGACTTGGAGGTTAAGTCTGCCATCACCCACAATCACACTGTAAGCTGAATCTTAATGAATGTGAAAACACACTAAAAACTTTTTTGGCAACCCACAAAGTCAACCCTTGGACGACCTCTGCAAGAAGTGGCACAAATAATTAGCAAGATCTGACACCTCACCGACCCAGTCTTTTACAGCTTGTTTAATTTGTCTATGGCTGTTTCACTTGGCAATAAAATATTTTTCCTATTTAAAAAAAATATCACTGGCATGATTTAAACCAGTGGTTTTCATACTAGGGTCTGGGGACCAACAGGAGTCCTTGAGTGGGGTGTAGTTAGGGCTGGGTGTCATTCAGAAATTTTCGATACCAGTCCTGGTACCAATGTCTCGGCTTTCAACCTGTTCCTGAATTATACTTCTTGATACCAAATCCATTTTAAAGCTATTGCAAAGACTTTTTTAACTAATGGTCTAATGTTCATCTATTGTGTGTTTTATTGTGGGGGGTCCCTGACATGAAGAAGTCTGGGAACCCCTGATGTAAACTACATGCACACCCCACTTTTTACAGAATATTCTATTCATCCTAACAATAGATTATGTAACACCAAATAGGCAAAAATACCAAACATAGCCAAGGTCAAAAGAGTTGTGTTCCCCACATACCTCTGTATTCAAGGATTGTATACTCAACCAACCAAAATAGCTTGTAGAGCAAACACCTTCTCAAAGCAGAGAGGAGAGGACAGAGGATAAATCTGTCATGTTTTACAAGCCCCTCTCAGTTGGTGTGTGTGTGTGTCGAGGGGCACTGGGTCACCTTTAATGGTGGACCGCAGGAATGTGGTGGGCAGTTTAATAGGGTTTAGCCAGCTGTCAGTCTTGACATGCTATAACTCAGCGTACACAAACACACACAAATTGAATGAGGTGCACATCTATAGGTGCTGCAGAGATGTAAAAATACAACTATATATGCAAGGATGCTATTGTACTATATACTCAGGAGCATTCATTCTCACCTCTCTCAGGAACACAGAATGACGGTGGCTGCCAAAGTTTTCATTCATCTATATAGAATGAATGCAGCAGCGCAACCAGACAAACAAAGGTTGCAGAAATGCTGAAAAGCATGTAGATAATGATTCATCTACTGTACCTGCGTCTGTAAAAAGTGTTTATTCGCATTTGCAAGGTAGGTCTAATAGCAACAATAAAACCAGTAGCTAAATAGATAAATAAATAAAGTCTGGCCTCAAATACATCTGCAATAAATTGAAATGTCTTTTACCAGACAACCACATTTTCAGCCTCCTCTTGCAATGAGACATCGCAGGCTGATTGAACTTCAAAGAATAAGAAAGAAACTCAAGTCTGAATAATTCCCAGATGCCATGAAATCACACATACTGGAATAATTTCAATTCCCTACGAGGAGGCGCATGCTCTAAATGCAACTCTCCTGCAGAATGTTCCTCTCTAAATGTTCACTTTGCAGACTTATTGAAACAAAGCCAAGGTCTGGGGGCTACTTCTGCTTTCATCAGCATGCAAAGTGTCACACATAAATCTTATCTATTTGATATTATGGTGACTCGCTGTGAATGTTTCTACAGTAGTAACCACAGCAGTGCAGCGCAGAGCACTTGTGTGTGTGTGTGTGTGTGTGTGTCTGTGCATGCGTGATCCACAGACCTGCATCTTGTCTGGAGTTGATCTCACATATTACTGGACTGATCAGCCTAATTTTTATGCACAATTATGACAGTATGCTGAAGGACCTCTGTGACTCACATTTTTTGGAAAACCTTGAAAAACTTTTTTTTATGCCTCCATGCTGCCAACAGCCTCGGCCAGAGGAATAAAGTCTTCGGGTCATCCCACTTTTGTGAATGTGATATCTCAAGAACGTCTTGGGGGAATTCCTTCAGACTCAGTACAAGTGACCACCACAAAGATCAGGACCGTCCTGTTATTGTGATGGCGATATCTCAAGAACACTTGGAGGGAATTTCTTCAAACTTGGTTCAAGCATGCACTTGGACATAAAGATGAACTCATACACTAACTTATGACAAAATTACACATAAATATCTAGTAGGATATCTATCCAAAAGTCTAAGGTCAACGTCACTGTGACATCAGTCCTCCGTTCTCTGTAAAAATAAGTGAAGTAAAGACAGCATCTTTCTCACTGGAAATTACACACTGGAATCATTCACGTCAACATAGTGAAAAAAATACACTTCATACCTTTTATTACATTCCTTCAAAGTTACAGGTCAATATAGTGGCAACTTCCCTATTAAGATCTTTCAAATTCTTCACTACATACATTATATGAGTCCGGACAGACATGGTTGTAAAGTGTAACGTGAGTGGTTGGTGGAGGCGTACGACTGCAATGAAGTAATTCTATACTTTTACTGCTCTGTTTTATATGACTACTGACACTCTGCTTAACTGACTGTGATCAACAACTGTAAACCATCTTGACAATCTTGTTTCAGCTAGGGACAATGTACGTGGGGGTCATGTTAACTTTGCAAATATCCGCCAGTTGCATCTGGCGGTTGTGGAGGCATTGCAGCGATAAATACTGAAATAAATGTCTGTTAAGTCACTATCTATCACAGAATGAGGTAACACAATGGTTACTGAGCCTGTGGCCCACTGATTAAAGTACTGCAATATTTATGCAGTATCCTGGAAAAAATGCTGTATTAAGATACAGGTGATATAATCAGACATCCACATATCAATGCAGAATGCTAAATTGTTGTCAGACGACAGCTGATGTGTTCGCCAAGCAAGCAAACGCTGCAGCTTTGCATTAAAAGCATCTGACTGGCAAAATACAAGTTGACTTCTATTATTGAGTAATCACAGGTAATGGAATGTGTTTGTTAGTGAGGTTAGCACTTACTGTTTGTCAAAAATGTGTCTACAAAACAAGACAAGTCATTTTCAGCATTTTCTGACAGTGCTGAGAGTGAAATATTGCAGGCATTATTGGAACAAAAAGAAAATTACTGCCTGACTTCTCTGCTGAAACCACAATAGTTTGTTTTGCTGCCCCAGAATTACAGTCGCAAAATCAACCAGGACTAAAATCTTCGAGACTGCCACTTTAATTCACCCAACATGTGGTCATTTGTGTGACAGGTGGCTAGCTGATGTTGAGTAAAAGGTGGTATATTCTGGTTTGGCCTCAGGGATGTCTGAACTATGTGCTGTCCTGCCGCTGACCCTCAGTACAGGTTGAGGAAGTTCAGGAGTGTGCATCAATCAGGACCACTTTCACTGATCAGTCAAGGATGAGTGTCTCTATGCATATATCGCTGTACATCAGTACTAATGTGTAAAAGTGTGAAGAGAAGTTAAGAGTGTCAAAACTAATTTCGAGTCTGAGGATGTAACCTTAATGACTTCTTACCACACCTACATGTCACACTGTAAACGTTCAGCACATCACAGTCCTGATAGCTTCCCTGGCTCGATCACATCATGTGTGAAAGGGCCTAAATGTCTTTGAGCAGCAGGTGTGATTAGAAATAAAAGGTGTTGCGGACCTGTTGGGGGTATTCAGATGGGGAAGATTAACTAGCCTTGTCTCAGCTAATTGCACTCCTTCTCCAAGTGGGCCTAAATCCTCCCCAGTCACGAGAGGTGCCGGCGCAAAAGCGAGCTTTGATTAAATTCACGCTGTAGGCTAACCACAAAACAATCATGTGCATTTGGGAGTCAAGAGAAAGAAGAAAAGAAAGAAGATGAAGGAAAAAGAGGCAGGGAAAACAAGCAAAAGCACAGTAAATTAGCAAAGCCACTGGGAGTTTAGAGGGAAGGGTGTATGAGTCGGGTTATTATGGCTGAGCAGGTGAAGTGGGAGTAAATATGGAATAAAAAATGTGTGCGCACAGGTATGTGTAGACATGTGTGTGTGTGTGTGTGTGTGTGTGTGTGTGTGTGTGTGTGTGTGTGTGTGTGTGTGTGTGTGGTCGTCAGTCATTAGGAATCCCATGGGCTGGCCAAGTTTACTGACAGCCCAATAAAAACATCAATCACAGGTAATTACACAGTTATACAACAGCTTCTTCTAAGTGGGAATTAAACCTTCTTTGCCATCCTTGCAGATAGGAAAAAGGTAAAATAAAAAAAAAGAAACTATAATGTGACAGTTCCCTTTTCTTAAAAGCCATATCAATTCCATGACACTGCCAAGGCCACTGATAATGTACGCAATGGAGGTACAAGTGAGCATAATTACCTATTAATATTCTGTTTGGAAGAGTCTCGGTCATTCACCATTCATGCCTTGTGGCAGCTTCTCAAGGAGCTTCTACTTCTAATTTGATGAAATACAGATTTAATGCATTTCTGAAATCTTAATTTCTCCACCTCCTTTTTTCTGTGCTCCACTGGTTCCATCACAGAGGTTATGAGAATCAAACATTACTTTAGCCGCTGGTTGTAAGGCACTCGGTTAATTGTGCGATTTCTCACATGGCACTTTAATTATGTAAAGTTGAGGCTTTCAGTTGAAATTCAGAATTGATTATTTCTTCGTACAGTGTTCTGTATAATTGGGGGTTTTATTACAGTAATATCATTAGTTTGAGCTCAAACTGAGATGGTGGAGTGTTTCTGGCTGAAAGGTATTAGTAATGCGAAGCTGAACTTTGACCACCTACACTTTGAAACATTTTACAATTAAACTTTCAGAATTAGGACATGTCACCTGCTGCTGCAGCGTGAAATCAGCCTCAGAGGCTTGTTTTCCCATGCTGCTATTTCATTTGCGCTCCTGCCTCCCTTTTGTGTGGCATCAATGTAACTATTGATAGACTGACAGCATGAGCTGCATGTCAGACAGATTTGATGCTTGTATCAGTTTCTATTTAATGCTGTCAGTGTTGGCACATTTGTTAGAGTTTCACACCAGGAAGATGGGCAGTCGTTCTCTGGCCGGAGGCTAATGCAGTTCTGACTCACATCCATAAACCATACAAGCTGGGCAGGGTGCCCACTGCTGCCAACTACAAAAGGTCTGCTCTGTGCCAAGCCTTTTAGCAGTACAAACATACGCACAAACACATGCACGCATGCACACACACACACACATACACACACAGCAGACAGACAGGATAAGCCACAGCGTGCACAAAACAGAAACAGACAAAAGCACATGCACACATACATCCATACCCCTTGGTGTATATACACCCAGCGCTTGCCTCTTACAGACAGTTTTTGTCATGATAAATTCATTTCATAAACCATGCGACTTCCCGTCTCCGGCTGAGATACGAGCTGTCATGGCAACAGAAGAAAACAGCGGTTGCAGCATGAGGGCTGGTTTGTTGGGACAAGCTGCACCAGAGCAGAGAATAGAGATGCAGCAGAAGTCTGGGCTGAAAGAATTAGTCATGAGTGTGTGTCCAATTACCACTCTGAAGCTGACAAAGGATATCAAAATAATGAACAAAACCAGTTCTCTTCACTGTGCGTAAGGAGACACAGTGTCACAGCAAATCCACTATTCGACATGAAGAGAAAACTAGAGATACATAAGTAGAAATGTGAGTCAATAACCTCACAGAAATAAGAGCCTGGATTTTATTTTAACATAACAAAAAAGCTTCTTTTCATGTTTGCAAATTGAAGATTAAAATCTGTGATTAAGAGCATCAGCTCGCACAAATTATATGTTATTCAGCTGTACTACATAATGTCATGATTATACATTTTACACTGAAATGTTAGGCAGCAATTATGTTAATTATAGCCACATGGAATTATGACTGGATGACTTAAAAAAGGCCAGCGTCAGTTAAAATGCTGCAACTGTATATCATGTAGTTTATACTGTACATTTCATCATGAATACACTGTAGCCAGGGATGTTGCAGCTGTTTTGTCACAATATTAACACAAAATTGGGATGGTTTTAATGGAACAGTTTTAAAAAGGATAAAATCATACTTGGAGGACAGTGACTGCTTAGTACTTTTACAATTCCCTTGACCCATGTTGTCCCTCAAGGGTCAGTTCTAGTCCTGCTTCTGTTTAGCCTGTACACTGGGCTTCATCATTCATAACAACAACCTCACTGATCATAATTACATGACAGATGACCCCAATTTATTTAGCTCTCTCTAATCAAACGAGCATGGTCCTATTGACACATTATGCTAAACCATTGTGCAAATAAATACACAGGATCAAACAGTCCATTGTAATAATAAAGGCATGCCTTTGTGTCTCAGGAGGAGAGAGAGGAGAGACATGCATGTGGGATTTTTAGGAACTAGACGAGCACTGAAGGTCAGAGGGCAGCAGCTGTCCATGCTTGCCTTTTGGACCTTTCAGAGACCACAGAGACGGAGACAGAGGGACACGGGGAATGAGGTCAAAAGAAGAGATATGGGACTGAGCGACTTTTTTTTTCAATTCGTCAGGGGTAGACAGACAAATGTTTCTGCCTGCATGACTGTGTCTGTCACTCAGACAGAAAGTGTACTACTGATGGAAGTGTTGTAATAACCTTCACAGCTCAATGCAGAGGAAGAATCTTGAACAATCAAGTTGCATGAAGTCATGCTTTGAAACATACCTCTGTATACTCCACAGGTTTTGACTGAACTTGTTGAAGCAGTGTCAGTAGAGAATTTTAACTCTGCATATATGATGCTGCTGCTCAAGGGGAAACCAAAAACCCTTACAAAGTTTGAAGATTAACACTGTGGTGTGTGTGTGTGTGTACCTTCATTGATTTATCCAACTGTTTAGTTATTTTGCATGATTTATCAGCCAGGATGCCTGCATGCTGCACTCCATCCCACAGACTTGTGCAGACTCCTCTCACTTGGCAGTCCAAACTTTTGGCTGCAAAACAGAAACAGCAGAGAGGTTAAGCTACTGACTTGTAAATCCAGGTGTTTCTGTGAAAATGATACTGCTAGGTAAAAGCATGGGGAATTTACACCAAACTCTGCCAATTAAATTCGACCTCATCTCAAAAAGTAGAGGGGTAAAGTAGACGGGATTGACAGTGTGTGGAGGTGAATGCTTAAAACAGGCAACCTCTGCACAACCCATCTGGCAGAAAATTACAGAAAACTTTTTTTGTGGAAATTGTTGAATACTCACTAACTGAATTTAGCATTTATGATTATGTTGATAAACATAAATAAGCATAAAATTTTAGAAAATCGGTGCAGATCTGTATCTTAAACAGCTCACATTTTTGTCATCCAGCTAATCCAGGCTGTTTGTATTGATCCGTCGTAAAAACTCACATTATTTATTGAAACCAAAGGCAGTTCAGTTATAAAGGTTATTGCATTAAAGGATTTTGCTGCAAGACTTATGATTTGGTGCTTTTTTCTGCACAGCTACACCTAATCCAGCTTTAGTGAGCAGAGCAGAACTGGATTTATCTGAGTTCACAGAGCAGGACTGTGAAGGACAGTACAGAGTTTATTCAGGTATACCATATAGTCAGTATCAGTACTGGAATAGAGCGATTTTTACAATGAAAGTAGCCCGAAATGTAACTTTTAGAATGTATTTGAATGAAAGCAGAGCAACATTTTTCCGTATATACTGAATGAGACTGGCTGCATGTGAATATCACGTGAGTTCATACTTTGATGATCAAAACCACAAGGTTATGCTAGCCTTATAGGATAAGACCGGTAATATTCTACATTTATGTAACTGTCAGCAACCCCCATTAAAAGCTCAATACTTTGTGACTTTCCTACCCTGCAGCTACCTGCTCCACACCCACTGGTTTACTACTACTGCAAACATAATCTTTTAAACTGTTCACAAATATGTACCTTCATTTACTTTAATTTCCAAAAACAGCTGGGTGCTAGTTTTTGCCAAATACTTCTCAAACAGGAGTAAACTGTGCATTTGTTTGGGACTATTTGCACTGATGGATTAATACAAACTGGTACACTTTTAATCTTATTCAACTCCACGGGGACAGATGATGCTTTTCAGATTATGTAGTTTTAAAGCTAGAATGAAGATACTGGTATCACATACCAGAAAGTCTCTCATGAAACTTCACATAACCACAAACTAGAGACCTGGGGTATTCAGAGGGTGTAAGGCCAATTCTAATTCATCATATACTTCAATCCTAAAGTTCCAGGCTTCTTATTCCCTCTTAACTTTCAAAATGTGAATAGGCACACTATTTATTATAAATTTATGGCTAGAAAAACTTGACATACAGTGCTAGGCATCTTAAATTATTCTTCAGGTCCACAGCTTTTAGATAATGTACACCACCTGTATGTGGCGCATAGTGTTGACCTGCTATCTTCCTCTAAAGACTCCAGTCACCCCCCAAAAAAGAGAAAAATAAGTATATGGTAAGGAGGAGGGGACTGGAAGAGATGTTTGGTCTTTTGTGGGATTTGTTGATAATAAGAAAAACAGAATATGTATGTGTTTTTTGCCTGATATTCAGAATATGTTGTTTCTTCATGGGCAAGAGTTTAGCATGCATTCACCCGCTCCTGACTTCGACCTTAACCAGGATATGAGCTCATATCTGAGGACTGTAATATAAATGCACTCCCTCCATCAGTCAGGCAGTGAACTCAGTGGAATGTGTCTTCTTGTGTTGTACAATATTGCATGTTGGCCGTGGCTGAGAGATGACACACACACACACACAGACACGCGCGCACACACAAGCAGAGACAAGTCTGCTGTATGTCTGCTGAGAGCAGGTCACTGGAGCTCTGCGGCAGCACTCAATGGAATGGAAAATGGCCGGGGGGGGCGGACTGCCGCTATGAAAGCTGCTGCTTCATGTGCATTATACTAAAGTAAGTGTTCGCATAAAAATTCAGCAAAGTTTTTTTGCATATAAACATGACAGCCAACAGAGAGGTAGAGAGGTAAATGCGGTTCAACAACGCAGAAAAAAAAGAAGGTAGCATAATTCCTAACATTATCTATGACTTGCTGTGCGTCGTCATTAACTGCAGGTAGTGTTGCCATTTACTGACCTTTACAATGTTTGGATTTTATGGAAACCAAAACAAAATTAAGGTAAACAAAAAGGCACGCACCAGTGTGGACAGTCTCTACACTTTGAAATAAGGGTTCCAAAAGGGTTCTTCCTGAGGGGCCGAGGATCTACCCAGAAACATTTGCTTCTGAAGAATCCCTCTTTTGAAGAAGGGGTTCATCAAGACTTCTAAGGCCATTAAGAACACTCTTCATCCAAAGAACCCTATTTGAAAGAAAGAGTTCTTCAAGGATTGCTGAAACCCTTGAAGAACTCCTTTGTCAAGGGTTCTTGGTAGTACTTTCTGGCTGGTTTCTAGATAAAAACCCTTGTATACAAAACAGTTCACTGTAGAACCCCCTGGGTGGGTAGATGAAAACATTAGAATATGAAAGGGTTCTTAATAGAACCTCCTCAGTGGGTTCGTGTTAGCACCCATAGAGGGTGGAAAGAAGACAGAGCTCCCCAGAGAGGGTTCTGGGTGGAACCATCTCTGCTCTCTGTCTGTGAGAGCTAGGAAAAAACACTTGGAATATAAGAGGGCTCTTGGTGGAACCTAGTGGGTGGGTTCTAGATGAAATCCTTGGAATGTAAGAGGATTCTTGTTAGACCCCCCTGGGTGGGCTCTTGTTAGCACCTTTAAAAGATGGAAAGCTTCTGGATAGAATCCCCCAGAGAGGGTTCAAGGTGGAACCATTGCACAAAAGAAGGGCTCTTCTTTAGAACCCCTTGCCTGTGTCAGGTAAAACACTCAGAATGTAAAGGGGTTCTCAGTAGAACCGTCCTAAGGTTTCTAAGAGTGTACATCACATTATGCTCACTGAACTCTGCAAACCCTGTCTTGCCAGGAGTAAATAGATCACAAATTCATTAGAGCTCGAACATATGGTGGGGTGAAGGATTTCAAAGCAGGGACACCTGGGGGTTTTCACAACCGTCACATAACCTTTGTCCTCATAATCCACCTCTGCCTCTCCTCCCTCTGCTGTAATCGTCTCTTTTGACTCTTCTCCGCCATCATGTGCCCTTTGAAATGTCCCGCTTTGATCTAATTTAATATGCATGGCGCAGTTGGGGGGGACAAGGACGGTAATTTGTTGCGTAGTCGGAGGCTCTTCCTCTTTTCCGCGGTGGCTATGAAGAGGAAATATTCAACAGATCACTCAATTTGATGGGAAGTGGACTGTGGGTGTAGAAGGCAACAACTTTTGGGAAATGAGAGGCAGTGAAAGCAGGAGATACAGTGACAAAGGAAGGAGAAAGGGTGATGAGAAAAACACAGAGAGGCTGGAGTGACACGGAAATGGAGTAGGCTTGAGGAAAATAGCTGGAGAGTAATGATTTCTGAATGACAGCATGAAACACAAAGCCCCTGAACAGAGTGAAAAGGCAGAACAGAAGAGAGAGAAAGAATGACCATGCTCTCAGAAATAAAGGTTCTAAAAGGGTTCTTCCTGAAGGGCTGAGGTTCTACCTAGAGCCACTTCAAGTAAAGGGTTTGTAAAGGGTTCATTGTAAGACTAAGGGTTCCATTATCAATCCGGTTCATTCAAAGAACCATTTTTCTTCAACAATCCTTGAAGAACTCTTTCCTCTAAAAAGGGTTTGTCATAAGTTTTTTATAAAGATAAAAACCTGTGGAACATAAAACGGTTCATGGTAGAAATCCCAGAGTGTGTTCTAAATAAAACCTGTGGAATTAAAAGACTTATGTGAGTAGGTGCTTGTTAACACCCTTAGAAGTTGGAGAGGTTCTGGATAGAACCCCAAGAGAGGCTTCTGGGTGGAACCAGTACAAGATAAAGGCTTTCCCTCTCATAGGCGGTTCTGGGTGGAACCTTTCACAGGTGGTTGTAGGTATAATCCTTTATGTTGGGTTCTAGGTAGAACTCTAAAAGGGTTCCAAGTGGAACCTTTATAAAAGAGGAACCAAAAATGATTCTCCAAAGGGGACAAGCTGAAGATTGCTTTATGGTTCTAGCTAGATTTTTCTGTTTTTAACTAAGAGTGCAAAGCAGAAAGGTTATTGCCAACACATGGTTTATCTGCAGCGTGGTCACAGTTCAGCAGCTCTCATGGGTGGGAGATGGAGAAATGAAGTGATGGAGACAACATGTAGAGGAGGAGGAGCGGAGGAC
This sequence comes from Lutjanus erythropterus, assembly GCF_056507025.1. NCBI lineage: Eukaryota > Metazoa > Chordata > Actinopteri > Lutjaniformes > Lutjanidae > Lutjanus > Lutjanus erythropterus. The sequence goes on along the minus strand of NC_139338.1, from coordinate 18,442,179 downwards.
TGAGGAGAGGAACATCTGCACAAAGAGAGAAACACATGGAGATGGAGGAGGAGGAGGAGGAGGAGGAGAGAAAAGGGGCGAAACAGCCAGAGAGACAATAGCAAAGGTGAAAAAGAGAGATGGGGGTGGGTAGTGTTTGGGGGCGACGAGATAAAAAGGTTTATGAAAACTGCTGTCATCACCCTTTGGAGAGCCGACTTTGAAGCAAAGGTCAAAAGTAGTATGATCAAAGGTCAAAACCCTTAAAAATCAAAGAAAAGATCAAATAATTGTATACACTTGCACATCGAAACTCGCTCTCTCTCACACACACACAGATACACACAGACTGAAATCCCACATGACCATAGAAACCCACAAATAGACTCAAACTACCTCCTCTTCCTTCCCCTCCTCAGCCCAGCTGGAGCTCTTCTACCCCGAGGCGGCCATTCCCTGGCTCCCAGGTGAGGTCAGCCCACCCTGGAGGGGGCAGTATTGTTCCAGTAAGGGTATTTGTCTGGGCATGTCCAACTCCACCTAGTGAGATACATCTCCCTCCACCTGACCCACAGCCTGAGGGGACAAGCCAGATGTGGCATGACAGGGAAAAAGACAGACGCATATATGTCCGTGCGTGAGTGTGCTTCTTTCTTCTCTGTCCAGTTACATCTTCTTTCTTTTGACTTTTTTTTGGGACATTATTGCTGGGCTGGCTTGTCACATCTTATGTGTGCAAGCTAGCTAACAACAGCTGAAAGATTTCAGAACTGAAAAATCCTGTTATGTAATTTGGAGACTTAGGTTGTGTTCTTATGTAAGTAACACTCTGAAACATTTGTTTCGACTCCAGGCAAGTGTCTTTGATGTAGCAAAAATAAAACACTGAGTCAAAACATTATCAGCAAAGTTCTGTGAAACTAACTTTTGGTGTCATGATATGATATGATGTACAGAATTAGCAGATGAGATTCACTGAGCTCTTGGAGGAAAGAATCCCATATAGAGTCAGCCTATATTTAAAAATTAATACTCCGGACACACAGCACAAATCAAAAATGAAATAAAAAAATTCAAACTGTTTTCAGAAATCATGGATGTCATGGCATGGATGGATAAAACGACGAATAAGACGAGGGTTTGGAAAAAAGGTAAAGGTTAGAAGAAGTTAGATAATTATACTGCTTATAGACTTTTTTTTCACAGCAGCCATATCGATATGAAATAATAGGGTACACAGTGATACTAATTGCTAATAATTAAGGTCCCATTCCATTTAGTGTAGCAGAGCCTTTCCAGTGAGCCAACACGGACAATAGCACCACCCTGACTCTGTTTGATCTGATTGGAACAGAATCGGACACACCTGTGTTTACTCTACTTTTTTACTTTAAAATGGTTGCTGTGAACAAAGTCTATTGGAATCAGCAGCTGACAGATTTTTGAGTACTCTTGTTATAGTTGTTATTTAGTGACTTGTGCATATGAAAATGCTGCTCTTTCTCTGCTAAATAGGCAAAATGAGGATGAAAACAGTTGCCAAGAGTGTGTCACTTTTAAAAAAAACAATTATACAGTAAAAGACCTTAGCAAACTGTTTAGTTTGCTTGCCCTTGCACCCAGAAGGAAGTCTCTGAATCACAATGACAGACAGTCATCAGGCAACATTCCAATCAGATAAAGAGGGTGAAAAATAGAAGTAACATCTGATCATGTCTGAAAGTTTTCAACACTAGTGCCAATACAACACAGGAACTGAGTTTTGGCACAGAAACAAGAAATACTTATTTCTTACTTTGCTGAATATAAGCATCTCATTTCTTACAACAGAAGAAGCCAAAGTTTAATGTTAACTGCCCACACAATTCAAACACTCAGCCCAAACAATACAGGTGGCCAAATTATGAATATAAACGAAAAACTATATGATTAAATAATTTAACATTTTAGGAAACCCACCTATTTTGCTTTCTTATTGAGAGTTACTGAAGATTCTGGTCTGGTTTTGTAGCTGACGTAGTATGGACCAATCACATTTGACCAGGCTTTGGTTGCAATCTCGGAACCCTCCAGCTACTGTTTGATTGCGATTTAGCTTTTACTTATTACTTTTTAGAACTTATCTGCAGTTATATGCAGACATCTGTTTATAGAGGTTAGCCTGCAACTTTTATTCTTTCCTCTCAAGTTGCTCACTGGGCTGTAAACAATGACACAGAAGAAGAAGAAGTCTGAGCCAGGATATCCGCTGGCTACACTGGGAGCTCCCAAACATTGGCCGTTGCTCCCAGAGGCTAAATTGTTGTAGGACCACAGCTGATAGGTCCACAGATTGATGTCTCTAAAGCTGACTAATTAACAAGCCAAGTTAACTCTTAAGGATAATATATATCCAAGTTTTTGTGTTTGCAACGTCAAGACAATCACAATATGACCAATTACAGCATAAATAATGTGTAAAAGAATGAGGGCCAAGTATGTGTTTGCTCTCTGAGTCATCCTGCCTCCGCTCTCTATATCTGTATATTGATGAATGGCGAGTTCCTTAGTATGCGCTGTGTATTGATTATTGCAATTACACACTATTACGGTTCTATTATCCGCACTGACTGTCTTTAATTACACTAGAGAGCAAGAGGAAGAGTGAAGTAGGAGGAGGGAGAGGGAGACAGTGAGCGTGAGAGAGAGACACTATACAGATAGATAGATGAAGCGAGACACTGCACCCAACTAATTAAAACAGAAACTTTTTGTTTCAGCAAGTTGACAAGGAATGAATCTGGCAGGGAATTAATCTGTCCGCAGGGAACACAGTGAGGAGTTATACACACATACACACACACATATATAGGGAGGTGCAGTGCAGAGTGCCGTTGCCATAGTTACTGAGTGTGGCGCCACATCATGCGGCAGAGTTAATGCAGAGGTGTGTGTGTGTGTCGGGTGTGTGTGTGCGTGTCTTATTTAAGCTTTCATTATATCACCACCCTGACCTATTCCAACATCCTCTACACAAGCACAGAAGGAGAAAGGTTGCAGAGATAAATCCAGAGTGTTCCTGTTGAAACAGCCACGTCTCCGCCATTGGAAACAGCTTCCAATCTGTAGCTCTCTCACCCTCGAGGTGAAGCATCATTTATGCTTATGCTAGGTGATGACACACTGAAAGGAAACATTTGACAAGGAAAGATGCACTTCAAGCCAAGCCCTAAAGAAAGCATTGCTTTGACTAGTTATATAGTGTTAACTACACCATTAACCCGGTCTTGTGTTTGCTCATGTAGAATCAATCCAACTAGTGTATCTGTGTTTAAAAGCATGAGTTTGTAGAGCTGAGAGGGAAGTAGTATTAATATCCTTTAGCTGAGTAGAAGTAGCAATGCTACACTGTTAAAATATAAAACAGTAAATTTACTCAAGTGAAAGAACAAATAGCAAAATGAGCCAAAGTATCAAATGTAAGGTTCTCATTGCATAAAATAGTCTCTTCTAAAGGGTTACTGTATATTATGAGACAATTTATTATTGGATTGAGAGAACTGATCAATTAATCAATATATAATCAGCATTATTAGCACAAGTGCGTAGGGTTTAGTGGCATCTAGCTCTGAAGTTGTAGTTGCAAACACCTCGCCTTACTGAGCGTGTAAGAGAGCCCACGGTGGCCCTGAAAGGTGCAAAGTCTAGAGGCAGTGTTTCGTTTGCCCTCTCTGGGCTACTGTAGAAACATGGTTGTGCAACATGGTGGTGTATTTTATTTCTGCCATGTTCTGCCCATAGATCCCTGTAAATCTTACACACTGGATCTTGAATAATTAGAGTATCTAGTCACCAGCCATCATGTAAAAACAGATTAGGAGTATTTGTTCTTAGATACTGCTAATGTTTCACTCTGAAATGAAGCAGCAGAAGTAGAAATCCAAGTACAAAGTAGCAGCAAATATAAATACTCAAGCAAAGAACAAATGCCTTGAAACTGCACTTCAGTACAGTTCTTGAGTAAAGACTCTAACTTTCCATCACCGTGAGTGAGCCGCAAAAAGAATGAAACGGAGGTAAAAGCAAGGTAAGTCATCCATGCTACTCAGTTGCTACATGCAGTTCTTCGGCAAAGGTACGGTAATCAAAACAGCAAGTACAGCACAAATCCAAAACACGTGGCACCTGTCTGCACTCATTGTCTTTTACCAAAACAATCTGTCTGTTCAAGGAAATGTTGGGCCACATCTGAGCAAAAATAAGCTTACAATAGCACCATTTCTCAATGCCGAGTGGTTATCCATTCACTCTGTATTTCAAAACCACCTGTGCTTTCTTTAGATAGAGAAAACAGGTATTTTGAAGAAAGACACACACACAAAAAAAGAAAAAAAAATGTTGCTATGAGCGCCGGGGATCATCAAAGATGGTTTCATCTCTGTAGGAAGGGTGTGTGTGTGTGTGTTTGAGTTTAAAATGGGTAGGTGTGTCCCCGCTCCTCCCTCAAACTCCACATGTGCGTTTACAGCTACGCCTGTAACATGTTATTGTACTTTCACTGACTATTTTCCAAGTCTATTCTCAGCCTCATAACCCTTCTCCTCTCCTCCTGCCTTTTCACAAGACATTTTAAAAGGAAAACCCACAGTAAGAGAAACTAGCTGTAACCGCTGGCCCCGTATCTCGTAACAAATCACTGTCGCTGTAAAGTAGGGGTATAATTGAAAGTTGTTTGAAATACTGTGGCAGCTCAAAAGGCTCGCTGATGGCTGTGTCAACCTGGTCTGAAGGCATGGAGTCCGACAAAGAGCACAGGAACAGGAAAGTATGGCTTTTGTCAAACTGGGCAGAGAGAATGGAGAAATTAAGCTCAAAGCAACTGCAGCACCAGTGGCAGCTCTGATTGTTTTTTTTGTTTTTTTTAAAAAAACAGTTAAAACAACACAGATTATTTTTTTCAACTATCTCTGAATGACAGCAGGTTCATCCAGAGCTATCCTGTGTTGGCACAGTGAAATGGAGGGTGGAAATAGCTCTGGCAATGTAAGAGCATCACTATAATAAACTGAAGCTGACTGCTGAATATGACTGAATACATTAGCTGCCTTACTAAAGTATAAACTAGTATTTGATTTGTTCTTTAAAATCACACTTACTTAATATACTTATGATTCTTTGTGACATTTATATGTGAACAGTTTACAAATATTAAACAGAAATTAAGTGTCACAATAAGAAACAAGACTCTGTCCAGCATCATTCCCTCGTTCACTGCTCTCTCTCATAGACACTCAGTAGTATATATACTCTATAGTGAGCAGTAAACTAAGACCTATAAATATACATTTTGAGTCCTTACTGACAAGTGTAGCGTCCTACAACTTCAATTTCCTGTATACCATATAGTACGGTACAATATCCTGTATTATAACATTGTATAGTGGCATAGTATAGTACAGTTTATAGTACAGTAAGGTACAGTTTAGAGCAGTAAAATAAAGTTTAGAGTAGCACAATATAGTATAGCACAGTTGTACACAAGTGTAGTATCACACAGAAAAGTATAGTATAGTACAGTCAAGTATATAGTACAGTTAACAGTACCATATTGTATACAGTTCAATTGAGTTTAGTACAGTATTGTACATTTTAGAGTATAACCAAACAGTAGAGTATAAAGTACAGCTTATAGCACTATAGTATAGTATATATATATATATGTATATATAAGTGTAGTGAAGTACCATATAGATTGGTATATAGTACACTTTATAGTACCATATACAGTAGTATACAGTTCACTTGAGCATAGTTTAGAGTATTACCTATAGTATAGTACAGTTTAATATTGTATAGTACAGTGCAGAGCGGTACAATATAGTATCATATAGTATAGCATAGTATAGTCTAGTCTACTACAGTAAAGGATAGTTTAGAGATGTACCATATAGTGTAGTACATACACTGTATAGAACAATGTAGCAGGGTTTAGTATAGTAGAGTATATTTTTAAAATCTGACACTATGAAACTGTTCAAAAAGACTGATTCATGTTTTTGGCATACATTTCCCAGATGGGAATTAAACCTCTGAGTCTTACAGTGTTTTTCTGTCCTCTTTTGATTCACACAGGAATATGACTCCATATACCATCCAGTATTATAACCAAAGGTGATATCTGCTCAGTCAGTCTAACTAACCTCGTGCTGTTTCCAATTTCTGTTATTTCTTACCAACATCCTCTCTGGAATGAAAATACAGATTAATGCTCTTTGCCACCATAGCTCAAGTCTTACAAATATCATACAAAATTAATTCCTAATATTGGGCACATGAGCTTTGTGAAAATTGATAACGTGCTTCTGCATATGTCCCATAACAACTCTTTCCTGCAGCCATAAATCTTAGATTCAAGCAAGTCTTTGTTTCTCCCAGAAAATGTGCTCTCCTTTTCTCTTTGGTGAAAAGTGTTGCTGTCTTGAGGAGTTATGTCTAGATGAAAATGTGTGACATGTTTATTTTTCAGCAGCTGGTGAAGTGAGGGAAGACGAGTTGTTCGGTAGACAGCGTGGTGCTTTGTACGTGCATACTGTATGCTGTTTAAAGTTTCTTTGTTATAAATGATGCCTTGCATTGGTTTATGATGCAAAGAAAACAGCATGGAGAGAGAAACATTGCTGTGTGTTGTTTTATCCAGTTAGCGAACAGAATAGACTGCAGTAGTCATTAAATCTAACACTGCAAACAGGTAGGCGCCAGTACAAAGATGGACAGTACAGACGCAGATGCATGAAAAACAGACTGACAAGCAGAGTCAGAAACATGTATTCAGGTTGATCATCTGAGGGTTAATATGATTACACACCGAGAGAGACAAGAAGCAAATGTTTCCAGTAAGTCATCTCATGTGGCAGAGACCGGGGGCAATTATGACACTCAGCTGCTCCAATCACACAAGCTAGAGTGATGACACTAACTCTGCACATGCTCAGTAGGATCTTCTGTGCCTGGTGAAAAGGAGCAGGATCATTTCAGGTACGAAAGTCAGTTTTTGGATTTATTTTCCTTCTGCTGTCTAATGTAGAGATGACTGCAAATCATATTCCACGCCCCACCTGCAGCGGCTCTACACCTCGCAATTTGGGAACCTCTGGTGTAAATAAACAGTAGTATGAATCTTTTCAGATGCACCGCTCAGAGCATATAGCGTCACTTCCAAAGAAACTCCTTGCCTGTTGGAAAGACATAACCATGGTAACCTGAGTTAACAATGAAGTAAATGAAAAATATATTACGCCTGGTAGAGTGAAACCATATTTACTTATTCAAATCAAAGCTATATTGACGTTACACCAGAGCTGCCTTTGTCTATGTTGTTATTGTTTTCATTACTACTGCACTGCATTGTGGGATATTTATGCTGGCGTAGTGTCCAGTGCTTGCATACTATAATATTTCTGACATACTACTGGTTAACCAACTAAACAGCACATTGGTATGGATTTTCAGACACTGCAGTACTTTCCCTTTAAATCCATACGATACTGATCATCTAAAATAATTTGAACTAAATACAAATTTAAAAAGTTTGTGGAAATGCATTTTTCAGATGATCGGTGGCGCTGCAAATGGTTTGTCTGTCTCACTATGTCAGCAAAAAATTCAAAAGGATTGTGACAAATATATGTTTCTTATATAAAACGATTACTAGTACAACTGGAACGATTCAAGTTGTCTGTGAGTTATGAAAGAAAATGTTCAAAAAAAAGAAAAAAAAAAGTTACAATTGCCCCAGGTCTCACCTACCTCATGTTAAACAGACTTAAAGGCTTTTGCAAACCTTCATTGTTGTATCTTGTGTAGTGTTAATGCACAGGAGGGCAACACGTTAGACCATGATAAGCTGGAGTTAGGGGTGCAGACTGCAGTGTAAGTAGGTTAGACCTCAGGGGCCCTAAAGACACTGTCTGGTTTCAAACTGCCAAAGAATTATGACAGTGTTGCAACATCTGCTGCCTGAGAGGAAGACAGGCAGTGATGGATGGCCAGGTGTGTTCTGTGTGTGTGTGTGTGTGTGTGTGTGTGTGTGTGTGTGTGTGTGTGTGTTTGTGTGTGCAGAAGCGCCGCATGCACATGTACAGCTCAGAAATCAGGACATGCATACTGTATGTGCACATTCACCCGCACCGACAAGCAGACTGGCTGCTAAATAAGCAATGCATACGTCTATGACAGATGACAATTTCAATTTACAATGAATCAAAAACGAGCACTGAAAAATTCACAAATGCACTATTCTGCATGGCTGTGTGCAACACACACACACACACACACACACGCAAACTGACAAAAACACACTAACTTGTTTGTGATGGCTCACTGTTTAATACCTGTCAACAACTTCCATATGAATGTGTTTCCAGTTGAATAAATAATCCCATCAGAAGAGATAAAGATTAATGATGTATTTATCATCCAATGACAAGAGCTCTACGCTGCACATAAAAGATCAGCATCTAGATGTCAATGGCAAATCCTATTTGATGAGATTACTGAACAGTAGGAAATATAATGCCACTTCATTGTCAGGAAAATTAATGCTACATTCATAAAACGTTGTGTATACTATATACTTTGCAGATATGATCTTTTACATGTTGAACAGGTACTGTTTTAGTCATAACACATCAATAAGTAAAGACAAAAAGAGCTGTTTTCTTCAACACACTACTATAATTATCATGACATGCTTATTAATCTGTGTGAGCCTGAATCGTAATGTGTATCAACACTGTATACTTTTAGGCCAGTAATTCTACAAAGAGGTAAAGAACAACTTTGCCTATAAATATACTGTAGTCACCTTATACATGGTCATTAACACCATCACTGTCATGGATACAGTATATAGCAGACATGCTGTGGCACGGATACCACTTGTCAGGAAAAGGCAAGTGCTGACAGTGAAATCTAACCTCAAATGTTTGGCTTGGGCGTATCACATCACAATGTAATCTGTGTAGTTTGTCGTAAGATAGCAACAAACGTGTGGTTTTGCGGTTGACTGTTTACTTTTGCAGGTACAGATTTTTTTTATGTTCTTTTGATTTAACATTCCAATCTCATATTTTAAAGGGATAATTTGGGCTTGTGGGGTTGTACGTGGTACTTATCCATAGTCAGTGTATTACCTACAGTAGATGGTGGTTGATACATCATCAGGTGTACCTGTGTAAGAAGCTAAGCAATGTGCTGCCATGGACAGGGTCAGCAGCAAAACGTGTTTTACTCACCTAAAAAAAAGTCCCACTTTAAAAAAAAGAAAAGTAATTTTACCTCACAGAACACAGGATTTGCTGGTCTACTGCTGCCTCGGTCTGTGACTTTGGTGTTTTAAAGGGTTTGTTCAGATTCACTGAAGTCACACGATAACACAAACACACTAACTGATTGAGGCAGTGATAGACCAACATCTTCTGTGTTCTGCAACGTAAAATTACTGCTTTTGCCAATGGAGTCTGGTGGCTTTGGAGAAAGCGATCATTGTCTTATATAATGGGGGTGATATTGATTTTCGTAGGTGGATTATTTTTTAAGTGGCTAAAATAGCTTTTGTTGCTGATCGTGTCCACAACAGTAAATGGCTTAGATTCTGTGCTGGTGCCTCTATGTGCATCTCCGAACTGGGGGCATGTCGACCTCCATCTACTGTGGCTAACATGCTGACTATTGATAAGTAACTTATACAAACCCACTTCAAATAATCTGAACTATCCCTTTAAGTTATGAACTTTTACATATTCATGGACTGACTGACTTATTGCTCCTCTAACACTTACTTTGAGTGTTCACAAATGTGTTCAATGTCTAAAATCTTAAAAGCTATCCCTCTCTGTCTACATCCCCTCCATCCTTCCTGTCTCCGACCGCGGGCTTGGAGGTGGGTCTGGGTGAAGGAGCTGGGCTGGGTACTACAGGAGTCTTGCGCCCAGGTGGGATGGGCGGCAGGATGGCCTTAACGTTGGATCCAGGACGTCTATCAGAAGAGGGAGACACGGCCACAGCTAGCTCATCTGTGCCAGGACGGGGTACTTCAGGAGTTTGTCCTGATGCTATATGGTATGAAATGGGAATATTTTACATACAGATAGACATAAACACATCTTTAGAACTTGTTACAGTGATTTGTATTGTTTTTAGTGATTTACAGACAGTAAAGAAAGTGTCTTTAAACTATAAACACAATGACTAAGGTAAAATTAAATAGAAAAATATAGTTCACATAGTATGGAACAGTGTTAAAACTTGAAGCATAAGAAACTAGCATAACAAATTAATTTATTAAACTATCTGGTTCCCTGGTCTACAGCAGCTCATAATATCTCCTATCTTTGCTCTCTATATATAACAACATAGAAATGCCCTAAAATGATCATTTACAAAAAGCAACAATAACCTTTGAGTGATTCCAGCGCGTGTCCCAGGGCAGAGATATCGAGCGGCTCCACTAAGCCTGACAAGGCCCCGGCCGAACTGGGCACAGAGAGCGCCGAACTAGCACGAGACTCATCTGAGCTGCTTGCGAATGGAGGAAAAGAAAAACCACAGAGCATGAGGGGTAAAAGAGACGGACAAGGAGAGAAAGGGGAGGAAGAAGTTCATGTTGTGAATGTGTGCAGTGAAACAACAATGAAGTTGTTAAGGAGACAAGGGAGAAAAGTGCAAACAGAGAGTGAAGAGCCTCTGTGAAAAGTAAATTTAGCAAAAAAGATTTACCCATCGATATAAAGAGGTACATACTTGTCTGCATAGTTGTCATATTAGATAGGTGAAGATTTGCTGGTAAACAATACAATGCTTATTAACAGATGCAGATTTCACAACAAAATCTGCTGTAACTCACTTAAATTTGGTTTGTCATGCATGTGAAAATTTGAAAATGATACTGGTCACTTGTTGGAATTAAATTCAGTTACTGGGGACGATCTAATCAGCTCTATGCCGCATTATTAATCTCCCGAATAGCCACAATTTCAACTGAGACATGCATGCAGGCTCTGACCTATGACTAGGCAATAACAGGAGTAAATTATTTATGATTTGAGCTTTCGTGAGTTCTTCCAAAAACGTAGATTTCTATATCTGTTCTATATTCATAAAGCTGCCTTGCCACCTCGTTGTTTGTTACTGTATTAATAATTAAAACCTATTCCTGCCTTGCCCTGCCTAGATCGTCCCCAGTAACTAAAGTTAATTCTAAAAACCAAACTCTACTATGTTAAATTTTTCAGTTTTATAAGGCACCATGAAAATCAGCTCAAATTTAAGTGAGTAACTGATAATTTTGTAGTGAAACCTGCACATTGTATTATTTACTCACCGGTCTCACCAGCAGATGATCGTCAAGTTGCAAACGTGGTATCTACATTTATACATCTATGGTGCTGGGAACCCCAAGGACCACCAGAGCAGTATTTCTGATCGCATGCCACAACTTAACATTTAATTTACTCGTATTGACTAGTCTATGAAAATGTTTATACACACACACAAACACACACGTGCCATTATACATGAACACAAACATACACAAGACTATGAACAAAACTATCCTGGAATACAAAAGGATCCTTTGTTATAATATGTGGGATAGACACACACAAGTAAAGACACATCTCTATTAAGAGAGGTGTAGACGGATGTCTGGAATCCTCTGTAGAAATACTGAAGGGCTGAGTAATGCCAACAGAGCATACTGGGGGCATTTATTGCTCACACCTCGTTGACAGAACTTGTACATTTTCTACAAGTTTGGCAAAACTTGCTCACTCAGAACATGAACCCAAAGGAAATAAATTAAATTTGATGAACATGCAGCATGAGATCTCTGCATGTATCTTAAATGCCTTCTTTTAAGAAAATAATAATTTGATGCTAATCTGAGCAACTGAGAGAAAACTGTGCTTTAGCATGCAACACACTCGCAAAAGCAGACACACATCGCCAAGGTCTAACTGATTTAATCCATATTTGTCTGTTTATTGTTTATTTTTGCCTGTTTATTGAGTGTAGGTGTACACACACTGGATTCAAAAGGCACCAAAAGGGCTAAAATCTGAATTTATGAGTGAGTACATTAGTGTGTAAGCAAACGTGTGCATGCATGTGTGTAGGAAATGTTTTCAGATTTTTCCCCACATGGACTGTACCAGTGGGATGAACTCTATAAAAGTGAACATATGTTGTAAAAACAAGCCCGGGGAGTTAAGAATACTACTATAAAAGTAGTTTCCTGCCCCTAAATCTTCAGCTTCAGGTTGTTTGTTTCTATGAAATCACAAGACTTCCTCTGGATTCTGTCACTTCATCTTAAATCTGAATGCTGTTACAAACAGGCAACATACAGAGTGAAATCTTTCACAACTTTGAAGATTATAAATTTGTTAGATTCACACAGAAACATCTGGCCTGGAGTGTGAGCACCTGTAAGTGTATGCATCAGACATTTGTGTGTGTGTGTGTGTGTGTATGTGTGTGTGTGTGTGTGTGTGTGTGTGTGTGTGTGTGTGTGTGTGTGTGTGTGTGTGTGTGTGTGTGTGTTCTCACCTGCTGTCCTCACAAAAATGCGTACCAGGATCATGATTCTGTAGTGAAGATGGTGCTGTTTGAGAAGACCTGAGAAAAAAAATAGGACTAAGACTGGATTGCACCGGCAAAGATTGATTTAATTTATGATTAGTTCTAATCAGACTTTGAAAATGAATTAAAATGAATAAATCCAGATTTAAAAACATAGAGAGCTGCACAATTAAAAACTAGACTAAAACTGTGTAGTAAATCCAAGTTAGATGATTTAATCAATATGGTGATACCCGCTTAACACAATTAAAATAAATAATTAAAAAATGAATTAGAGTCTTGTTGTGACCTAGTAATTATGAAAATATGTAAAAAAAAAAAAAAAAAAAGAGGGGGAAACCGCTGCTAGCATAAACACCACAATCCTCCTCAACTGTAAATTTAATGTTAATACTGAATCAGAGTTTAAAGTGGGATTTAAAGTTTTGGTAAAACTGATTTGGTGTTTTGACTTTGGGCAGCATAATTTAGTAATTAAACCGTGATTTAATTGGGTTTAAAATTCCTCCTTGTTGGTGCAACCCAACCTAAATTAAATAATTCTTCTTCACAAGAATAAATTGTATGGAAAAGAAATGTCACATTCAGATTTTGGTGGAGTTATAACTGGTGACAGGCATATTTTGGGACAACTGAGGAGAGAGTGCCACTACACAAGCCTATCATATTAATAAACCGATAGATTGAAATAATTTGGGCACCTGCCACTTCACCCTCAAGGTCAAATAACCCGAAACAAACCATCAAAACACAGTTAGGACAAGTGCACCAATTAAACCAATTTGACTGAGCTGAAAGTGCCCACTTGAAATTAAGCATTTGAGTGCAGTGGAGTGCGGGCTACTTATAACAGACCTTTTGAATAGCTGGCTGTAGATCCCTGGACTCTTCCCCACTATAGCCTCTCTAACCAGCTGCTCACGTCTCCTGATGGATGCCAGCTCCTGCAAAGGAGAGAGACGGAGAGGAAGAGAAAGAGGAGTTGAGAAGAAGGTGAGAGGAAGGGAGGACAAAAAGGACCGGGAAGTTGATGTGTGGGGTGATTAAAGAGGAGCGGAAAATGGGGAGGAAAGTGGGACAGTGGATGTATAGCGTAGAGGAAGAGAAAGAAATCCAGCATCTTGTTAGAGGACTGAGGATTATTTTTGTGTCAATTTTATACAGTCTCAGTTTCTATTTAACATTCATTGATAGGCTTCATTGCCAATAAATTTTTCATCAGACATCTTGTAACTCACAGTGGGGTTTTTCTCAGGGCTGAGCTCTGCCTGGATCTTGGTAAAATAGTTTCTGTAAGATGGAGCTGAGGGGTCAAGAGCTGTGGCAGAGCGTGACGTGAGCGTGCCTGATCCTGACCTCAACGGAGGTGAAGGTGGCTTCTCCTCTGGCTCATGACCTGAGAGAGAAAGAGACAGATACAGTATATCAATAATGTACATGAGGGCTGTAGCAAACATATGTACAGGCACGAGATGCATATACTGTATATGTATACATGAACATAAACAGAGAACACACTATGTTGAGCATAACAGCAGATTAACAGATTTTTTTCTATTATGACACCACCAACTCTTGATTTAAAGGGACAGTTCCTCCCAAAAATAAAAAACAAAACATATTGTTCCTCTTACCTGTGATGCTACTTTTCTAAGATTGTTTTGTTGTACGTTGTCAGTTTTTGGAGATATCTCATAATGCAATCAAGAACACCTTTTCCACCAGACCTCTTCTATCTAGTACTTCAAACCAAACACACTTCATACCGTCTTGTGATGCTGAGTCATTTTTTCAGACTTAAGGGGCAGTTCAGACTTTTAGAAGTGGGGTTGTATGAAGTACTTAATTACATATAACAGCTGGCACACCCCCAGTTTGGAGAAGCAGCAGGAATACCTGTGTCTAAAAAAAGGTTCGCCTAAATAATTCAATATCTGTAAGCTGTATTTAGAATATTTTCACCACTTTACCTTCTTGTCACCAGCCTTTTCTGATGACAAACAGCCGTTATATACAAGCCAAATATCACTCTCTTCACAGCCATCAGACTCCTATGACAAAAATTTAATTTTACCTCACAAAACTTGGGTGTTGCTGGCCTACCACTGCCAGTGTGCTGGGTCATGTACTGACATCATGTACTGTAGGCAATACACTGACTATGGATAAGTACTTCATACAGCCCCACCTCAATAAATGAGAACTATTTCTTTTAACGTAGGTTCTCCAGAGCCACTGGAGATTAATATTCCTTGTCACTAGAGAATGGACCTTCATATGTAAAGAAACTGGTCAACTGCCCCTTTAAATTAAAATAAATAAATAAATAAATAAATAAACAAAAAGTGACAACTGAGTGAGGCCCACTTTGCACCCTGTCTTTTGCTTCAAAAAACTAGCGGCCCGATGCCTTGAGTCTGCTAATGATGATCTGAACAAACAGACAAATACACACCTGTGGAGGTGTTGTCAGGGGATGCTCTGGTGTTGTTTTCTCCTTCTTCCTGCTCCTCTAACAACAGATACTCCTTCACTACCTGCCTGAGTGTCTGATAGGCTTCCTTCCAGCCATCTACACACACATGCAAATGCATACACACACACACACACACACACACACACACACACACACACACACACACACACACACACACACACACAGACAGACAGTCAGCACAGCACAAAAAAATATGGTTTGTGAACAGAGCCAATGCGTCTCCCATCGAACAGCAATGAATCAAAGATATGGGGATGATGACCTTAGTGTAATGAGGTGCTAGCTAGCAGTGCATAAAAGTGATGAGGTTCCACACTCCCTGTATGTTCATCTCATTAAGAAAACAGCTAACATGTCTGAGTGCTTTCATGAGGGGATGATAAACACAGCTATTCTGTGGCTACGTGCCCTTAATACATGTGGTAATTGGATTGAAAGTGTAGTGTATGGATTTTAGTGAAGTCTGTTAATTTATCTAAGGCTACATCGGTGACACTTACGCTCTGCCAGGGTAAGGCAGAGTATTTTTTGCTTTGTGAGGCACTGAAATGACAAACTGCCTGTGAACAAAGCAATCACAGAAGAGACTTCCAAATTTCTCCCTTACTAACATCATATCCAAATGTTGAATAAGTAGAAAGAAAAAAATGTCTCCTCTGGGAATCAATTAAGTGTTTTCTTTGCTTAAAATAGATTTTTCTTGAAAATTAATGGCGAGTATTTATAATTACACTTTGTACTACAATTAAACTGTCATTAACTAATAGTAAAAAGGATGTTTAGCCACTAGAGGATATTAAATTACCAATATTATACTCTGTAATGAACACTTAAATCAACAAGCACAGCATTTGAGAACATGAATGAATAAATTCAATGTCACAAAAAAACTCTGAAATAATAAAAAGCTTCCTTGCCGTACCACAGGGGATAACATTATCGAAGAACCCTTGCCGTTGCCTGCTGGTATTGGCGTAGAGCTCTATACGTGACACTGCCCTATCAATCTGCGCTGGGGTATAAATATCACGGCTTTTCAGGTGCTCCACGTACTTCTCCACCTGGGTGGGGATGAGCAGGATGTATCGAGGCTCAAAGTAGCTGTTCTTCAGACTGAACACACCCTGCGAGGATAGAGAATCAGTGTGGAGTCCTGTTACAGTGAGGGTTTGCTTTGAATTGTATTTGAACTGATTCACACTGTGCTGTCGCAACTTTGGAGATGAATATGGACTATCTAACAACTCAAACCCACTGGCAACACATTCCCCCACACAGACAGGTAATAGCAATTTAGTAAGTGTATGATTCTGCACTGACTTATCTTGAATCGTTGAAAAGATTATACATTAACTTCCATTCCAATAAAGCACACTATTGATACAGAGAAACAGGTTTCAGTCTTTCAAACAAAACATCTGATAACTTGTCAAGTTGTTGACAAATGCATTAATAAACACCTATACCGGCTTACAACTATTTTATTATGTGTTACATTCCATTTATAAAAAGTCTGGTGTGTAAGATTCATGAGTTATTTTGGGCAGAATATGGCAGAAATTTAACGTAAGTGAAAATAAGAATCGTTGTGTTTTATCTTAGAGTAATCCATTCATATCTACAGAGGAAGCAGGTCCTCTTTCACGGCTACAATAACTATATAACTGTAGGACCTTCAAAGGATTAGCGGTTAGACAAAATGCTGTTTCAAAGCCTTGTGAGGAATACTTATTTTTAGTCTGCGCATATCTCAGCTTTTGTCTTCTTGTGTTTAACCATAGTCGTCTTCATTTTTTTATTTTTATTTTTTTTTTTAATAGAAGTGGTAACTGATATGTGATAAAACTTCAATTTTGAGCCATTACTACTTGGATTCTGGCACCAACAACAAAGGAAGACAACATTTTTGCTTGGCTGTGTGGCCTACTGCTCTGAAGTTATAGTTATTCCTTTGTTTGGCCTCCAGCTAAAACTGTGACATAACCACGACATCAGCATGGTGCACTGTACATTCTATATATATCCTATTTTTGCTGGTACTTCGATTGTATGTGAAACTATGGGCTTTTTAGACCTCAAATGTTATAGCCTGTTAGATGTAGTATGTATGTAGTTTTCCATAACCAACCTCAAGCTCCATATGCACACAGCATGCTAGTCCTTCTCTGGCTGCATCCTCTATGGCGTCTCTGGACAGCCCGTACCTGTGACCCCCATACTGCATGGTCTGGATGAACTTACCCTAGAAGGAAATTTCCAGATACCAGGGGAAAGAATGAGAGAGCAGTTTAGTGCGCCACTTTATTGCCCCACTACTCATCATATTACCAGTTATGAGCAGCATTTATCTCCCAGATTAGACATACATACATAACCCCAGCATGTCCTGTCAAGATTTAACAACGCAGAGTCATTTGCCCACCTGTGAACTGAACTTTTGACCGGGTGGTCAGAGCAAAAAATCTCCCTCTTTGTTACTTCTCACACATGACCCCTCACCTTTTGTCTAACAGCTTTGGGGCAGTTTTATTTGAACAGCATAATTTATACCTCTCAAAAAGCTTTTGGTCAAATCGTCAAATCTAATACATTTCACTAAAACAAGTCATTCTTATTCTTTGCTTCACTGTTTTGCGGTAACAAAAGGGAACTCAGACATAAAAATTAAATGATTTGTTATGATTCCCGAGAAGTTGTTTAAACTTGTATGAATTCTATTACTGCAAATTTAGTAGCTGTTGCTGAACATGTAATATTAAAGTGCTGTTTTGTTTTGTCATTTTACTGAAGCTTATTTTGACTTTATTACTATGTTTTTCTACATTTAAAATCACAGCAATTAGAGAACACAGGCTTTGCAACATCAACATGGAAACTGGCCTGTCAATTAAATGGCCACATGTGGAGCCAGTAGGGGTAAACAATATTTAAACAAGGAACAGATAATCTAACTTGGCTTTTATTTTGTTTAGTTTTTCTGCAATAAACATAAAAATAGTCTCAGGCTTTTAGAACTACATATGAGATGCAAGACTGCATGATGTAATGATAACAGAGACACATCATTAACTGTGAGTCACTGTGTAATTTATATAAAATATACTGTGTGTCTCCTGAAGTCAAACGGGAATTTAGGCTCCCTTGAATATTGTTTTTCATATCTCTGAACCTTCCTAAATAGGTCACTGGCAATCATTCAAACACTAAATTACAAACATAATACTTATGATTCCATACTACCAGACTAGATGCAATTCAGACAAAATTACACAGCAGGTGTTCTTGTGTTTACAGCACTGTAAGGAGTATAATAAGTACCAAGAACTGCTGATTAGGATTAATTTTGTTTAAGAACAGTCACAAGAAGTGGGCTCAAGAGGTAATGATTGCATAGTTACAGGAAAGCACCTCTGAGGGGGAAAAGGAGTGAAGAGGAGGAGGGCAGCTGAGACATGAAAGGTGAGAGCATGAAGAAGTGGAAGAAAAGGAGGGCAGTACAGCAATAAACCAAGTAGCTGGCAACAGAAGAACTGAGGGTGGAGGAGAAGACTGGAAAAATCAAGTAGAGCAAGAGACAGACTGTAAAGTTAACCTGATCCACTTCCTCTGTCGGAGCAGACAAAAGGCATAAATTCCAGCATCAAAGCCCTCGCTGTGTAAATCACCACATGACCCAGACCTCTATCTATCATCCCTCGCCATTCTTACATAACAGGCAGCTTGACTGAAGGGACAAGATGGAAAACAAATGTGTCCGAGACCTCTGACCTCAGCAGCCATTTTTCTGACTCTAAGAAAGCTCCAGTTATTTGATGATTTTGTTATCTTCAAAGCATATGAGCACAAGGTTGTAATGAATGACATCCAGTTGTTGTTGATTATAGCACAAATACAAACTGATCATGTTAATAAAATCAGAGCCAGGCAATGGCTGACCCTCTAAGAAAAGAGGTGTATTTTGTACAATTTTGACCAATATTTGGATATTGACAAATATAATAACAGATCAATGCACAAATACACCAGAAACTCTTATGTTCTGAAAGGTAAAATTACTGATTTCACCCATGGAGTTTGGTTGGTTTCGAGAGGTCAATATTTGGCTTATATAATGACAGTTTCCAGTCAGAAAAGGCTGTCTGACATCAAGGTAAAGCAGTGAAAATATAATAAATGTTGTGCACAGTTAAACTGAGAATAATTTTTTAAGGTGGGCCTCTTTTAAGAGGCTAAAATACGTTTTGCTGCTGACCCTGTCCACAGTAGTACATTGCTTAGCTTCCTATATGGTATTCCTGCTGCTTCTCCAAACTGGAGGCGTTCCGACTGCCATCTCCTGGAGGTAATATACTGACTATCAATAAGGACCTCAAATCTCATCTCAACATTAAATAATCCCAACTATCCATTTAAAAAACCCATTAGCTCTCTGTGTCCTTGTCAGTGGTTTCATAATACTCTTAATACTCATAATATGTGCATGGCAAGTGTTGTAGGATATGCTGTGATGAGTCATCCTTAAGTAAAATTTAATTTAGACAGCCATTACACCTTATTAAAAATCTCAACTGATCTAAATGTATCTTTGTTTAATGAAATATCAGCCAGCTAAAGTAAAATCAAAAGTAGAAGTAATTATCTCAACTACTCAACTAATTATTGCCAGTGAGTGAATTCAATCTGAAAGTTGCTGAAGGAGTTGTGTGAATCAAGGACACCAAGAGAAAAAACTTCAGAAGTCCAGTGCACATTTAATTGACTCGATGAAATTAACTGTTTGTATGATTTATGACACTGAGTGCAGAATTCAAAAGGACACTGAAACATGTTTTTGCTCTCATGCTGTAATGTCAAAAAAGGTTAATGGAAAACCAACATACCATGTGAATCATGTTCTGAAACTCTTCTTCACTGACAAAATGGTAATCAATTCCATCCTCCTCTCCAAAGTAGGGCCCCCTTGTGGTGTGGCAGGTTCTGTGGAAACAGACATAGACAGATGCACACAGGGTAGAGAAACAGAGTCTGGAGAGTTCATGTAACATATCCAGCCATAAAACTGATGAGGCCTAAGTATGTGAAAAATCTCAGACCGACAACGACTAAAGAGAACCAGCAGGGGGGCAATAAACTGGGACAAGACCCCTGGATTTCTGGAATGTTTCAGACAGTAAAACCAACCACTAGGTGACAGCCAGGGATAAGTCATTACCTCAAGGTATTCTGAGGGTTTGACTTGCATACTACTGCATTGTTTTGCCCCTGCATTTAAAAGGTAGGTTCATATTTTTTCATCTCGCTCTTAATATAATACTCACATACTATATGTACATTGTACAGTCATTGGATTGTGTAATTATTCCTCCTCTCCATGAAGCGATCCCTCCACAGTCCTCATTTTGTGCAAAAATGTACTCTGAAATTAAGCCAAAGTAGTCTGAATTTGACAAACTGGGTACCATCCAAAATTTCCTTGCTGAGCCACAGTGGAACCACTGCTGGCTGCATTGCTGGGACAAACCATCGGCTGTAATTCTACATGTAACAGCCAAGAGAAAGACACAAACTTGATTTGACTGACTCAGACTAGAGTCCTGCACGGGCCAAAAACTCCAACCCTGGTCCGACAAAGTCTGCTATTTTTCAGCCCAAGCCTGAACGCAGACCGAGACAGACACCAGTATCACTTTAAGCACTCACTAATGCAGGCTCTCTCTGATACACACAAAACACACAAACAAACACTCGCTATCAACTGGTAAATTGTATAATATGTATGTATAATATACTATATATAACATTTCTGCAGGTTTCAACACTTTTTTCTTTTTTAAGACCATTATGAATTCAATTTAAGGCCTATTTCATACCAATATTAGTACTTTGTTCAATAAACTAAAGTATGAAGGACATGAAGGAAAACTGGGATTCCTGTTGCAGGAGCTGACATGCAGATTGGGCTGTGCTGGGACCAGACTTTGTGATGCTCCAAATAAAAATATTAAACAATACTGTAAATTTGTATTTACCTGTCATAGAGCACATGGGGCTAAAACAGCTGATACACTAGGTGGGTGATATGATCCACAGCTACCACCACATCCAAAGGAGGGTTATACTTGATTACAAATACATAACAATATCTTGTGACAGAAGGCGTTTGCTGGTGGCTGCATGTTTTCTCTGACTTCCCATGTGATCCTAATACCTTTATACCTTAAGTATTTTAAGGCTCACAATTTAGATGATTGGATTTTAGACCTTTTAAGGACCTGCAGAAACCATACACAATACGCAATATTACAAGAAGTGGTTCTGCATGTATATAAGTAAAAACAATGGCCTGAGCCTGACCTGAATTGACTCAGCTTGTTAGGGTCCTAACAGGCCTGCAGACCTCATATGAGCACTGGCCAAAATCAAGAAAGCATTCTGACACTGAACAAGGACTGCGAATTTTGTCCCTTATTTCTTACAGTGTAGTATACAGTGTACAAACTGTATGGACAGAAGGAGGAATGATTACGGTAAACAATAACTCTCTTAATGCACATATGGCGTGTAAGTATTGTATTAAGATAGACATAAAAATATCTGACCTATCTTTTAATGTATTCAGGCACAGATGGTTCCTTTTTCCCATTACGTAATACATAACCAATATATTTATTTATATCAGCACTTTAAAGCGTAGCTGGTATTATGGAGGTCCCACTGACGTCCACAGCAGTAAGTATAATATACATAGGACACATGTACGTTTACTGACACATAGGACTCAGCACACGACTGTGACATGTGTCGAGAAAGTTTGAGACTGACCCATAGGCAAAGTATTCGCTGAAGTCCTCACACAGTCTGTGGGCCAGCTCTCTCTTGCCACAGCCTTGAGGACCAGTCAGAACCAGCATAGGATATGGAGAGTCTGCACTGGGCAACGTACTGCTTGGAGACACATACACACACATTTTCACAGGTTTCGGATAAACTTAAACATTACAAATATGTTCTGGCTCACCAAAGATGAGCAAGATTTAAGTTTATTAAATCATGAAGCCAGAGCACAAACTTCACTCCACTCCAACAGTCAATATGAACGGGAGCCTTGTGGGCAATATGGATGTGCTGTTTCTAGGAAGCACAGAGGAGAATGGTAAATTGACTGTAGCTGCAGCATTTTATTTGCTGATGATGGATGTTTTCAAAAAAGTGCTGATGCATGGACTCATTTTCTTTTTTTAGGGAGTAGATACGATCATGAGCAATACAGAAACACTGCAGATAAAATGCTGCTCATGTTTGAAAACAACTTTCCTGAGAGTTGGCTTTGCAAGATTTTTATGATTATGACTAATTCTTTGTCAGTGTCTCCTGTCCCCTCTGTCGATATTTTGCATGATTCTTTTTCCTTGTTAAATTGAAGGAAACTGATCTATCTATCTATCTATCTATCTATCTATCTATCTATCTATCTATCTATCTATCTATATATATATATATATATATATATATATATATATATATATACGTATGTATGTACACACATACTTTATATTTGTACTAACCTGTCATAGAGCACCTGGGGTTGCATCAGCTGATACACAAGGTGAGTCATATGATCCATGGCTGCCACCACATCCAAAGGAGGGTCATACTTGTTTACTGATGATACCTGGGATTTACCATTTATTTATTTATTCAAAGTGACAACGTGCATTGATCAGCATTTCTGTAAATGTGGTAGTGTTAGCCAAAAGGCTATTTTATGATTTATGATATTTTATAGAATAATGTTTCAGAAAATAGCATAAGCAGACAAGGTTAGGGTTAAAGTTAATAATTAAGTGTCATATAGTTATAAAATTACCAAGATGATTAATTACTATGTTTATTCTTACCTTTTCTTCAGCAGTGACCTTCTCTTGATCCAGTACAGTCAGACGTTGAAGGAGGAAGACGACTGCCAGTCTGTAATCAGGTTGCTCCTACATTCACATGGCAGATATGACAACAACATCATGATGAATCTGTACTGAAAACACAAACCTTATCTGTCATGTCAAAGTGAACATAGTAAACAGACCACCCCAACTCTCCCCACATCCTAAAACTTCAGTGAAGAAGACTTAATTACTCCAATACCTTGAGACATTTGCCTGATTTTCAGTATAGCCCCCTCTGGAGAAAAATTCCCCAGCTGCCTCTGATACACAGTCTATCTCCACATATATAAAAGTTTTCATTGTAAAACACTGCACTGTGGTCAGTAAAGACTCAAATTACCTGTACAGGGTTTCCCAGTAGGTTGAGGTCCCTCAACAGGACAAGATCATGAACGTGTTTGCACTCCTGAATTTCACTAATCTGAAACAAAACCACAAATTTATGAAGTGGAATCCCTGTGTAATTGTTCTTTTCTAGGTATTAAAAAGAGAAACCTGTTGAACATGAAAGTTCACTCCTGACCTTGTCTGCAGCTACTAATTTGTCAAACTAGAACCAAGTTGAGTGTACTCTTACTGGAGTCTTCTTTGTAGTCTGTGTGTGATGGTGCACTTTAACACACTTATACTTTTCCATTCCTCATTTCCTTTGCTGCATAGTGTAAAGCTGTGCTGTTTACTGCATGTCCTGTAGAATATTTTGAACATTCCTGCACAAAATGCTACAGTTCTTTAATTTAAATAACATATTTCCATATTTTTCTACGTTATTGTCAGTTTTCTTTTTCCTATTTAGGCTTCTGAACTTGCAGTAATTGCTTTTATCTTTCTTTATATTTCATATTTAATGTGTTTGTTCATTGTTACACACTAAATCACCTATTCAAATTCCTCATATTTTAAACAGCTCCCAAAGTTCTTCATTGAATAGGAGTTAAAACACATTTTTAAGTGAGACTGAAGTTAATGAAACTTTATAAAAGTAACGATAACCCACAGAAGCCCTGTTTTTAGAAAAGTGCTATGCCAATAAAGCGATCATTATAATTCTTTCTGAAGCTTGTCTTAGATCTGTACCAGGTTTTTCTCCAGATTGATGGAGCCCAGCAGGTGGAGACTCTGGAGGCCAGAAAGACTACTGATGCTGTTCAGAGACAAGTCGAGAACCTGCAGACTCTTCAGATTTTCCAACCCTTCAATCCTCTGCAGCTGGTTCCCCCTCTGGACATAGACAGCAAAGAAGGCACATTTAAAGAGGCAAGCATATGATATTCATAAATATGCATGCATTCATAAGTGGCAGTTCTACTTCATATACAGTCAATGACTCCCACTAATAAATATTAAGGACATGCCATGGTCGCTCTGCAGGGTGTGTGAACCTTCTTTCCCCTCAGCACTGGGCTGAGTGGCAGGCCTGCCTCTCTCTGCTAAATCCTGACAGGTGAGGACTGACAGCCAAACAGCTGGCGAGGTGCTAGCGCAGCACGCTAACCAACTGAAGAACCAGACCTGGGCACTCCTCCCTTGTCAGGGTCCCCAGCCTGCTCCTCACTCCATTCCACCGGCTAAAGTTGTTATCTAGCCGTCTGGCCACACCTTGCCGTGCTCGTGCCAAGCATGTTGCCTGGCAGAGGGCTGCTGTCAGTGGGGGTGGGTGACTGCGCTGGTCCCCTGAAGCTCCAGGTCGGTACTGTGATGGGCTGTGAAACAGGCTGGCTGACAGGGTTGTGCTGTTTAGGGAGGCAGCGTGTGAGGAAGAGGGGTCAGGGATGGGAGTAGATGGATGCTGGACGGACAAGGTGTGAGTGTGAGTTTGTGTGTGTGTGTGTGTGCTGAACTTGGTCCAGGCTCACTCAAACACCAGCAGCTGGTCCCAAAGCAAAGCTACAGACAGGGGCAGACACAGCCAGACCGATGGCTGCTGACAATGAGGAAACACTGATAAAGGACAGAACATGCAACACACACACACAACCAAGCAGCGAGAGAGGGAGAGAGGGAGAGAAAAGGCCTGCTGTTGGACCATATGGTGATTCTCGAACAGGGGGCCAAGGTTTTACTGAATGTAAAAATGCGGCCAAAAACAGAGACATAAAGAGAAAGACAGAGGGGAGAGACAAGAGACAAACAGGAATAGGTAAAATTTAGCATACATGAGGTAAAACACACGTAATCAGAAAGATCTCCAAAATAACTCCAACTGTACTTCTCCCCATGGAGGGAAACAACTTCCTGTGAAGCAATGCCATACATGCAAATGGAAGTATTCCCAAGAAAAGGCAAAGAAAGACCAATGAGATGTCTGTAAGTATGTACATGAATGTACGATTGTACTGTATGTCAATGTTTGTGTGAGTGTGAATATCAACTTGTGCATCCCATTTTGGAAACACTTCACAATAACTATTATTAATAAATGGTAAATTTAGGGTTGACACAACTTGTTTATATTTATTTCACTGTTAACAATGAAATGATAATTAATTATGTTAACTAATTATTAGTAATGCTATATTTTATGTTATTTAATCATAGTTTGTGGAATAGAATAGAATTAGTTTATAAATGATATACTGTATAATAGCTGGTAAGAGTCAGAACATGTTGTCTTTAAATATTATTTGGATTGTTATTGAAATGTTGCAACTGATGTTTATAATACTTTTACAATTGCTTATAATGGTTTATAAATCATATACAGGCATTATTTGAATATTTGTTCACAGTAAAATACCTATTAACTAAAGTTTAATTAACTATCAATTCACCATTTATTATTGATGGTCATTGTAAATTGTTCCATCCATCCATATTTCAAACTGCAATAGTTTAGGACTTACAAGGCAGAGATGTGTGAGAGGGAGACTGTCCAGGCCGCTGATCCTTGAGATCTTGTTGTGTGCCAGGCTGAGATGGCTGAGCTTACAACAATGCTTAAGACCATTTATTTCACTGAAACTGTTGTCTGAGAGTGGACATGTTAAGAATAATACACAAGTGAAAAGTGTAGTTGAACATAATAGCTGGATTAGTCCAACAAGGACTAATTTTTGTACCTGATTAAATCATTGTTGGACTTTATTATTATAGAATTATGATGCACCAAACCTTTAAACTTTTAACATTAAGGCTAACTAGGCAAGCTAACTTTAAGCAGGCATCTCTGTACTATTTAAACACTAATTACAGCTTACATCAATAAACTTCAATTTAATAAACTGAAATTGGTTTTTAATTGTTCAACAGAACTCTGAATTTTAAATCTGGCACCATCATATGCTGTATACAGTAGGTACAGAAAGAAGCTGGGTGAGTGACACACAGGAAAAGAGACAAAGACATGGATGGATGCAAATGTGTCTCTGTGTGAAAATGTGAAAGGATACAGGCCAGATCCAGGATAGTCAGAGATGAAAAGGCTGACAAGTCCTTCATTTTTGTCATACGGTTATGGGAGAAATTGACTTCCTGAAAAAGCAGCACACTATTAACCAAAGTCATGAAAGTACTTCTGTACATCTCACTGAAGAGATTCTTAACCTAAATCCGTACAGAATATTCAATTTGCTAAAGTTCACTGTCATTCAAGGGCAGTTAATGCCTTGTAAGCATATTCAAAGTGACTACAGATGGGCTATGGAAATCCAGGACTATCTTGAGGGAATAGCACGCGCGAGAGAAGCCCAAGCCAACAATCAAATGTGGTCTTATCCTGTCAGTTCAAGGTCTTGTGTTACCTTTAGTTCGTTGGGTGGCTGAAATCCAAAGAAGTTGGAGATTTCATTGTGAGAAGCATCCAAGATGATGAGGTGTGGCATGTGGCTCACACAGGATAGATCTAGCCATTGAAAAGAATTAGAGGCATTAAAACAAAATCAGAGAAATAAAGAGCTAGTTTGGTTGGAAAAGCCTCATAAGGTACTTTGTAGAGGGATATATGACACCTTACAAGATATTATCAAATGTCATATGTCCCTGGAGAGGAAAACCATAGTCTTTGTACCTCAAAGAATATGGTTTTGCTGGTTGAAAAGAGAATAATATTTATTATTGGTAGTAGCTGTTAAACAGGCCCTGATGAGGAAATGGTTATTACAGAAGAGTCAAATTTTAAATCCATGGATAGACGTTACAATTGACATTTACAAAATGTAAAAGATAACAGCATGTTATCTTTATTATTTGTGTCACACTGAGAAAACTATGATATGCCCTGTAGGCTAGATTTTATTTCTACAAATCTACAGTTTTACTGTCTCAAAATAGGGCCTTTCAGACAAATATAAATGGATGACATATGCATACAATATTTGAAACTCACTTTATAGAAAAGTTAGAGAAATTGATCAAAGGATAAAGACAGCCACAGAAAAGTAAACTATTCAAATGTGTAATGATCATGTCTTGATAACATCTTTAGGGACACTTCTATTAATTAATTAACTGAATAACAAAAAGTCACCTTTAATTTTGTTGTGTGGCAGTTCCAGCTTCTGAAGATGGACATAATTGCATAAAATGGAGATGTCACTGAGACTGTGACTCTAGGGGAGATAAAAATTCAAGGTTAGTTAGTAAATTTGCCTTAAAATTAAACTGAAAAGAGATCTGTCAAGGTAAACTGATTTCAAACATGCTTGAAAGCCATATGATGTAATTTAGGATCAGTGTGCAAGTGTCTTACAGGCAGAGACAGGTGGTGGTACAAGTGTGGCAGCCCAGTGCCAATGCGTCCATGGTTGGACACACAGCTGGACACCATCTCAGCAGTTAAAACACCTTCCTTCTGCAAACAAGTTATAAATAAGTAAGTAAATAACAGTCAGTATTTCATTAGAGCAGTGATTCTTTGTGGGATTTGCATCAGTGAACTACAGGGATCCCTGCAATAACAATACAGGTGCAGAATTTTAAGACCACTAAAAGCATCACCTAGTGCTCACAGCTTCCTGCCCCGCAAAGCACACACACACATATCCATGCAGCACATACACACACCACTCTAACTGCAGTGTATGCGACTATCGCAAATTTAAAATAATCAACCATTTGACCTTGCTGTGTTGTTTTATTTCCCCAGACCTCTTGCGCAAGGTAACTTGCTTTACCTGAACGGAACAAACATGAAGGTTTATTCAAACTGCTACTTTAATATACATCACTAGCTAACGTTATGTCGTTTTTATCTAGTTTAGCTACACTGCTTCTTTGGTACAGTTAGACATTTAGCTTAAATGTTTTGTCACAAAAAAATAAAGTAGAGTCCTAACAAGACGAAGACACAGTACATATAGCTTAAAAACTTTTACCTGCTAAGGTATCATAGTCCTTACCTCCATGACTGTATTTTCCTCTGGCTCACAGCAGTTTGGAGCCTCCGGGAAGAAAGCGTCATTAAGGGACCCTGGGGGGCAGCAGCTAGGCGACGGAGAGGAAAACTGTTGACTCGTTGTTTCCTTCATTATTTCATCATGACAACCTGACGACTAACGACTTAAAGACTGACGGTGAAAAAAAAAAAAAAAAGTAAAAGTCACAAAAGTGACAAAAAAGTCTAAATATCCATGCTCCACTTAGCTAGTAGCTCTAAGTTAGCTTCTCACTTGAAGCGTACACGGTCGTCGCTAGGCAACTGAGACAAGTGAGAGGTGAAAGGAACTGTGGGTGATGTAGTTTGTCCGTTTCCAAAGCCCCAGTTCCGCAGATCTGACGAGTGTGATGTGGAGTAATGACTACTAAAGTTTAGTAAAACAAAACACGTGTTTAAAAATTTGTATGATTTTTATTATTTCTATATTGTGTTAAGAATATGGGTCTTTTCACACACAATATAGGAGTGTAACTTACAGATGTAAAATAAGAAAATTCTCAGATTTGTTTGTTTATTGTTTATAAGAGCTGTCTATCAACATGAGACTACTAAAAGTTTCCAATTGTGTATTTTACATTTGAGCTGCTGGGTCACCTTTTTGTTCAGGACTCCGTGGCAGCAGACGTAAAGGGGTAATAACACATCCAGGCTTGGTAAACACTACACTGTGCCAAAAACAGCTAGACAGATATGGGTTTATGTCAGCCGTACAAGCTTTCAGGTGGTATGTTGTCTGTGTTTATTTGTCTGACTCCAATGTGCTCCACTTTAGCACCTCATGCTTCAAACCATGTCACAGCACATCACAGCTGTCAGGTAAAGTACATCCTCTAGTGTTGGTTTTGGATCAGTCTTGCTCATGTGATATAAGGCGGTAACATCCCGGGTGCATCAAAACACTGATGGACTGTGCTGTCATGTGTGGAAGAGGTGTTACTGCGCGCATGAACTCTTCTCAGCTGTACTTCCCCAAATGGAAAAAATGACTGTTATGCAACCACACAAAGAAAAACACTGAACAAAATACACAAAACCAGGCAGAAATTTAGAGGATTTATTTTTTCAGTGTGTTAGTGTATGCATTGGCAAAATCGTGTGTGCTTAATTTAGAGTAGTACTAGAGCATTCATAAGATGACACTCAATAAGCAGAGGAAGAATGAGGCTGTTTAAACATGTTCATAGTTTGATGTCTAGAATTCAATACATTCTTACTTGACACATACAAATTGCTCTCATTGGATAGATGTACAAAATAAACTGCAAAAAGAAAAAAACATGAAATAGAAAAGCAGATGTTTTTGCCTTCAACAAAAAAATAACCCTTATTACATTTAACATATTTAATTAATTCATAAACAAAGCATGGACAGCAGGAGTGGTTTGCACTTATAGATAAGTATGCCCAGCACTTCAAGGGATACTTCTAATTATTTAATGTGGGGTTATATGACATACTTGTCAGCAGTCAGTCTAGGCATTTACCTACAGTAAGCAAGCAGAGAGGAGTACCAGCATGAAAGCTAAGCAATGTACTGCTGTGGGCTGTGACAGCAACAAAAGCTATATCTGCCACCAAAAAAGGTCCAGGTCAATATGTTTAGAAGATTTTCACTGCTTTACTTTGCTTTCAGAAAGCCTTTTCAGACAAGACACTGCTGTTATATAAGATAAATATCGCTGTCTCCAAACTCTATAGGGAAAATCGGTAATTTTGCCTCTTGGGATATGGGACTTACTGGCATACCACTGCCTCGACCTGTTATTTTGTTTGTTTTATTGTGTGACCTGTGTGATTCCAAACTATCAGTTTAAAACACCAAAGTCACACGATAACGCAAACAAACTAATCGATCAAGGCAGCAGTGGAGCAGCAGCTCCCATGTTCTGTGAGGTAAAATTACAGATTTCATCTATGGAGTTTGGTTGGATTGGAGAGAGACATATTCGGCTAATAGAGAACCTTTGCTCTTGAAAAAGGCTGTCTGACAGCAAAGTAAAGTTGTGAAATCATTCTAAATATAACATAGACTTAAACTGATATTGACTTTCTTTAGCTGATACTCTATTGATAAGTTCCTCACACAAACCCACATTAAATAATGAAAACTCCCTTTAAGCCCTCTGGACTTTTTTGGGTTATGTGTGCACAGTGTGATAATGGTATAATAGTATCTGTGTGACATGACACAGTCAGTTAACATTGTATTAAAGTTTCCAATGTATAACATTACAAAAGTAGCTCTGAACTGAACAGCTGAATGAGCAGATTTTAGATTTTACACCAAGTGTACATTTCAGAGTGGTAGGCGAGCCCCTTCAGCAGCTCCACGGTTGTTTTCCCATCGATCCCAGCCTATGTGTCATTATGATGGATTGCTCTCTGGGCTTTAGGGAGACCATCGCCGGGCCTGCTGTATTGACAAGGCTCCTATACCCCTCTCCTCCTCTCGTTAAGTACTTCTCCCCCAAGTTAATGAACTAAAAACATGGACGGTTGCAGGGAGGGGAATGATTTGTGATCGTCTCTTGAGTTTATATGTTCAGTTCACTTTAAACAGACTTGAGCACATGTAGCAGGGACGACAATATAAAGATTCAGAACTGCATCGGTTTCCTTTTATAGCGCCAGTATGACTAATGACTAATGAAATGTATTCCCACATGTATTACTTAGAGGGATTGTTTGGATTGTTTGAAGTGGGGTTATATGAGGTACTTATCAATATTAAGAGAATACCCTACAGTAGATGGCCAAATATTGCTCTGTCCAAACAAACCAAACTCCACAGCCAAAATCAGTCATTTTACCTCGCTGAACACAGGAGTTGTTGGACGACCTCTGCCTTGATCGGTCAGTTTGTTTGTGTTATTGTGTGACCTCGGTGTATCTGAACTAACCTTTTAAAACACAGAGGTCACAAAATAAAACAAACAAAATGGCAGATCAAGGCAGAGGTAGCCCAGCAACTTCTGTATTCTGTCGGTTAAAATGACTGTTTTTCATTAAGAGGTCTGGCTGCTTTAGAGAAATCAATATTTGGCTTACGTACCAGTGGTTTCCCATCAAAAGGGCTGTCTGACAGCAAAATAACGTGGTGAAAATATTCATAATATAGCATACATTTACCATGATATTGATCATTTTGGGTGGACCTTTTTTTTGGTGGCTAAAATACATTTTGCTGCTCCCATGCTAGTACACCACTCTACTTCTCCAGAGTGTCTGCTGACCAACATCTACTGTAGTTAATGCACTATCTGACTAAGGAAATACCTCATACAGTACAATCCCACTTAAAAGAATCTGAACTATTCCTTTAACACAAAAAGTGCAAGTCACTCTACTGTGGCAAGCTGGACTTGAAATGTAACATTAAAACCTTGTTTTATGGAAGAATGAAACTGAAACCAAAGAAAATATCTTCATTACTAAGTCTCTTTTGTCCAATTTGTATAAAAAAAAAAAACGTTGATCAACTCTCAACTTTCCACACTGGCTGCACAAGTTTACAGCACAAACTATAACAAAAAAAAGGCAGATAAACAGATTTTTAACAGCCACAGATATGATACAATTCGCAGCAAGGGGAATCTTTGGGGACCAACCCAAATTGGCAGCAGGCGGGAGATGTGGCCTCATTCAGGCAGTCTAATCTGGCATCTGTTATTGCAGACAGAATCAGTGGGCCCATGGGGCTGCCAGGAGAGGAGAGATAGAGGTGTAATTGAGAGCAGCAGTTTAGATCTAATAGGAAAATGAGATGAGATGGGGCCTAAGTTTGGGTGAGTGTCCAAGACAATCGCCTTTTATCTTGAGCTGGAGTCATGGTGAGCGGGGGACCGCTGGTAGTCGGAGTGTGAGTGCTGCATTTGTTGTGTCTTTTAAAAAGTGTAAATTGACAATATAGGTTACCTTACGACACAGATACATGGGGAACTATACTTGCAAAGTTTGCAGTTCTCTTGGTTGTCACCTTGCTTCCCAATTAGAGTGAGTCAGTGCTGCATACGCTGATATATATATATTTATTTATATATTTATAAAATCTACATGCCCACAGTTGGAAGAAAGTATATCTGTGTCAACCCTCGACTACAATGAGTTCCATCACATCAGGCGAGATGAAATGGAGAAGACACACTCTCCATCACCAGATTTCACACACATTATGCTCTATGTCTAGAGTAAGCCTCTATTTCAGTGTTTTCTAACCCAGTTCTTAAATGTCTCCAGTACTGAAAGTTTCTGCTCTATCCGTCCTTACTCTTAAATATGTGACCCAATTATCTGCTGCACATGTTCCTGCTAGACAGAACTGAGGGAGTACAAACAAAAATGTCTAGGATAGATTGGTGATTGGGAAACAGTTATTCTCTTTCACTCTTTTTTTTTTAAAGGGAAGGTTTGGTTTGTTTGAAGTGTGGTTATATGAGGTACTTATCAATAGTCAATCTATTAGCGACAGTAGAAGCAGTAGTAGTAGTAGCCTGAAGAAGCAGAGACAGGCACCAGCATGGATGAACTGCTGTGGACAGGGTCAGCAAAAAAGGTACTTTAGCCACTTAACAAAAGGTCCACCTTAAAAAGTCTATATCACTTTCAGTGTACACCTTATTTTAGATATTACTTTGTCATCAGGCAGCCTTTTCTGAGAGGAAAACATTTTTAGAAAACAGGATTTGTTGGTCTAATGCTGCCCCGATCTACTGGTTAGTTTGTGTTATTGTGTGACTTTGGTGTTTAAAAATTATACTTTGGATTCACAAAGTAAGGTGGTGGGAATACTGTAAATATATCATACAATTTAAGTGATACATTTTTTTAGGTGGACCTTTTTTAAGGGCTAAAATACCTGATAGATTCCATGCTGGTACTCCTTTTTGCTTCTCTTAACTGGGGGCACGCTGACCAGTATCTACTGAAACTAATACACCTCATACAACCTTACATCAAAAAATCTGAACTACTCCTTTAATCTGATTTTGAGGCATCTCGACCCCCCCTCTGGACACTGCCTTGTTATATTATTACACTGTAGTGATCTTCTTGTCCTTGGTGGCCTGTTTGATGGCGGCCTGCTCACAGATGATCTCCTTCAGCCTCTGCAGCCGGATGTTCTGGGTGCTCAGGTCGCCTACACCCGTCTGGCTGCGGTGGAGCAAAGACAGGGCATTGATGTACTCCAGCTCCGTGTAGCGAACGCCTTGGTCCACCACCAGATTCAGCAGCTCATCTGCAGTGTTGTACAGCATCTCGTAGTACTGCCTGGATGGAGAGAGACGGGAAATAAAGTGAGAGGGAGAAAATGATCATGAAGAAAATAAGTGGATGAACAGAGTAAAGAAAAGGATAGAAAATCGAGGGGAAAGCGGGGAAGAGAAAGAAAAAAGTCAATAATACTTTGAATTCCCGTTTTGCATTTTTCCAGTGTAGAATCAAAAGAAGCAACAACAACAAAGGGAAAACACAAAAGCCGAACTAACTGCTGTTGCTGTCAAGCCCAATTTCCTTAAAAAGGACTTCAAGGACCTCACCCCGCCGCCACCGGGAGCTGAGGGTAGACGGAAAACATTCACCGGCTACAAACTACTGAGACCGTTTTAATGAAACACTGTTGACAGAGCCAAAATAGGAAAGAGGTGTGTGCAGAATTAATAGCTCTTTAACCAGAACCTGACGCCACAAAGGGGCATTTGGAAAAGACCATGAAGTACATACTGATAAAGAAGGGGCACAAAGGGAACGTGGGTATTTGTGAATAACTCACACTTTCCGTTGGTGACTAAAGCATCAGACATAAAGGTCAAACGTGCCAGACAGAAGTGAGGGGAGAGAGTGTGTGTATTTGCTTTTTACAACCCTGACTGAAAATTAAAAACAGAATGCAATGATTTACAAATCCCTTTTGACCTTTATTCAACTGGATAGATAAGATATTCAATATTCAAACTTTATTGGATTTTTTTTGTAAATATACACTGAATGCCATACGTGCAACACCTTCAAAAAATGTTGAGACAGAGTCATGTTTTACCAGCTGCGTTAAAGTGAAATTCTTTCTCATTATTACTTGATATATGGCTTCAGTTGCACAGCAGTGAGGAGTCTTTTTTACTTCATAATACGCCACTCATTGTCAATGGGAAACAGGTCTAGACTGCAGGGAGACCGTTTTATTAACTGCAGTCAGAAAACGTCTGGATGGCAACATATGTTGCTCCAAAACCTGCATTTACCTTTCACCGTCAATAGGGGTTACCCAGATGTAATAGTTTTGCAAAGCCCCCAAACTATTTTAGAATCATAGTTGTATATGTTGTCTGCATTTATTGAATTCCGATTGCATATTTAGTGGTTGACCTCCTCCTGTTTTGAGGATAGGATATAACATCAAATTAACAGAGGAGTAAACCATATTTTGCCATAAATATGGATACTAGTAGGAAGTTATATGCAACTTGTCATAAACACAATTTACACATTCCTGTGCAGAAAGCACCGCTGGAGTTAAGGTAATGCACAGGAGAGCATTGGGATGCAGGACAGACAATTTTTCTTTGCTTGGGGGCAAAACAGGTCAAATACCTTGGCGAATGTGTGTGTGGGTGTGTGTGTGAGGGGGACTGTGTTCGCCAGACAACTATGCTCTAAAACACTCTCAGGAACAGCAAAATGCAGGCGAACACTAGAGTACATTTTACCATTACCTGCCTCTGGCTACGGGACAAATGCAATTTTATGAAGAGACACTAAATGTTACAAGCAAGAGGACAAAAGGTGAGAAACTACATACTGTACTTTACCGTGTACTGAGAAAAAAATGAGAATAAAATGGGACAACAGTGAAGAATTAATGTCTGGACAACACTTGATTCCACTTCATCACAGCGAACATCAAGTCATTGCTGTCAATACTGTATCGTAATTCAGTTCGCTGATGTTCATATTGTACATATGAAAACCAGTGGAGGCCTTGGGCAGGGGGTAAAAACTAATATACAATTTCTAAAGCATTGCAATTTTTGGATTGTTTAGCACTGATGTAAAGTAAATGTGATTTCAAGCAGGCTAGCTAAAGCATCCTTTCACTTTGGTGTGAAATTTAACATTGAAGTTACATGCAGGGTTGGGTCAGATTGCTCTAAAATGTTGTTAGCTGCTGAATACAAGTAACATGGCAATTTTTGCAAAATCAATTGGATTAAAAAAATGCCATCTGAATTCTTTTAGATTACTTCATCATCAAATATTGAATATATTGCAACTTCTAAGTTCAACAAAAGCCTTTTTTTTTAAACATCTCAACATTTTCAATGAAAATAAAACATATTTTTGGTTAGTGCAGTTTTTTTGTCCTGCCAGGTAAAAGTGGAACACTTGTCTAAGAAACCCCATATGTCAGACACACTTTTCACAAGTTAAAGGCACATTTCTTATCAGTGAAAAAAGTTTCAGAATATATATATTTCAAAGACGGAATAAAAAATCTAATCAAGAAAACTTTGACAATGTAACTATAATCACATTTTTCAAATGCAATCTCAGAAAATTTTAGTTACTTCTTTTCAGCAATCTGATTATGTAATTCTGATTATGTGAAACCTGTTAGTCCCTGACAGTGTTTATATGGAGGGCTGAACATCCTGCTACGCCTCTTGTACAGACAAGGTGTTATGCCTCTCCACGTGACAAGGGTAGCATCACGCTTATCTTAATGAGTTTGTCTCCCTGTAACACTGGAAATTCTCTGAATGTTGGGCTGAAGACGCTTCCTTTACTAGAAATAACTTGCCACCTTGGCCAAGGGCAGATGCCAGTCACTCATCAGCAGCGGCTCCTGCTGCTTTGTGAAGCGGCCGTTCACTGAAAAGAGATAATTGCAGCTCTGACGTGGCTGAAGGAAGGCCTTGGAGGCGGTAGGTCCACCTGTTTTCTACTCTTACTTTGTGCAATAGCACAGGAAAAGAGTGATTTATAATTTATAATTATAATCACGTCCATCTGGAGAAAGGGGGTTTAGGTCTCTGTTATGCCAGAGGTAGATGAAAGTAAATGGAGTCAAATCTTTAGTGGTTTCTGATATGGCGCAGTAAAAAGACACTTTGGTAAGAAAAGATATTTTTATCTCATTTGTTGAGCTCCTCCACCCATCCAAGACCCATTCCCTTCTTGAGATGATCATTTTCGATGCTAACGAGGCGTTAATGAGCACTCAGGGAGCTTCTGTTCCAAGGTATTTTATGTGCTGTCATTGTGGAGGTTCAACAGTAAAAAAAAAAAAAAAAAAAAAAAAAAAAAAGATGTGGGTTACAATGAATGGGATGGAGATGGAAGGATACAAAGAGTGGGGAAGAAGACTGATGACTGAAGAGATGAGTGAGGAATAGAGGTGCATAATATCTGTTTTTTGGCCTTCCCCGTACAAGTAATGCCCTTGGCCAGCGAAGCATTTGCATTCTGTCTCACTCTCCATCCTGCTCTCAATTTCTCTCCAAGGTCTTGTTCATTTTTTCCATCTCTGAGCTCATTTCATGAAAAAGCTTGTCAATATTGATGAGGGTCACATTGGTTCACTCTTTAACCGGGGGCAAGACAGAGGAGAAGTAGAAAAAGCGGCGAAAAGATGTGTCCCACTTGTGGGTTTATCTCATAATGAAATGTGCAGTGTGTTTGTCTTATCTGTGTCTAAATGTTAGCACTGTCAAATGTGTCTCTTTGAATCTGTTTGTGTCTGCACAGTTTGTGTTTAAGTGTTGCCGCATTTACCTCACCGCAGCAAAACACCAGCTCGAAAGCATTACCATTTCATTCCCAAGACCCAGCGATTACCTGCACGCTTGAGGCAAATCACATCGTTATGTGATCTAATGGGAAAAACACATATAACCAAAAAGAAAACACAAATTCCTTTTGTTGAAGGAAGGAGCTTTGAACAGAAGGCTTCCCTCTTTCAAATATATGTCCTCGGCTCTCAATGGGAAACGGTTTAGCAGAGGAAAGCAACTGTTGATTGTGAACAGAGCAATAAACAGGAGTAGAAGCTGAACCTGACTAAATGAGTGATTCATTCTAACTCTCTAAAGTGGCATAATTATCTGTGCAGTAAATGTGTGAGTAAGTTTAGTTTGATTCTTTAGTTCTACAGGATAATTCTACAGAGAATTGTGATGTTGATTGGAGAGTCTTCAGGCGGCACCTAAAGGTCCGGTTCCTGAATCAAACTAATGCAGGAATGATGATACTTCTACTTTCTCTGTCTGTGTGTAAATCTGATGTTTTCACAACACAGATGATGAAAAAAGGCAAGTTTTGCTACTAAAACATGCTCATGTAGGCTGATACAGGAATTTAGTGTGGTACCTTGAACTGGAAAAAAAGGAGGGAATTGTTGAATATTTGAATATATTCTTAGGGGACAGCCCTAATATGGATGTCTTACAAGGCACTGAATATCAAATGATTTAATAATGTAGGCGTTTCACAGTTTGTCATAGGTCCAGATTTGTTCCTTGTCAGTCCACATTTTGGCAGACAATGTGCTACTAGATCACCAGTCACTAAAACAGGAGGAGAACACGTTTTTTAACCAATGAAATGACTCACACAATCGTTCGCAGCTGTCAATGCTTTGAACAGCGTTCACACCAGAGATGAACGGCTCCAGAGCTCACCTGACAGAGGTCTGGACATCTCTTTGATGCAGACCCGAGAGCAGCTGTTTGATCCACACCAGAATTCAAGGCGCACCAGAATACAAGTCAAAATAAGGAACCATCCGTTGGACGCCTTGTGTCCATCATAGGGGTAAATAAGTTTAAGTCAAATAAGTCAAGAATTCGAGTCCAGCATTCACACCAAACTAAACAAACAGCATCAAGGGGGTAAACACTCCGGGGTTCAGTCCAACCAGACTAAACAAGGCTGGTGTGAATCTGTCCTAAATTGCCTGTTCATGTGACAATGAGTTTGTCTGTCTATTTGTTTCAGCCCTGTGACTGACTGGTGATCTGTCCCAGATGCATTCGTGTGATGCCCAGTGTGAGGCCAATTATTGTGTATGAATAATGATGGATGGACATTTAAAACCTAAAAAGTAAGCATCGCCAGTACAATAAAAGTTCTCTCCAAGTTCTTGTTGTTGAATTTGTGTAGGCTGACTGACTGACTGACAAGTCTTTAGACTCAGCTTCCTCTTTCAATTAAGAAAACCCGTCTGGTAGACTGGTAAGTTATGCATACAGTGGGAAATTAACAACAAACAACCCTGCTAAAAACTTAAAAGATGACTGTGACCATTTTGACAGGCAGCAAATTCTGTTGGGATAGTTTCCTCCAGTCTTAAAAACAAGTAAAATAGTAAAAGTAGCTGAAAAGCTTTGGAATCCATCTGTTGATGCAGCAGCCAGCAAGTGGAAATAAAAAAAATACCTCATCAGTGCCATAAAACAGGGCTTAACTACAGTATAATAGCAACTATAATTCACCTGGCTGTGATGCGTTTAGGACAAATCCCACACCGGATTGGTTAAAAGCAGATCTACTGATGCTCCTTTATAACTGATGACTAGGTACTAAATCCACTGTGCAGTTTCTTTCTGTACACTCTTAGAAATGAAGGTGCTAACTTAAACTGTTTGTGGTTCTTTGGCCTGTCCCGACATTAAGGGTTATACCTAGAACCACTTGTGAAAGGTTTTACCCACAAACCCCTATGAGAGGTTCTGAAGGAGAACCCCTCTATGATGTAATGGTTCCACCCAGAACCCTCTCTGGGGGTTCTATCCAGACTCTTTCCTACTTCTAAGGGTTTTATCTAGAACCATTTTGTATTCCAAGGGTTTTATCTAGAATCTACCAATGGGGTTGTTAACAGAATCCCTTTATATCCCAAGGATTTTATCTAGAACCCACCCAAGGGTTTTACTGAGAACATTTTCATATACCAAAGAACCTTTTTAAATTCCAAGGGTATTATCTCAAACAAGGCCAGGGGATTCTACAGAGAACCTTTTGTATTCCAAGCAAATTATTTAGATCCTACACCAAGAACCGTATTCCAAGAGCTTTACCTAGAACCCATCTAGGGGGTTCTTCTGAGAACCCTTTTATATTATGGTACAAGGATTCGAGGATTTCAACAATCCTTGAAGAACTCTTTCTTCCTAAAAGGGGTTTTCAGATGAAAATGTTTCTTAATGGAACACTTTATTATACAAAGAACCCTGGACTGACCTCACTTCTTCAAAAAAAGGTTCTTCAGAATCAAAGGGTTCTGGGCAGTGCCTAAGCCCTTCAAGAAGAACACTACGGGAACCCTTCATTCAAAGAGTGTAGCATGTAATATCAAAACAGCAAAGCTTCATCCACAGGATGACGGTGGACTAGACTGTCAGCTGGCTGTTTGTGTGTCTGAGCCACGAGGACAGCTGGCAATCTGGCCTCTGTTCAGTACAAAGGGGAGGGGGCTGATTCAGAAAGAGAAAGTGTAAAGAGTGTTTGTGTGCAACTGTGTGTGTGTTTATCTTTGTACGTGTCTGAGTGATGTATGTTAGTGTGTGCTGAAAACACTTTCAAACAGTTCATTACCCAAGCAGTTGGAAAGCCATTTGCCAAACTGGGTAAGGGCTGTTAATAAGATTAAAATCTCTCGGCACCCCACCATCAAGAAAGAACCCCTAGTGACAAACACGCGTGAACACACAAACATACACACACTTCTTTTTATCATTAAAGATGCAGCTAGTTAATGAAACCTGCATTCTTCTTTTGCCCAGAAAACCAAAGTGAATTGCTGTTTTGTTTGCTTTCTTCCTTAAAGTCTTTATTTATGGTCCTCAGACTCCCTCTCTCTCTCTCTCTTTCTCTCTCTCTCTCTCTCTACACACACACACGCACAGTAATTTTACCAATTTCCACCTGCCTCCACCACAACAGCACCGCTTTAGTAATCAGTGCATGTGTGTGTATGCGTGTCAACATGCCTCCATGGTGCGCTTTCTATTAAATTTTAATTAGCAGCCCCCCTCTTTCCCTGTATACAAAGAATATTAAGTAAATTTATGATGCATGGATGCAGCACAGAGCAGACAGATATGTATGTCAATGGCACAAGAGAGACGGAGACAGGAGGAAAAGTGGGAGAGCGGAAGGAAAAGAGACAAAGACAAAGAAGAAAAACAAGAATCAGCACTATTCATTCCCCCTCATTTCCAGCGTGTACAATATTAAGGCCATTACAGGCTGCCTCTGTCAGCGTGTTTGGAACAACACATTAGTTAGTGAGGGAGAGATGAGGTGAGGAAGAAGGTGGAGGAGGAGGAGGAAGGAGGAGAGACTCTGTGGATCCATCAGCTGGAAAGCAAGACTTGTTGCTGCAGTAACAGATACAGGGGATATTGACTGTAACTGCACGGCTACACTTTATTTGAAAATGCATCTCTGCTTTAGAACTCTATCCACATTAAACTGATGTTTCTGACACCAAAAACAGTGTTTTTCTAAAATGGTCCCCAAAGTGGAAACATTTCAAAACCCTGACCTGACATTTTAGTGCAGACGAAGAAAACAGTTCTTCAGGGAAACAATTACTTAAGTCTTGTCGGGGACCATGTGGCAGTAAAGTCAAAACTTAAAAGTCTCTCTGTTGCCTCTCACCTTTATATGATCTCTCATTTTAAATGTCACTATAACCAATCACACGATGCAGATGCCATTATGCTGGATGGTGCTTTGGACAGCCAACTTTGTGATCATAGAATAGCAGTGCCTGGTTAACATGGCACCCCTCAAGATGAAGCGGTCAGGCGTGGGAGAGCTTTCTTCTCCTCTCCTTGTAAAGCGACTATATTTCACTATGCACTTGATTTTACTTCTGTCACATCTTTGAGTTTTGTTTACAGTTAAAAAATCTTTCTTTCACTGCTCTGACAGTCATTATTTCTGACTGCTGTGCATCTGGAAAACTGGTAGCCATGAGCTGTCCTGACCAGTCTTATCTGCAGCATAACTGCACATTAAACAGGGTTTGTAATATGGTGATTAAGATGTTTATTCTTCTGCTTTGATATGTGTTAATACAATATGAAAATAAAGTTCATGTGAACTTTGCCTCGTTTTGTGGAGAGTTAAAAAAGCGAAGATAAATCTTGCAACACCTTTGGCTCTCAAAGAAGACAGATCTTTGCATAAATGCATGCCATTTTCATAGTGTCAGATACATGTAGGAGTGAAAAGTATAATTCTTGCCTCTGAGATGTAGTGGAGTAGAAATAGCAGAAAAAAGAAACACTTAAGTAAACTACATGAACTTCAAATCTGTACTTAAGTACTGCACTTAAGTAAATGTTCCCCATTTAGTTACCTTCAACCACTAGTAACTGAATACAGAAACAATATAATGAAACTAGCTATCTAGTTGAGCTAAAATTACATATGGGCTGAGGGAGAATAGCAAATTAAGTGCCAGAAACAGCACAGTAGCTACTCCTTTTTATGCCAGGGACACACCGCCTTCCTCTGCCTGTGCATGACGGCTACATCTCTGAACAGCTGACACCAAAAACAGCACTTGTTGCCAAAAGGTGACGTGTGCAGCTATCGATTAATGGGGAAGTTAATTTAGGCAAAAAACAGGGTTAAAGTAAAATGTACTTAACAGAAAAACAAACTGCCTACAATGTGCTTGAAAACACGCTGTGAAAGAGCCAAAGTTCTAAAATGACAACTCGGACAACACCCAAAACCAAGTTCATGGCTATTTAAATGCACTCTCTGCCATAGACACTGCCATGGACACTTGTCAATCACAAGGCAGCCACGCCCTAAAGAATACCCTGCTTTATCGATCATTTTACTCCAGTGGCGCCTTAATTTACAAAACATCATACTGTGTAGAAGAATACTTGAAACTAGAACTTAAGATCATGGAGTCGCCCCCTGCTGGCCATTAGAAAGAATGCAGGTTTGAGGAACTTCTTCATTGGCTTAACTTTTCAGTCCCAGAGGCCACATCCACTTCTTTTTTACAGTCTGTGGTGTGGATGTGGTTTCAGTCTATATATCCCTCTCGCTGAAGCATCTCTCCCTCCCCTCCCCTCATCTCTTTCTGCCTCCAAAGCAGTGCGATTGTCTCTCTTCTGGTAATGAGGAAAGGTCTGCAGAGACACTGAGACTAAAGCTTCATCAGCAAAGACCAGTCCCATCATGCTGCGCCACGCACAACAAACACACACGTATACAAACACACACACACACACACACACACACACACACACACGCTCTCCCTGGGTTCATCAGCAAAGACCAGCGTCATCATAAACACTCACACACACACACGATGGATAGACAGGCTTCATCAGCAAAGACCAGTCTCATCATACTGCATCTTGCGCATGCACACACACAGAAAACAGGAGCAGAGGAGGGGAGGGGCTGGAGGAGGAAGGGAAGAGAGAGAAAAACAATTCAGCAGAGGCGGTGCAGGTGGTTGGACGGTAACAAAGAAGCAAAAAAGACAGGCAGAGAAAACTGAAGAAAAAGGGACTGGGAGAGAAGGAAGAGAGAGATAAAGAGAGAGACGCAAGGTGACAGGAAGGGAGACAGAAGTCGAGCGAAGTGACAGTGTACCGAAGCCAGGCCTAAATACAAACAGTTTTATCTGTTGACACCCACTACCTCCTGACACGGCCGTCAACTGTACTTATTACCACATTCTCTGTAGACGCACCAGCCTGTCACCTCGACACACACACACACACACACACACACTGGGTTTTAGACATACACACACAAACACACTAAACCAAAGACAGTTTATTTGCAGATGCACACACACCGAATCTTCAAGACACACGGAGGCTGGGGCGGTACACTTCGGGACAACACGTAGTACACAAGGCTCTTGTACAATTCACACATGTACGCCCGCACACGGTGGTAATTTCCAGAAGCAGACAGGTGGGTGCGATGGGCTGAACTCGGGGGCATTTCCACAGTGAGCCTGTCAGACTGGTGTTTAGCCTAGCTACGGGCTAAGGGGCTCGCGAGTTAGCTAGGGATGTTATGACAGCACTGCAACCTGCCCACACGGGTCACTGGGCAGCTTGGAGCTCCATCGTATGTGTGTTTGTATTAGTGAGTGCGTGTTATGAGTTTGTCATGTCTCAGTGTATGTCTGGAAAAACATACCTTAAATAAAAAAACTGCTGCGCCAGATGTAAAAGATATTTATACAGACAAGCAGGTACACATTTATTTAAATTTACCTTAGGTGTAGGACATTCTTGTGTACATGCATACATTGTTAACTGGTGTGCTGCAGTAAGAAAGTGTATACTACAAGAAATACACTTGTGTATACTTGAATGCACTCATTCATAAGTTCT
Source organism: Lutjanus erythropterus (assembly GCF_056507025.1). NCBI lineage: Eukaryota > Metazoa > Chordata > Actinopteri > Lutjaniformes > Lutjanidae > Lutjanus > Lutjanus erythropterus. Next base: position 18,398,382 of record NC_139338.1, on the reverse strand, counting down.
CTAATGATCCTATGATTTGGCAGTGGAGGTCTGAAACAGCTAGCATTGAAACGGTTGATCAACAGAATCAAACTATTCAACAATTTATTACACAGCTTTGTTAAATGTTAAACTAGAGATGTTAATAATTTATCTTTACTCACAATTAATCTTTAATTGATTAAAAATGTATTAAAGATACTGTTAAGTAACAATAAATGTGTGTTTTGAGTTTGTCACACCAAAGTAATATGTTATTAACCACCCAGCCAAATTCAAATGATTCAAAAAAAATCCCTAAGTATTGATATTAGGTCTCAAAATGAAGAAAAAATTAGCAGTTTTCTCTGCTCTGAAACACTGGGGGTGTGTCCACTCCACCATCTCAGGGTCAAACACCACTACAACTTGAAAACAACTTGAAACACGGACGCTCCATAGCAGATTTATCGGACATGTCCAGACATGTTGGAGCCGCCAGAGCCAGAGGACGGTGACAGGGTGGTATGTTTTTTTCCTTCTGTCTTTGGGCTGTTGAAACTGAAGTAAGCTGGAGTGAACTGCTGGGTTGATTTGGACTGAGAGAGGAGCTGAGGTATGTTCATACCTGACCGTTAAGGAGGAGGAGGGGAGGGTGAGGCGGTCATTAAAACAAATGTTTTTCTTTCTATTTAAGGCTTTAAGGTCATTTGCTAACCTGGCTGCGCAGCAAACAGTATGTGCTTAGATTTAAAATTGCAGTGAAAGCTACTTAGACTCTATTTATCTAAGGTTACTAATTCTGTTGGGGGACAAAATAAGTCTAAAATTTATCAGGAGCTGAAATGGACTGTTGCCAGGCAACACAAAAGTTTTTTTTTTAGTTTTGTTGTTGTGTTTTCCTCAGAACATTTTTTCTTTTCAAAATAAAAGACTCACCAACAACATTGCCGTTATGTCATCCCTGCTTAGGTCAAGAGACCGGAAATCAGCCTCAAGAAGAGAGACGGACACAGAGAGGTGGACATATAGGACAACGAGAGGTGATCAATGGACCGACAAGGTTGAGGACGCAGTCAATACACACACATACGCGGACACACATCCACAGATGTGACACTGCAGTGACACACAGTCCTGCCGAATAGGACAGAGCCCCTGAACTGTTGCTGAGCAGATGGTGTGTGTGTGTATGTCTCCACTTGTGTGTCGGTGTTTAGGTGTGTGTGTGTGTGTTTGTGTTTGACCTTGACCCACAAGCTGATATCACTGCCAAACTTCTGACTGAGAGACAAGAGACCGCCATAGGACCTTGCAATACACACAGACACACACATATTTGAGTTTTAACACCCTGTGCAACCTTAACAAGTGACATACTGTAGGTTTTCAGTGTTATACTGTATATAAACATGGTTTCGGCCACAAGATGGCACTGTTTCCCCATCCTTCTTTAAAATCTTGGCGAAGGAGTGGAGTGAGAGTGTGTGTGCATGTGAGAGAGAGTGTGTGTGTGTCTTCAGGAGTTCTGCAGTGCTGGTTACCTCTCCTTAGTTTTAACTCAGATCAATGGTTATTACTGTGCCCTTGTCCAGGTCTCTCTCGCCGTTCCCTTTCCCACACTGGCACACAGCCGCAAAAAAAAAAAAAAAAAAAAAAAAAAAAAACACAGCGAAAACACACACACAAGTGCACGCGCACGCACACACACACACACATATAAAGGACATAAAAGTACATGGGTACGTGGGGAAGCATCTGCAGCCTTTCTCAAAAGCAAGCTTCCTGCTGTTATCACTTCCTTTTCTCATTTTACTCTTGTTTCTCCACAGGTGGTAATAAAAAACTGATGAATATTCTGCTTTTAGTTTCTCCTACTCATACTGCTTTTTCACTGGGGACTGCAGTTAGGCAATGTTAGTTTTCTCAACATCTTTACAACAAAACTTATATATTTCAAAATGCTACCTATAGGTATATACAGTATGTGTACATGCAACTCAAAAAACAATGTTTCAATATCTATGGCATACAGAGGGTTCAGCTGTTAAAAATTCACTTTGTCAATAAGTGGTGCTTGTTGCATATAGTCTTTGTATTTTGTCTACTTTTAATCTGTGCTGCACCACTTCATTGAATGTGTTTGTTCTACATCATTTCTTCTTCTTCCTTTTTTTTCTTTAACAATTGTCCCTTAAATAAACTCATGCAAGCTCTGCCAAATAGATTCGATATATTAGAACCTCAGACTTTTAGACCGACCAACTCACACTTACAGCTTGGCATGTTCGATATATAAATGCAGCCTGGGAAGCAGACAAATCTGCAAGCTCATGCTTCATTCACTCTGGCGGACATGTCTGTTCACCCAAACAAACAACAGATGTCAAACAGATTCCCACTAGCCTTGGCTCTTGTCGGGCCAATCACAACTGTTTATTGTCTCTGTCAGGAGTATGCCTGGAGGAGATCATGTGTTTGGTTGGATGTGCGTGTGTGATTGTACTAGTATTCGCTGTCTGCAGCCAAGTCTCACATACTACTGGACCCATCAGCCTAATATGTAATGTACTGTGTCCATTTATGGCTGTATGCTCAAGGACATATCGGGGTTGTGGTGATTCACAGTTTTTGAAAAACTATTTTTAATGACTGCTCTGTTTTATACCAACTGCTGACTCCATACTTCTCGTAACTGGCCGGTAGGGGCAGCATGTCATCAGCAACTGCTAGGCTAAAAACAAGGCTAGTCTGTTGCAGGACACATTTAGACCTTTGTTGTGGCTCAAAAACCGTCATGCATAGAATAGTTTTGTCTCATCTTAAAACCAGGTCATCTGCAGATTACTTCCATGCTGATTGAATAAAGTTAGGCACGATATGAGATGAATTAAACCCCAGAAGTTTATACAGTTAGGTGAACCAAGCATCTTAAATATTATAAGACTATAGTATAAAAAAGCATTTCATTAAAAAATGCTGCATCTATACATCTGCATAAGAAAGCTTAAACTATACTACATACGTGCCATGGGAATTTCAAAAGATTAAGACCCCAACACTATACTACACAAAAAACTTTGCAAATCTCTGCTGGTCGCATTTGGCAATTGTGGTGGGATTGCACCCCTTGGAAATCAAAAATGAACTGAGAGACTAACTCACAGTGATGCCTGGCTAATATTAATGCCATACAATGTTAGAAATTATTGTAGATCAGAGTGTACAGCTTTTCAAAAGCAAACCTGAGATATTACTTGTGGCTTTGCACCATTTCATCTTATTCTCATCATCATATGGTCACCTTCGCTTGCAGGTGTGAACTACGTCTCACACATTATGAATATTCATGTTCTAAACATAAATATGGTGATTTCAAAATGCTGATTGGCTTGGCTGAGTTTCTGTGCATGGATGAGAGCAAGTGATGCGCACTACACGTGTGTATGGGGGTTCGTGTGTGTGTGTTTGCAAGAGTTGGTGTGTCTTGAAGCCGGAGGCCGGCCAATCCAAAAAGCCATGAATCTGTAAACAATGTGCTGTGCAATTCCCAATCAACACCTCCACACCACCCACGCCTCGTAATCAGAGAGAGCGGGAGAAGGAGAGAAAAGACAGAAGAGCCATCACTGGCATTTCACCATAATCAGAGTTGACAGAGGGTAGAAATAACATACTAATCAATGGTCCTCTACATCCAGTACAGTTCAGGTCATTTCAGTTTACTTCGTTGTGTGTGTGTGGTTTCTTTACTGGAGGGAAACTTGGCTTGCAACACCGGCATATTACAAATGTCCAAGCACAGGCAGCACATAGACACCCATCCACTCAAACACATGACACACTCATAATGATTCCAAGAGCCGTGAAAAGCAGCTAATTAACCCTACAGGACAACACAACAACATGGCAGACATGGGTAAACACAGTTTACAACAACGGGAAGGTTTGGAAAGGTGCAGTATAACAGATAATTGAGATACTCTACTAACATAATCTGCCTGAGCCATTTTCCTCTGACATCATTCAGGATGGGGAGCTCAAATGTTGTACTGTTGTGTTCATGGTTGAAAGTCATATAAAAAGGTAAAACAACATATTTGATAACCCATTAGGTACAGTAGCTAACATTAGCTCTTGGTGATGTTTGCTGTTGTTGTTGTTGTTGGTGATGTGGGTGACGTTAGCTAGGGGATGCTAATGATTACTGTTGTCTCACAGTGGCTAATGGACTATCAAATCTGTTGCTTACCTTGAAATATGGGTCATATCCCTCCAGATGTCCACTGTCTTTTCGAGTGCTGATGAATCAGGAAGTAATGAACTGATAAGGATTTGTCAGATTAACTATGTTTATGTGACTCGCAACCTGTGACACAAGAGTACAACATTTGAGCTTCTCATCTCGAGCATGACTTTAGAGGAAAATGGCCGCTGTGTGACTATGATGAATTGCTCAAAACCTGAATGTTGGCTTTAAGCAGGTCTTGTACAGTCAAGACTTTTAGGTCACGGCCAAAATGTAATGTTTTTGTAACAACTGTATGTCGATGTGCTTTTCTAACAGAGCAAAGGTCCTATTTTCATTTTTCAGAAATAGAGAAAACTGAGGTGTTATATGAAAATCAAGCTGATTAAGTTTTTCTCCTCTCATACTTTTCCTCATATTTAATTTTCTTCCCTTTCTCTCTGTACCTTTCTCACTTTCATCTCTCACTCTGCTGTATTCTATCCCCTGTCCATGCTGTCTCCAAGTCAATTCAATGCCTTTTCCTGTGAAAGACATCTTTTCTATAACTTCCTTTCACTTTGCTTTTCAATTTTCCTCCCCCTAAGCCCTCCCTTCCTTCTCCATCTTTTCCATCACCCTTCCTCACACACATTCTCTCCTGTCAAGGACACAAGCTTCTGAAAGATGGAAAAAAAAAATCATATGAATACTATGAATCAACGTTCTTTTTTCAGTCTTCTCTCTTTCTACCCTCCTGCTCCCTGCCTACCATCTTTTTCACAAAGATATCTGAGCGCTGATTTCCCCCATGCCTGTCAGGACTGGACAGGACTGGGAAACAGCAGGTAGACTCACAAAATATATAAACGTATGAATAAGAAATTAACACCAACAACCGTGCACACACTCAGTGTGGTTGACAATCTGTTTGACCATCTGTCTGCCTCGTGCATTGACAGAGTTGCTGTCTGAACTTGAGGACATTGTGCATGTCTGTGTGTGTCTGTGCAGGTGTGTAGTACGATCTAAAGAGAAAAACACATCATCAGCCAGTAAGTATTAAAATTTGTACTTAATGTATAATTTAGACTTATTACACTGATTATCCCCTTGTGGTGTAGAATTGGAATCTAACACATGAATGTGTTAAAGTTAATATTTGATAGATTATCATCTTGTTTTTCAAGGGAGAGTCCTGTGATATCACCATGACAACAGTACAACTCAAGGGAAAAAACAGCGAGCATGTTTAAAGGGCTTGGCAAGAAAATGGCATGACAATTCAGAGACATATCCGCACAAAATATCTTCAGCCACGTAACTTCAGTCCAAGGCTATGAGCCTTTATAAACCCACACTGGTGGATAAACAAGTCAAATGTGCTCAGTTAAAATTTTGTTGATTAGTATTCATTGATTTCGGGAAAAAAAATCAAAACAAAACAAAAATCATGCCAAAATCTCTTTGTCTGGTGAAGCGGACATCGTAAGTTAGATGACAGTTATTAGCCATCTCAAAGCATTAATAAATCTATCAAGTTTTAAAAGTAGCTGCCTCATCACGCAGCTGCTTGTTAGGTGGGAAGACAAGACAAGATAATACAAGGCAAGAAAAGAAAAGAAAAAGAAAAGAAACAGAAAAGAAAAGGTCTGAGGAGACCTTTTTTTCTTGTATTAAGATCAGAAAAAAGACTGAGTGCATCGTTCCCAATTAAATGGAAAAAACATAAATACAGAATAACATGTATGTTTATTACATTTTAGGACTAAATTTTATTTCAGTGCAGCTCAAAGTTGTGTGTGGATTCAGGGCACATAACCGATTAACTTGCCTTGCTCCATTAAAATGTTCTTAAATTTAACAGAGCTTAACTCAAAGAAAATATCTACTCCTTCTTAAAGATAATCTTCTTCTTATGATTAATAACTAATTCAGTGAACGTTTAACATAATTCGATATTAATTTAAGTGCAATAAATAAAAAAGCTTCCAAGATAATGCTCATCCACCTTAATAACTCAGTTTACACATTTTTAGTCCTTATTTATTAAAACAGAGTAAAATTTCTGAGTGAAATATGACTGTCAGTGTAGCAGAAGACCACAGTAATACATTAAAAGTCTGTTCTGTCAGATATTAAACATTATCGGTGTCCGATAAACAATAACGATGCATCAATAATGACTTATGCATTCATTTTTATATGACATGAAATAATGCGTCAGTAACACATTCTCAGCTTAGATGACCAAACACACAGTTCAGGGTTCACTTTCTTCTCATTGGTAGTTTTACAACCAGGAGAAATATCTTTAAGCAAAATCCATTACAGTATCACAGAACTGTATGAGAAAGTTATGACTAAAATACTGACTAAAACAAAACAGTACGACTACTGTGAGCTAAAAATTTCAGCAAGCAACTAAGACTAAAATTAAATGTAAAATTCTTGTCAAAATTAACACTGATTGCACTGTGGTTTGCCCCTGTGGGAATGTGACACGACTCGTACCTGGCAAAGTCGAGGTCAGCCTCCCTGGACATGGTGATGTTGGTCAGGTTCTGTTGGAGGACAAAGATGTTCCTGCACATTTTCTTGATGCCAGACTCACTGATCCTCTTGAAGTACTGGGCCCCGTTAATTAGAATACAGGAGATCAGATGACCCAGACCTAGCGAGAGCGAAAACAATGGTTGTCCGATCAACACAGAGAAGGATCAAAAGAGAGTGGCGCATAAAAAACAGAGAGCGTCCGTGCTGACCTTCAAATATGTACTGGAACTTGTGCTGCTGCAGGGCGGCCCCCATGGCCTCCTCTATGGCTGAGATGTCCTTGTTCAGTTTGACCACCAACGGGTCGTAGTCCATGCTCTCCACGTTAGCAACGATGGCATAATTGCCCTGCTTAGTCAGGGGGATCAGGTAATGGAAACAATGCACCCTGGGTTGAGACATTGGAGGGTAGAGAAGTTGAGGGACATAAAAGAAAAAGTGGAAAATTAGACTCTGAGGAGTGTTTATGCCGCTGCTGATACGCTGAAATCAACTGTGACCTGTGCTGAGTTTCAAAACATTACCAAGAACGAGAAGGAAACGAAAGAGAAAGAGGCGAATAAGTATTAGGAGGGCAGTGAGTATTTTCTCTTCTAAAGCCCCACTTTCATGTATACCTACTCCAAGACCTATAATTGAAATAGAAATCATCATGTTTAGAGTGCTCATAACACAATATGTCCACTTATTCAGTTAGTACAACATCGCTTCTGGATAATATTCACCCAGGAAGTCTGATAGTCTCCTGTAGAGTGCTGAATATAGTACGTTGTACAACTCTTGGAGGTACAAAAAGACATAACATCGCGTAAATTTACAACCTAAAGCCTCAGACAGAAAGTCCTCTGCCTTGGGTCTTGTATTGAAATACAACAGGATAAGGATTTCTGTGAGGTTCCTTCAAACCATGGGGTCCTCATGTGCAAATACAAAAGCATTTAATTCATATTTTTGTCTGTACACCTTAAATACTGTATTCTCGATTTTTCAGAATTATTCTTACCTATTTTTTCTTCTTAACCCATAATTTCTCCGCTGGAAAAAGCAGCTCCAACGCAGTAATTGTAGGTTAAGAACCTTGCTCAAGGATTTTTCTTTTCACTTTCCTCGGCCATATTTTTCTTGGCTGGTTCATTCATACATTTGTAAATGGGTTCATCATTTAGTGCCAAGAATGAGGCTGATTTAACTTTTGCAAGAAACCCAATGTCAGAACATGTCAGAATGTTCAAATAACATTTTTTTATTCTTTGTACTTTTGGATCACTGTTAAGTATGATTCTACTTTTAGGCTCAAATAAAAAATAACTAGAACCTTGAGAAGCTGGTTTGTCCATGCTAACATTTTAAGCCCACGCAATCTTGAGGGTAACGAGTTACACTACTTAGATTACTTTTTTGTTGCAACAAGTACCATAATGTGTTAGTTTTGCAAGATCTACAGCTGCCTGGTCTGTCACCTGATCCCAGGGTGACTTTTTTTTTATATTTGACACAAAGGCAAACATACAATCTCAGAGCCAAAAGACACCGAAATCAAGGATTAGAGACAGAGAAACTGGCGTGACCAGGTTTTCGCAAATGATTTCTGCAGATGAAAGGGCTTGTTTTGCCATGTCTAAAATAATGTCAGAGTAGGGTCTGAACACAAATTGAAATCAAATAACCACTCATATTTTGTTTTTTGATACAGCACCCGTTTCTGAAAGGAAAATCCACAAAATCAAAAGATTAAAAGAAAAAAGAAAAAGATTTTTATTTCCTCTCATCAGTAAAATAATATACACATTTTAAATACTTTATAAAAGACGGTCTGGAGATATTAATCCTCAATTTGCAGAATTTCTTGTTGGCCCAAAGAAAATCTCATGTGACCCACCTGCGGAGTGACTGCTGTAAAATAAAGTTAGTAATTAATGGCAGTAACTTTGTAATGTAGTAAGTTACTTTTAAAAATAAGGTTCCCCAACACTGTGCTGATAATAGTACATCTAAGTGGTATATCTTTAATATTATTTTTATGGCTGCAGTGGGTTGAGGAGGTGAATTTAAACATATCCTTTAACAAGACGATACTTTTCTCTGTCCATTTAAATTTGTACATCTTGGTCTGAGGTCGTTTAGGTGCATAGAAGGCTCATTTCTGTCTAGACATAAGGAGTCAATACTCTCATAATTCCATAATCACAGTGCCCTGAGCAGAAAGGTATAAAATGATACGGGTGAATGTCTTTTCCCCCTAAGGCGAAGCCAACAACTACACTGCATTTTCAATGCCTCCATCTCACTCCCTTATCTCTCTATTCAATCATTTCTTGCACTTAGCTATTGTATCTCCCTTCTTTAACCCCCACCATCACTTTAACCTCACTCATCTCTCTTCCTCCCTCCCTTCCTCGCCTCCTGCTCTCTCTCTTCCTCATGGCTTCATTTAGCTGGTACCACTATCAGGGGAAATTCGCTAGATGGGGAGAGTCAATGGAGTGTAGCATATAGCTAGACATCAGCCTCAGGGAGGGTTTTCTACTGAAATCATAAACAATATTGCATAAGCTACACAATAGTCTACAGGGAAATAGTGCTACATGGAGGAAGGGAAGGAAGGAAAGAGAGAGAGACGATGGAGGACTATTAGTGGTTGTGTGGGGTGAGAAAGTATATGGTGTGGTAAATTAACTTGAATATTGACATTCAAACCACACAGGCAAGACATGGTACAAATTCTTGAAGTTGAATTTGAGTACAGGTGTGATGCCACTGATACTTTTTGTCCACATGATTTAATGGCATGTCCTCTAAGCTTGTGTGGTATGATCCTGGTAACTGGGTGGTAAATGATATAAAGTCATACTGCTGCTGCCAGAAAACAAAGGGGGCAATTGTTTTCTTTCTGTGTGCTAACCTTAAAGAAATCAGTTAGAAAAATATTTTTCTACTATAATATGAACTACTGTCTGAACTGTCTGTCTTGACTAAAAACTGGATATAGTTCACCTGCAGAACAGCTAATAAACAAATGTCTTAAATGTGACAGGATAATTAGACCTGTAATTTAAAAATGTGTATTTTCCCATTTAGAACTAAAGGACCAGTGTGTAGGATTTAGTGGAATCTAGTGGTTAGCTTCCAGATTGCAACCAACTGGCCTTCCTCTCACCCTCCAAGCATGTAGGAAAAACTGTGGTGGCTATAAATGTCAAGAAATTAAGTGCTGACTTAGTGCGAGTGAAAAGCTTTAACATTAGTTAATTCAGTAGATGAAGGGAAATTAACTGATTCATGCACCACTTTTAAAATAACATACTTTTAATCTTTGGGCTCTGGCAAAGGTATCAAGTATTTTCAAGTCACTGAATTGGTAACTTGAATCTGACTTGCGTTCGAGTAATGTGAATCCACTCCACAACTCTCTTAAACCTGAAAAAACATACTTCTGCCATATTCTGCCAGCTGAGCCCCCTAAATCTTATACACCGAACCTTTAAAAATGTAAAATTTGTTTTAACAAATAAAAGCAGCATCCTGAACATTAATGGTTTTAACACTGACTTGACTTGAAGGGTAATAGGAGCATGATAAGATAAATCTAACAATACCATAAACTGTAAAACTTCTGTGTGTGGTTCTGCACAATATGGTAAAAATCTTATTTTTTCATATTCACCAATTGTGAGAATGATAATTTTTGTGTCACAATTCTTACTTTTATGACAAAAGAAACAATTACAATCATGATGATGTGACTTTTTTTGGGGGGGGTGTGTACTAAACAAAAATGTTTTCTTACAATATTTGCAGGCTGAGGCATTTCTGCAGCACTACAGTACTTCATTATAATGCTGTTTTGTCACACATTTTTCCTTTATCAAAAACTCGCAGCTTTCTTTTCTACAGTTTCTGTAAGGTGCAGGTGAGTTTCTGTCTCCTGCATACCTGACCTCCAGGTGCAATACCAGGAGACAGCGGTCGGCGATGTCCTGGAAGCCCTTGGACAGGTCACTCAGGGTCTGGAGGATCTGCTCCCTGCTCCGTTCACTCTCACCAGTTCCTTGGCTGTCTGCTGAGCACGGAGATGCACCTGGATGGACACAACAGACAGGAGGACATTAACAAACAAAACTGGACCAAACAGTGGGAGAAGTAGAGAGAAGAGGGACCATCCTTTAACTGAGGGAACTAGGATAAAGTTTCCCTGCCTGGATGCTGCTGAGGACTGCTTGAGCGGGTTATTAAAGCATCGCACACTTCCTGAGTCCTTCAACATGTTCTTGTACTTTCTTCTCGCCACTTGTGCTGAGACAGCAGGAGCATGTGTCAGTGCACTGCATTGTAAACCACACAAAAGACTTGTGTGCACGCGCGTGTGTGTGCGCGCGCGTGTGTGTGTGCGCGCGTGTGTGTGTGTGTGTGTGTGTGTGCGTGTGTGTGTGAAAAGAGAGAGAGAGGCAGAGAGCACAAGAGCATGATGAGTGTATATAAATTCAGCCCGGTGTAGATCAATGGCCATAAATTAGCAAGGGGAGGAAAGGGAGAGAAATTGGCCCCGTCAGTCATATGTAAGTCTATTTGGTCAATGAGGCGAGTGTTTGTGTGTTTGTGTGTGTGTGTGTGTGTGTGTTTGTGTGTGTGCGTGTGCGTGTACGAAGAGTGACTGTTGAGCAGGAGAATGCAGGGGTCCACGATCGATGTGCCGCAGTCAAAGCCAGCTCCCCAGTTACTCTTCCTGCCCTTCCGAAGGTCACACATGCATGCACGCAGGCACGCAAACACACACACACAGTGAGGGACAGAGTGGCAGCAAGTCTAAGCGAAGGCCAGAGTAACTTGTTCGTTTGTCTTCCACATCTCTGACTGATAGTTTTAACTGATATTTCCCCAGACAAAAGTGAGACACAAGTATTTCGCTTCAAAGTTGTTGGTTTCATTATTCTCACATGGGTTCATTCGCACAACAGATTCTGTGTGAAATTTCCTCTGACCTGAACAATTTTTAAAAATATTTCTGTATTCATTACTTCTTACTTTCCTTCTTACTTGGTAATGTAGCTAAAATGCAAAAGTCTGCTGGATTAGTTTATGTGTAGTTGTATAAAATGGAAAAATAACTGTAGCTGCCATTAGCTAGTCCGTTGAGTTCGCTGTGCAGCTAGCAATCCTATCAGCTGACTTGAGTTTGCGTGGACTGGAGCTTGGATCACCGGGGAGGGGGAGAGGGGGAGATGGGTAAGGGATTTTCAGGTTTTTAGCTCTGACTAAGACTCTGACTCCAGGGACTACAAAAATAGAGCAGGTGGGGACAGGAGAGGCATGAAGCCGAGAGGAACACGAGAGAAGGAGTTTCATCAGTAGTGGTGAATTATTATTGGACAAGAATACAGTATGTTTACATCTAATTCTGTGAATTAAGGTTTATGTTGACAAATTCAGAGCTGGTGATTCTTGGAAGAGTTCTTAAAGAACCATTTGTCATCAGATGAAGAACAACAACCAAAGTTGTTTACATGACATTCTTTCCTGTCACCAAACTGCTCCTGATGCTGATATCAAAGTTAAACTGAAAGCTTGAAACTTTATTTCAAAGGAGAATAACTTGATATATCCTCTACTTTAATAAGGCCAACTGAAGACTAACACCTTATTATACACATATTTCTACACTGTTCGAAATCATAACACCCGTAATTCCTTGCTGCCTGACATGGTGAGCGCTTCTGTGTGCTCATGTTTGCACATTTTGTACATAGTGGTGAATATATGCTTCTGTCCCTACTGATACAGTTACTTTAAATTAACCCCTGATAAGATAAAAGAACACTGGCCTTGGCAAACGGCAGTGAGGTACGTGCCGCGGCCATCCAATCAACAAAGCAAACACACTCCGGGGCGTGATTTGACATCTGTGTGGCAGCTGCTCTTATGGCCTGACATTTAGAGATAAAGGCTAGAGATTGTATTTCTTATTAAAGGTGTGCATGTGACGTGTAGGGGCTGTGCGTATGTAGAGGTGATAAAGGTATGTATTGTATGTATGAACTTCCTTGCTAATTAACTGTCTTCTTGAGTAAACCTCTCGATAATGTGCGTGTGTGGGAGGACACTGCAGAGCAGAGTCATTTGCAGCAGCTGCAGGCAGCTTACACTGTAACAGAGCGCTTCAAAGGAAAGTCCTGCAATGGAGAGACTTTGACTTTGGTTTAAATTGAACAAATAAACAGTCAGACTTTGGAAAAGTTGTTGCCGTGTTATATTAGTTCTCACCTGTTTGTATTTCTATATTTTTAACTGTAAGTTGTTTTAAATTTCTGCAATTGCTTTGGCAATGTAAGCGTCCATTTCCCATGCCAATAAAGCCCCTTGGGATTGAATTTAAAAGTTTATTGTTAACAGTCAGCTAAAAACAGTACAGTTAACAAAAAATAATCAAAAGTTTTGCAGCATCAAAATGTTCTGTCCCTTCTCACTTCTCGCTCCACAAAGTTGTAAGTAAACCCCAAATTATGAGCCTTCCTTTCCTCTTCTTTCCTTCCCTAATCAGTTTTATTGTTACCACAGCCACAACCACCAACGTGAGTTGCGAGGTAATTAGGAGGTAGGGTGGCTGACATTTTAGGCTTATAATTAGTCTTTATTTTGCTGTTAATCTGACTATTTCTCCTGAAACCAGTGAGAGAACAAAACCAAAACTGTCTCAACTCTACAGAGTAGTTTAATGGGGCACAGATCTGTGAGTTTGGTTGCATATTTGGATTTTTAAAAAATATACAGGGTTTTCCCAAAAACAGTGCACTGACTAAAAAAAATAATCAGTCATCATCCCTCTCAATCCTCACCCACAATCCACCTGCACCGACAGAGACTCCACCCTCCGCCTGTACCTCCTTATTGTCTCATTATTTTGCTGTACTCTTCACGAACCGGAAACACAGTATGTTGACTCAGTGCATAAATCCATGTATCTACACGTGGCTGCTTCTGAGTCGCAAGGATTAGATCTTTAGGTTGGCAATATCGATATTAATCCAACTAAATGAGCCACTGGAACAACAAACAAGATTGGTCTTCAGAAAAAAATCCACAATGATTTCTCAAGGGAGCAGAGCATAATGACATTAATTGACTTCATTTGATTGCATTTAGTGGATGTTGTTTATTCTCCCTGGTCACCTTATCAGATCATTAATAGATACAGAATGCAGTGCTGAAACACAATACTGCCACTCAAACTAAAAGTCACAATTACAAGAATATTACCTATACAGCTGAGTAACCTGAAGGCAGCATTTAATGAGCTGTGTCTGTGTTTCTCAGTGGGGGTACTAGACTTTTTGAAATGGCCGATATATTCCCCTTCATTTTTTGAAAGCATGATTTGTTAAAATGTTCTTAAAAATAGCTTGCACCGAGAAAGGGTAACTAACAAACGAGAACACCCACAGTTGTATTATGAGTCATAATTGGTTTAACTTGACTCATGAACTTTCTGTGATGTTAAAGTTTGCAGCATTGAAACAACAAGGCAGTTTTCTCATAACTTTAGCCAAAGCTGTTAATTTTATTCCTTCAGTAGTTTCTATTTTTATCATGTATTAGAGCATGGATATTAGATATTGCTGAGCTAACATGAACTGGTGCTTTTACAGTAGATGTGATATAGGCATCATCTGATTGGCTGACATGGTGATGCAGCTGTGGATGAGATGGATAACGTGTGCTATCAATTTTGTTTAACAGTTTATTTTCAGTTTAATTTTTTTCTGACAAGCTATAATTATCTAATTTTACTTCATACTGATTCCCTTGTTATATTGTCTAAAAATGCATATCTTGAAGATAATAAAAAAAACAGTTTATTCTTAGTATTTCTATTTTCAGTGGAATCACTTGCTGCAGAAAACTGCCTTACAACAGATGAAAACCAAGGAAATAGATTTGTGCTTAAAACGTAGCAGTAAAACATATACAAGATGGCGCTGTGCTACGACGATTTGCTACGAGCTGCTTTCGCCTCGATGCCGTTTTGCAAAAAGAAATCCCAAAACATTATTAAGGACACCAGCCGCCCTGCTCATGTTCTGTTCTCATTCCATCCATCTAAAAAACTGGAGCATCAAATCACACAACACCCGTCACAGTAGTAGTTACTTTCCACAGTCACTTTTCTAAACAGCTGACAGATTTGCACCACACATTGTTGAGTCATAATGTATTGTGTAATGAGTATAGAAAAATCTTGTGCATGTACTCACTCGCAATGTTGTGTTCACATTGTGTGCTTATCCTCATGTTGCATGTTATGTTAAGGCAGAGAGAGCCAACCGTCATTGTATTTTTAATACACGACAATAAAGTTGAACTTGAACTTGAAGCTACTGAATCTAAACAGGCACAGCGCCCTTTTTTTTTTTTTTTTTTTTCTGGTCTTTGTTTAAAGGGGGTAAATTATTGAAAAAAATTTAAGAACCACTTATCTAAGATGTTACTACATATGTAAAATAATGGTAACAACATCAACAAGTGTTTGGTGAAGCTAGCAGTGTACTGACTGTTAGATATAAGGATATAAAACTGTCACTTTGTGCTTCCATAAAGTTGAACCTAAAGCACCAGACAAAAACAAAATACAATTTAACTGGCATTGATCATTTTGAGATCATTTTGCTCTCAGTGTCTCTTTTCCTTCTCTTTGCTTGTCTTGTGTGTGAGAGCAAGAGCATTTCACTTGCTCTGCCTGTGGGAGTGTTTTCCCTTCAACTATGTGTCTATTTGCACTTACTGTACGCGTGTGTGTGTGTGTGTGTGTGCGTGTGTGTTAGAAAGTGACTCGAAGGCTTCTGTTTCCTCTCATGTGCATTACACTCACTCACTTTGGCAGCAGAAAGGGAAAAAAAAGGGCTCGCTGTGGCACACACTGCTGGAGGTCTCTCCAGGGGGTGTCCGTGGAACACACACACACACTCGCGCAGACACACATGCGGGAAACACAGACACACACGGATTCCTGCCGCCCCTGCTTTGATGATGCGAGGGAGGCGTCACAGCATGGGGGGCACCATTAGAGTCAGGGACAGACGGGCGAAAGGAGACGACTCATTGGTCCTGACTGACAACTTTTTTCTTTATGCTGATTAAATTTGAGGATATGTATGTGGCGTGTCGTGTATCTATTTATGCACTCATGTGTAGGCATGCATCTATGTGTGTGTGTTGCGCTTATCCAATTATTTTCGAATCCCATCTAAGAGAAACGTCTGTTGCTTGCCATCTGCAGAAGATGAGGGTGGCAGACATTAAGGGACAAGATCACTGATGGAATTCACATTCAGCAGGCAGACTCACACATACATGGACAGTTCATATTAACACAAATCCAATCTTGCACTCTTTGACCTGTACGCCATCGAAGGAATAAACAACACAAGAAAACAATATGACTTGACACTTTCCGTGGCACTGACAAATACAGATGCTTAATATTTGATACAAATCATGATCTGTTTTGTTTAAAAAGTACACCCTACCCCTCGACAGAAAAGAGAAATGGAGAGAAAATGGAGAAAGATAAGCAAAGGACAGTATCCTGCAGGGGTGGAGTGATGAATGATTCATAAATGACTGACTGAGTAAGAGAGAAGAGGAGTTATTAATTATTTTGCTGCCTCTGGTAGAGGATGAACATCTGCACACAGGGATGTGAACTTCTGTCCAGAGAGAAAGTGTGAAAATGAGGGGGGAAGAGGGAGATTAAAATTGAGAATTTGACTGAAATATTTTGATCCAAATCCCCCAGACCGCCTGATGGTAACTTCTAATGACAGAAAATGAAAACACGCTACACATTTTTTGACAGACAGAAATAAAAACCCTCATGGATGAAATAAAAGACAATATTTCAGCGAGTGAAAACACATCATCATCTCCCACCGCAACTAGTCCCCCAGGCCTGTGCAGTGAATATGAATGTGTTCTTAGTCAACTCGCCTTGTTAAATGGAGTCAAGTAAAAAAAATCATCGCTAAAGGGAAGACCTACACTCACCATAGTCAAGGTTAGAAAAGTGTATTCTATAAGCCCAGCAGAGTAACCACTGAAGAGAGGAGGAACTTACTCCCACGAGGACAGCGCATAGCTATCGTCTACACCCTACAGCAAAGACTAGAGGCCTGTTTCTAAGCACCTAATGATGGTCTGGACATGAACACTCGCATCTGCACACTTTAAGCCATATCAAACCACTAATACAGAATTTTACCAATAGTTGCTGCATATGACTCAGCCGCTCCCGAGTGCAGCCCATGAATTAGAGTGGATGCTGGTTAAGAAAGAAAGAAACAGTTTTATCCACCAAAACACCAGAGGGCAGATACTGAAAATGTTGAGCGTGTATTGACATCACAATGACATCACCTTACGGACTGTACGAGCAAACTATCAAACTCAACAGTGAGGCTTCGGAAAGGAATATCACACTCATATTCTGAATAGAGGATTTAGATTATTAGTCTTTATGCCATTCAAAGTAGACTTTCGATGAGCCATGAGATTGTGAAATGATGGCATGTGTTCCTGTAGAAACCATAAGTTCATATGAGATCAACCTTGTTCTAAGAAAAACATGTTTTATTCAGAATGTCATGGAGAAGTGCTAGAAAATCCACAATCCTAAAATGTAACAGCGACATCTAGTCTCTGCAGGGCTGCAGAGAACAAATCAGCAAACTTAGCAAAACTGCTACTACAAAATGCAAATATAATTTTTTGTCAGTGTTTGTATTGTGTTAGTTTGTGTCTGTGATACGTCTGTTCAGAACATTGTTGTTTATGTTGTTAGTATTTTTGTGCCGGTCTGTAGTTTTAACCATGAGTGAGGAGGAGGGAGGCTCTTGCTTTATTTTAGACCAGCTGTTACTTTTCTGTAGGACCAGCTGTATATCGCCAGTGTGACTGCAAGCACAGGTCCAGCACTGAACGTTGTGAAAGGATGAACAAAGCTGCTAATATTTCTTAGTTTCTTATCAGAAAATTATATTAAAACATATCCCGGTTCAGTCGGTTGGTGTACGCACACCGACTCGGACAGCATTTCAGACTGCAGGTCCGTGTTCTGTACACAAAGATTCAACACGGTTGCCAGACACACCAGACAAACATTATTGAAAGTGTCTAAAATTCATACATACCCATACAAGAGTCAAAAAAAATTGTCTGTCATGCTGACATTGCCCGTCAGGTGTGTGTGTGTGTTGTTGGGTAAATATTGTCAGAGTGGATTGGAAGTCCAGTGCTGCAACCAGATGGGTGATAAGACCCTTTCTGCAGCCACCTTCACGGCCAATCACCATCAGTGGTCTGTCTGCATACACATACGCACTCAGACATTCTTATCAATCTGACACATACACACGTACAGATATCCAAACAGAGACGCATAAAGCTGCATGTGCACACACACACACACACACACACACACACACACACACACCCACACGCGCACACACACACACACACACACACACACACACACACACACACACACACACACACACACACACACACACACACACACAATCGAATTAAGATTCAGCAGCATGAGGAAGGTGAAGGGGTCAAATGTGCATGCTATTTTCACGTTATCTTTCATACTTCAGAGGATAGACGTGTGTGTCACTACACATCCTGCAGGATTCAATCACACAGGAAGGTGACCAAACCAAACGTCCACTGCAGAGATCACCCAGCCATGGACAGAATCTACCAGAAACCTTCACACTTGAAGAAAAGAGAGAACAATGTTCACAGTGCCACTATGAGGAAAGAAAGAAGGCAGGCAAAAGGAAAGGAAAGAAAGAAACATCGAGACAGAAAGAAAGAAATACGAAGAAAGATTGAAGCAAGAAAGTAAGAAAGAGGACTGAAAGAAAGAAAAAGCAAAAAGAGGGAGAGGAAAATGAGTTGTTCATACCTGACTGCTTCTGTAATATAAAATCCAATTTGGAGAGGCATAGACGTGAGGCGGGGGGGTGGAGGATGAGATAAGGTGGGGTCCTTTTTCCCTGCCGTACCCTTGTCCCATCTTACACAGTGCATGTACACACACACGTGCGCACACGCACACACTAACACCCACAGCAACACACACGTAGTCCGTCATCAGCTCGGCAAACACTAAATAATGAACAATACGGAGGCTGTCCCAGCATGATAAGTGACTGCCCTATCCTTCCCATTAGTGCCACCCGCCAGAATTAATGATAATTATGTCACGTCCCTTCCCGTACTTTTATTGAATTCTTATCTATGAATAAACGAAGAAAGCTGGCGTCAGAGTGAGAGGGAAGGGAAGTTTAAAAAGAGATAGTGACAAAGTCAAGCCCAAATAAGAATATCTGAAAATTCTCATTTAATTATTTTATGTCTAAAAGAAAAGTTGTGATACGGAACATCAAAATAGTGCAAGTTCAATGAGCAATCAGAGGTCTGAAGCTAGAGAGTTGTGACAATCACTGATAAGGGCTGAAGGCCTCTCTCTATCCCTCTAGGAAAGGTGCATAATTTACCAGAGCTCCGCCAGAGGACCAAGATACTGCAGTGAACACAGCTAAGTTTCTCCAGAGTACTGTAACACAATAAACTACAGAGGTGAATGAAAGAGCTGTAGAAATAGGCGGTGGAAAACACAAATTCTGCGGGTTGAAACTGAATCCAGTGCTATGTAAAGCTGATTTATGACAAATAAAAACAAAATGTCTGTCAAATCTCTAAATGCAGATCAGCAGAATCAACACAACCGTGCTCTGACATTTGAGCCTTTTAAGAAAAACATAATCTTCAAGGGCGTTATCTTGTCAAGACTGATAAGATATTACCCATGCAACTCTAGAGATTCAGCTTGATGACATTTTAAATATTGAATGAGCTTATTAGAAAGACATAAACAACAACAACATGACTTTTGCATGAGACTGAGAAAATTAAGTCTGACATCTGTTTATGCTGCAAGTGTTTGGGGGGAAGTTTTTCTACTGCACATCTAGTTTTGATGGATTAATGATGATAATTACAAAATAAGAGACGACTACTACAGGCCGCAGTCCAAAAACACCTCTAAAACTGGTTAGGCTGCATTTTCCTTTTTCTTCTTGATTACCGCATGACATTATGACAGTTCAAACCTGATGCTCTAGTCATGTGATAGTCAAGTTGTTATGGTTAAGCTCTTGGTACTGCATAAGGTTTTTGACCCGAGCGATAAGTGAATAATAAGTGTAGCTTTTTACACTTCTTGCGTGTGTGTATTTTTGGGGGACTTTACTGTATATATTCACTAAATGTTTCTTTCCTCTTTAAGTACAACTACAATTACAAAAAAGTCGGGATACTGTGTAAAACTAAAATAAAAACAGAATGAAATGATCTGCAAACCATGTTCGACTTGTATTCAACTGAAAGACATTTAATGTTAAAACCGCTAAACTTCTATTCTGAATTTGATGCCTGCAAAACATCTTTAAAAAGTTGGGACAGGGGAAACAAAAGACTGAAAAAGATGTGTAATGCTCTAAAACACCTGTTAGCAACATTTCAAAGGCACAGGTTAACTGGTAGCAAGTGATAATATCGTGATTGGGTATAAAAGATGCATCCTTGGCTCAATAATTCACAAGCATAGATGGGGCGAGGTTCACCACTTTGTGAAAAAAACACAGAAATGAAGGATTTCACCATCTACAGTCTATAACATCAATAAAATATTCAGAAAATCCAGAGAAATGTGTACACACAAGGTGCAAGTCCAAAAATGCCCTCAGGCGGCACTGCATTAGAAACTGTATTATAACACACACAATAGTATAAAGGATACTACATGGACTTGGAAACACAGCTTGTTGCTGCATCTACAAATGCAAGTTAAGACTGCTATGCAAAGAGAAAGCCACACATCAACTTCTAGAAACACTGCGGACTTCTCCTGGGCCCGAGATCATCTGAGATGGACTGACACAAAGTGGAAAAAGTCTGCTGTGGTCTGAGGAGTCCACATTTCAGATTTCAGAAATCACGGACATCGTATCCAGTACCATCCAGATTGTTACCAGCGCTAACTTCAAAAGCCAGCTTGTGTGATGGTATGGGGGTGTGTTAGTGCCCACGGCATGACTAACTGTTACATCTGTGAAAGCACCATTAATCCTTTTTAATGTTTTGGAGCAACATTTGCTATTTTTAGCAAGACAACGCCAAGACATATTCTGCACTTGTTACAATAGCGTGGCTCCATAGTAAAACAGTGCAGATGCTAGAGCGGCCTCCATGCAGTCCAGACCTGTCTCCCATTGAAAATGTGTGGTGCATTATGAAGTGCAAAATATGACAACAGAGGCCCAACAGAGACTTCAAAAATTAGTGCCCTCAGTTCCCAAATGTTTACGGCCATCAAATTCAGAATGAGTGTATATTTACTAAATAATATATATTATATTATACTTGTATTGTAATATCTTGGACACACACTTGTAAGGTGTGTCTCTGAATTTATTTCATGTCTGAACAAGGGCTATACATGGTGGTATACTAATAAATGTTCATGGGAGCCTTATCCGGTATGCAGTCTATATTTTTTCTTTTATGGCGGTACAAAAACAAACGTGACTGTACAATAAGAGTCGTTAACAGCAGTAATAACTCCTTGATTGCAATCACATGATTATAATAAAAAGAAATGGACTTGAAGAGAATATTACATGCTAGAATCTTTAATAGGAGATTAAACATGTCCTCAAAGTGATAATGAGGATAAAAACACTACTATAATGATTAGTGATTATAAGGCCTACTTATAGACAATGTGTTGGATGGAAACACAGACAGCTCATTTTAATCAGTGATTAATGATATAAAAGTGATGACTGCGCAGGGAATGTATGAAATGCTTTTAAGAGTCCTGATTAGGGTAGGCATTTATGCGTGCACAGTTCGCAGAGGCACAGCCAAGGATAATGAGTGTATGTGTGTGTAAAGTGCTCTTTGACAACTCCAGTGGAGAAGGTAATGAGTGTGTGATAATACACTCAAACAAGAACTTAATGAGCCACAGGTAAGAAGTATTGCTACAAAAGCACTGCGGCTAAGGATGAGAAAACTTCATATACCCCCGACTGTGACTCTCCATAAACCATCCAGACAATGTTTTTAATCTGGAGAGTATTCTGATCAATAACTGCTTAACGACCTGAGAGACTCGTGGCAACATCTCTCGGAAAATATGTGAAATATGATGTAATATTGCAATGTACTGTAATGCACCAGTCCGTAGAGGAATGCATGGAGGCTTGTCCTCAGGTGCTACCAGGATTTAAGCTTCTCTAAACTATCCATACTCCCGAAATCTGCCGGATGTCGCATGAACTCGCACATTTTACAGAAACACAGGATTTTTCTCAAATAGTAACACTTTTGGCAGCCATGAAAGCTCCTCTGTCTGTGCCAGAGTGTAAAAAAAAAGCAACCGAGGAAAGTGAATGACAGAAAGGATAATCTAATTTTTGGTGTAATGCAACCATCTGACAAGAAGAATTCATGTGTCAAAGACAATATTCGGTTTTTCAGTACAGCAACAGATGTCTGGTACTGGCTTGTAGGCACAAAATCTACAGCATATGTCAATGTTTTTGTCAAAACTATTAACAATTTTGCTTAATTTAATTTCATCAAGAGAATGAAAGTTAGTAGGAACAGGGTTTTTAGTATAGGCTCTTTGTATTTATGAACTAGTGCTTTTGCCAAGACAACCAGGAGATGAGGTGAAGAGGTGATGCTCTCCATTAAAATTAAACTCTTTTGTCACTTATTACACAACAATTTCTGTAACTTTCTGTTTTTTTTCTGTTGGGTATTTTAAAAGGTTAGTTTGGATTTGCCAACCACCACTGACCGTAGTTACTACACTATCAGTAAGTACTTCATACAACCCCACTTAGTATAATCCAAACTATCTCATAAACAATTACCACATTTCACCTTCTCTACAGTATTTATATAACTGTAAACTGACTGCGACTCTTACTCACTGGATGCATGAGGCAGGTTGGCGAAGAACGTCTTGAGGCGACCAGCAAGCCACTCCATGCTCTCGTGAAGGTTGGCCAGAGCTTTCAGGTCACTGACGTCACGCAGGATCTCATTCTGAGGGATCAGCTTGTCTCCTAGGTTCCCGGTCAGCACCTCTGACTCCTTGGCAAACGCCGCCCTGAGTGATGCAGAGAGCAAGGATGTAAAACTTTTAGACACAATAGATTGTTGGCAAAGGGAAACGTAATTTGGCCATCGCTCAAGCACCAAGCAACCTCTATCAAAAATGACTGCTATCAAAAAAAAGTGCTGGAACAAATACATGCCTGGTGACTAAGAGCCATAACTATGAAAAGCCTATAATCAGTCTACAGTATTAAGTTATCTGAAGAAAACTACCAGTTACTGGTTTGCCGGTTGGACTTAAAATGTTTGGTCTGCAGAGGCTGTGCGTGTCTTACATAAATGCTATAACAGAGGCCAATTTTCAAAAGTTAAAACATAACAGATTGCTGGAAGGAATGGATGTGCAAATATCTGTGTGTTTATACAATATGTGTTTATTTGAAGAGAGTATTATAATAATCCCATGCTTATGTGCACAATGTGAACAATGTGTGGGACTGAATTTGGGCCATGACCTTAACAGTAATGCACAACTGTCTAAACTAGGTAAACACAAACAAGACAACAGCAGTAAGCTGGGGACGGGCAATTTGCAGAGAAAGAAGAAAAAAGGAAGAGGAGGAGGAAGATGAAAAAAAGGAAAAATGGAGAAAAAATGAAGGTCTGTCAGCAGGACTGTATGCACCATCATTATATAAAACTTCTTACATTAAAAATATATTTTAAATCACGAGTCTTTAATCTAAGTTAGAAATCATAGATGGTTCACACTATGACTTTCAACTCTGGTCTCGGGGGCACTGCTGTGCATGTTTCAGATGTTTCCCTCTTTCAACACACCTGATTCAGATGATCAGCTCGTCGTCAAGCCTCCGCAGAAGCCTGATGATTTGAATCATGTATGTGTGCAAGCAAGGAAACATCTGAAACAGCACAATGTCGGAGGATCGATTAGCATATTTAGTCTGCATCAGGGCTCATAACTCGCAACCTTACGGACCAAGGGCAGGACGTGATCTCATTCAGCTACCTGCCGAACGAGAAACCATAGATGGAATTCACCAACAAACCACACTACATCTACCATGACTTACATTATACATGATTTATTTTCATGAACACTGGAGATTTTTAGCAACAGTCTGCAGTAGCTGTTTATAGTGAAACACTCTGATGCACGTTGGGCATGATTTGATAAATCAAAAATTTGGCTGATTGATTGGAGGACTGCTTAAAGAGCAAAAACTGTGAGAGGAGATGGATCTAATCAGCTTAACATTTTTTGACAAAACAAACAAAAATAACTGTTTGGCTTAGGACTGGACTTCAGTGCAAAATTTGGTTTATTTTCATGCACGGGTAGGCAGATTTCCTGGTAGGAAGAGAAAGAAAAGGAAGAAGGAGAAGAAAAAGGAAAATGATAAGGCAAAGCAAAGTGAGGAGGAAAATGAGAGGGAAAATGAGACAGAGGAAGATGAAAATGAAAAGTAAAAGGAGGAGAATAACAACATTGGAAAAAACAAGAGGGTCCAGCAACACAGCTTCCTTCTTCCTGCTAAAGATGACTACCAGAAGAGGAAAGGAACACAAAAAAGTTGGACACAATGTTAAGAGAACTTTGTCATCATAGTGACTTTAAAAGGAAGGAGCTGAGAGTGGCTAAACAGTGGGTGGGAAAAAAAAACAACAGGTGATGGTGAACATTTAGAGACAGAAGTGGAACAGACGGCA
This sequence comes from Lutjanus erythropterus, assembly GCF_056507025.1. Taxonomy (NCBI): domain Eukaryota; kingdom Metazoa; phylum Chordata; class Actinopteri; order Lutjaniformes; family Lutjanidae; genus Lutjanus; species Lutjanus erythropterus. Next base: position 18,373,718 of record NC_139338.1, on the reverse strand, counting down.
GATAGTTACAGGGTGGAAAAACAAAGACATAGAGATCAAAACCCCCTTTTCACTGTATCTGCAGGCACTTGTGGTTTTGGAGGGATAATTGACTTTGGTTACTGGCGAGAAAAGCTGGAGACAGAGCAGGGAAGTTGGATAATCTCAACACCACAGTGCTGTGAACACATGGCACGTGAACCGGCCTCCAGAGTCACCAAGATGCCCACAAGTTCAAAATCCTTTGAACAACAAATGGGTACAAGAAAACAGCAGACACACAAATACATAGTCTCATCACAAATAGGCATGTGTAGCTTATTAATGAGGCTTTATTGAAGCACTGGGGTTGCCAGTCGTGTAGAAGCTAATCCCCCTTTCATAGTGATGAAAACATCTACGGCTCTTGAATCAAACAGCCTTATGGTCTTCCTCTTGCTATCTCTGAGCTCTCACCATGTGTGCGTGTGTGTGTGTCTGAGAAAGGCAGTGTGGGAGGGGGAGCGAGCACGCACACAACAGATTGACTTTCTTTGGCCACATAACCAATTTATTTATTTACTTTACTATTCCGCTCCGATGAGCTCCTGTGTTCCCTGAAGACTGCGCACATTCAAAGGCAATTTCGATAAGACTGACCCCCCCTCCCACCCGCCATCGTCTGCTCTCCTAATATTTTCCTATTTTCTTCGTCCCTCGTTTCCTCACTTCCTTCAGATAGAGGGTGTTTAAAAGAGCAATCATGGGTTATTTTATGGGTGCATCTTAGTCAACAAGAGAGGGTTCAATAATATGTGAATAAAGGAGTGAAGATGGGAGGGAGGGATTACTTGCCTGATTGCTCAAGTGTGAGTCACTGTCTACTTCTGCTTGTTTGGGTGTGTTGTGTGAGTGTACATGCTAGTATAGATTCTTTATGACAGAATCATAAATGTGTACAGTCATTGGTTGTGCATTTATATGAACTAGTACAGATGAGGAGTGTGTACCTAGTGAAGTCCTCTTCATCCTCTCTCTTCTGTCGTGTCTGTCTGGGTTGAGCCATATTTAACCAGTTAGGGAGCGACTGGAGCAGACGACTGATGTCCTCGTCTTTAGACCAGGAAGCACTGATGGTGAGCTTCTCCTCACACTGGACAATACCCCTGAGGACACACAGACAATGAAATGCAGCAAATGGTCATGCAAGTTATAATGTTACCATGCTAGAATGTTAAAGTTCTCCTCCAGACATGTTTTAAAAACTCTGCTGATTAATATTATGTTTAACATGGTTTACCACACAAAAAAAAAGTTTACACACCCCACCAGCCACTGACACTTACACAAGGCTGACCAGTGAAGGAGCAGTGCACGTCAAGATGGCTGAGAAGAAACATCAGAGAGATTCAGCCATTCATATTTGAGCCTCAGTCAGAGCCAGACTCAGTCTGTGCTTAGTGGTATCAGAATGAGAGGTACAGCTAGCATCTTTTATTTATGTTGTTTGTTAGCTTGTAACTGGCAGTGCCTGACACAACTAATGCTACCTCTCTCTCTGTCAACAAGCCTGTGCTGATCTGGAGGTTTCAGGCTTCGTTGCCTGCATTAAATTGATTGGCTTCTGTATTTTTTACGTACCAAACCTAGCTTGCCCAGGGTATGTCTGAATCTCAGATTTTAGGTAAGTGCACACACATCTCCCCAATCAGTAGAGGAATGTAAAAACACCTCTCTGATGATAAACTTTGTACAGATACAAGTCAGTATAGTCATGGTGAGACATTTTAGGGGACATGTCATGCCTGTAGCATTATGAATATGCTACATGCTCTTACTATTAATATATAACTGAGTTTGACATGAATTCATTCTTTAGTTTTAGAGGAATCCGGTCCTGAAATGAGGTGATTAAAATTCCCAATTCTTACCAGTTGGTGGTGCTGGATGAAAAGTCAGGGAATCACCAAAATTAACTGGATTAACCCTCAACACACCAAGAATGTCTACCCCAAATTTCATGGCAATACATACAAAGTTTGTGATTTTACTTGACACCATTTAGCCTTGCAGCAAATGCAGCTAGAAATTAATTAACTGCATAACACTAATATTCAGACAGGCAGACTAGTATCACTAATGGTCAGGTACTTGAACATGTGGTTCATGAGCATCTGTGCTGGCATTTAAAATGGTCTTACAACAGCTATGATTTGGTGTGAAGAGAAATTGAGGCAGACTGCCAACATGTATTTGCTTTGTGTGCATGTGTCTGGGCTGGAGAAACTGCTTGGATCTGCAATTAATATCATACTAATACCTTGTACAGGAGACACAAGTCCTCTAGGGGTTCACATCTACACGCACACAGAGTTGCTCATGTGTAAATGCACACAGGAGCGCATACATACACAAACACGACGACACATACACATTGGCAGCCGCCGTTGGGCCTGTCTTTATCGCTCGGAGGCCCCGGTGAGACTGAGGCTGACCTATGACAGAGTCCAGATGGACTCCCAGCAGTCTGTCAGTCCTTTCCTGCGTCTCCTGGCCCGTTCATCACTCCCTCTCTTATCCCTCCATATTCTCTAGGCCCCCCCTTTACCTGGCCAGGTGTTACATGCTCCCAGGGGAGCACGGATGGATGGCCTTTCACAGCACAAATGTTTGCATGACTGTCTTCAAGAACTAAGTCAAACCTAATTTCATATTCTAAAAAGTAAATGCTGCTGTGAGTGCTGTATAAAAATACACAAAAAATTGCTCATGATTTTCTTTTTTTGTTGTTGTTGTTGTTGGTGGTAAAAATGTCAAATATTGTAAGTGGACTAGATAAAACTCAAAGAATGCTCATATTAAGAGCGTGTTAATGTACACACAAGTATCTTTGTTATGATCAGGTTTTTGAAGAGTTTTGGTTATGCTCCTGGTTTCAGAAACGTGGATATGCTACTCTGATAGAAATCAGGATACTGTGACACGTAAACACCTTATCTCGGTTTCTGAACACTCTTTGTTGGTACAGAACCGAGTGGTTGTGATGGTGAGAAACCAAGAAGCAGCTCCACCAGGATGATCAGAAACCTGAATACTGTAAGAATCATGTATACTGCGATATGAATAACCAGGTTTCTTATTGCCTGAATCCAGACCTTTGAATCCACCCACTCCACAGTGTTGACTGATTCTCTGAATATGCAAATGGAGTGTTACAAGTTGACAGTTCTGTCGGATATCTGGCAAGGTTTCTTGTGTATATATCATATCCCAGAAGGGAACAAAACCAGGATAAAGTGCCTTTTCACACAAGACACATTTTTTTCTGTGATTACACACATTTTAATAATATTTTCCAAAGTTTAAATATCAGCAACTGAATTTTGCTGGTGATATTGTGGCTTTAATTTTTTGTTTTTGGACAAACAGTGTCACATCCAAAACATTCAACAGAGACAAGAATTTCAAAGACAATGTGGAGAGGAATGGCAAATGGCTTCAGTATGACGATGTTGCGTATATCAAGCTTCAACAGTCTATGAAAAACATCTTTTGTCTTTGTTTGTCTGGAACTGTTTACCAGTCATATATCCTGAAAAAAACATGTCTATGTTACAGTTTCAGCTCCTAAACCAAGCAGTGAAACTCACTAAGTTCTCCCCTCTTTCTCAATATTATAGGTGTACCCAGGTAAGTCTTTTTTTTTTAAGTAAAAGGAGCCCCACATCATGTTCACTTGATATCTTTTCTGCCACTGTGCTATTTTTTCAGAAGCGTAATAATTTGTTTGCAAAATCGTGTTGCTCTTGATTAAACAGTCAGGCACGACGACATTTTGCCTCTGAAATAGTCGAAATTTTGTGCTTGTGAAATTTTGTGCTTTAAGGCTAAAAACAGGATACTAGTTTGCATGTAAATGCATTCTGTTATTACGGCTTTTACATGTGCACAAGTATCCTGGGTTTTCAGTCTGTTTTTGACCATGTTATAGGGATGGAATTCATGTGGAACATAAAGAAATCTGGTTATTCATATCCCTGTATACCTATAGAAACCTAGGTAAGGTATTGTCCAGGTTTCTGAAACCAGGTTATGATGTTTACTCCAAAAACCCCAGCAAGTTAAGCCCTAGCAAGGGCCTATAAATCCTACTCAACACAAGCAACTGTAGAGAATTCAAATAATAAAAAAGAAAAATTGTGAGCTAGCTTTCCCCTTCTTTTACCTGTAGGCTGTGTTGCAGATTTCCTTGTACTCTTTCAGCTTGTCACAGACCATCTCAAGGAACTGGTTGGAGTAGGCACTCAGGTCTTGCATCAGGCTCATTAGATCCTGGATAGACTTCTCTACTACCACCGTGCTCTGAGGGCAGAAACAGGAGGAGACCAGTGAGTGTTTGGTTGGTTTAATTTGCACATAAAAATGCAGACTTTTTAAGAGAAAAACAGAGGTAAAAAGAGAAAAATATAAGAGGAGTAGATTTTAAGCTAGTGCCCAGTCAGATCCAGTCGGCTGTAGTGTCGATATAACAGGATGACTCCAACTTCACTTGTCTGTCTGTCACCTGCGGCTGGATGATGACTGGTGTTGGAGAGCTTGTCAGAAGTCGTAACACTGTACTGGTGCAATGGATGATTCTTTGTGTGTAAGTGAATCAGCGTGAGTGCACATATTTTTGTGTGTGTTTTGAACTTCTGTGCTGTGTGTGTTCTCAGGCTGAAAGTGAGTGTGTGTGCATTTGTCACAGTGCGCCCATCACCAGGAGCCACGGCAGGGCTGTGACAGCAGCCATTACAGATTAGCCACTCCTGCGTGACTAATAGCTGGCCCGGGAACAGCAGAGCGGCTTCATATCCCCAGACACTCTCACACACATACACACACAGCGAGCAAACTTTTCAAAACACACACCTTTGAGCAATTCAGGAGCTGTTAAATGAGATTACAACTCAGAATGTTCCCGTTTGCCTGCTCCCAGCACTTTACCAATCTATCCTACATCTCCAATAATAGTGATAACTCGCTATTAGACTAGTGATAGCCTCGCCACGTTCACTCTGAAACTCGCCACGACTGCGAAAGCAGTGCTGCGTGTCGAGCAGAGTAATCCCACAAAGATACACAGAGAGGGAATCTTAAACAGATGATTTCTATTCATCATTCATAGATTCTCGGTATTCATCTCCTCCTATGTAAACTTAACATAGAGTTCCATTGTTTAGGTGTGAAATGGAAAAATTAATAGCTTTGTCAAAGATGAATAAAATGGAAATCATCTGCGCCAGCGCCGGCGCCAACAACTTCAGGGGTAGAAGATATTGTAGGTATTTCAGGTATCGACCAAAATAACCCAAATGGTCAAAAGATACTTGATTTGATCATTTTTGCACCCCTATCTAGATAAAAGTGACTATTTTGTATGGTTTTGCTAACAGCCAATCACTGAAAGCATTGTTCTACTTAATGCAACATGTCACTGGCCCACCACCGCAGCAACTACAACCCATACAACCCAAACTGCTATTAGTATCGGAATCACTTTAAGGATAATGGTACTGGTATCGTCGGTTATTGCCAGCTATTTGGATAATCGATTAATCATTTTGTGTCATTTTTAAGTCCCAGATCTGCATGATACAATGGCCAGAAATATCTCTGTTATTTCAGAGTAATAGTAATAAGGGATGTATTGACAACAAAATCTTGAGGTATGATAAAACTACGCTAAAATGTCCACAATACAAGATATAAATCACAATATTAAAAAACAAAGAAAAATCAAGACAGGAAAAAATGTCCTTAAATAAATTATAAATCTTATGAGTATAGCATTTTTGTTTTTCCTTGTAACTTAAAGTGCTTCTGTTTTCCTACTTTAGTAAAATAAAAGTAGCCAGCCATGACCTTAGCATGTGGAAAAAATTGGTATATATTGTCTCTGAATGAATGAATTACACATGTAAAAATGCAAAACAAAAACAATGCAGCAGTCAGTAGTAGTTTTTTATAAAACAAAATAAAATACAAATAATAAAATAAAAAATTAACTATGGAATAGCATGGTAGATATCAGTCCAGTATCAAGACTTTTTTTTTAAAATCATGTTATTTCATCCCTAGGGTTAATAAATCATTTTTTAAAATCCACTCTAATATTCAAGGCCAGTTGTGAGCGTCCAAAGCGGATGAAAGGACTGTAGGGGGCAGTAGTGACTGCAGAGTAATTGATCATCAAAAAATATGGAGAGACTCCTGATGTGATAGAATGACATTAATATTAATAGCTCTTTCTGTGTTTCACTTTCCCCTTTGCTCATTCTGTCACAAGCAGGCAGGCAAGCATGCACACACATACACATATACACAAAAACACACACACACAAACACACACACACACACACACAGCAGCCACTCCACTGAGGGAAGTAATGATCCATAGCAGTGCCCATGCCCATGGAGTGCTAACCAAGGCCTTGTCTCTGCCAAGGGAGCACCCTTTACTGTCCATGCCTGACTCCCTGTCAGCCTGCCAGGGTAGGAAGAAATACATAGAGCCTGCAGGAGGGCTAGCTGTTAGTGCATCACTGGCAGCAGCTACCACAGCGTCTTAGTGTAGGCTGGTGGTACTGTAAATAACACAGTTAAAAAAAAAAAAAAGAAGAAGAAAAAGCAATAACGCGCTGCCAACTTCTGTTACCGTGACTACGGTGATAATGCAGTGATAATGATATGCTACTTTTATGTTCCCTGAAGGGAAAATCTTTTTTTTTTTTTTTTTACTTGCCAACTCAGGAGGGTCAGGTTGTAGGGTCAGCACCGCTGAGGCTGCGAGGGAATCAGTGGGTGGCTCAGGGAAACTTCACCATGACTGACTGCTTCAGTCAGTATAAATGGAGTCCATTACAGTTTTTATGACCTACTTGACTTTGCAAGCATTGGATTATTTAGATAAATTAAATCGGATTGATTTGTAGGCACGCAACTATTCTTTTGGGGGAAGTAGACTGCTGCAACAGCAGAAACTATTAGGATACATCAAGAAACTACAATTACCGCCTTACTGTTGTATGCCTCCGCCAACCAGCCAGTTTACATCCATGTCTGTCAAGACTCATATATGTAGTGAAGACTTTGACGGAATTTAATAAAAGGCGTTCAGTTTATTTTTTGGCAAATGCCACCAGCAACAGCTGTTGCTGGCGCAGAGTACAGTACTTAATTTAAGTAAATGGTATACATAAGAATAGTGTAAATGTAGAATACAAAACAACAACAACTGATACTGTCATTTGAATTCTGCTATACTAGAAAATAATTAATTTATAATATAATGTGTAGCAGCTGGATTTTTAAACACTGAAACAGACAGAAATTCAATATCAGAATTTTTGAAAAACCTTAAAAAAAATTAACAAAAACAACATTTGGATCTTTAGAGCTAATAATAACAGGCTGTTGTCAAAACATTCATGTGTAGTCAGAATTATAACAGTGACACTGCAGTGTTGATGCCTCGACTTTGAGGACATGAAGCTCAATAGCAGGCCAAGCCAGCGAATGGAGAAGAGTAAACAATGGATGCCCGATCCATTACTCCTGCTCTAACAAATGCTCTTGCGCTCAGCTCCCTTGTCTAATTCTGCTCATTTAACACAGTCATTTGTCTCAGGCAGCAGAAATCATTAAAAAGTAATCAAGGGACAGATTGAGAAAGGGAGGGCTGAGGGAGACCGAGTGAGAGTGGTAGAGCAAGCGTGTTCTGCTACGTCTCCTCTATCTTACTTGACCGTTACATTAGGAGACAACACCCACTGTGGAGGCTCCTCCGTCTATGTCTGTCTCACTCGCTCCCTCTCCCTTTCTAATGTTTCACGCTTAAAAGGTCAACAATACTGCGCGATCATGTGAAAATCACCCATATTTCTCTCATAATTCCACTTCACGGCACTGCATTACCCCTGAAACTGAGCTTGGTTGCACTTTGCCTCTGCTCTTTTACATCATTACTACGTAAAAAGCATAGTCATCAAGGAAAATTAGACTTACGTGTTGCAAATGGATCTCAGAAATTTGCTGGGGTAAACTGCTGTCGTTGAGAGTGAAATGAAGGCCACAGCCATAGAGGTTTAATGACAGCAACAAGGCAGTGCTAGCACTCAGAATGGCGCCTCAGCGGAAAAAAAAAGCTGTTAATGTACGGTCATCACTACAGAAAACATCCTGAGCTGGTGCTAAAAGTAGTTATTTCCTTTGGCTGAGTGAGTAAAAAGCAAAACACAGGGACACGACATTAATACAGTACAAATGCAGGAGTATAATCGCTAAACTCCTCTGTGTTGCTGTATTTTGTTGGCTAAATGTGAGGTGTCATCCTGAGGTATAAAAGAAGGTACGAGGAGAAAGTGCATTTTATTTACTCAAGCTCAGTCGGGCTAAGTACATGCTGTGTGTGACTGGCAGTTTGTTTCTTGAGGCAGGCGTTCTCATGTTTTTTTTCTCAGCTGAGGACTCTTTACAAAACAGACTAGAATTACCGCCTCGTGGTTGTAACCAGTCACCTCGCCATTTACATCCATGTCCGTCCAGACTCATATAATTTATGTAGCACAGACTTTTGAGGGAATTTAAGATGTCACGCTGAATTGGACCTTTGTCCTTTTGGATATAAAATCATCACTTCATCATTTGACCACAAAAATCTAATCAGTTCATCTTTATGTCCAAATGGATGTTTGTACCAAGTTTGAAGAAATTCACTCAAGGCGTTCTTGAGATATCACCTTCATGAGAATGGGACCGTCATGAGGTCATACTGACCACCAAAATCTAAGCAGTTGATTCTTTTTTGTGACTATAATTATAAATTACAATTTATCAAAATATCTCATTGTGCTAATATTTTGTGTATTAATTCATAGTTGTAGATTGTTTATTAGAAATTAATCTATGAACTATTTTAGATTTTAAAAATTAAATATTAATATATTTGAGAACCACTGTCTTAAGGTTTTTACAATGTGTTTTCTAAGCTTTTGAGGTGAAGGGGGGACTTAAGGGCCTCAGGTTTGAATTGGAAACGGATCAGGGGTTTCCCCATTAAAATAGCGGGGAGCCCCCTCAAGGTTGAGCTGGGGTCAGAGTTTTTAACCCCCTGCTCTTTGCCGTTTCACTCATACCCTGACCCCAAACCGCTGACTCGTGTAATGTCTACGCCGTGCCATTCACATGTGTGACCAAGGGTTGCCAAAATAATACACACTCAGCGGCGCGTGAACACAACTGCGCACGCCCACGCAAACAAGAACACATGCAAAGATAACCCCTGTCTGCCCCCTTTCCCACGCATACACACACACGGACTGACTGTCCCTCTCCTGGGTAAACGGGGAGCCGGGCGTGAGTGGGACATCGCCTTGACAGATCATTCATCAACGTCAGAGTAGAGCCACACTTCGAAGACTCCCCTGACACACACCGGATGGCCCTCATGCTTGTGCCCGCTCAACTGCAACACATGCTTCTTTGTATGTGTGTGCATGGGAGTGGGTTTGTATTCAAGTTTGTTTATGCTCTGACAACTAGGCAGTGTGCCTTTGTGTACTGAAGTGTGTATACTGTCAAAAAAAACCAAGAAAAACATGGTAAAGCAGAGCTCCATGGTAGCTGGCTATCATTAAACGATTCATTTTGGACTGAAGGAAGTGAAACAATGAAGAAATATACATGATGTTCACAGTGTGGCTGTAAAAACATGTCACAGTGAAGTAAACAGACATATACAGCAGTGTGCGGACCAAATTGAGTTATTAAAAGAACGCATCTTCTCTTTCACCTCCACCATCATGGCTTCTAATGCAAGGCTTAATGCAGTGTTTGTAAGTGATCTAATTGAGAGATGAGGAGCAATATCACACTTGGCTGATTACAGATGGGCTTCCATATTACACACCCCCTATTCACACCCACACAAAAAACACAAACGCAGAGTGATATATGAAGCGTCTGCATATGCTGATCCTAGGAATCACCCAAGAGTTCAGATTTGTCATTTGATTCCACAAAGTAACTCAAAAATCAATTTCACTAATCGGCCCATGATCCTCTTGGCGTTTTTACAACCACTGTTGCCTTCTGGTAGATGTGAGACGGTTGTCCTTAACATTTTGGACATTTACTGTGTTATTATTATCAGTTATTCTAAATTATTAAAGGTACAATCTGTAAGTTCTACCATTTGTTGTCTTCACCGTTAAACAACCCTCACTGCCAATAAAAATCCATCCGATATAATAGAAGCAGTGTTCTCGGATGAGGTAATACACTTAAGTTTCATTCACGTTACGTTTAGTCACGTTCACTGACTTTAGCTCCAGCATATTCTTTTTTCCCAAAAGTCACAGCATCCAGAGGCTAGTGGGAAACACCTCGTTACCTTGGATAAATCAACATTTTACATTTTAATGTGAGATTTAGGTGTCTAGTGGTACACAAAATTCATGGTCCAGTATGTGTCTTGATTTCAGGGCAATGGTTCAGTATGTTTTTGGTATAGCAGGGAAAACAAAAAGCTTTCATGTAACTTTAGTTGGTTGAAACTAGGGCTGCACAATATGTTAAAAAGTCATATTGTGATTATTTTGCATGAAATTGCGATCATGATATGTAATACGATTAGTGGGAATAGCGATTTTTGCATTACAATTTTCCTGCATGGTGTAAAGCCCTCTGCAACAAACTCAGCTGCAATATTTGCAAAACTTTCAACTCCGATAACAGCCAAAAAAATGCTAACGTGTCTGACAATGACATCGAACTATGATGCCATATTATTCCGACTGATTTTTACTGATTTATTTCAACTCTTGTTTATTATCACCAAAATGATAATGAATTGATGTTATCAGCAAGAAAATAATATGAAATAAGATATAAAGTTGCAAATGTAGTTTCAATGACAGTCCACACTTGATATAATCTAGATTGCTTTGTGTAACTGTTAAATTGCTTGGAAATTATGTTTCATGCAATTTGCAATCTGTAACTAGTTGTGTGAAAGTTTCACTGTGCAAAGCCAGACTAAGAAAGTGAAAGAGAAATTATAATGTAGTTTAATGTGTTCTGTGGAGGCTCTATGTTCCTTTCTGTGCCCCATTAGGCCCATATGGAGCCATTGTATTGCCGCACAGACATAAAGGCGCGTGCACACGCACACACACACAACTAAATGTGTGCCCACTGCAACACAAAGATTGTCATTTGCAAATTCAGAGCACCGACTTGCTTCTAAAAATTCAAGCTGTAACTTTTATCAGGCGCCCACAGCCAAAACCTTCTTTCCTTCAAACCAAAGGGCATGTTTGTGGTAGAGCTGACATTTCAACTTCTCTCTCTCTAACTCACTCACTCCAAAGGCAAAGATTATGTCTCGTTACACACAGAGACTCTGTCAGTGGCAGCGCTGCATGATGTGAACCTGTACTACCCTAGGCTGTAGTTGGTGAGGCTGTTTTCTTCACTCATTTAAATGCTCTCACTGTCACAACCGCACACGCACACACACACTATGTATAATATATATCTATTATAATGATATAAATATATAAAAAGCAGAAACAAAGCACAGCTGTGTCACATTTGTGAGAGGGGAACATTTCCATGGAGGAGGCAGGTTGGGGGCCCAGGGCAGCTGGGCGCGAGCCTCAGGAGTATATGTGTTTGGTGTGAGATAACCAGGCGAAGGTGGGTGGTGGGGATTGTTACACCTTGAGCGGTGAGAAAGGAAGCAGAACAGAAATAAGACTTTTAGGGGAGCTAGACTCAAAAAACAGAAATTTAATTTATCAGGATTTGACTTTATTTAGTAGGAGAAAAGTGACATCTTCTGCATTCTTGAACGAGAGCAAACACCTTATGAAAAAAAGACTATTAGATATTATAGTGTGTGACATCCACTACAGTATGCATGGCTATTATTCCAATACAAATACATGCAAATATACCTGAATTAAAAAAATGAAAATGAGTCAAAGAAACTTGATTGAATAATAAATAACGCAAATATATAATTTTCTAATTAACTCACTAAGAATCGGCAGTAAGACAGGGAGGCTGGCACAAGGTGAGGTATAATGTTAACACAAATGCTATTTGAGTTTGATCTTATTCATTTCTAATTTAATGAATAAACATCCTTATATGATGGACCAGAAATAACCGCTGAATTCCAGTTCCTTTTAAATTAGATTAAACATTCATTACAATTCAAAGTCACGTGTTTTGGTGCACTTCATTTGTGTAATTGTACAATGTTCTTTTCAAAGTGTATCTATGCTCAGTGGGGCTGGTTATTGGTACTCAATATCTAAAGCATTGACCGAAATAACCGAGTACCAAGTAAAGCTGGGTGACTGGACGATTATACTGGCTATCAGTTGTTTTGTCATGATTTTTGTCATTTTATTTAGCAAATTTATTGATCTGCAGGGTGAGAGCGACTGCTCAGTGACACACTCTCATTCAGCGGCACAGTACACGGCCACTGAGCGAGGAGACGAGTGCAATGAGCTGGAGGACGAATGGGAGAAAAAAAGCCTGTAGAGCCACACTATTTTCCCATTGTTTTTTTGTATGGTTTTACTCGCAGCCAATCACCCCCAGCGTTTTTCAGTTTATTGAGTGTGATTGGCTCACTACTGCAGTTACATATACAGCCTGAGGTGATTGAGTGTGGTGTATTTGACAGAGTAAAATTAATGAATTAGATTATTAAAATTAAAATTTTTCAGAGCGCGAGAGTGAATCTGACCAGTCTGAGATACTGCTACATCATCTAAGTTCATGTAAGGCTGGGCTGAGAATATAAAGTCAAATAATCCTCTGAAAGCCGCCATGTTGTCTCGGCGATTACAACTTTGTCTCTCTTGGTAGTGGAGGAAAGGGAGATTGCAAGGACTCATTTCAAGTGCAGCCAAAATTGCTGCGAGTAAGAGCGGTATTTTTTTTTTTATTGAGGTGCCTCATTCCTTGATAACTCTTAACAGCTGTAAAATTGTCAACTGGATGCTTACACACAATCCATTTCATGACAGATAATGTAGTAGAGGGCTCCAGAAACTATTTGGACTAAATGGAAAAGCGTTTAGATTATTTATTTTACTGTGAAAGGGCCTATTCTGGCAGAATTAAAATGGGTGTTTGTGCAGTTTCACTGAGATTCTCTTTGTAACCTGGGAATGGCTTTTCGTTTTATTTCTGGTAATGTTTGTGACGTGCATTTCTTTGTGGGGGTCGTGCATGTGTGTATACAAACCTAGCCTCTTCCCTCCTTCCTCCCACTCCCACTTGTGCTCCAATCACAGGGCACGGCTGATGCAGCTAACAGGTGTATTGTGTCGTGATTGCTGTGTCTGTTGATGGGAGCAGGGTGCTGAGAGTCTCCTTAATAAAGAGAAGCCCCCACCCCATGCTCTAATCTCCGCTGTGTGGATCTGTGTGGGTGTGCATGTGTGTGTGTGTGTGTGACAGGGTGTTTATAGTGGGGCAGCTGGGAGCCAATCAACAGGAAGCGATCAGCAATAAACATTGCCTACACACATCATCAGAAATAAAAAGGTCAGTGTCATTACAGTTACTAGAGGTGGATGTGCAAGTGCATGCTCAAGTAACACGTGCGTGTGTGTGCGTGTGTGTGTGTGTGTGTGCCTGTTTCCACCCTCCTCTCTCACTAAGCTACATGTGAATATGAATTTTAAAAGGTCAACATCATTAGCAGGCCATTGGCAGCTGAATGTATCTGCAATACAGTGAGCGTTCTGGCAGCTGACAGTGACTACGTTTATATGCACACTAATTTTCCACTATTATTCAGAATATGAGAATATTCTGATTTTGATACAGGTCATGTACTGTACGTAGCATATTTTGTTTGGGTATTCTATATCAGGACTTATTCGGAACTGGCATTTTCTGACTAAGACGTGTGGGATACTCTGATATTATTTAGGTTTGAGGCACACTCTTTGGACTGGGTTTTTTACCACAGTTTGCAAAGCCCACATTTCTGGCGGAAACAAGAAACACACCTTGTTTTAAATATTATTAAAGATCTGGGCATCAAAAGGATTTTGGATGCATGCAAATATCACAATGCCAGTGGTTGAGTGAGACTGTCTTGGTACAGCTGAACACGTTTGCCACAGGTAGAAAACAATTACTACATTAACTATTTCTAATTAATATTTTGACACAAAGAAGCAAAATGGCTTAAGCGGCTCCAGATGTTCTACTTTTCCATAATTGAGTATGCATAGCTACATGTAAACAGCAATATTAGTGGAATATTAATTTTCATTGGCCAAGTAATAAGCTTAGTAGTACCATAAGGCTCAGTCATAGGTCCAGTCATCAGGAGACGTGGCATCAGTTTTCACAGTTATGCCGATGATATTCAACCTTGATGATGACACAAGCCCAATTAATGATCTTCCTGAGTGAAGTGAGTCTGGTCTAAGACCTGCGGTGAGGCGGCCTTTAGACGCTATAGCATGAGAAAAGCAGAGAGTGAGGATATCTTTAAAAAAAAACTTAAAACACTCCTTTTCAGCCTGACTTTTAAAAACTCTGGGTAAATTTAACTTGCATTTTACTGTTATTTTTATCTCCTATTTATATGAGTTTCTTAGGTTTTTATTTGTTTGGTGTTTTTATTTGAACTCATGCTCTTTTAGCCCTTTTTTATGTTAAGGACTTCAAGTTGCATTTGATGTATGACTGGGGAATATTGCTTTTTCAGAATAAAAATAAGAACTGGAATATTTTGTGCATGTAAACATAGTCAGTGAGTGAATGAAATCCGTTTTTATATGGCTCCTGGACAAGTTATGTGTGTGCATACAAACACAGCTGAAACAGACAAATACATGTGTATTGAATGATTAACAAATGCGTGGACACTTTCTGCACAAACATACACACGAAAACACACATATGCAAATACAAAAGGAGTAGTTAGCTGCTATTGTTTGGAGACACAGGGGACAAAGCTGAATGATACTTAGCTGGAAAGAGAGGCCCAATGTGTAATGTAATTATGGCTCTGGTGTGGTCTTGGCTGATGAAGTAAACAAGCAGAAAACAAACAATTCATCTGCACTCATGGACTCTCTGACAAACACAAACGCATCCTACGAGTGGGACGTGCAGGTGGCTCAACACCACTGTCTTCTGGGCAGAGAAAAGCGTCCGTCTGTTTATTGTTTTGGTGGGTTTGTCTCACTCCACCTGTGTAAAGCTGCATGCGCACGATGTGTGTATGCCTGTATGTTAGTGTGTCACAAAGGGAACACGAGAGGGGGGGGTTCTACCAAGATTAATGGAGCCAATCTCAAGAGCTATCCAACAGAGTGACCATACCCTCCGTATCCCACTTTCTTCCTCTGTTCTATTCCCCATTTCTCTCCCCCTCTGCCGTTTTCCCTCGATCTAACTCTAATTAAATGAATCAATCAGAGGCAAGACCAAAGCTGGACAGATAGCATCACACTGCTAGGGCTAACCGTGTGTATGTTTGTGTGTTAGCGGGGATAAAGAATGCGAGAAAAACAAGAATAAAAGGGGAATAACTATGTTCACCATAGATGAAAGGTAGAGACCAACAAAGACGTCAAGCAAGCAAGAGAAAAAGCTGGGTATCAAATAAGCCAAAGTCATAAATAAACATAAAGAAGTCAGCTTGGTTGCCCTCTTCCTTGCTTTAGCACCACTGCTCCTCCAGAGACTTATCAGCCGAGGCTATGCTATCACACAGACACATGAATGGACGTTAACCTTTCCCTCTGAACTATATACTGTCCCAGTCAGTCCTTATCTCATGCTCCTAGTGGACAATATATAGCTGGTGTCAGCCTCATAATCATATCATTATTATGTAATATATGTACATGATATATAAAGGCAGTATTTGACACTGCTGCTGCCTTGTGATAGGCAAATCAGTGCCCGTATCGATATTACTTATTAACCTATAAGCCCAGACTGCATGTGTATTGCTCATTATGGGCTGTTTAAGCAGCTAAAGCGTGATATTCACCTTGACTCTTATGCAGTGTTTCCACAAAGTCACTTTGTCCATTTCTACTGGTGAGATATCACTGACAAAGGGTCAAATAATTCATACACCAAAAATGCATTTAATAATATAGGTCCACTAGAAAAGTTAATACTATGGAAATGCATCCATAAATATTCTCTTCATGCTGCAAGGGGCTAGCAAAAATAGGCCAGAGGTAAACCCATCACATATGACAGGCCTATTCAATTACTTTTTTAAAGGGGCCAGATTTTAAAAAAGTAAAGTGCCAAGGGGCCTGATATTCAAATCTTCAATGTCTGACCTTTAAAGTTAGGAATTTAAACATGTAAAACAAAGCACCTTTCAGCTTTGTACTTTTGTCCTCTTCATTAGTTCTCGCAATCTGAAAAGAAATGTTATGCACCAAAGTACAAGAAAAAGCAATGCACCTTTGTAATAATAGATTAGGAAATAGCTTGTTGTTTTCATAAACCCAGTGTCGCATTTAACATATTTTTTTTAATTCAGTTTGACTCCCTCTGCTTAAACAGTGTTAAAATGTTTAAAATAATACATCTCTGTGCCTAAAGCTATAGTATATAAAATAATAACAAAATAAAAAATTACATAAAAAATTATACATAAAAAGTCTGTACGCCATGTTTCAATCAAAAAAGAAACAAAAAAACTAATCATACGGCAGTTGTTGTAAACCACCATCCCGCCACAATGTGTTTCTTTATCACCGTGGTTAGAAAAAATACATACTGTCACAGTCCTACTCTGTTGTTAAGCACAGAGACACTTATTATTTTAAAAAATTATAACTCAGACTGTTAAAGCCGTGGGAATTTAGGAGAGTCAAACTGAATGAAAAAAAGATGTTCAACACGTTTTAATGAACACAATATTGCAACAACAAGTTACTTCTAATCTAGGATTACAAAGGTGCATTGTTTTTTCCTGAGCCTTTGTACAAAATGTTTCTTTTTCAGCTGTAAGAACTAATGAAGTGGAAAAGCAAATAAAACAGTGCATTCTTTTACATATTTGAATTCCTAATTTTACAGGTCAGACAAAGGAAATGTAAACGTCCAGACTGCAGGCACTTTACTTTTTTCCAAATCTGGCCCTTTAAAAAAAGTAATTGAATAGGCCTGTTTTATTATGGCAGAGGGCCAGAAATGTCAAAGCTGTGATAGAGTGATGCAGCTTACTGTGTACCCACGAGTCTTAAAAAAAACATATCTGTGCGCGCTGGCATATGCATGCACGCTATTACGCTTCTGCTTGGCTCTAAAACTCCTCAGCCCAATTCCAGAACATACAAAACCACACATGCCGAACGCTAATGTCTTCCTCCAGTTCGAACTGTCGCACGCATTAATATGTGCATCAGTGGCTGCAGAGAGCAGATGCGTCCATAAAATGTGCTCCCCTATGGTGTCCCGTATGTGGCTCCAGCCAAGGTGTATGAGACAGTGTGTTTAATGTGGTGTAGCAATATTGAGCTCTCTCTGACACCAGTGGTGTGTGTCCCTCTCTGATAACACCTGGCACAGAAAGTGTCATGGTACTTAAAGGGAGCACATATGTGCACACAAAGATGCTCACACTCAAACTCTGCAGACACAAAGGCGCACAAGCACACACATGACCACATCTGTTCCATTATTAGAAACTCTAGCAACCATTATATAGTACTCTCACTATAACCTTTAATTATCTATTGCAGTTACAGAGTTGGTGGATTTATCATCTGACCAGGCAGAAGTTCCTCTTGTGCAAACTCAGTTCAAAAACCTACTTTATTTCATACTTTCTGGATAAAAAGGTGTCCAGGCCCTTTATCAAAAGCTCTCATGACAACTAAATGAATAAAAACTCCAAACTGAGGAAGAGAGCAGTTTCTCATAACAGTGACACTGTGGATGAAGGCCATCAAAGAAAGCAGTGGGAAGGCTCTCAAATTGGAGACCAAAAAAACAAGCACACACAGGTAGCAAAACAGACCCACATGGATACAAATACACACATGAAAAAGTGCTGAAAACACACACCAATGCCACCATGACCCTAGAATGTGAATGGCAGGAGAAGAAGAGTGGAAGGCTCTTTTATTTAGCCCAATTAAAAAGGCAAAAAGCCCAAACAAAAGGAGTGTTTTATTGCACTCCCCACTATCAGCAGAAAGGCTCATTAGCCACAGCAGCATAATTAGCAAGATGCTGCACTCCTCGTTAAGGAGGGGCCCGAGCCGTAAACAAACCCCGCTGAACTCCAGACGCCCACGGTCTCTCTTTCTGTAATGATCTGCCACCGCTGTTCCCTCCCTGTGAGAGAACCAGGCACACAGACAGGAAGGCTCTGACAGAAACAAACACACACTGACAACACACGTATCCAAGGAATGCTACACAAACACCCACAGCACAAACAAACTACCTCTCTGGGACACTGTCTTCCTTGACAACTGCGTGGACAAAAGCACATGCACACACATCACACACGGACCTGTCAAAAAAATATGTGTGCGTGAGAAACATACTTTCATACAATACTGTCGACACAGAGAGCCATACTCCACCAAACATCCAGAATATCTGACAGCTGAGACATATAAAAATCTTGCCAACTGTCTGGATCTTGACTTTGGCACTGCTGTAATCTTCAACCTGCCATGAGCCTGCTTTGAATAAGAAAGGCTGCCAAAATCAGCAAGATGAGCCCGTGTGGTTAAACGTGGTGCAGTTAATTAGGCAGTCAATATCATTTAATTTTTCTAGTTAAATTTCTGCTTCATATCTGTGTTTATCGGTTGCTATTTGGACCATTTCTCTGGACAAATGTTTCAAATTTTGTTTTGCGAAAAACAAATGAAATCCCATTTATCTCTGTTGGATTGGGGTGGCAGAGATGACTATTTCAAAACATCAGGAAACCAAATCTGGTTTGCAAAATACCACCAGAAATAAGGGAGGGAATATTCTATTAAATAAATTTAAAAGAATATTAAATGTTAAACTGACCACTTTCACAGGAAATAATAAGTCTTAGGTAGACCAGGGATGTAACAATATATCAAATATTGTAATGCGATTAAAAAAATGTCACAGATTTTTATTTTATTTTTTTTTATTTTACAAAACAACTGCTACTGACTGTTGCATTTCTTTTGTTTTGCAAAAGAAACAAAATAATAAATAAATAATACAATAATAAATAATTCAAGCATTAATTGCTAAAGACAATTCACATGCTAAGTCTAGTTTTATTTTATTTTATTAAAAAAGGAATGCAGAAGCATGCGCTGTAGATTTATTATTTCTTAAAGAGAAACCAGCTTGCGAAACATATTTAAAAGCAAGCTAAACAATTATTTCTATACTTAAGCCTGATAAAGCCTGGGACTGTATTTTGCATTTTGCACATATTCATTGCTGCTCTGCTGCAGTTCTTTTAAAATGTTGTATTTTCCTTGACTTAATGCATTCTGTAGACTATTGTCAACGTTAATTTCTTTATTATTATTCATTAGGTTGTATTTTCCATCTAATGCTATGCATTCTATTTTCATCTATATTTTTATCCTGCTTTCGTTATGTGCCTGATACAAGTACACAGACAAATAAATACTTTAACACATACAGAGAGCTTGTACTGCACAGAAAGATATCTCTAAAAATAAGGACAAGCACAGCAAAGCAAAGCTGTTTTCCTTGTTGCTAGCGTTGGTCATGCAGAGACACAGTCTTCAAGTCTGTGTGTGTCATGTGTGGCTGCAGAGTGCATTTCAGCCAAAAACCCTCTACTTCTCTGGTTATGTCAGCAATCATAATCACAGTCTTGCTCGCTGTAGAAAACAGCCCTGGGAAAGAGAGAGTGGTAGATACAAGTGTTTGTGCGTACGTGTGCGTGTGTATGTGTAGGTGTATATGACCACCAGTTAGCAACTGCTACAAACTCAAAGATCAAGCACTATTTCAACCGCAATTATGATCCTGTGAGATAGGTGGCAAGCTGGGAATAATGATCTGAAAGTGAAACAGAGAGGGTGAAAAGTGTGTTTGAGTGTCCGCCTGCCCCTGAACCAACTGAGATCACAGAGAACTGCAAGGTGAGTGTACTCAAGAGAACCCTCCTCCATTGAACAGAGGTACAAAGGGGAATCGGTGCCAAACAGGCAGGTAGTGTGGGTTTTTTTCTCGGCCTCTCTAACTGCTCATATGTGTGCATCCATGCGTGGGAACTTGTGTCACAAAAAGTCAAAGTTTATTCACAGATTATTCAGCGTTTTAACTATTGTATTCAAATAAAGGAGATTTGTCAAAGCAAAGTCTTGTCCTACATAAGCAGAGGACACAATGTCATTAAAGTAAGGGTCCTTTTTTTTTACATACTCTGGGGTCTTAAAATTCTGCTAGGTATAAAAACTTTTTGATGTTCCAGTAGATCACCTCAGCTGGCAGCCATGACACAGGCTGCAATGGCTGCAATATCATACTTGGAATCAAATGCGCCTGTCAACGTAGATCCACTAAAAGTGCTTGTTTTTGTCACCGACAGGCTCAGACTGTTATTCAAAGTGTCTGGCAACATTATGGAAAGGATTCCTACAGAGATGGAACTTTTCAGTCTTTTATATTGCTCTCTTTAAAGCCAGCAGACTAAATCTGTAATTTTACCTTCCAGAACTCAGGAGACGCTTGTCTGCCGCTGCAGCGATCGGTTAGTTTGTTTTTGTTACTGAGTGACTTTGGCATTTTAAAGGTCTGAGAGTGACAAGAAATATGGAGGAGGAAAATTAAACTGTAAAATACAAAGCATGAGTTGTTTTTAACTCAAATGTTGTCTCGTGTGAGGCAGCTGTTTTTGTTTGCATGCATGCTTGTGGCCAACCCCTGCACTGCACAAATGTTCCGTACATGTATGTATATATTTTGTGCATTGAGAATGTATTCATCCTATATTCCTCACCTGTAGCAGGGGCCTCTGGACACCCAGGACTTTCATGGTATCGGCACTGGCAAGGATCTTCAAGGGGTCAGCCGCTTTGCTCACTGCTTCAATTTCTTTGTTGATCTCTGTGCGCACCTGGTTCAGTGACAAATGTTCATAAAACACACGTCCTGTTCAATGGGATAAAGCTCGAATAATGAGGAACATCAGCCTGTATTTAGTCACTTTTCAAAGTGTCCTTTGTTTTGATTTAACATTTCCTGAAGGTGAAGATGATTTTCCCCATCAGTGCAAAGTGAAATCACCACAATTCAAAGCAGTTTCTAATATTTCATGAAAAAAAAAAATCTCTCAGCTCCAGATGGCTGACCAGATAAAACACACCGTTTAAGCAACTTAATAATTGAAATTTCTCGATAAAGCCTGCAGGCAAAAACAAGGTGCATGAAGCAGAATTACCATCTTGAAGTTTACATTTGTTTTAAAACTTCAACAGCTACCAAACAAGCAACACATGCAAAGATGCAGAGAGACACCTGTTTAGCTGGTCACAGTATGGAAATTAAAGTATAGTTGGGTAAGAACAGCTATTGTATTTAGAAAATACTGAGATTATTACGTAGTACAATGATTCCCAGCACTATGCCATTGTGTTATTTAGTTCTATCAGTTCTGAGAAAGGGATACAGTACAAAATTTAAGCGAACTGACTTTCAGGACTATTACCCCAAAATTGTGCCAGTACTCATACAGTATGAAACGTTCCAGCTACTAAGTAACAAGAACAGAATGGAATCAATTTGACATTTCACTAACCTGGTTGAGGAAGAGGTCATTGATGTAGTAAGTGAGGAAGGCTCGAAGCTGGCACTGCTTGGCCTGGCCCGGCCCCATGTTCATCTCTATCTCCTGAATGAACCTGCGCAGAGGAGTCAAGACAAACAGATATTAGAAACAGCTCTGACACGCCATCGTAGCACACCTGTGAGTGGAGGCTAATTCACCACCGAACTCTTTGAAACGTTATCATAGGAGCAATGAGACACAGGCTTGTGACCAGCAACACAGTAGCTTTGCATCAGTGGGTCCAACATCGACTGGGAGGGTAAGATCTGCCGAGGGAACTCATTTTGGAGCAGATTTGTATAACTCTCAAGGTGCCTTTGAGCAAGGTAGTTAACCTAAAAGTGCTCCAGTGGAGCTGCTCGCTGCAATTACTGCAAGACGTCAGAAATCCTGATTTACACCAGCCTTTTCTGTACAATGAAAGGTCTCATTTAAAGGAAAAATATATCTGTGAAAGATGATAAAATGTTTTACTGCTGCACAGCCAAAAAGATATGGCTGATCTAAAATTCAGGGCCTACAACATATTATAAATATGACAAACTTATTGTGCCTTACTGGAACAGTGACATATAATACCCCTTTAGCTTTAAAGCTGGGTTGTATTTTTCTGGCAAATTGTGGGAACTGCAACACGCTGCGAACTAAACACAGACAGCTACAGAGCAACATTAGCAATTAATTTAGAATATTGAATATTCATTCCCTTTTAGCTCCATTTTGGTCTCCACCACCTGGTACACTCTTAGGGTTCCTCCCAAAGAGCTGAGGTTCTACGCAGAGCCATTTGCTTCAGAAGAACCCTTAATAGAGAAAATGATTTGTCAAGTGTTTTTTGACAGACCAAGGGGTCCATTACAAATACAAAAGGGATACTCTTTAGAACCCTTGGGTTGGTTGAAATCCTTGGAATTCACAAGGGTTCTTGGTCAAACCCCTGAAATTTAAAAGGGTTCTCTGTAGAATTCCTTGAGTGGGTTCTAGATAAAACCTTGCAATATAAAATGAATCTCAGAGGAACGTTCTTGGTGGGTTCTTTTTTATCACCCTTGGGGAGTGAAAACATTCAGGATAGTTCTGATAATGGTTCTCCTATGGGGACAAGCCTAAGCCTTTAAGGTTCTAGACAGCACCTTGTATAAGAAAGATATCTGGCTCTTTAGCTGATGTTCATCAGACTCAGACAGTAGTGAAAGTGTACAACAAAACTTCTCTGTACAGCAAAGTGGAAATCAGCAGTTCTATATGGTAAATTAATTGCAAATACTTAAGCTATTTACAGTGTTAATGATATAAAACGATCTCTGAATTTCCCAGAGAACACTGGTGTCTGGTTTGTCAGATAGGGTCAGACAGTAATGTATGGGTTGGTGGAGGCACATGCACACCTCGTTTGTCAGAGGATCATTGGTCACTGGCCTCGTCTCACACACACCACAGGGCAAACCATGCAAGAGCGAGTGCCTTCTCAAGCGCTCAGCACATATAAATGCACAAATAAATCAAACTCCTCACAAAAGAAGTCTTTGACCTATAAGACTGGTAATATATATGAGCTAAACTTATAGAAAAGAGAGAGATCGAGAGAGACAGAAGAAAAATGTTTTATGTGAGAAACTGAGCGGAGAAGCTGAAAATAAATCCAGTGTGAAGCTACAAAGATGACTCTAGATGGTGATTTGGATGGACAAACCCATTTGTAAAAAGCAGGAGGAAGACTCCACTGCTTAGAAACAGTGTCTGCGCTGACGTGCAGTGGGAGTCGGAACCATGAGGCTGCAGCGCTGCAGACAACCGGGGGGAACACAGTCTATGCAGGAGTATAGATCAGTGGAGGTGGATGATTGATTAGCTTTAATTTTGTCACTTGTGTGAACATGCAGACACATACAAACACATGCAAACACGAGCACACATAAAAACAAAACAGGCAAACACACAAGGAGCACAAAGTGTAAGATCACACTACTCAGCATCTGTACCCAATTAGTCAGCAAGAGCTGAGGCAAGTGCGTGTGTGCGTGCGTGTGTGTGTGTGTACGTACATCCTTGTGTGTCAGAGTGAGCAAGAGAGAGACAGAACGAGCGAGGAACCTAAACCTATTCTAAATCCTTCATTGATCCCCACTGACACTCTACCACAACAGAAAGTTAAGTAGGAGAAACTCTTCTGTGGCCTCATTAAAACCGTCAAGCTTGCAAAACAATGGAGGCCAGATATACAGCCTCTTGGTATAAGCATGTTGAGAGAGAACTTAAACTCCTTTACACAAAAAAAAAGCATACAATTTCTGCTGACAACTTCATTTCCAAGAATCGATCTTAGGACAAAAGTTGCCGGTTTAAACGTGCATCGTGTTGTTCTGAGATCCATCTCGCCCTGTCATTATTGTCATTGTTTCAATACAAGTGTCAAGATGATGGATCTTCAAGTTAGTGCGTTAGAACAGATGGATTTTTGTAGGCAGGGGTGATAACGTTTGAGTAATGCAGCAGGGACGAGGCAGTAAAACGGCTTTGTCTATCCAGGCGGCCATCTGGAGCCGAGCCGTGGGCCCCTTCACGAGCGCACGGAGCCCATGGGTGTTGCAAGGAAGTTTAGCAAAGGTAACTGGGCTAAAAGCACTGCTGGGGCCCACAGAGTGAACCTGAAGAGCTTATGTCAGCAAATTTACATTTTAAGGCTTGGTTGCACTAACAAAAATAAATGTTTAAACCTGATGAAATCATGGTTTAATTTTAAATGATGTTGCACCAGACTCAGTTTAAATGCCAATGTAACGTTTTGTTAACATTTTAGCTAGCTAGCAAACAGTGTAATTTTTGTTGCAGCATACAGAGCATTCAAAAGTTGACAATTTTCCCTTTCTTATATTCTAGGTACCGATAGCAGTCAAACTTATTATTTATTTGGATAAGCAGGGATCTCCATATTGATTAAACTCTATTTAATTTTGATTTACATGAATAATAATGTTGATTGTGCGGCAGAGCTTGAATTCACTTTAAATCTAGAGTTATTCATTTTACACCTAGTGATGCTAAACTCTTATTGGAACCTTTCTTAGATTAATGTTTGTTGGTGCAAACCAGTCTAAGAGTATAAGTGTAGCGAGTGAGACAACATGCTTTAAACAGAATGTTTTGTGAGACGATTCAGAGAAATCATTTGGAAAATAGAGTCATGAGGCTGGTTAAAATGCAAATGGATTAATAACATGGGGCAAAGCACAGTGGAGCTTAAAGATTTCCAAATGGATCCTGAAAGAAAATCTCTCTCAGCTCATTATCATTACGACCGCATCCTCCAAACGTCTACCTCGCTGATGGCGTGACACACTGCTCAGAGAATAACAGCTTCTGGTGAAGATGATGGTGATGATAAACACTGAACAAGTGAGCGCACACACACACTTCTTTGAAAAGCCATCAACTTTTCTCAACTGCAAATGAATCACAAACCAGCAAAAGTCAGAAAAAGCGCTATCTTTGCAGGCAGTACAAGGCCATTTGCAGAAATTCGTACTTGGAGCCAAACCTCCTACACAAAAACATGGTGAGACAGCGTGACCTCTCACCGAAGAATGACAGCTAGACTCATTTGATGTCTCAGGGCTACCACTGAGTTTGACTTTACATTGGTCCAAATTGACATCGTTTCACCAGTTATCATGAGCTACTGCATGATACATCAGAAAAAGAACTGACTTCTCAGCTTCTCTGGCTGGAGTTCCCGCTATATTATCAGTGGAAAAACTTTTTTTTTTCTTCTAACAAGTCTGAAGTCTCCCTAAATTAAACAGTCAGAGGATATTTCATGTTTTAAAGGTCAATGTAACAGTGTTTTATGAAAGCAGGTAAAATCCTTCAAGCACTGTTATTGTTACTGGAATAAATGTGCCTGCACAGTTCAATAGGTAAAGGCTTTACTCACTCCGCCAGCATAACACACCACATCTAATGGTAGAAAAATCCATAAATTCCATTCATGCCTCCTTAAATCGTCTTCACTTACTTGAAAAAACATTACTCATTCAAAGGATGCTTTGAATCCTTTCAGAACCACAATAATTCAGTAATTGTGTCCGCTTCAGCTTATGAGGCTGTTATAATTGGACCTGATGTGACATTAACAATGTCAGTTTCATTGCCAGGTGACAACAAAACACACCAGTAAACCATATGGCAGCTGTACGCGGCAGAGGTGTCAGCCAAGTCGCTAAGGAGACGCAGTGGATGTGCTGCGGAGACACAGCGGCAACTACACAGTGTAGACTCGCCCCTGTGTGTGAAATCTTAATAACCTTAAATAATCTGCTTATCTACCCTCACGCACACACACTATTTCCAACTGGCCAAAAAAATATTATGGCAGGCATTTACACACAGACTGGCAAGCAGCAAAGGTTGTAATAGTAGGCGTCAAATGCAAGAAGGGAATTAGATCTTTAAAAAGGACTAGAAGACCAAGAGCGAGTATGTGGTGTTGGTGCTAATTGATTTACTGATTACGGTAATGACTGCTGCTGATCATAACAACAATTAATACTAAACAATGATATAATCTGCTACCAATCAGGAGTGGAGGTAACTGATAACAAATATTCAAATTAATGCAAATTTCTGCCCTTTTTGTCATGTTTGAGAACAGGCCAAGGATCTGTTTTTTTCAGTATTAGTCTGACATCATTTGGGGTTTTTCAAAATTATGATAAAATTATTGGCGTTTTATCAACAAATTAATCAATAATAAAAATTATGGTTGAAACAATACAGTAAATACTTCAAAGTTTTTCACCCTTTGGACTGAGAAACAGTTTTAAGTGTCAGTGTAGGTTTGAATTTGCTCAAGAACAAAGCAAAGCTCCTGAGCGCGTGTTGTTTTACAACTGCACGAACAGCATCACTATGACAACCAGCTTCACCTACGTCGAGTAAAAACTTTCTGCAGTGGAGTAGAGTTGAGTCTTTTTATTATATAGTTTTATACAAATATCATCTTAATACTGTATACCCCGGTCAAATGTCAGGAAGGTATTAAAAAAAAAAAAAAAAAAGCTTGAAGAATGCTGATTGTTGAGTCTCATTCTCAGGTTGCTATGCTTACAGACCTGTGATTGGCCACCATCATGAGCTAGATTTTCTTAAGCCTGAAAACAGAGCCAAGAGGAGCAGAAGTCTGGTTCTGAAGTCTAGTTATGAATATATTATGAACTACATTATGCTTCTCCATTATTACAGAACCTTTGCCCAGTGATGCCAAAAGTAAACTGCCCACCCCTCAGTTTTCCACCTTTTGGATTGAGAAATACTTTTACTTATTTTAAACATAAGGTACTAAAAGTCACAATCAACTTTATGAAAAGATCCTCACAACATGCCAAACTGGTCATTAGGAATTATTAAAAAAATGTGATTTTTGCGTTCCATTCTTCCTGTTGCTAAGGTCAGGTTTAAAAATTGATCTCAGAAGATTATTTCTTAAGGCACAGCAGATGCATTGACCAGGCAGACAAACAAAACAGAAATAATTTATTTGTCCATCTAAAAGACTACAGGGAACACTATTCCTTCACATATCTATCCACTCCATACTGGTGTCTGAGGTTGCACACACTCTCATGCAAATGCAGAAGCACACCTACACACCCAGACTCATATTCAAATTCAAAGGGAGTTGGCATAGCGTCCCTGTGCTCGCCTCGGGGTGTGTTGTCTCCACTGGAACCAACATGGCTGCACCAGTTGCACTCCAAACCCAGTTTCTTAGCAGCAACTACAGATGATTGCACTTGACAGCATGTAATTATCTGTCATTAGAAAACAGATGTCAGAGCCTTGGGTCTGGGGCTGGATAATTGTAGATGCCATGCCCTATGTGTATGTATGTCAAGAAATAACATTCCTGGATGGCATAATGTATTTATACCAACAGGGATTTGGCTAATGAGTGAACCCAATGAATCCTAATGGCTGTATGATTATTCAGAGAAAGCCAAGGTTTGATTTTTTAAGATAGCTAAAACAAATGAGAACAGACAGGGACAAAGATGTTTTATAGCAGCAGTTCCGAATTCATTTCCCACTGGGAACTAAACCTAAGGTAACAAATGCTTCTTTAAATGGAAAGGGTTGGGATCCTATCATCCATCTCTATCTGCAGCAGCGGCGTAATGATGCCGAAAGAGGAATGGGATAAAGACAAAGATTTAAGAAAGACAGCAGAATAAGAGTGTGCTAAGATCGATTAGAGAGTCAGCATTTTTAAATCTCCCAGAATTTCCCCCAGGCACGAACCTATCAGCTATGGTGAATTCTGATTTCGCCGCCCAGAGAGGAAGGCTGGTTCTGTAAAGACCTGTCACACACCAAGGACAGGACATGCTGAACCCCTGCCAGCAGAGAGAGAGACGGAGGGAGAGAGCGAGTGCAGGCGTGTGTCCGCAGCACATACAAAATCAGTCTGTCTTTGTCACACTAGCACACACACACACACTCTCTCTCACTCTCACGCTACAGCCACCCGTCAATACACCACATCCAGTGACACTTGAAAGCACTTATCTATATGCAATTATTCTTACTCGCAGCACTACCCAGTCACTTCAGGAAGATTTCAAAGTCATAAAAGGATTTTAATGGATGGGGACACTTTATGGGTTTTATGGCACAACCAACATTAGCTTTCATTCCAATGGATCAGACAATAAATGCCACAATGGCAGCTTTTAATTGTTATCCAACTGCACATTCAATATTGATTCTGTGGGAATATTACACACCCCAATACACACTACTCACTTATTTCTACAGCAGTGTTAAATTAATGAAGTCACACCAGAGAATATAAAGACCTACTCGAGGGGTTTCAAAGCGCATCACTGTAGCACTGCATTAAAGAATAAGAAAATTGAAAAGATGGATGGGGAAAAGAATCACATTCTGCATGGCACCTTTTGATTGCTTAAAAATATATATATACTTTTCAGTTAAATGCTCCAACACCCCGAGCAATTACCACCACCACCACTGGATGGCACTGCGTCAGCTTTTTCCACCAGCTCAAGCAGCAAGACCGGTTGACTGAAGTTTTTCTTTTTTTTTATAATTCACAAATGGTTTTGAGGAAGAATTAAGATTCCAGTTGGTGTGTACCATCTGAAACCTGTACAGGATTTGCTGTGTGTGTGTGTGCGTGAGCAAGGAAAGGAAAGACAAAGACAGAGAGAAAAGGATGGGTGAATATATTGGTGGGGGGGGGGGGGGTTTGTTGTTTTTTTCTTATGTGACAATACTGTGTGTGATTAAGTGTACGAGCGTGTTTTCATCAGTGCCTGGTGAAATGCATATGGTCTTCCCACACACCGCCTACGCCTGTGCCAGACTCCCTGCTGTTTATACCCTGCCCTCGCCCCTGATGCTGCAACACATACGCTGAAGGCTGTTGGTGTGTTTGCACATGTGTGAGAGCATGCATGTGAGAGTGTGTGTGTGTGCGTGTGTGTGTGTGTGCGTGCAGGAGAAAGGGGGGCATGAGTGTGTGTTTGTTTAAGAGAACAAAAGAGAGAATGAGAGGAGTGCGATGGGAAGGTGCAAAGATGCATTATGTAAATTATGAGTGTGTGTGTGTGTGTGTGTGTGTGGCCACATGCTTACAGCAGCAGGTATAAATGGGCTTTATAATCAGGACCTTTCCTTGGGAGAGCGAGGCTAATAGGATATAAAACAGAGGTCCATCCTGCTGTATCCCTACATAGAGTCTGTATAGCCCAGAATGGATGACACACAGAATGAACTGTCACTGTGAGATAATCCATCAGTTATTTGCTCACCATTATTTTTCAACTTGATTCCGCCACACATAAAGAAAAAGAAAGATCAGCTGTTCGAATCTGCATGAAAAGGACATATTTTTCAGATCATTAGCGACAGGCTTCCCAAATCCTCTGCCAAAGCTCCCCAATTAGATAAAAATAGGGCTTTTCCGTTTTTGTGCGAGGTGACCCTTATAAAAGGGTTCTTGTCGGATGTGACAAGATATTCACACAGGTTTATATAAGCATGAGCAAAAAGTCGTGATCTTGACATTGATCCAACAGTTTCTCCATGTTCTGTCTTGAACTGAAATATCAGCAAACTATTGCTGAAATTGTTACTGGACTATATTCTCCTTTAAGGACACCCGGGCCTCCACTTATGGGAGAAAATCTACCAAAAAATGAAATTTATGTTCAGCTATTCCAGTGATTTTGAGCAAATATCAATTGACATACATACTGTCACTGTGTTCCCTAGTTCAAAACAAAGTATTGAGACTTAAGCCTTGTTCAAACAGCTGCCCAATCTGTTAATCTGTTAATCTATATCTAGATTATCCAGTCTGATTTGAGAACGTCTGGACAGCAAAAAAAAAAAAAAAAAAAAGAAAGAAAGAAAAAGAAGAAAAGAAAAAAAAAGATATTTTTTTGGAGGAGCTTTGAAATGCGATTCCAATCAGATCTCTACAGATAGTCTGGACTCTGGCTCTCACCGGTCAAATCTGATTTCAAAGTGTCTGTTGTGTCTCTCGCAACACGACACACAACAATGACAGCAAATCCAGAGTGATGAAAATGCAAAGGACAACACAGAGAACAAAAGACCATGGATAGTAGAGGAATGGAGGAGTTCTGAACTGCAACTTGACACTGCCATTGTTTGGCAGGTGAGATGATATGACATTTTTATGTCACAGGAGGAAAATCACAGCTGTAAACAGTACATCCAATCGTGGTTTGAATCCTTTTATCTGCCTATGTTTCAAGGTCTTGGCATTGCTCACGCAGTCACAGAAACCCGTCATGGCTTACTGGGAGCCATCGTAAATGTTATTAAAACACACCTGTGCTTTCTTCCTACTGTGTCGAAGTCAAAACGTCTGCTGTGAAAAAGGCCTATTACAGCTGGAGTTGTATATGAATGCAAGGCTTACAGCTGTAAACCTGATAATCCCAGTAAAATCACCATGGGTGCTGCCATCGTGTCCTAGGAGTGTTTGAGTACAAAGTGTCTACAAAGCAGCCGCAGAACAGTTTGTGTTTAAGCTGTTCTGCTTAGAGAACAACTTGTTCAGACACAGATATTAAAATTGAGTTGTACAATATTACAGAAATAAGATGCAAATTACTTCATAGGGTATATTTTACCTTTACGAGCCAACAGTATTAAAATTTAAACACCATATCCCTTGTTTTTCTTATGCAGTAGATCTATTGTCATTACTATACATCTACCAGACTATAAAAATAGACAAACTTCATCAGACATGGAGACAGTGTGCAACAATAAGAACTAATCGATTGCCTGAGGCAAGTAAAATGCTATGTCAGGCTAGTAAATCAAGGAGCTGACGTCCCAGATCGGGCAAGTGGTAAAAAAGAAATTCCAGAGGTGATGACAGAAGTAGCTGAAGAGTGAGCCGTCTTGCTTCCTTCTCATCTCTGCTGAGAGTTGCAACTGCGCAGCAACCATTGGGCACTAGCGAGAAAACGGCCGTGAGTGCAGACAATGCTTTTGTTATCCTGGAAACGTGTGTTTAGCTGGATGGCATTAGAGGATGTGCACAAAATTCCAACTATGTGTTGCGTAGATTGCCGCAAGTTTGAGAGCAAAGCAGATAAAAGAGGGTTGTTTTTCAAAGGCACGTCAAGGTCCTGAAAAATTTTGCTGGACTGCCATAACAAGAGCTGACAGCATCCTGCTTACAAGTCAGCTAAGTCGGCTGCCAACGACCCCTCCTCCATGACTGTGCAGGTGCTTGCATGAAACATGAATGCTGAGGCAAGTCGGGCAGATCATTATGATCTCACAGTGAAGTTGACCTTTGACCACCGCTTCATCATTTTTTTTTCCTATTACACATTTATGTGAAATTGTGCCATAATTAGCGCATGGCCAAAAACTGTGTTTAGTGAGGCCACAGTGATCTTGGACAACCAAAAGCTAATTAGGTCATTCTTGAGTTCAGGTGAAAGTTTGTGCAAAATTTGATGAAATTCCCTCCTGGAGTTCTGAAATGTTGCGATTAAAAAAAATGCACAGCCATTCACGGTATACTCCAGCGCAATTCTTCTTCAATAGAAGAACAGGATTGACCTGGGCATGCAGTACCACATCCACATGGCTTATTGAAGACATTATTTGACTAATAGATAAACCAGATTGTATACGGGCAAGTAAAATATTACTCTGGGCAAGTAGACTTTTGACCCACTTGCCTGAAGGCTGGATATGTTCTCTAGTGATATTAGAGGCCTTTAATGAACATCTAAGCTCGGTATGTATTGTAAGCTGAAATGCTGGAGCTCGGGCTGATGCAGGAAAACGTGTGTGATGTTCATTAGTGGTTATCTGCGTGTGACACAGAGGTAAGCAGGTGTATATTTGCTGCAGATGTTCATTCTGTGAGTGTGTGTGTGTGTGTGCACATCCACACATGTATTGCTTGCATGCACATTTAAGTCTCTGCACCTATTTCTGTCAGTGTGTGTGTATATGTGTGTGTTGGCCCGTCGCAGTGTGGTGCAGACCAATTAAAACGGGGTAGATTGATGACCAGGGGCTCTGAGTAGCAGCAGCAGCAGTAGCGGTAGCAGACAGCTGCTTCCTGCAGACAACAGGAAATGAGATGGCCTTGTTTAGCTGACGCTGCCAACACCAACACCACAGAGCCTCAAAGACAAATCACCACCTTACCGCTGCTGCTGGCCTACTCCTCCATCTTCCTACAGCGTGCTCTCCACCCACCATCTCTTTATCTCTCTCTAATTCTAACCAAGACTATCTCTCTCATTAGTCTTTTCTCTAAGAGTAATGTCGTCGAGGTGTATTCAGTTAATACAGTACAGAAACTAAGAACCGATGTGCAAAGATAGATGCTGCCTCTATTGTTTAATCTTAAACTGCCACAAAAAAGCCTTCAGCCATCACTAATTTGGTGTTTCTTGCTGGATTTGTCACCATAGATTTTTTTTTCCTGCCAATTTGGGAGAACTTTGGGGTATTTGCGTCAACTTCAGCCAGAATTAATGTTAAAAAATGGCAACTGCAGCACATGCTGGTGGCCAGTAGCTAATTAAAATTCTGTCACATTTTTTTTTAATCTGTTATTTTTGGGGGGTTTATTGCTGAAACATGTGTCACCTATGACTGAAATAAACTTATAGGCATTGGAAAAGGGAGTGTGGGGTTTGGATTAAAGATCAGCAGACCCCGAGATGGTCAACAATGCACACAGCATCTTTTGACCACCCAGTCAGATAACCCGAATGCACCGCTGTGGATCACCTCAGGAGGAGAGGGTGAGAGTAATGGTAAGAGCCATGCTAACCCAACTTGGACTTAGGGCTGCTCATGGCAAATGTCCTGTCAGGAAAATGAAACTGGGACTCAGGGTGGCCAAACAACAGGCATGGCGGATAAGCTATTACACTTATCGAGTGGACTATGTTCTAAGCTGACAGGACGCAAGACGCAAGACGCAAGACTCCGACAGGACGAGGGGAGGAGGACTCTGTTTACACCGATGATGCTTTGTGCACAAACGCAGTCACAGTTGATCAACACTGTTTCCCAGATGATGGACTTTTTATGTGAAAACGTCAACCAGGTGGTGATGTCTTGCTGCTGTTTACATTAACCCAGACACAAATTCAAAAAAAGCACCACACAATTATTATTTTCAATGCAACCATCTGTTGTATAATGATAAATTAATTACATGATACAGTGCAATATTACGAGAGTAAATTCTAGTTTGCCAGCTCAATTTTATTAGCATGCTGATGGATTTTAGTCTAAATCACTGTCTACAGCCCATGTTTTTAATTATTAGAATCATGGTGGTGTGTGATGGGGATACTCAGTGCTGCAAAAATCCCTCCACTAAAACTTGGTTTCAAAGACACACACATCCCTGGCGCGTTGCCTAAGGCAAGGAAATCATAGCAGCAGGGGTACAAACCTGTCCACTGCTGGTTCATTCCCATTCACAACAGCTTTCAAATTTTCAGTGGACCAGATCTTTTTATTTCTGAAGGTTTGTCACTGTGGTATGAATTTTATATAACGGGCTGTCTCCGCTGTCAGCTGAATGGTAAATACTAAAATTTTTTGGAATAAAGACTGAAGGACTCACAGCTTTACTAATGAGTCTCTAAATGGGTGGTGAAAACCGCTTATTATAACATAAAGGAATAGCACTATCAAACAGTGGAGACAATTATATGCTGCTTAAGTTCTAATTTGTCTTAATGTTATGTGCTGTTAAGTTTTGACTTTTAAATCTACAGCATCTGCTCCTCATTAATGGTTCAAAAAAGCATCATCAAGCAACATCTACTGTTGTTGCAAAAAGCCTTGCTATTGCTATTTAAAATGAAGTTTTCTGTACGCCTGGGGTGCCCCTGTAGCTCAGTTGGTAGAGCATGCACCCCATATACTGAGATCAGATTGACTCCCTCTCTCTCTCTCCTCCTTTTCCTGTCATATCTTCAGCTGTCACTATCAAATAAAGGATAAAAAAAAGGGCCTAAAAAAAATAATCTTAAAAAAAAATACAAAAAAACTTTTGTGTCAACCTCCCCTGTGGAACACGGATCTCATTTTCCATCCACTTTTAATGGCAGCCAACTGTTGTAATTTTTTTGTTTTCTTCTTCTACTATCTGCTGAATGGAGGTTCAGTGGGAGGTTCAGCTCACTCACATGCTATATTGAGCCATTAAGGCCACAGAGAGGCAAAGATGCTTCAATGTCACAATAGGAGGCTACCAGGTCTAAATTACTCCTTTTGTGCACACTGTACAATGTCAGTCAATACAGACAGGCAGGTGACAGCAGTGTTCATGGCTGGTCCCATGGCGCCTTCAAATGCCTGCTTTCTTAATAAGAGGCACCAATTGCTTAGTTCAGACACACAAATATACACACACTATTCTCTAGTCAGATAGGCAGGTGCAGACAAATACTGTATCTGGTTTGATTGTACTCTGCTTAATGCTTAAGTATTTAAGTGTTCATCTCCTCCTTATAAAACAAGTCTGATTAATAAGCTCAGCATTAAGTGGCCTCCCACAGGTGACATTTACAGAAACAGGGGGAAGGGGACTTCTTTATTAAAGTAAGCCAGGAAGGAACAAACAAAGCTGATTGAGTAGAACACAGAAGCCAACACTTAAAGACTTAAAGAGATAAAACATAAACATAACATAACATAACATAACGTAAAGTGACTCCTACTCTAATCCAAACAGTACCCATAACTTATCAGAGGGGGTTTCACTTTGGCAGTTTAGTCCAAGACAGGATGTCTCAAGAAACCACAGAGACGTCCACATGAATGAGGCGGTGTGAAAAGCAACAGTGTGAAAACTACCTTGAAAAGCACATTATACATTTGCATGCCTCCGCGCCAGTGACAGACAAATTATGTTTTTTAAAATGTCTGTATTTCTTCAAACTTGGGACAAGTTCCACTTGGACTCGAGGACCAACTCACTAGAATCTGGAAGCCAAAGGTCAAGGTCACTGTGACCTCACAACACATGCTTTTGGCCATAACTCAAGTATTCATATGCTGATCATGACAAAAGTTCTTTTATTAAATGTTGTCAAAAGTTTCACTACATATATTATAGTAGTCTGGACAGGCAGGGATGTGAACTGTAACGTGACTGGTTGGTGGAGGAAAACAACTGCAAGGCAGTAAGTCTCGTCTCTTGTAAGTCTGGGCATCCAGAAGGCTATCAAGGTGACCCTCTGTGAGAAACTTACAGCTGATACCTAATATTACTCTCTGTGTCACTTCTCAGTTCCAGCAAAAAGACTTTGGGTCAAAGAATGAATAAGGAGAGGTACTGTCTACATACACTATCATTTAACAGCCTCAACACAGAGCCAGAGAGAAAGGAAGAAATTGAAAAAATACATATGCCAGTGTTATACCCATAAAACGTAACAACATTTCTGGCCTTGGTTTGTATTTCCTGCCTTTGGAAAAGCCGGTACACACGTCCAACTTTTTAAGTAGTAAATTAGAGAAGTAGTAGATTGTACATGGGAGCCAAAATGATTAAATGAGTGTTAGGTTCCATCTTTTCTCAACTCTGTAAACACCGATACACCCACACACACGTACACACACATGCACACACACAAACATTATGTTCTTTTCTAATCAGAGTTGATGGTGATGATACAGTCTTTTTGAGCCAGTGAAGGACTCTCATGGTTCAGTGAGTGACTCAGCAAGACTGAAATGGCAACTATCCCTGGGAGAGCTAAGTGCGAAAGCACTTTTCAATTCGCCTGAAAACTACTGAGAAAAACACTTAACCTGCAGACAACACACAAAGCACTGGCAGCGAAGATGGACATGAGGAGTCTATTTTGGCCCAAAGGGGAGAGTGAATGAAAAGTTGCCCTGAAGAAAGCAGGCAAGTCAAGGTCAAGAGGATTGTTGTGAGGGAAGTGGCAATGGTTTTGATATTTTCTCAAAAATACAATGGCCACAGGTGAAAGAATGCCATTCTGCTGAGTTATATATATAAAAACTTTTCCACTAACAACAAAAACTAGCTTAATCTCACAATCTCTTTCAGGTGCGTGTGTGTGTTATATGTGTATTTTATTCACACATACCAGGACAGTAGCAATGGGCTCTGTGTGTATGCATAAATCATCTACTTCCCACCCACCCAAACATATTATTTTCTCAGATTCAGAGACCCACACCTCTCCTGGTCCCTAAGTTATTGTACCTTTTACATTATGTCGAGCAGCAAAAGTTTCCCATGTGATTTCTCTGTTGTGATTTGTACTCTATCAATATTTTCTTTAACAATTTACTTTATCTGCTCTCAATAATTTTATATGCTTCTGTGTGTATAGTAATGTCACTGCAGCAAATACATTATTTAGGTAGAAAAACTAAAAATTGTGGTTGAAAACAAAGGCAACTCTCTCAAGTGGAAACAGAATCAAATAATCAATGAAGCTGAACTGCTGTGCCTCGCGCGTAAATGTGCAGTGTCTCTCTTAATAGGGAGATGCTTCCTCTCGTTTCCCACCATAACATTCATTCATTTTTATGACCCAACCTACCCAAATCCGTGGATTATCCGCAGTGCCCATGGTTGCAACTGCTGTATGCGCATCACTGCAGCACAATGTCCTAGCAGAACTGCACAGTCTTGATGCATTCCTTCAAACAGGTATAGTAGATGAGCTGTTTCACATCACTTTCTCCTCTGATTAAAAAAACAGTTTATATTTATCACCTCCTCTCCTTACTGTATGCT
Source organism: Lutjanus erythropterus (assembly GCF_056507025.1). Classification (NCBI taxonomy): domain Eukaryota; kingdom Metazoa; phylum Chordata; class Actinopteri; order Lutjaniformes; family Lutjanidae; genus Lutjanus; species Lutjanus erythropterus. The sequence continues at coordinate 18,336,549 of NC_139338.1, read as the reverse complement.
CTTATCTCCTCCCCTCCATCTCCCACCCTTCGTTTCACTCCTTTTTTTCTCTCCTCTGCTGTCATCTCTGGTCTCTTATCCCTGGTAACGCTTCAGACTCTTCCTTCTCCCTCATCTTTCTCTCTCACCCTCTTTCCCCTAATTCCCCTGCCTCTCTCTATTTTTACCACTCCATTGCTGTTATCTCTCCATGGCACCGTTTCAACGCACCCCCCCACTCCTGCCAAACCTTTCCTCCATCTCTCTCTCTCTCTCTGTTAGCCCTCCATTCCATTTAGACCTTTATGTTAGCGTAGGACTTTCCATCCTGTGGCGTCCAGGTAGTAAATTGAAATGGTTCTGGGGGCTCCATTGAAGCCTGATTGAATTTAAAAAGAGAAAGTGCCATAAAGAGAACTAGTGGTGAGAGGTCTGTAATACACCGAAGGGCTCCCCAAGCTATGACAGTGTTGACAGGGAGACGGGAGGAGGGGGGGGACAGGCGGGAGGTAAAAAAAAAAAAAAGATGGAAGGAGGAGAGGAGTGAGGACAAAGTGAAGGTGGAAGGAGGCAGTGACAGGAAAAACAAGAAACGCTCTTAGAAATAAGGAGGCTAAGTAGAACCGCAGGTTCTTTTGCAGGTCTCACTGGAGACCCCCTTTTGGTTCCTTGTAGAACCACTTGTAAAGGTATCATTTTGAATCCTTTCAGAGGGTTCTTCCTAGATCCAAACATAAAGCGTTATACCTCGAACCATCTGTGAACCCCCTATGAGACGTTCTCAATGAGAACTCCTCTATAGTGTAATGAACGCAAACAGAGCCCCATCTGGGGTTTCTATCAAGAATATTTCCACCTTCCAGGGGCACTCAAGGGGTTATGTTCCAAGGATGTTTATCTAGAAAATACCCAGGGGGTTCCACTGAGAACCCTTTTATATTATGGTATAAAGAACCCTTAAGAAAAGAGTTCTTCAAGGATCTCAACAATTCTTTTGAGAACTCTTCCTTCCAAAAAGGGTTTCTTAGATTAAAAGCGTTCTTATGGAACCCTTAGTCCTACAAAGAACCCTTGACAAACCATTTCTTCTTAAAAAAAAAAAAAAAAAGATTCTTTAGAAGGAAATGGTTCTGGGCAGGACCTACCCTCTTCAGGTAGAACCCTTATCTTAAATGATATTTTTAAGAGTGCAGAAGAGAAGAAACATTGACAGGAAGAGGATTGAAGAAGGAGAGGAAGAAAGACAGAGTAGGAGGGCGGAATGATTGAAATTGTGTAAAAACTCTTCATCGGCATGAAAACCAGCCTATTACCCATCGCACTCACACAGGCAGACGGACAGAAACACAAAAACCCTCACAAGCATGCACCCTTGATAGTGACACCTCACAGAAATGCCTCAATCACAGTTTGCATGGCCTGGAGGGAGCAAGGTGACAGGTCTCATATTGGAGACGGCCGACAAAATGCAATTCCAGGAAGTCAGCTCTAGGGCTGTGTGTCTGTCATACCTACAGCTCTGATAATACTCCCACACATCACATTACGCTGCTGAAATAGCCACCTCTCAGCATATAGGGCATACACAAAATGAAGGTGCACAAGTATCAGCTAGACACACATGTCACGTGCGCATGCCAGCCCTTCTGTATACATTACCACCAGGGGAAATATGATGTTAGGGGTTAAATTATTCATCGATCCTTTCATAGCCTGTCCAAGCCTGCTTGTTGTAGTGTCATGTCTCGAGTGTGTGTCCACTTGAAAGGGCTCTCAGGGGAGTGAGACAACCTTGAGCTGGCTCTGACCTTTAACTTTGTATGTTTCACTTTAAAAAGTGACAGGCGTGTGTGCGCAGCCATGTGTGGATGGTGTGCTTTCATGTACACAGCCATATGGGTAAATAGAGAATGTGTCCATAAAATATTTCAGGTGTCAGGATGACCAAAGGAAGGTGAAAGGAAGAGGCGATAAGAGCAAAGACCCTCAGATCTAAAAGAAAATCACTGATGAAAACATTTCCCTGCTGAATGATTTCTGTTGCAGATCAAACGAATAGCACAGAATCATTTATCAAAGCAACCAATAATTACATAATTAACTAATAAAAGGAATAAATTGTAGGCTACTGTCTGAGCTGAATTTCACAAAAACTGAATTGGACTACATTCAATTTCAAGAGCATCAGCGTGGGGGTGGCAATAGTCTATGATGGAAGTGGCAGCCGGCTGATCAGGATCTGTTAGGAATTGCTTAGTCAGGATTGGGTCGGAATTGATGTAAGAAATGCAGGATGGCCTCAGAATCTAAATAAGGACCAACGCAGAAAAGAAACACATGGCAATGTCACGGTTTGTTGTGAGGCTGTTCCTCTGAGAGCCTCTCTACTCACTCCTGGGGATGGGTCTAATTACTGGTAAGAGTGCAAACACTTTTACTATGTGTGCATTATCAGATAGTTTGTGGGGTTTCCTGTCTTTGCTGGCAGACTTTCAGCAGCATACACAGGGTTGGGAGGGTTACCAAATATGATGAGATTTTTGAGCCTGAAAATGTCCAACTATTCCTTCCGCTGTTATGTGTAAGTGCATATTTAGTCAAGATTTGTGTCATGCACATTTTGTATCCTGATTTCCAAAACTCCCCAAGCCTTTGATCTGTTCTATGATGGACTTTAATTAACACTAGCGTGTTCAAGCAGGGCTTCCAAGGACCAATGTGAAGGACTTAGTGTCGCCTAGCAGTGAGGTTTCAGACTAAAACCAACTTGCCTCACCCTCCCTTCCAAGCTTAAAATAACCTACTACCAAGTTGTACAAAAACCTCTCCAGTCATTCCTGCTTTTGATCCTTTTCCTACCTTGGCATAGAAAAACATGACTATATGTATGGTTTTGATGCAATCAATCACTGCAAGCATTTTTTTTATTTAATGCAACATGTGATTAGCCAGCTGCTGCAGCGGCCGTGTTCTGTGATGTGGGGAAGTCAAGCATGGTGCATTTGTTTGTCATGAGTTGCCAGTTCAATGTGCCGAGATGCCATCAATGAAGTAGAAACAAAGGCATCGCATGAAGCATTCTATTACTATCAGGGTACTGGTATCATTTTTAAATGATAACCAGACTTACTAATCGGTACTATAATTTAAGCATTCTTCGAGGCAATTTTGCAGTTTAGTGTTTATGTTGTTTATATCACCAAGTTAACATGAGAAAAACCCAAATATAGAATAAAAAACAGCAACACAACCAAGAGATCAAAAGTATTGGGGATGTTAATACACACTGTATCTCAGATCATTCTCAACTTGTCATTGCCTCAGCTACTTTGTTTGCATGAAATATTGAAAATACCGATTTGTTACGACTGATTTGCATTTGTTGCTTCTTCACACACCGCAGAGGAATCTATGCATCTATTTTAGTGGTTGTAACATGACACCAGGGAGAGTGCGAGGCGTAATATCTCCCCTTTGGCTCTTCAACAAGCATGTCAGTGTCATTCTACATGTATGCTGTCATCCTGATCAGGTCATATGAATAACACTGTATTGCCTGCAGTCTGCAGCCGATGTGAGAACAGTCAAGAGTTCCTGGCAAGGCAAGTTTCTTGAAAGCCGGCTGAAAACACATTTTTTTATTTGGCTGCACAGGTAGAGAAAGAAACAAAACTTTTATTTTGTGTGAATAATTATTCTCCTAGAGCCAGATTGCACATATCAAAAGATGCAGCAGGCTAATTTCATACTAAGAAATGTTCTTTTTAATAAAGCATTTACATTTGCTGAGGCGTTAAATTAGAGGACGTTTCTTCATAGGTCAGTTATTTGAAAATGTATATTGGAATGTAAATATGGAGAGCATTTAACATTTACATGACATTTCTATGATTATTTGTTCAAAGTTACATCCATTATTAAACTGATAGTTGTGGCTGGAGGTTTCAGTAATTACAGGACTGTTTAATCTTTATGTTTTTCTCACAGAGAGAGACCGAAGCTAGCAGTAAATGGCCTAGTGAGAGAAACAGGGACAGAGGAATAAAGAGGGGAGTCAGAGGAACAAGGAGCGATGGAGAGACAAGAAAAGAGGATTAGGCTGGAGCAGTCATAATAATCAGTACACAGCCTACAGCTATAGACAGACTAGAGAGACCGAGAGAAATAAATTGAAATAAACTGAGACAGAGAGAGAGACATACAAAACCAGTGCTTAACAACAGCTGAGGTAAAGTTTTGCAATGAACATTTGCTGTTCCACTCTGTGTATCCCAAAGTAATCTGAATAAAATCTTTCTTTATGGACTGACAGTGACAACTTCTTGTAAAACTGCCAATATCCTTCTGTTAAAAAACTTTGGTACTACTTTGGCATACTTTATACTACTTTGACAGTGGTATACAGTACTTATGTCTATGATGGAAAAAATAACTTAAAAGGGGTAACAATAAGTCAATGAATCAAGACGTTGGTTGAATTTTAGTAACTAGCAACATATTAATCAGTTATGCATCTCAAAACTTTAAGCTTTTAAATCAGGGGGTGTCCGCTGGATGGTATCTATGTGCAGCTGCTCAAGAAGTAGCCATGCTTAGAACTAAACATGACACGCATGTTACATTTATGTGTGGGAATCTTTTTGTCCAATTTGATTTAGAATTTATTCTTGATTGGACTATTAGAAATGGGGGCACAATTTTCATTCTCTTGTTCCAGTTTCCCTGAAATACAGTATGAAACCTAACTGGCGATTAAATGGTCCACAGCCTTTTTATTTTAAAAAGTTAACTTCATTAAGTAATGAATTAATCAGTTTTAAAGAATGATACAGTCTGTATGAGAATAATAAAATGAGGGGGAGGTGGAGTGCTCCGCCGTGTTAACGTTCTGTCTGTAGCAGCGGAGAGCAGCCTCACTGCTGCACAGTTAGCTCTGTGAAAGCCATCGCTGTCCAAGATCTAGAGCAGGTACAACGTTTTAAAGGTGAAACCGACTGAGAAGAGTTACGTTCTTTCCCACCACGGTGACAGAAGTTGTTTCATGTTGCAGGGTGTGTTGCTCTCATCTGCTGATCCCACAATACATTTCACAATACATATCACATTTGTCTTGCAAATGCAATTATTCAGACAATAAATCAAAAGATGATTGCAACTGCTGTATTTTCAGAAGGTCAAGTGCATCTCAATGTTAACTGCTGGTAACTCTAGTGCGTGCACGCTGTAGACTGTCTGGGCGCTGCACTGCCCTCACAGCTGAGTTCCACCTTTTTCCCCTCTGTCATCATGTTAATTAACATTTATAAAATCAAAGTTTCAATTCAGAATCTTTCACATCTGCATTACGACACATCTAAGAATCAAATATTACCCCCACTGCTAGCATCAATCTTGTAACTTGCATCACAGCTGACTGGGACTTTCCATCTGAATAATCCAGAAAAGAATGCAGAAAACTCAAACATTCTTATTTACTTCATTTATTTCAAGTTAACATTTATTTATGTATAATATGTACATATATATATATATATTTCTTTCTTTAAATGATATTTTATGAGGTCCTATGTTTAAAGGATTTTTTAAATAAAATGTAAAGTAATGTATTGGACAATGTATTGGACAGTTTTGCTGTTTGAATTCTACATCACTGACTTCTTCAAAATAAAGTACAACTTTATCAAACGCTTTTCAATTTGCTGCACAAATTAAATTACTGTAGCCTGCTAATTCATTCTCAATTTCACTGAAGGAAATAGATTTTTTTTCCCATCATGATTTCAATTAGCAGCAGCAGCCTCAGGTAGCCAGCTGGAAGCAGACAGGTTACCACAAGGCAAAGTATTATTACTGCAGTTTCCAACTTGTTTTCCATTTGTTCACGTGTATGAAAAGATCCAAAATGACTTTAAGTGTACTACCTATAAGTGAATTACTTAAACAACATTATGTCCCAAGCTTTTTTCTGGTTGGTCACTGTAACTGTGATCATGAGAAGTATTACACTGTATTTATGGCCATATAAACCAAAATATTCAATATTAATCTGCAGATAGTAACTATTCTGTTCTCTCCAGCAGACCCACCACTCTATTTGTATGTATGTAACAATATATAGCAAGACCCACTAAAAAACAACAACAACCTGAGCCCCACCATGCTTATTGATACTCTAAATATGAATAAAGCAGCAGGTAGTGTTATGCATTCTTTCTTAGATCAACCAGACTCAATGGTCTGACTCTTAACTATTTTTATTCAGTCTTTTTCACTTTGCTATCTTTCAGTGTGACGAAGGTTTTTGCCAGCCTACGTCCTGGAATGCTCTCATTACCTCGGTGCAGTTGCCAAGGGAGCCGGTGTGATATTCAATACTTCTGTTTCCCATCCCTCCAATCTCATTTACACTTGACACCTGACATTTGCATAATGGCCTCCCTCCATCTACTGAAATACAGGGTGGAGGTGAGGTAGTTACATTGTGTGTGCGTGTGTGTGTGTCTGTGCTCACGTGTGTTTAGTTCTGATGAGTACATTTGCCTATCTAGACTGTGTGTTTGTGTGGTGTGTGTCTTTGTGTGTCGCAGGCAGGGGTTAAATGACTTCCGTCTTAATCTAGCTCATTAAGCCTGCGGAGAGCTCGGAGTGCACCACATTGGCTGATTTGGGACAATTTACGGAAATGCTGGCAGGAAAACGTAAATGTGCATGCTAATCAGGGATGCTGTGACCCCAATCAGTCAGAGACAGATATTAGGGTGTCAGGAAAATTGAAGAGGAACATGAGTCTTTGTCTTTTTTAGAATGTAAGCAGTGTGAGATACTGGTGAAGTGCTATAAAAATGGCACTCCGTCACAGTGTTGCCGTCTTGCACCCAACTGCTCCGTCCATTCATCACAAGTTCTGGCAGAAATCTTATTCAGCGCACGGCAGTGTAGAGAAGTGCATCAAGGCCTCTAGGCTCTCCTAATCAGGAAAGAGCTGCAGCAGAATATTCTTATGTCGACAATCACCTAAATCAAACTAACTGACTAAAAGTATTAGCAAGTCAGCCTGTTTGTATTCATTTACTTTATTAAATTCAAGAAAATAATTTGTAGCTTTCACTTTGGACCTCTGACTTCGCCCATATCAAAATGCGAAAGTAATGATTTCGCCGGACACTCTCTGCAAGAATCTTAGAGAAATTTCTGTTTTAAAGGATTAAACAATTGTCTTTTCAAATAAACTTGGTGCTGAAAAGGTGTTGGAATTTATTCATTTGTTTAGCATTTCCCAATGCACCTAAATACCCACTGTGCATTAGAAAACACTTGAATTAAGGCCTAATGTTAGCTCAGAAGCTCCCCCAGTCAGCACTATGAACAGTGACACAGACAGCCAAAACCTGCCTTTCACCAGCTGGTGGCTTATGCATTTTGACTATAGACTATTTTTATAATTGCTTCAGCTTATGCACAATGAAACAATGCACAATGAAACGATGTTCCTACACAGAAAAACACAAGAGACCTAACAGAACCAAGTGAGACTACAAAAACCTACACTAGACTACATAAACATACATAAACCCACACAGGACTACATAAAGTAAATGTTTTGTTTTTTCCCACCTACATAAGGCCAAAGCATCTTGAAATTTCTGTATCATGTCATTAAATGAGGAAGAGTCAGCTTTTCAGCAGCCAGGACTCGAAATTTACTTTTTTGCCAGCAGACCCAACTAAAGATTTTTTTTTCAGTCTACATATCAAATATAGTTGCTTTAACTTTCAGAAGAACTTTCAAGAACTTCAGTAACGTATATCACTTCAATGCTTCAATGTGTTTCTCTGCATGTAGTTATAAATAAAACGTTAGTTAGTTATAAAATCACCCAAGGTGTTTGGTCACAACCAGGTTTCATTATTCTTTTAGTAATTGTCTGAGTTATTCTTTCTTGTTTATTTCGAACTGTTGAATCAAATAATGCATCGCTGCAAAATTTGTACACACAGTGATGGAAATTCACATACACACATTTTGAACATACATTATACTAAACACTCACAACTCAAAAGCCATGAAACCATGACTCAAGTCACTCAAGATAAACTGACCTTGTTGTGAGCAGTTTCACATAGGAACTATTTTCTTTCATTTGAACTACTTCCATCAACTATATCATCTCACAGAAGGAAGCCTACATCCAACCAGGATGCCATTAATTTTTGGATTCTGTACTGTCATGAACATAAGCCTCTCATCTATGACTCTTGTCCTTTTTGGGTATTCACATTTCAACACCAGTACATCTGCATGCATCTTCTTCTCATTAAAGAGAAGTATCATGATATCATGTGCAGATCACAAGTGTACATACCCTGAAGGGTGTGGTAAATGCCTGTATCTACGGTCCAAAACACATATATACTCATACACACAGACATAAAGTAAGTGAAGATGAACCAATTGAAATACACATGCACAGAACCACTCCAGATGAAAATATTCTGCTCTGCATACCTCTGCACATATTATAGAAATAATCTCTCTCATAATACACCAATTTGTCACAAACGCTGTGCCTCGAATATTTATCATGATATCTTTATGTAGCACCCCCCACAAAAAAGAGAAATAATATAATCCTCCCCCACATCCCTCCTAGCCAGAAAGCTAGTGAGCTAGAGCTGAGTGAAACGTCGTACTTAGCAAATTGCATTTGAAACCAGGGGGGAATAAATACTACAGATAAAGACTGCTCTAATGTGCTCAAATCCATTAGAAATCTCATATTCACACATAGCAGAAATCACATTACAAGACGCCCCTAATGTCATTTCACAGGGTTTTTCCAGCAGCATTTGCTGCCAGGGTGAGACACTAACATCAAACATAATGGATTTTCGCCTTTTCCCTTCTCTCCCCACCTCCCGTCTGTTGTTGATTCCCTCTCATAGAGTCTGTTCTGTCCTCTGGTTGAAATTCCCTTCCAGTCGTCATTGTTGTGGACATGAGCTATATTTCGGGTGGATGTAATGAATTTAACCAAACAGTTTAACAGAAGAGACCACTCACAGATAGAGGAGGGGGTTGCACTTCTGCGGCTCATCAGCCCTGGAGGAAAGCTCGCCAGTTCAGTGTTGTTACAATTTATTGCAAAAGTGTTTCTATCCTTAGACTTCCCATGCTTCACTTACTTTACTGAAAAACAGACGAGCAGATGGGGCAATGTGGAAATACCATGTGTACTTCTGCTTGTTTGGATAACTTTTAAAGTGGAGTGATCGACATCTACATTGATTTTCCATCCTCTGAGGAAAGATTCAACGTCTAAGAGGGGAATAGCATAGTTGTCTCACAGATGAGTATTTAAATTCATAGCCTTTAGATTGACGTAACACATCGAGAGGAGAGGAGAGGAGAGGAGAGGAGAGGAGAGGAGAGGAGAGGAGAGGAGAGGAGAGGAGAGGAGAGGAGAGGAGAGGCTCGATAAACAGACTCAATCAGGGTCTGGCAGTTTGACTTTTCCACTGGTTGCACATTCACTGGGCACACCATGACTCCAGCATGACTGGCCGGGGATCAAACCATCACTGATAGGAGAGGAAGGACGAAAGAGGAGAAATATCCATCTCTTTTAAAAATGTATGTTGTGTCCTTTTAAGAGTTCTGGTTTGCTTCTTCATCTCACGGTTTAAAGGGACAGTTTGGCCATATATTTTTTTTAGGTGGACCTTTTGCTCCTGACCCGATCCAGAGCAGTACATTGCTTAGTCTTCGTGCTGTTATTCCTCTCTGTTTCTCTAAACTGAGGGCCTGTCGACTGGCATCTACTGTAGCTAATACACTGACAATAAATAAGTACCCCATTCAAACCGACACTAACTAATCAGAACTATACCTTTAACTCTGGGATGATTCAGTTTGGGCATAGGAGAGACATATCTGGGTATTATTACAGAGGAAGAAATAATCTCTACTGAGCCAGACTTTGTTTTTGGGAAACTAAACATAATATACACACAAAAAATATCCTTCAAAACTGCAGAAAGATAAGCAGAGCCAGAGGCCAAATTACCCAAAATGTACAAATCGAAGACAAGAGCAGCAAATGAACTCTTTGTCCAACAACTGGCTTATTTTTCTTCTACTCGCACTCCTGAGTGCGACATGAGTCAAATATGGCTATTATGTGGACAGCCAAACAATAAATTAAAGCAAGCAGCATAGTTAGAGACAACATAATGCAGCACAAAAACAACAAATCATAACCTTAGTTAGCCTACAGTCTTTGACATTACACAGAAAAACACACAAAAAGGACAAATACACCCCAACCCCAATTATTAACTGTGAATCAATGTCTCTTAGAAATACCTTGAGTCTGTTTAGCCGCTATCGGATTAGATGCTGCACTGAGTTGAGACCATCTATCTTTGAGAATAATTAACTATCCAGAAAGATGGACTAACTTATGTAACCACCAATTAGGAGATCACAAACATTCCTTTCAGAGGGAGTTGGTGAATTTTAATGAGGTTTAATGACTTGTTGATTGGTTGGTGGGGTTTGTTTAGAGAGGTACACAGGGCAGATGTGCTGGGAAGAGTTTACAAAACAAACTCCTTCCACTTTCTCCCTCATCTGCTCACCTCTGGTGCGCACTGCATATTAAACTATACAATAACAGAAGTGCGTGGGAATATGTGGATGTGGTTGCAATCTGTATAGTCTGAGGTTTTGTGTGTCCACGTGTGCATGTATGCTTATCTACAGCTCCCCTCGACAATCAACCAACCCCCCACTCCAGCGCACGCGTACATACACACCCGCACGCACACATCCGCAAAGGCTACTTCAGAAGCCGAGCCCCAGACAGGGCGAGCAGATCAATCAATTACATCTCTGCTCCAGCAATCAAACAAGGTTATTATCAGGCAGCAGCTCACCGACCTGGAAAGGCCTGGCCAATCAAAGGCTGCTGTGATGTGGGGGCTGGCGCTCACTCATGTGACAGTAACACAGAGTGGCAGCTCATGTTGTCAAGGGATAGAGGGATGGAAAGAGGAAAGACAGATGACTGAGGCCGAATTCAAAGGAGAAAACAGAAGGAAGTGTGCGGGACAGCAACAAGAGAATATCTGTAAATCATCCATCTCCGGCACTCCGTCTTTACCTTGACATTACTCTCAGAAGGACACTAGAACATAATAAACACAGATCTTAATAAACAGAGATAATATTTTTTTTCAGGTTTTAGAGGTACATGCTTGGAAATAAACATGCTAACTGGAACCATAAAGGGTTTCGGGGCTCGTCCCCATGGGAGAAACCTATTTGTTCTTTTTTGGTAGAACCTTTCCGTTCAAGATTCTTGGAACCGTGGTGCTCTCTCGTGAATCAGTCCACGTTAGCACCAAGGCACAACAACGTGTACAACATGACACCCACTTTGGTTCCCTAGGAAACCCTGCTACTTTTTGGTTCCTGCTGGGAACCAACTGTGTAGGTGAACCAGAATGGGGCAGATCCATGTTGGTGGAAAAGGCATATATAAGAGGTTCTACAGAGAACCTTTCTATGCTGTAGTAGGTATAACCAGAACCCTGCGGGTATCATTCAAAACCTTTACATCTTCTACAGGTTTCATCCAGTATACCCACCAAAGGGGTCTAAAAATACCCATTTTTATAATACAAGGATTTCACCTATAACCCTCTTATCTTCTGAGGGTTCTGCAAAGAATCAAATTGTATTCTGCTGATGAGGCAAAAACACAAAACACAAAATTCCAAATACATCTACATTTGAAAATACCATGTGAAACATGGATGAATATTTGAATATTTGAGGGTGAGGGGTTTTTAACACCCATGCCTTTAAAAATGGTTTGGGTGAAAAAGGTTGTTAATGGAACCCTTAATCTTATAAAGAAGCCTTGACAAACCCTTTCTTCAAAAAAGGGTTCCTCGGAAGCAAATGATTCTGGGTAGAACTTCAGCCCTTCAGGAAGAACCCTTTTGGAACCCTTATTTCTTAGAGTTTAGTAAAACTCTGTTCTGTTTTCCTATTTTTCCTTGGCTGATTATGTCCCTGGAAAATGCAGGAAATGACAGACAAAAGAAGACAAACACACAAGCGCGGGAGAAAGCAACACATGTTGAAAACATCTCAACATTGTGGTTTAGTAATTCTCTCTTGGCAGCAGCTCCCTCTGGCATTTATTTGATAAGCATTAAGGGCATTCTGCCTTTCCACTTCTGTCCTTTCATAGCAACAGGTCCGAAGAACCATTTTAGGCTTAATTAAATTATCATACACTCAAAAAATGGAGACTTTCATTTCATTAAATTTTCGTTGGTCACACAATATAAACTAAGATGCACACACAAACCTACAAATCTCCGGAGAATACAATCTAATCTCTTTCAAAAGCAGCCAATCAGAGACAATCAGGAACTGTGGGGGATGGATGGAGACAGCATGACTGTGTGAACATCTGTGTGATTATGACCTGGTCATCTGGAAAAGCTTCAAAGATCTAGAGGTGTGTGTTTTGTGTGGTACATATAAATGTTTGTCTTTGTGTCCCGGCACAATTTCTGCGTCTGAACTGACCAGGCGAGAATTCCAAGTATCCGCTATTTTTCTCCACGCCGACCTAAAACCACAGGGACCTTCAAAGCCGACTTCATAAGAAGTCTACTGCTGAGCATTCAGACAAACTAGACCCCCTTAAGCTCCGACTGACGACTGTCTGCTTCACATGAGTCTGTTGGACAGGTTGCCCTGGGAACTGAGTCTGATTCCATTATGGGATGGATAAACACAATCAAAGAGTTTATCCACCTTCTATAGCCAGAGAAAAGACCCCCGCAATGATGGATCTAATCTCCTGCACAATATCTGGTATGTGTGTGTGTGTTGGAGTGTGTGTCATGCCGACGGTGTGTATGTCTGTCTCTGTGCATGCGTGTGCTTGTAAGACATGAGGAGATTGAAAACTCTGCACTAGAAAGTGGCTGAAGTTGCACTTTTGGAAAGAGATAAAACCGGCAGTATTATTTACAACATGGTGTGTGTTTGTGTGTGTGTGTGTGTGTGTGTGTGTGTGTGTGTGTGTGTGTGTGTGTGTGTGTGTTGTCCTGTGGGGAGGGCATCAAGAGATAAAAGAATGAAGATACGGCGGTGCTGCAGCTAGTGAGCTAGTGACAGGTAGGAGCACCTGACAGATTCATAGCAAACCGGCATTGTGTTCTGCAAACATCCAGCAGCTTTCCTTTGCTACACACACTCTTTAACTTTCCATCTGTCTTCTACTGCACTCGCTCCAAGTGTATTTTTGTTTCTCTTATTGTCATTTTATTTCCTTACATTTAGTTATAGTTTTAGATAAGTTACTATTTAGTTGGAGTGTATATAGTGTTTACAACAACATTACTGTATAGGCATGTCCTTGCAAATCAAACAGCTTGTTGTTTCAGCAGTTTCCTTCAGGAAGAAGGATTCAGGGGTGTTGGGATTGTTGTTCCTACCACTAGCCACTCATATTAGTTTGCCTCAAGGTGACTGACCCTGTGGGAGACTTTCCCAGAAACGCTACATTATTTTTATCATGTTAATTATTTCAATTATTAAGAAAGTTGGTGATGCCATTTGACCATTTTAGGATTGAGTGTATTGCCCCACTAGTGCCCGCATTTCCAAAAAAACACAGCAAAGGTGCCCTTCTCTGATGCCCCTATAATGAAGTGCCATCTATGGACGGTCATCAGCCAAGACACCGTACTCTAGGTTGCCATTCCAGTGGAAAAACATGACAAAGTGTGCTCTAGGGTAACTGTCCAGTGGAAAAAACAGGCCAAAGTGCCCTCTAGGGTAACTATCCAGTGGGGGAAAAAAACAGGACAAAGAGCCCTCTAAGGTGCTTTTCCAGTGGAAAAACCTGAAAAGTGCTTTCTAAGGTTCCCTTGCAGTACATAAAACATGAGGAAGAGTCCTTTAAGGTGTTCTTCCAGGAGAAAAGTGACATATAGGCTGCCCGACATGGTTGGCCTCTATATGTGTGCTGCATTTATTTATTGCAGATGTGTGGTATTTACTTTTTTTTGTACAATTTTATTGTAAATCTTGACCCCACACGGCAAACAAAATAAATGTCTTCCCCAGATTCTTTGATCGATCTCCCAATATGTACGGGTTACATCCTACCATTCAATAGTGTAGTTCCTTACCATCCTCTCTTTTCATTTTCTCCTAATGTGCAGCATTTTATACATGTATGAAGAGTGTGTATGTGCACATATAAAACTTCAATTCAAAGCAAGCTAACATGCCACCCAGCTTACATGCAATCTAAGAGCCTTTCTATTCCTCTGCATTTTCTTTCTTCTTCCTCCTCTTCCTCGGACTTATCTCGCTCTATTCTCATCCCACCTGTCTGTTTGTTTCTTTTTATCATCTTTTCCTTTGTGTTTTTTCTTTCATGGCCTCCCATCTGCTCTCTTCTCTCTGTTGTTGGTTTCTTTCTTCTACCTTCTTTATCTCTCCCTCTCTCTCTGACCTTTCCAGTGTAAAATCCTCTCTCCACCTGATTCCCAGTTTTTAATGGGTGTGGGTTAGAAAGACAGAGAGAGAGAGAGGAAGGGTGCTATTTACTGAGGAAAATCCTCCTGAACAAGTGAGAAAAGATTAGAAAGGAGAGCAAGGGCTGGCAGAGCAAAGCAGTACGTGCATGTATGTGTGAGTAAGACTTAAGACAAGATGTCTATGCTGCATTTTAATAGCCTATGCGCAGACACCTCTTTGAGGTGGATGACAGATGTTATTGTTAAAGGAAAACTGTAGTCGTCACCGGTAATTATGAAGTTGCTGCCTGACTAAACGAAGGTTAAGGTTCAACCACAAATTATTTTTGCCATTTTCAGTTCTGCCACAGTGGGGATCTGCATGTTTGAAACAGGTCATGCACAAGACAACTCAGTCAGCAACTACAAACAGCAGTCTTGTCACAAAATGATCTCAAAAATGACTTTTTGATCAAACAAAACTTGTTTTTTTTTTAATTTGTTGCTTCTTACTGAGACTGTGGCTCAATAAACTGCCTAGTGGATAAACATCATAAAAGACTGTGTAATTGCTGGACTTACATGGATCATAAATACCTGAGTAATGGGTGCCATTTTCCATGTTGCAGTAAGGAGTGCATGGACAGTGACTACAGCAGCACCACTTTGACAGAAAGCAATAACCAAACTTGTTTTTCTGTCTGCTCATCATTAGCAAACAATAAAAGATACATGCAGAGGACAAGGCTATCTTAATAACTGCCTGCTTCTCTGCCTTGACAGACCATGTTATTTTCTAGCCTTGGCAATTAATTTGGCTTATGACCTTGAGTAAAGGGAAGATTCTTCACTTTTTACGTGGATGTCTAATCAGTGTCGATGTGAAATATAGTCATTTGAAGCAATAATTTCCTCACAGTGTGTTATATTGACCAAGAAAGCTAAGGTCTCCTGCTTGCAGACTGTGACGGCAGTGTACCAGGATGCTTGTGCGCATATTTCTGAAGCTCATGTTGCTGTGTGTCAGTGTTGAACAAGTTACTGAAATTTAGTTATTAGTTACAATTACTTCTCGCAAAAGTAATTGAATCGCTTTATGATTAAAAGTAATTAGCAACTAAGAAAACTTTTGTATTACTTTTAAGTTTCAGCTTCAATTCTCTTAATAATGCACATAGTACTACATTGTTTTAGTGTAGCTATTTCATTTTTAATAACTGTCAAACTTTTTATCTATTATTGTACCTATTATCACCAATATGACTTAGTAATATTCCTCAACACCAGAGGGCAGCAATGGCTAGTATTCCTATGTGTAAGCTGAACCTTTTTTGCCTATGAATTAGACAGACCACAGACAGTGTTGGATATATGTTGATCAGGCCTTGTTGAAGTAATTAATCGTTATATGATGAACAATTTGTATTATACTATGATGAAAAGCAAGCTCACATTGCCTGATCTGTCAGGGGAATAGGTTTAGTTCGTCTGCTGTGTCTGCTATCCTCTGCAGTTTTGTTTTTAGGTAAGAATAAATGTAAGGAGTAACAAGCCCATTTAAATGTCAGCAATCGTAATTGTGTTATTAATTTGAAAAAGTAATCAGTTACATGTCTAGTTACCACCAAAAACAGTGGAATTACAGTAACATGTTACTTTGCAACCCTGATCACCACCCGAGCATAAAGATATTGCTTTGCTACAAAGGTACAATAGCCTGTAGTTCTTCCTTAACACTAGTGACATCAGAAATGTCACTGGATACAGGAAAAACAACAGATCTTGCAGCACGAGAGCTCAGCTTTCTTGGCCAATACTGAGGAATTTCAGGTAATAATTAGAATTCTCAATAAGTTCACACAGATCTAATTTTCAGGTTTTTTTTAAATAATGAAATTTGGCACGGCAAAGTCTTGTTCTTCAAGAAATACTGGACTTTAAAATGTCAGTGGGGTTGTGGAAAATTTAAATGTTAAAAAAAGGTCTTCTCCTTGAATGCAGTGTTTGAGAATTCAACAGTGCACATCTCAGCTAAATCATCTGAGAAACCTCAAAAACACTTTTTAAAAACTTCTTTAAAGATACTCCATTTCACCTCTAACTCTTGCTCTTCCTATTTGTCTTGGTCTGTGTGTGCTGCTCAGGAGGGGAGTTAATGAGAGTGTGAAATTAGTGCAGAATCATGGCGTGTTTCGTTTTCACCACAGGCTACAGCGGTGGGAGGCAGAGCCCTTCTGTCCTTTTCCTGTCATCTAGCTTTCTATCCGCTTCTCATTCCTTTCATCGCCTGCTCCATTGTCCTTCCCTCTCTGCTTCCCCCAAGCAGTCTCTGTCAATCTCCAACCTTCTGACTCTTCTCTCCCTCGAGTAGACCTGGTATGAATTCTACTATCTGCACATCAACATGAGTACTTTTTAATAAGCCAAAGCTGTGAGTGCATACGAAGAGATCTGTACTCAGTCGACTGTTAAACAGCAGTGAGGAGATCAATCTAGTACCTACCAGCCTGACATTATGTGAGACCGGCAGGATAATTCTAAGCTTGCTTTATGTTTTGGTACACAATTGCACAGACAACAACATGCACCCACATACAGATAAGAAAGAGTTTTGACTCCTGTTGGTTATGCAAACATTTTACTTACTAATTAACTCAGATATATGGCAGCAACTCTGTTGGACTTCAGGCTTTACCTGCACACACAAAAACACCCACTGCCAAACAGGCACATACATAGCAGACATCTACAAGCATTGCCATGCTTGGTCATCTTGTGGATGGTGAACAGGGAGAGATTAAGGGGCCCGCTGAAGCTTTTCAAAATGCCAACCTCGTCCGGAGCAAGGGGTGTAAATACCACCCAAATGTCAGCAGGAGACCCTACAAGTCAAACTAAATTGGCTGCTACATGCACAAACACTCCCCTACGTCTGCCCCATATTGTGCATGCATCTTTAAAGACATACATTCTTAGCTCTGACACATCGAAAGTAGATTGCTATACTTGTGAGGGTGGAACCATTAACTTGCTACAAGCTGTAGCACTGCTGAGCCTAAAACAAACAAGAAGCAAAGATTCGGCTGTATTGAGCCACATCAAAATAAGTTTCACAACATATTTGCTGCTGGCGATGAACTAAGTAAATGACAAACACACAGACAGACTCAACAATTAGGCATACACATGTGATACATAGCTTAGGTGTGATGGATGGAAATAACAGTAAAGGCATCTACCTCATAATATTCAGTGTGTATAGAAGGGAAACACATATTGTTTGCAACTGCTTTGGAAAAGCACATGCCCCGGAGCAAGATAAAGGCAAACATTAGCACTAAGTACTTTAGTGTCCACTACACTCTAGTCCCCTTCTCATTATAAGCCTTTTTCTGGCATTTAGCCAGGGCTAGATTGTAGCAGCAGCAGGATAACTAAGGTAGCCCAGATGTCCTCCTCCCCAGCCACCTCCTCCAGCTCTTCCAGCGGGAGTCCAACGCTTTCCGAGACCAGGTGGGATATATAATCCCTCTAACACATTCTGGATCAGTGATGCAGATATGCAATTCTGTTCACTCTTCACTTTTTGGCTGCTTCTCGACATTCTGTCCAAAACAGAATAGGGAGCAAGCCAGAACCTTGGTGGAGCCCAATGCTCAAATGCACTTCACTTATTGCAGAAGAATAGAAATACAGCTCTGACTGGGTTACAGATGAACCTGACAGCTCATGGGAATGACACCCCATATTTCCACAGTATTCTTCAAATACTGATCAGCCAAACATTAGAACCACAGACAGTGAAGTGAATAACATTGATCATCTCTGTTACAATGGCAGCTGTCAAATGGTGGGATATATTAGGCAGTAAGTGAACAGTCAATTCTTCAAGCTGATATGTTGGAGGCTGGAAAATAGGCAAGCTTAAAGATTGACTTTGGGAAGGGCCGAAATGGGACGGCTAGATGATTGGGTCAGATCATCTTGAAACTGGCAGGTCTTGGGGGGTTTACCTGTTATGCAGGTATGGTCCAAGGAAGTACAACTGATGAACTAGTGACAGAATCATGGGTGCCCATTGCTCACTGACCTGATGGGCTAGCAAAGGATACTGTAGCACAAGCGCCTATGCTGACTCGTCCACGGTTGACAGCATGGTAAGTCAGAACTGGACCATGGAGTAATGGAAGAAGGTGGGCTGGTGTTGACATGGTCATGATATAGCCTCCAGATTCCCCAGATCTCAATCTGATCGAGCATCTGTGGGTGGCACGATGGGGAGCTAGACAATATCACAATATTAGGTGGGTGGTTTTAACGTTGTGAGTAATCCGTGTACTGCTGTCACCACTGCTCCATGACAAGGGGCCTGTATCAGGAAGCAAGTTCAACTTTGTCTGGCTCTGTTTCGGTTACTTGGCTTCACTGAGCATTATGTATGTACTTAATTACAAGCCGATCAGATGCAACATCGTCTGAACCATGAGTGGAGTACTTAATATGACATACAGTAAAATGAAATGGTAATACCCACAGGGAAATTAGATTAATGTGCCAGCAGAACATGGTATTCAGTAAGGCAAAAGATAAAGTGTAATCACACAAGTAGAATAGAATGAGAAGCTTAGCCTTACTTCTACATCTGAATAAATTGTGGGATTTGTTTTACAAGCTCTTCAAGTGATCTGATTGGTCATTACATGGGATGCTGACATATTTTGATCAACTACTTTTAAGTTAACCCTCTCTGGAGCAGGTTAGCTGTGCAGCAGAGGTTACCATGGCAATTCATCTCTCAGTCCTAATTATAAGTGAACCAGCTGAATACTTGAAAAGCCTGAAGAGAGCTTGAGACAGGTGTCAACATGGAAACCACATTGCCGCAACATTACAACATAAAATTTTGACTCAACAAGAAACCAATGGAATGAAAAACATAATCATATAAACATTTCAGAGGGTGGTATTTGCAGATGTTGTGTTTCTTTGGAAACCAAACACAAACAAAGATCTGAAACAAGAACAACATAAAGTATACTTGATTTAGTTGTGCAGAAAAGAAATATAACACAATCAAACCCTGTTGTCTCATACGCCTACACATTACAACACACACACCACTGATTTCCAGTGCTGCAACCCCCAACTGTTTCTGTCATTAAAGCTGCCATGAGTTGCATGGCTGGCTGCAGGAGGTGTAGTGATCCATCAGCAGCATGCCAGAGCTTTGCCATTAGAAAACCATCTGCAAGAAACAGCGCTCCACTGGCACTAGAAGTCTAGAGAGGGCAGGTCGGAGGGAGGGAGAGAACGAAGAGAGAGCCCTGCGCGCGAGGCAGTTTGGTGTGATTGATATGAACCATTACAGACAACATGGGAGAGGTTGGCAGAAAGCTAGTCACCGTTTTATTTTTGGTCATTTGTTCAGACAAAAGCTTGGCCAGGCCCACAGTGAGTGAACAGGGGTTGGACGTCAGCGTGTGTGTGTGTGTGTGTGTGTGTGTGTGTGTGTGTGTGTGTGTGTGTGTGTGTGTGTGTGTGTGTGTGTGTGTGTGTGTCAGGGAGAGAAGGAAAGTGTGTAAACGAGAGGCAGAGAGAGGGACTGAGAGGAAGATTCAAGGCCAAAGCATCAGTAAAGGGACATAAGCACACAGGCAACCACCTGCACATCATGCACTCTTAAAAATAAGGGTTCCAAAAGGGAACCTGAAGTGCTGAGGTTCTACCCAGAACCATTTGCTTGTGAAGAAAGAGTTCATTTAGAATTTTTCAGATCCCTGAAGAACTCTTTTGTCAAGGTTTTTTTTTGTACTATAATATAAAAACCCCTGGGTGTGTTGTAGATAAAGCCCTTAGAATATGAAAGGGTACTTGGTAGAACCCCCCAGGGTGGATTCAAAATGAAAGCCCTGTAATGTAAAAAGGGTTCTCCGTTGAAGCCCTGGGTAGGTTCTTGATAGCAGGGTGGAGACAAGCCAAAGAACCCTTAATGGTCGCACTTTTATTTCTTGTTTTTGTTTTGCTTTGTTTAGTAGTCAGTCCAACATTCAG
The DNA here is from genome assembly GCF_056507025.1 of Lutjanus erythropterus. Taxonomy (NCBI): domain Eukaryota; kingdom Metazoa; phylum Chordata; class Actinopteri; order Lutjaniformes; family Lutjanidae; genus Lutjanus; species Lutjanus erythropterus. The sequence goes on along the minus strand of NC_139338.1, from coordinate 18,315,966 downwards.
TGGTCAGAGTATACACATCATTTATTTGCAAAATCTACACAAACACCTGCTGTCTGTATTGGGTGTTTTTCCAAGTTTATTAACCGACTGTATGATTAAAGAAACTTTGTTGAGCCCAAACACCAAAGTAAGTTAGCTACCTCATAACACAGTTACTACCCAGATGGTCTGTGTGAAGCTATAAGTCTCCACTGGCTGAGAATTCATGAGACTTTTACAGTGAAAACATCTGTTAAGCTGCCAGATTTACATAAAGATAAACAAAGGGTTTGCCAAAAAGGCACAATTATCTTGCCTGGATGCATTAAAAATATGCTCCGTGATGTTTAAAATTGTAGAAATGTATGCCAAGCACCATAGTGTGGAAGTAGGAAACATCTCTTTTTAATGGATCCTAGAAGGTAATGTATCACTGCATGGAGGCCAATTCAATTAAACTGCTTCACGATTAGATTTACACTACTCGCCTGGGACCACAGCACTGTATAGAGAAGTACCAGACCTACAGAACATTACCACAAAGACAACCCTTCACAATACTCAAATTTAATAGGAAATAAAAGCGAGAGCGGTAGTCAATCCCAATTCCTGGATGGTATCAACAAAACATTTTGAAGTGAAAGTACAGTGTATTACATCACGTTTGATTTACGATATCCTTCTAAACATTAAAAAGGCTGGAATCGATAGATGGTCACTAAGAGGCCTTGTAATATAATTAGTTTACATTTTACTGGTATTGAGTCATGTCCCAGCCGTCATACGTCTTGAGCTTCTCGGCCATCCCTTTCTGACAGACCAGTACGACACTAGTGGCCCTTTCACACATGCACACGAGTGTCTCGTGAAATTAATGAAATCTGCCCAACCTGTTCCAGTAAAGGCAGCAGGTTCTTCTGTTCATGAAATTTATTTTAATCTAATCAGTCACCTATTGCTGGACATCAGCAGTGTTGTACATTAGAGTGTCCTAGTGTTTACTGTGTCTACAGCAGCAATGTAATATTTTTGTCTACACAGAGGGTTTCTGCAGGTTTTAACAACTTAAATTTAAGACTTTTAAAGACCATTATGAATCCAATTTAAGACCTATTTCACACCCATACTGGCAAAAGTAAAATTAGTATGAAATTAATCTCTAATTAATCAATAATATTAAGCATTCTGTTAATGAAATCTGCCAATCTAAATTGCGTAATGTAAGCCTTTCCCTTCCCAGCACGAGCATGAAGCTAGCTGTGTGGGCTCCATAGTTTCCATTAGAGGGTATTGGTTACAATAATTTGTAGCTGTTACAGTGTGATTGATTTTTTTCCCCCAACACACATTTAAAATTGCGACTTGAAGTTATTTCAGCTTTATAAACCTAACATTAACTTCATAATCCAATACATTTTTAAGAACTGTCAAGACATTTTAAGTCCTGAAATTCAGATTATTGGATTTTAGTCTTATCTACGAAAACCCTGTAACTATTATGGACCAGAATAATCCTGAGTGATAATATAAGTAAGTCTTGGTTGGTCAATCTATCATAACTGATTAATTGCATTGCAATACTGGCACCGTATTCATTCTTCTGCAACAAAATACTCTCAAATTAAAAGTGGCTTGATATTACGATTTGCTTATCATTTCATTTACTCTATCTTACTTTGTGACTCCGCTGTACTTCAGCACTCACTCATGCGGTAAGTGGTGACTCATTTCAGATGAGTCACTACAGACTTCTTGCTGTTTTGTGTTGCTGATCACATTGCCAAAAAAAACACATCTTAAAACCACATCCCAATTAATTTTTGGCTGAATGTTCAGTACATCACTCAGCGTCGTACCTGAGGAGAGGCTGGAAGATCACAGTGATGTTCCTCGCTCCTGGTTTACACACAAACTTCATTTCTCCCCCTTCAATCAGGTTGTCATCAGCACCACCTGCAACACAGGAGAAAGGATTCAGCCAAACGCGTTAAAATAGACATCTAGTCATAATAGTGTTGTTGCAGTGGGTGTTTAAACAGCAAAATATGTAAAATGAGTATGTGCAAATTGTATGTAGGCTGACATTTAGAGGATTCAAGTGATTCTGTAGATCTGCTTTGAATGAGCCAAACTAAACTCGAGGCATATATCAACTGCTTCACTTTGACATCACACACAAGCTCTATAATTGCATAATCTGACAAACTGACCATAATAACAGACAAAAACACAGTCTGAACCCAGCATGACAACCATCACTAGAGCCTGACTGAATACTGGATTTTTGAGGCAAATACTGATAACAATATCAGGGGGCAAAAGTCATTATTTCATTTTGCAGAATGAACTTTATTGTCCAAAATGACATCAAGGAGAAGTTTTCATATTGGTGCATTCTGGACAACATATAAACCTTTATCAATATCGACCCATACAACTGTGAGAGGCCAATATCTGCTGATAATATTGGTTGACCAATATATCTGTCTGGCTCTAATCATCACCTGTGCCCTTTAACAAGACACCAAATCCCAACCAACCCCAAGAGGGCTGTTCTGTATGCGACCATGTACTGTGATCTCGTAGAAAGCAATAATGTTCCCTCCATTAATCTCTTTTTTTAAAACCTCAAATTATTCTGAAATATTGTTAAATATTTAAATATTTAATCAACACAAGAGAATACCTTCAGCCCTAATAAATACATCACTCAATCAGTGCAGCTCTCCATTACAAATCTAAACGCATCCCACATGCTTACACTCCTTCATGCCCCTGCGTCACTGCGTGGGTGAGCCCCGCAGCTAACAAGGGTTAATCAGAAAATCATTGCCATGTAGCATGCTCAGAAAGGAGTCAGGGAGGTAGAGGTGGGGAGGGTGGAGGCTGTTGCCAGGGACGATCGGAGATCACAGGGGAGAGAAAGAACACCGAAGCTCATTACCTCCACTCATCCTGAAGTAATCAATATAATTGATGGAGAAGAAATTGCGGTTCGTTGTCAATACAGCAAACTGCAAAGCAAAAGGATTGTCTGGGTCTTTTTGTGTGTGTGTGTGTGTGTGTGTATGTGTGTGTGTGTGTGTGTGTGTGTGCAAAGATTTTGAATGAATACTATGCATGAGTGCTTGCACACATGTTTATGTATATGTTTATACAGAGTTCGCAAGCACAACATGATGGAGAAGGAGAGCAGTGACATGGTGGCATTCCTGATGTTACGCAGTGGAGAAAATGTTATTCATTAGAATTTCTTGTTTTAGGTTTATGATTAACTCCCAGGGCGCTCAGTAACAATACATCCATAATACTGGAAAAAACAGACAATGCAGTAAATAACCTTCTAGATTCTAAACCAAGGGAGTCTGATACGTCAACAACTAAGCTCTGCACATGCGAAAAGCTTTAGGAAAATGTTTCCTGTGAAAATAAGCTTTTTATTTCACTAAAATAAAAATTCAAGTTGACTGAATTTGAAAAGACTATTTGAGGTAATTAGTTTTGTAATGATTAAAAAAAAAATAAAGTATTCTTGTCAAATAAACTTGATATTAATTCAGTTGTGCATGATAAAACATGTTCGATAAGCTTAACAGATTAAGTTGAAACAACTCTTCAGTCACACTGAAAAACATTTATAACATTTATTATAATTAATTAACTTTTTTAACATCATGGTTTGCAGTGTTTTGATTATTGTGAAAACAAGCAACTATGTGTTTTAGAGACACACAGCAAATTTTCATTATATATGTTTTCTCCAGACTATAAAAAAGAAGAGTATTGCATAATTTGCTGATCAAGTTTCTTTAGAAACTTAATTTAATGAGCTGACTGAACTTTAAGTTAAAATAATGCATATTCAATTTGATTTTAATATAAAGTCTATGGCTCAAACTCACTATTTGGAAAACTCATTTTTGCACTTGCAATTGTTACATGTTGCTCCTAATTACCCTGAATAAATAAAACATGTATTTCCTTTAAGTTAACAAAAAAAGATTAGTTGTTTCGACTAAATTCCTGTGATTTTTTTTTTACAGTGTAGGATTGTGTAAGAATAATACCATCAACATGCTGACTGCGCTTTCCTGCTCTGGTCAGTTGAAATGGGGTGTGATGTGCCGTCAAGTGTACAGAGGAAGTTAAGTGGAAACTGGACTGGACAGGAATCAAACAAGATGGTGATCCTAGCTACTTTGATAGGGTTTCAAAATGGGCAAAGGTGTGTGTGCATGTGCGCGTTCTGAAACGGTGAGATTTCAGCTCGGCACAAAGCCTCGCTCTGCTGTTTTCTTCTGTTTCATTTCCATGTCCAATACGGCCTTGCAAAGCTTGTGTGATATAACACAAAGGACACTTCGCCATAGTGCGAAAGCCTGTTCCGCATTACCTGCACAGCCTGTCTCGCCTCGCATTCAAATGCATATGAACCCATTGTTCCCTGTGCCCGGGCTCCATAATACATTTCTAATGGAACACGATTCGTTTGAGAAATATGGGAGACAACACGGTTCGTATTTTCATTAAAATGACAAGGTAAGCTTTCATTCCATCCAAAACTTTCAAATCAAGGGTTTCTGATTCTGATCTGTTGCCATGAAATTCGCCTGCACGGTGAGCCCACATCCGCGTTGCTAAGTGGAGACAGAGATGAGGTCCAATTCACTCAAACTCTCTCTTTCTCCATCTCTCCATCCATTCATCCTTCCTTTGGTGCCAATTCAATTAAGACTCAATTACAGGCTCCTAAACAAAGCTGCCGCCAACGCACTCTCCTGCCTCCACCCTCTCCCACATTTTCTATCTCGCTCTCTCTTTCACTGATCGTCAACGCGGAAAGAGCCGGCTAAACTTTTGTTTCCTCGTCATCGACTTGCAAACACTCAAGTTCCCATGAATAACATCAACATGTCACAGACTCTGGGGAAGTTGGCGTTACTTGTCTGCTCCAAGAGCCACATCTAACCAGCAACCACACACACACACTCACACACCAAATTGACTACTATGTATGTATTCCCAATGACAGTGACCAATTTAATTTCATGCTCTAAACATCTGCATCCGTGTCAGACAAAGGAGCGAGGAAGAGACCTCATTGATCCATGGGGTCTGGGACCAGCTGCCAACAGGGCATAGCACTGATGAATATTAAATAGGCTTGCATTAATATGCATAGGATTCTTCAGAGTTGTCTAGACGTGACAGGGTGGCTCCGGTTTCAGGTCAGGATGCCACCAAACTGCTGCCAGCCCTCTCTCCACATAATGTGTAAAAGTGCCATTTTGTTTGCGAGAGCATGTGTGTTTGCATGCGTGTGCTCGAGTATTCGTTAGTGCTGTTTGGACGAGTGTGTGAATTTGCGTTCCCTTGGTGTGTGGTCTTGATCCAGGATTAGTGGGAGGGGTGTGTGGAGGTGTGGTGCTCAGTGGGACGGCAACGGAAAGCTGGAAAGGAAGAAGCGACACATTCTAATGTGGCCAAATCTGCCTGAAATCCCCCTTGAGGACCACCGCTCCGTCTGCAACACACACAACTTCTATCCATAAAAAAAGCATGGCTTAAAAGGGTACGAACAGACAGGTACACCCTGAAAAATAAAACACCTAAGCAGAACCATGAAGGGTTCTTTGGCTTGTTCCCATAGGAGAACCTTTTTTGGTTCCTGGTAGAGCCTTTAATAAAGTTTTCACTTGAAACCCTTCCAGAGAGTTCTGCCTAAAACCCAACATAAAGGATTTCACCCACAAACACATTTGAGAGGTTCTAAAGGAGAACCCTTCTATGGTGTAATGATTCCACCTAGAACCCTCTTCTGGGATTCTGGACAGACTTTCCAACTTCTAAGGTTGCTAACAAGAACCCACCCAGCCTATTTATACTCCAAGGGTTTTAAGTAGAAGCCAGACGGGAGGTTCTACCAAGGTGGATCAAACAAGAACACTTTTATTTTCCAAGGGTTTTCTCTAGAACCCACCCAATGTGTTCAACCAAGTAACCTTTTATATTCCAAGGGTTTTATCTAGATCCAATGCAGAGGGTTCTAGAGAGAAACCCTTTATATTCTAAAAGTTCCAAAGGAAAGGGTTCTTTAAGGTTTTTAACAAACAGTGAGGAACAATTTCTTCCATAAAGGGTTCTTTGGATGAAAATGGTTCTGATAGGTAGGTTCTTATAGATCTCGACAGACGACCTTTCTTCAAAGGAAGCAAATGGTTCTGGGTAAGCCCTTCAGGAAGTACCCTTTTGGAACCCTTAATTTTAAGAGTGCACAGATATGTATATACGTACGGTACAATGGCTCTAAACACACAACAAACACACACACACACACACACGGGAGTGAACTGACACAGAGCCAAAAACGGATCAACCTAAACTACATAGATACCATATGCTCACACACTCTCACACTGTGACACCCATCCAGCTCCCTGTGGTGCCTTAGCATGCACTCCCCAGCCCACATGTAATCAAGTCAGGCAGTGACTTAGTGAAATTGCATTAGCTACACTTTCCTGGGTTTGATGAGAAACGGGTTTGATCCTGTGATGAATTCCGGCCCTGCCCAGATTTAGGCAGGGAAAGAATGAACGTGTGATGCCTTCTTTAACACACTCCAGTGTCTCCGGGGACCAGCGTGTTTCTGTATGCATCTGAGAGTGTGTCAAAGGGGGCGAGATGAGGAAATCCAGACAGACGGGCAAAGGAACAGTCATAATCCCTAATTTACAAGTGGTTTGAATCTGTCTTGTGGCCACCAACTGAATTTGTGTGCTTGTATAGAAAAAAGGACAGCAGCAAACACAGAAGCACTCATGATGACATGCCTGACGATGTTTGCGTGTCCATGCACTGCCACAATATAACAATTAATGTTAATGATATGTGGGTTTAAATCTCATATTGATGAGGCTGACACCTTCTGGTCAGTTGGTCTGACCAAATTCTCATTGGTAAGACAGTCGCTGGTGCTACTTTCACAGAGAGAGACGCATTTCTTACTCCATTATTTTCAGGGGCCAGAGGGACATATCCAGACCTGATGTATATATTTTCTTTTTGAGTGACAGGCGATTCACTGAACATTTACTTGACTCCAAACTAATTAAAAGTGCTTTTCGTGGAAGTTTATACTGCAGCATGAGCTTAATAGCATTAGCTTTGTTGTTACATTCACGCCGGTTATGATCTGTGACCCTGGCTGGTGCGTCTGTGTTTCAGTTGCTGGTTTATGTAGAATTACTTGGTAGACATGCCCTGAATGTAATGATATATCTACTTGTGAAAAAGAAATGATTAAACTGCAGAAATCCATTTGCTTAACATTGTTCGCTGTCTAACTTCAGTGTGCACACAGTGCACTGTGGTCAACTCAGATAACCTAGAGATGATGGGTAGATTTTTTGTCGTTTGATTTTCTTTGACAGTTATCACGTCTAAATAATTGTTAGGTCAAGTTAAATGAAGATGGAATTAATAGTTTCCATCATGTGATTCTTAATATGTTAGTAAAGATTATTACATATCAATATTGAGATAATGTTGTGACAATAAAGTCTGAATGCAATAGCTTTGCACACACACGTTGTGACCAAATTTAACCTCTCATTTACAGCCAGTGTGCCAAGCTGGGTTTGTGTTTGTGTTACTCAAGAGGATCAAAGATACCTGTGATCGCTCTGGCTGGATTCTGATTGGGACTGGCAGGAGGGCGACTGGGTGATTGGTGTAATTGACTCACAATCATGTCCCACACACACAGTGTAGGCTCACAAAAGTGAAAACAATTGGCTGTGCTGGACAGCAGCATGAGCAGAATTTGACATCAAAATACAAACACACACGAACATGTTCGGACATAAAACTTTCAATAGCGCCCATAACACTATCCAAGCTGAAATTTGGAGGATTCTGCAATATCTGCACCTCTCCCCAGCACGTACGGTAATTGCTGGCCTATAATATTACAGTGAGGCAGTGCTCTTCCTTTGATTGAGGCCTGTAATCTGTGCCGTTAGCCAGCACTGCACATTTCAAGCTACATTGTGCAAATATAAAGTGCCATATAGAATAATCCAATTTTCAACCTCAATGGCCTCATTTGTCTATCGCCGTTATGCTATGAAAATTACATTGGGAGTGATCAATTCAGGTAATTCTCCATGTACAAATCAGATGCATTTAATCGTGTATGTGTGTGTATGCTTGTGAAAGAATCAGACTGGCGGTCGGCTACACATATTCACAGAGCTGAAACCTGCTGATCCAATAAGAACGATCCGCGTGTCAATAATGTATGACTCTGGTCAATTCTGGGCAACCCATTCCACTCAGACTGTCTTCATGTCTGATTGGGTCTTAATGAGAGCCTTCTATTATTAAAATTAATTTGACGGGATGGTATCTGCTGCTCCACCTTCCAGGAGACCAAATCCACCCCTAAGCTGAGAATAAATGGTATAAATAAATAATAGTATAAATAAATTCAGGTGTAAATTGAGTTGGATTAATTATTAAAAGCGTCACTGTGGCATACAATGTGTCTCCGTGGTCTTCAGTTTAATGAAGGCACATCTGTCAGTGGTGGTATGACAACAATGCACTCGAGTGTCAAAATGAATATTAATTGTGCAGAATGTCTCTTTTGAGACACAAGAAAAAGTTATCCTAAATAAGGGACATTTTGGGGAAAAACTTGTATGTCTTTAAAAGTTTAGCAATGACAGTGCAGTTTCAATCTGTTGACAAGCAGTGGCAAAATGTGAAAATAAGCTTTGTGTGGATTTTAGAAGATTCTTCGGCCATGCCTGTGGCTTTGTGAGGATGTACTTGTGGACTGCACAGTGGTGCATTGAGCTAAATGCAAATGTAAAAGGAAATGCGCTGTTACATACTAAAGTAGTGAAAACTGATCTGCTGGTGGCTCTAGAGGAAAAATCAGAGGGACACCAAAGACAGTATAATTCATCTGCTTGGGACCTTGAATGTACGCAGCACATTTCATGACAATCCAACTGATCGCTTCTAAGTTGTGTCAGTCTGGATGAATGGATGTACACGTAAAAGACGTTTCACACAGCAAGTAAACAAATCTCAAAAGTTCATAATGGGAGAAGGAGGTGATGCACGGCTCTGATGGCTGGTCTGATACTGTACAAGTACAAACAGACAACAAGATCCAGGAAATCTAATTTTAGACAGCCAAGGAAAAATGAAGGCACTCTGTCTTCCGGTGAAAAAATATGATAAATTTATTCTTCAAGCACAGGCAAACAAACAGAACTAGGCACATCGGGTCTAGATCTTCTAAGACCTGGAGAGACCTCTAGGTTTTGTAATATCTAGAGTCTGCCTTAGTATTTTTCCATGGCTGTGTGCATAACTTTATATTAAACAAGACTTCCTGGATCATGTCGTCTTTTTAAAAGAAAATCTCAGACACAATATTCACTTCACTCAAAAGTTATCTTAGTGGTAAACCTCACATTCCAGTCCATGACACAAGTTAAACCTTCTGAGATTTAAAGAAGTTCTGTTACCACCTGTGGTAAGCTGAGAAGATTTAACAGTTAAAACTTTGACTGTAAAAAATGTCCTAAAATAAGATCTGAACGGAATAAAATATGAAATGAAATGAGAATTATTTATCTAACACATTATAACACTGGCTGTTTGACTGAGTGTTTCATGGCAGCATATTACATGCATCTGTGCCTGGAGTACAAAAATACGACATGCAGTTTTCACAAAGTAGAAACTCAATTGCCCGTTCGTGTGAATGTGTTTGCCTACATTAGACAATGATTGATTACTTCTGAAGCCTTGAAGCTCAAAATATAGGACAGCCCTGGTCTATATGTTATGTTTTAGCTCTGTGTTAGGGCTCAGGCACGCCAGCATTACAACAGCAAAATCACCTCATTTCAATGGAAACACGGCAATCAATTCAACTTTGGCGAACACTGAGATGCAAATTTGTGCTGTTAACCAACTGAAAACGACTGTGACAGTCATGACCTTTGCGGGAATGGAAACAACCAGAGGGTGCAAGAAGTCACTACATCACAGAACTTTGACCACCACCTATTTTGCGAGGATTCACAAATTAATTTCACTTTTCCACTTCTTTATATGACTGGTGAGGGTGTACCTCAGGAGAGTAAAGTCATGACCCACTGTACTCTGACTCTGATTTGCTAGTATTTGCTGGCTTTATCGGTTGAGGCTGGTTAGGTTTAGGCATGAGGGTAAGAGTATGCGTCGTGGCCTCACTTTTTCAAATACTGTGTACCTCATACCCAGCTGCTCCCAATGCATGCATGCTGGTATAGAAAAACATGTCAAAAGGTCATTTTTTATATTTCACACCATATTTAACAAGTACAAGTATCATCCAAAAAGATTAATCATGTGATTTCCTTTAAACTGCATTTATTGCGAAAACTGCTCTGCCAAAAACACGTTTTGTTATATTCTGGGGAAAACCATCATCACCATGCTCACTCCACTCCAATCATCAAGGGTTTAAAAACATTTTTCACTGACACGGTCTCTTGAATCTGTCAACCATAACAAAAAATTAAGTGTGACTGATTGAATACATGCATGTGAGTGTGAGTGTGCGTGTGTGTGCGCGTGGGTGTATAAAAACTGGTAGAACTAATCGGCCAGAAAACCATGTGTCATCACATCTTTGATTGGACCCAGCAGGGGATCAAGACAGCACAGTGAACACGCTCTTTTTTACCGGAAGAACCTGTTGCACGCTGGGAGACCAAGAGGTGTGTGTTGTTTATCTGTCTGGCTGCCAGTGAGGCTGCTACAGTGCAGGTGCCAAGGTCTCTACAGCTCCACATGTCCTTCCTCCATCCATCCTTCCTTCACTCCCTCCCTCTTTCATCTGTTCATCCCTACATCTTCTCCAATCAGCAGGTCTGAGATTAAAAGTAAACACAGAGGTGACAGTCAAAGCCGCCAATGATGACAAGACCAATGCTGATTAGAATTAGCCCCAGGTTGGGAAAATACACCAAGCTCTTTCCCTCTGATTAAATGTCTGCACTGTGTAAACTAGTACAACCTTGTCCTCCTTCTGTTGTCCTCTGCATCCACCTGTCATTTCTATTCTTACCGCTTCCATGCTGCATTTAATGCCTGATTTATCTGTGCATCACCTCGCCAAGGTGTTGGTCTAAACCAGTGAATCTCAACCTTGTTCTGTCATGTTCAGTACCTGCGCAGTATCTGTTATGAAGTTAGGTTTCTTAATGTTAAGAGAGAGTTTAGTTACCTCTAACCTTACCTTACCTCTGTATTAATTGATTTAATCATAATTCATATACATAAGATAGCAAATGTACTTTTGGAGACAAAGGCTAAGTCACAAAAACACAAGATGTTGGCTTTATGAGCAGAGCACTTCTGGACTGAAACACACTGTATTCTATTTATTAGGTACTCATGTAACTATTGAAGTGCTTAACCTTGAAAGCCATGGGGACTTAGTTGGCTAATGCTACTAATAAGAGAGGATCCAAGCTGAATTTTAGTGAAATAAAGGTCAGAGTGGTATCAGAAAACTCCTGTTAATCTTCCCTACATTACTCATATTTGTTCTATCTTTTATACATGTGTGAATTAATAAAACAGATCAAATTATCTGAAAATATGCTTCCCTATAACAGAAATTAGCAGACATTTGCCATGTCTGGTATTTGGCAGTGTGAATTAGCTTTCTCAGATATTTTAGTGTCAGGGTTATCATCGCATGGATGGAATAACTGAAGGAGACATGCTTGCGGTGTCTAATGGGAGAGTGCTTTGGTAACTGTTAATGTAGTAATTTTGGTTGACATCCAGTGTTACTCCTGGGCTCGCACTGAGAAACTCCAGCAGGTGTTGCTGGCTTGTGTTTGGATAATCATCTATGATTCACATTTTGTCTAGAGTAGCAACAACAGCTAAATGAAGTAAATGAACTGAAAAACAGGGTGAAATGTGCAATGTACTAGCATAAAGTCCATCCGGTCAAATGCTGGCAACTTTAATGCCAGTCTTTAAATAACCACCTGCAATGTCTTTTCCATTATTATACATCTGTCCTTTAGTTCCTAATCGGGACGGTGAGGTACAATACAGTAAACTGCTGATATTATTATTATTACAAGCCACAGTGAATTTTCCACACTGTCTCCCTGCTCCACTCTAATTTCAGCACCAGAGCTACTGTTATTCAATCACTGGTCCCATAGCAGATGAGAATCCAACATTTTATTTTGTGTGTGTGTGTGTGTGTGTGTGTGTGTGTGTGTGTGTGTGTGCGCACGCACACACATGCATCTGTTTGCGCATCTTGCAAGAAGTGGGGAGGAGAATCGCTGAAATCTATGTATGAGTAAATTGAACATGAGGAGCCCAAGCTAACACGTACAAAATAACTACTGTGAGCTACAATAGGACATCTGCAGTATGTGTGTGCATGTGTGTGTCTGTTTTCCACAATATGCAGAGCTGCTCCATATTTGCTTTCATGCTGAACACAAATAAAGGCTTTTCACAGTAATAGCCTGTCAGGTAACAGAGGTACCTTGCATTTTATCATCTACAACCTCTGTTATGTCGCTGCTGGAACAAAGCGATTCATAAAGGTCTGGCACCTGAGCAAGAGGGGAAACATGTCATTTTCTACTGACATTCTCACAGTGTGCTGAAGTATAGACTCAGTTACAACATGTCATTCAATTACAGCATGTCATACATGTCATGTATGGCATAACTTGGCATGCATATTTTATGTAGCGTACACACACACACCCCCACATCTGGCCAGTATGAAAGCACTCATTAGTCAGTGATATGACATGTGCCTTTTCTACATCACTCAGCTTCCTGGGAAATGTTCCATTAGGAAGGGAAGGGGAAATGTTCCACTTTTAAAAAGGAAGTGGTGAACCTGATAATATTCTGCATATAGAAGTCTATTCATCTATAAAACCATCATCTCTTGGTCTTCCTTTTGTATTGGGATAAGTCAATAAAAGAGATATTGTCTTAAAGGGATAGTTCGGATATTTGGGTTACCTACAATAGATGCCAGGCGGCGCACCCTGAGTTTGGAGAAGCAGGCAAGGGCACCAGCACAGAAGCTAAGCGATGAACTGCTGAAGATGAAGTCAGCAAGAAAAGGTATGTTTGCCACTTAAAAAAGGGTCCAACTAAAAATGAAATGCATATTTAGAATATTTTCAACGCTTTACCTTGCCATCAGACAACCTTTTCTGAAAGGAAGCGTACGTTACATTAGCTAAAACTTGTTCTCTCCAAACTACCCCAAACCCCACGGGTGAAATCCATAATTTTACCTCGCAGAACACGGGAGTCACTGATACCTCAGTGAGTAGACCAGCAACTCCTGTGATCTGTGAGGTAAAATAATTTTTGGTTGGTTTGGAGCGAGCAATATTTGCCTTGTATAATGGTGATTTCGGGCGGCACGGTGGTGCAGTGGTTAGCACTGCCGCCTCACAGCAAGAAGGTCCTGAGTTCGATCCCCCAGCTCCCCGGCTGGGGCAGGGCCTTTCTGTGTGGAGTTTGCATGTTCTCCCCGTGTCTGCGTGGGTTCTCTCCGGGTTCTCCGGCTTCCTCCCACAGTCCAAAGACATGCATGTTAGGTTAATTGATGACTCTACATTGCCCGTAGGTGTGAATGTGAGTGTGAGTGGTTGTCTATGTGTCAGCCCTGCGCTGAACTGGCGACTTGTCCAGGGTGTACCCCGCCTCTCGCCCAATGTCAGCTGGGATAGGCTCCAGCAGCCCCGCGACCCTTACGGACTAAGCGGTTACAGAAAATGAATGAATGAATGGTGATTTCCTGTCAGAGAAGGCTGTCTGATGGCAAGATAAAGCACTGAAAATATTCTGAATATACAATGATTCTTTTTTTTTTTTAGTTGGGCCTTTTTATAAGCAACTAAAATACTTCTTGTTGCTGACCCTGTCCAAAGCAGTAGATGTTTTAGCTTCGATGCTGGTGGCCCTCTCTGCTTCTACAATCTGGATGCATGCTGACCACCATCTACTGCAGGTAACAGACTGACAATCCCACATTAAATAATCCAAACCATCCTTTTAAGGTTTAATTAAAGGTGCCATATTTCCATAAATTCCTTTAAGTGTTTCAGAAGTTTGTCAGAAACCCTACAGTAGTTATGAATTATTAGTGGATATAATATGACCACCTTTGTATAATTTATGCCTATAAAATTTAGTCTGTAGCACAATGAGGAACAAAACAGTAAACAACTTTTGGAAGCGAGACGTTAGGTTTATTGAAAACAGGGACTAATTTTTCATTTTACAGCATATGTGATGTAATTTAAGAGTTTAGAATGGCCTGAGGGCTGTGTATAAAACAGTTAGAAAAGAAATCGAACAATTTCTTATACACAAGAACCAAGAATCCACTAGTTTATGTAGACTTTCTCTGAGAACCATGAAATCATAAAAATTAGACTTATTTAAATCATTGACATTTAGTTATGATGAGTCCGTATGAACATACAACATGTTGCTTATTTTGACAGGATTTAATTTGGTTGTGATCTGTTTTTGAACTGTTAGTCATTCTTCCATGTTGAGCCACCCACGCATAAACACACACAAATCTATTAAAATGCCAATCTCCAAGTAGCAAAGAGCGAGAGAAAGTTAACACTGGAAAAAAGGAAAGATGAGCATGAAACATTGAGTCTCGACAGAGCATCGGTGTACAAGCAAGAAAGCAAAGAGAGGAGAAAAGAAAAAAAGAGGCATCAATCACAGCTAAGCACGCGTCTTCAACATCGCAGCGCCATAATCCTATAATAATTATTGACTTTTTCACCAACAGAGTTCCATCTAAGGCTCTGTTTATGAATATGATAAATCATAATTGCAAGGTCAGCGGAAGTCAAGCATTGATCACTCCACAAGACGAGCGAGCAGCCATTTTCCTAGAATTTCGACAATAAATGAAGAGAGGGGATGATTGGAAAAAGAATAATTGAAAAAGAAAGTCAATGACGTTACAATAAAAATGGAGAGAGAGGAACTGACAGAAAATGGTCAAGAGGGCAATCAAAGAGTGTGATGGACGTTAATATTCCTGAATTCCAGCCACAGAGAACAGCGACCGAACATGTTTGGAATAGCCATATAATAGCAGAGGTGTACTGCTATTAGTTTAAGCACCTCCTTTCAGGTCATTTAATCATTGTTGCTAAGGTGGCAGGTTTACATACATTCATCATGGACTTTATGAATACTACCATCATGCTGAGAATATTATGGATCAGTCAGTACACCTGAGTGTGTTTTCTCTCTCTCACTCTCTCTGCTGTGACTGCAAATCTGCAGCAAATAACACAAAAACTGCATTCTGTCTGATCAGGGCCACACGCTTCATTGATGATTCAAACTTCAACCACTTTAAGACAGATTATACAGACAAGACTTGCCATTTAATGTCCTTCTTGCAAATCACTTTTTTTACAAAGGCGGGGCTTTTACACGGCCATGTTCAAGGTGGGAATGTTTTCATTATTCCACCTTGCCTCTGCATGTAAGTTACCAACAGGCAATGGGAGGACATTTTTGTTCCACCTCTGGATCTGCCAGCAGAGGTAGTAACAAAGCCAGAATCAACATCTGTGTAAAGACCCATCTGTCGTCAATCAACATCTGACTTTTGTCATTGATGGGAAACTGTCTAATTGGCATTCATTCTTTCATACATTTTTTGATACTCAACAGTATTGAAGCAATTCAGTCGGTACAATTTTTTTAATATGCTATTTTTATTTTAGATATTTTAACATTTTAGCTGTTTACATTTTCATCTGTCAGACTGCTATATGTGATACCGGCAAAAGCAAGAATATGCCAGCAAATGTAAACCCTGGATGTGTCTCTTTAAAGCCTCCTCTAATGACTAATCGTTCTTAAATGCCCAATAAAAATGATTTTCCCCTAATCATAAACCATTCTGACCCCAGCAATCACAATCCCAGTTTGGCCAAACATCACACATCACCTGGCAGGAACAGGCTGTTTCTGCTACTTCACGCTATAAACACACACACATGCACACAAACTTCCGTGAACACGTGGCTATCGACATCTGCTAGCCCTGATATCCCACCCACCATCACCTTTACCCGCGTCTCCCACAAGACATTTTTCCATTTGCACCTCTTCTCTCTCCCCTCCCCATTGGGGTGTACAAATCAGCTTGACAGGGAACACCACTTCTGGCCGCCCTCAGCCATCACTTTCTTCCCCCTCCTCTGCCTGTCCCTCCCCCTCTCATGGGAACATGATGCTATTATACATAAACAAGAAGCCCCTAATACAGCACAGGCTTTTTTTCTCTCTACCTCAGGCTGAGCGTTGGGTACAAAGGGTTGGGCAGAGATAGAGCTGTTTGTTACTAGATTGCTTGCATAGGGGACTCAGCCAGACTGTTCTTTTTGTTTGCCGGACACCCTGTGAACAAGTCTATTTGAATATCAAAAGAAAAACAGGGAATGTGTGAAATAGATTGGGAACCGAGTTGATTATGAATACATCTTAGGAGTGGAGGGAGGTCAGAGGTGAGAAAGAGTTGGGAATGGGAGTATATGCATGCACCTGCAGGGAAAAAGAGGGAAAACTGAAGTGTGTATGTTTGTTTACGTGTAGGCTTTGTGTACGGCTGTCACATGGAGGGGGGTTGTCACATGAAACGTGCCCCGGGCAAGGCAATATCGCAAGACACACAATGAACGGCTGTGACACAGAGAGAAATAAAATTTAAAAAAGGCTGTAAATGCATTACCGACTGCATGGCGCAAGACTGCAGTAGTTATTGGGATATATTCACACTTCACCTCCCAGATGACCACTGAGGCACTCCGAGTCATCCGCTGCCTACACACGCGATAGAGAGGCAATAAAAAAGCAGAGGGCGAAGATGTAAAAGTCTAGTGGTTGGGAGGCATGCAGAGCAATATGGGTGCACAGTAACACGTCTATAGCAGGAAAATTGTTATTTTCATAATTTATTCATAGGGAATGTGATTGAATCTCTAGGTTCTGTGATTCAGAAGTAGTGGTTCGCCGAGGATACAAACACATACACATTCAGACAGATATCTGAGGATCTACTGTATATATGAATGAGTACTATATGCTCTGGCTGGCATACGTTTGGAACACATATTCCAGATGTGGCTACATATGGAGCCGTAATAGAGTCTTTAGATGAAGCATCGGATTAATTGAAGCGTACCAGACGTGTTTCAGTGGAGAAGGCGAGCAATTAAGTCTCTGCGTGTTTGCATGTGTATGTGAGGCATGTGAATATGCGCCCGTGCAGACGTGTGCATGTGTGTAATGATATATGGCGGGTCCTTACAACACTCAGGAGACATAAATTACAGATATTACAGATTAATTTCAAACCCATTTGAGATATGTGACCGTAGAGAGGTTATAAAATCATTACAAGTTCTATTCAAACGCCGCTGCTCTGATTCTTATATAAGGGATCTGGGAACTTGAACAAAGATACGTGACTTATGCACCTTCTCACACATGAACATATATTTTATATTGGTATGTAAGGGAGAGTCGCTTTAAATCTAACAGGTTGCAGTCAGAACATGCACACTTTCTCTCGCCACTTAATTGTCGTCATGATGTTATCGTATCACCATGTGGCCAGGATAATACTTAAGCTCACTGAGAAATATCGACAGGATTATTCCAGCCTGCAGGGAATTTCGCCTGGAGATTTTTTTTTGAATAAAAACTTCTGTGTGTGTGTTGCTGTTGTTTGTTTTTTGTCAATTGGTATATTCTAACATATCATGCATGCTTAGTCTGGTCTGTAAAGCGTGTGCACGACCAGCGGCTCACTTGTTACAGATTACTACTCCAGCAGATGGTGTGCAATTACACAGGGCTTCCTCAAAAAGCTTGAGCTGTTCTGACCATTAGGCTATTCTGTGTTTAGTTGGATAAGATGTCATTCAATTATATTCTAAATCAGATCAGACTTGTTCCATCAATCAGATTCAGTAAGTATGTATCACTGTACTTATCAGCGAAAATGCACCAACTGCTTCATCTGATAAATTTGATTAATATCATTATGTTTTAAACATAATCTGATTACATCCTTGCTATGAAATCACAAACAATTGCTTGACTGAGATGTTGTTAATATGCCGTGAAAACTGTTTGTTTCGGTTTTATTCCTCACAACTTGTTTTCTCTATTGAAAAACTGGTTTATGATAGCAAAGACATGTAGGTCGTTTGCATGAAGATGTGGGGGGAAAAAAGTAAATGTAAAAAGTTAAAAGTGAAAAATGCTATGATTGCAGCGGGTCTTTCCTCGTATTATTCAAAAAAGTATTAATACAGCAATGGCCTCTGCAAAAACTACAAAAACAGTTCTGACTTTGTACTCTTTTTAGTGCTTGACCATTTTTCTTCCTTTGTTGACGGTGCATAGCTGGATTTAAAACGAACAATCAAAGTCTTATTTCAACAGCTGTGTTGGTGAGCATCTGAGTTAATAACTATATTGACTTGAAGCAGACCGTTGAGAAAAGAAGAGTTTAGGAAACTCCAAGTCGAGAGACTAGGAGACACACATGACTAAGCTTTAAGTGTTGAGTAATCCCGCAGCCAGAAGAACTCATCAACTCAATCTTTTCCTCTCCCTCCTTCCCTACAGTAAGTTTAATTTGAAGAGAGAGAAAAAAGTCCCTTTCCACACTGTCTCAATACATATTTTTCTAATTTCTTCCTTCAGAAATCTCCTAATGGCTTCTTCGCTGGACCCTGATGAAAACAATGACTTTTAACCTTCCTCTACCTCCCTCCTTCCCTCCATCCATCTTTCCCCTCCCTCCATCACAGCCGACTTATTTCACTTTCTAAATGATTTCTTACTCCTTCAATCTCTTTGCAGCCATTCAGGCCCCGGCCTAGGCTTGTGGCCGGTGCTACGCATTGTGACAGGTGAAATGAAAGCCCAGAGAAATCTCATCTTCTTATAAACGCTCCGAGGCATTCAGCCAGTCAAAAAAATATTTTTTCCCCTTTCTTTCTGAGGCGCCGACAGATGGAAGAAAAAGGGAAAAAAAAAGTGAGCTGTTATTTGAAGACCATTTGGGGTTTTCCTTTATCCACAGTTAATCAATGCTGTTCTTTTTGTGGCAGGGGAGCTGAGGCAGTACATTTTGCATACATTTACAGACTAGCTACTGTAAGAGTGCCATTCTTTTGACTCCAGCCTGCACTGAAACATCTTCTACTGTTGTAAGTAAAGTCAGTCTTGAAGTTGAATTCCAAGAAAAAGCTAATTAATACTCCATTATTTAAATAATTAACCCTCAATAGTCATAATTAAATATGCAAATATTGTCAAAGGAACATTTCTGCATGTGTTATAGAGACGTCTCCACAGATTAAAAGCACTTCACTGTTATTGCCTCACTCCATCTGCTACCTTTCCTATTTTATCCAAACAATGTCAATGAGGAGCTCAGTGTGAAAAAAAAGGAACAGTAGCAGACAAACAGCGCTGTCAGGCACTGCTGATTGAAACCTCAAGGTCACAGGCAGAGAAACAGAGAGCCGGAGACAGAAGAAGTAGGAGCAGTAGAACAGCTTAGATTCTCCAGGGTCTGGCTGTGCGGCTCACTCACTGTGCTATTTTGTGTGGATGTGTGTGTGAGTGAGAGGTTTTCAAGGCCTCTCCCTGTAGGCGGATTCTGCAAAGTCACCCTGCTCTCTGCTTCTTGTCAATCTCTTCCTCTATCGCTGTCTCGCTCTCCACACTCCTGTTGTCTGCCTCGCTTTTTTCTTGAGTGTAACTTCTCGACCCGCAACATGCCCTTCCTATCTCCGCCGCACCTTTTGTTATACTGCTCCCTCATGCTCTCATTTTGCCTCTCTATCTCCCCAAATCCCTCCATCACTCCATGTCTGGATCCTTCTGCACCCCCCCGCCTCTACTTTCCCACTATCCTGTTCCCACTCAAGGCAAGATATACACCTGTTTGCCATCTCTTAACAATCTCTCTACTCTACTCAT
The DNA here is from genome assembly GCF_056507025.1 of Lutjanus erythropterus. Classification (NCBI taxonomy): domain Eukaryota; kingdom Metazoa; phylum Chordata; class Actinopteri; order Lutjaniformes; family Lutjanidae; genus Lutjanus; species Lutjanus erythropterus. The sequence continues at coordinate 18,295,857 of NC_139338.1, read as the reverse complement.
GTAAACTCGACAAAAATATAAAAACCACCTCTCTTTTTGTTCTCGTTTCTCATGAGCTCAAGTAAAAGATCTCAGACTTCCTCTATGTACACAAAAGGTACACAAATTTGTTAAAATCTCTGTTACTTGTCTTCTCTCTCTGCACTTCTCTTTTGCCAAAATAATCCATGCACCTGACAGGTGTGGCATATAGAGATGCTGGTTATTGGACAGGTCTGCCTTAGGCTGGTAATAATAAAAGGACACTCTAAAATGTGCAGCTTTATCTTGGAAAAAACATATTTATTAGGCACTGAACTACTGCTGTTTCATGCAGGGAAGGGGTCTGTAACTGTGACTCTCAAAAGAGCCATTTTTAGCTGAAAAAAAGAAAAGAAAAATCTGTCTGGAGCTGTAACTATTAAATTCTCCATTTCCTGAGCCGCTGAGCCGCAGACGTAGGCTATGACGCTCATCTTAGTTGACGAAATATTGACACTTTTTTTATTTCAGTGTCGAGGCTACACCTTTTTACAGTGGAGAATGTAAGAATCACTTTCTGAAAGTCCAAGATGATGTCTTTAAAAGTCTTGTTTTGTCAATCAAAAGCCCCAAAATATTCTGATTAATATGATAACAAACAAAGACAAGCAGGAAATCTCCAAATGTTAGAGTTTGAGAACAGCACTTTCTGACATTTTTGCACTTAAGTATTACCAAATTGTTAAATATTTGAATTCCTCTTTCACCAGGTAAGTGAGTATGATATTTAACTTGCCACGGGCAAGCAGGCAGTCCTTCGTGTTGAGCCCTGCAGGAGGGCAAAGTAATGACCTAACCAACCAAAACAAAACCTTTGGTTTCTGTAGCCCTGTATGAAATAGCCATAATTCAGTGTTTAATAGGTGTCTTTAAAATGTCTTTAGAGTGTCCACCTGTGCAATAATCATGCTGTTTAATCAGCATGTGTATATGCCACACCTGTCAGATGGTTGGATTGTTCTGACAGCAGTCACGAACACGAATTTAGACAAATTTGTGAACAAAGATTGAGAGAAATAAACCTTTTGTGCCTGAGACCTTGTACTCATGAAAAATGGGAGCAAAAATAAAAGTGTTGTGTTTATATTTTTGCAGAGTGTATCTATCTGCACTCACCCATTCTCCCTGCTTGTTCAATAAGCTTGTAGGTTCCTATTTCTTCTACTCAGGTGTATTCTTTCTTTCAGACTCAACCCGTACACCTCTAACCTCCTTCTCTGCCTCCATCTTTTCATCCTTCCACCTGACCTCAACCTTCGCTCTATGTTCCTGCTGTTCTTTTCTCTCCCACACACCACAAACCCTGCCCAATTTATTTTTCTTCTCTCTGTCATATTTCCCCGTCTTTTCACTGTTGTGTCAATACTTTTCACACTGTCTGTTCTGTCATCTCACTTTCTCCTGCCTTCATCCCACTATCCTTCTACCCATCTTCACCTCACGTCTCCAATCCAGCTGTTCAGGAGCCATCTGTACCCCCCACCTCTCTCCCTTTTTCTACTCTCAATTCCCCAATCTATCCCTCTATACCCCCCCCCCCCCCCCCCCACCTCCTCACCTTGTAATTCTCCACTCTTGCTGTAGAGTTCTCGCCTCTGCTCTCTCAAGTAGGCACTCATGCTGATGGCATGGGAAGATGATTCAAACCTACAAAGCACACAGCGGGTTCAACAAGTGGGAATAAGACATAACACAACAGGAAACAACACCAAAGAATTAGAATGGGTACGAGATGTTAAACAGACGAATGTAAACTTAAATATATTGTTTTGGTCTTGGACATATTCCAATTTTAGACTTCTCTTGCATACAGGGTAACTTGTTCTTCTAATTTTCTTATATTTGCACAAGCACAAAGCAGAGAGCACAGGGTGTGGTCCTTACTTGAAGAGCGACTGCTTGGCACGCTGTGGTTTTTTCTTCGCAAAAAAGGCAGCGAACTCACTGCCAGTGCTGGCATAGGAGAGCTGAGCTGATGGCTCCGAGGCGCTGCGGCTGTTCTTCACATCCAGATACTCCATGAGCAGAACCTGAACAACACAGAGAGCATGAGGTCAAAAGCTAAAAAGCAGAAGAATTAATGTAAAAGAAGTACATCAGTGCTGTGTTTAATTGGAGAAGGTCACGGTGCAGTGGATCTAATGAACCAATGACCAAATTTGTGAACAGAGACTCTAAAGCACTAAATCAGTCCATTAAACATGATCACTTTCAGGGGTATCATAAAGTTACCACTAGTAACAGGTCCACGGACACAAAATGCGATATTTTAAACTAAAATCATAACCAACTTCAAAGCATCAATCTAATGTTAGTCCCTAATTTATCATACTCGTGTGCTTCCACTTAATGTTACTACACCTTGGATAATGTAACATGGAGTATGCAAGGTTATTAATGACTTCAAAGCTACCACTCACAATCCTATCCTGTAAGCTCTGCCCTGTTCACTTCATGAATACCTTTTTTTTTATGCATAAGACCTTTGTGCAGCAGGTCTACTTCTAGATTATAGCTAAAAAGAAAAATACCCACATTTACATACTTTTACCATCAGCTAATGCTCCATCTCTGTGGCGCTCACTACGAAACAAAGCTGCTGTTAGGTTAAATTATGCAGTGTGGAACTGCAAAAGCTCGCTAAGTTTCCTATAGTCTACTTGATTAAAATGTTTGGATCATTAGCCTCACTGAAGCGCTTATAGTAAAACTTTACCTAACTCTCTGTCCAGTCACTTTGATTGTATCTGTTAATTTCTTTTGCAATGTTGTAGTAAGTTTGTTGTATTGTTCCAAGCATATTTTAATCATTCTACTATTTTCATATCACGTTTACAGATATGAAAATGAGAAGTTTGAACTTATATTTAACAAATGAAATGCCATTTTTCTTGTTACAGAGAGTAAAGTGCCAAAAAGAAGTACTGTTCGGTACTGGTGCTGGTGTCTGGAATTTGGCACCTGTACCATATCAGTTCAGATAAGAACCTTACGCAACACTAGTGGTATATATTAGCTGTGTTGGTCCTGAAGACACACACACAACCCATCACATGATGATAAACAGAGCTACACATAATACAGTTTCTAGGCTTGACTTAAACTGTTACCTATAGTCAGAATTAATGTTTTCCATTACTGAACACTCTGATAAACAAGACTGGTCTCCTGGTCTGGGTCCAACTCAGGCGCACAAACTAATAAAATCATGGGAACGAATTATATCTCATGCACCCGCAATAGCATTTCGAGCACTCAATGTTGAAAATGTAGCCTAAATACATACATCATATTTTTTTTTTCTGTAAAATTGCAAATAAAAACCGCCGTGTCCAGCAGAGATACCAATCTAGCTGATGAGCTATGGACATCATTGCCGTAGGTTTTGTAATAAGTGTAGCTTTTAGTTTTCCAGTGTATAAGCATTTAAAACAACACACACTCTGTAAAGACAGTCCTTAGAGAAGCAAATGAAAATCCAAACTTTGAGACAGAAAAAGGCCACTGACATGACTTGGTGCCAGGAAATTTTTGTCCTCCATTTCCTTCATCTGTCTGCATGATCCATGGTGAAATCCATCAACGTCTGATCATGCTTCATGAAAATCTTATCGACTTCTAACAATAGCCGAGGACACACGGCGCAACTCTGGACAGACAGAGAAAGTTAACTTCCTCTACTCTATCATTCTATCTGCACATTCCCTCCATTGCTTTCATTGGTTCTCATTTTTCAAAATCTCTTAGTGCTTCATTTCTCATTTCTCACACTTCTATTTTCTCTCTGTTGCTCCGTCGGCTACCTCTGTTCGTCGTCCCCCTTTTTCTCTCACACTTCTTCATTCCTCTCCCTCTGTGTGAATGCATATGTTCTAAAATAGCCTCCCATATCTAATGGCTTCATAATTTAGCAGGGCCATTTAGCCCGAGTGTGTCTAATTCTGAGGCGCAGTGTGGGTCAGCCCAGAATGGGACAGGAGTAATGGCCGAGCAGATGGAGATCCATCCCAACCATAATGATGTAATTAACGCTGCGGAGAGCACCCCCCATCATGCATGGGAAAGCCTTCACATGCTAGCGTTGCTGTTAATTCATCTGTGCACACATGCAATATCCATGACAAAATAATAACGCATAAGCAGGTAGCGTTTTGTTTGGAATACGGAATAATATTGATGAGTTTTAACAGATTACTATAAAAAACGGTCAAAAAAGGTCACTTTTTTTTGGAAGAAAAAAACTGCATTTTTTTAAAATGGTTCTGATGTAAAGTTAAACGTTCAGTGTCATAGCACATATAAATACTCAAGTTCAACACATGCATACAGTCCAGTCTTCCGCCACACATGTAATTACTCTCTAACACACTTCTCCAGGCCATATCACATACGCCCTCTCCAACTGGAAACACCAGGGCCTCCCACTTGCCACTAGCCTCGTGCCGCAGCTAATCCTATCAGTGTATTAATTACTAATGATGAGCTGATGGAGCGAAACCCCCACTTGCTTGCAAGCTAACGCCCAAGTAGACTTAATGAAATGCCAGCGCTGGGCTGATGAAGGGGCTCCGACCCTACTTAAATTGCATTAGCCCAGAGACAGAGTGAACTTTGGAGGCAATTAACTGGACTGCTAGGACAGAGAGAAAGATAGAGGAAGAGAGGGATGATGGGAGGCAGAAAGCAACACAGGAGGAGAGAAAGGAGGAGGCAGTGATAAAGGTGGGAGAAAAGGGAGTGTGGAGAAAAGAAAGAGCAAAGGATTATAGGTGGAGAACGAACACCGAACAGAATGCTAAAAAGAAAATGGGAATGGAAAGACAGAAAGAAGACGAAGAGAGAACGCAGGAGACCAAGTTAAATAACAAGTTGTGGCTGATTTAACACCTTTAAGTGAAGGTAAAAAAAAAAAAGAGTGTTGGTTTCCCCATCAATACTTAAGGATCTCCAATTCATTTTGGGGAGGTAACAAGCCTTCAGTTGATGGTCTCACCAATCTTTCTCCAATCAGCAGCACACCATGTTACAGAGATAATAACTTGCTAAAGTAAAGTTTTTGTTAACGTCACCTCAAATGTACAAAGCTGCCACAATAATAAGCGCTACATTGGTCCTAACAAAGTTACTGTTACTGTTGCGAGGCCACACGACTGCAAATTGGTGTTTTTTTCTTGTTATAAGTGGATTGGATGACACTGACTAAATATATCTCAATCTCATTGTGCAGTGGGCAAACTAATTATGAGGAATAAAAGAAAATTTTCAGAAAGTGACCCTGAACTTGTCAAGAAAGCGTCTTAGGTTTATTTCATTTTAGAAACGATAAACCAAGTAGAAGCACATCACAGGAACATTTATTGAAGTTACTTTAATCTTGAAATTAGGTGAAATAAGTGTTAATATGAGCACTGGAGTGAGTCAACATGAAGTCAACGCAATGCTACAATCCCTATTTAACCCAGAGTCGAGGATGATACCTGCATTAATCTCAGGCAAGGCAGTATTTTACTAAATGCTTCACCGTAAAAACCTATAACTCATAATGTTATGTTAGTAGTGAAGACTTAAATGAAAAAGTATTAAGTGTATTATTTGTGTACATTTGTGTGACATTTGGTCATAATTAGTGTATGACTTCCTGAGTTATGGCCAAACATGTTTTGTGAGCAGTGTGACCTTTGACCTCGAAATTCTCATCAGTTCATCCTTGAATTCAAGAGGTCTGAGTTGCCATTTTTATCAAGTTTGAACAAATACCATCAAGGTCTTGAGATGGCATGTTCACAAGAATGGGACGGACAGGTAGACAGACAGACAACCCAAAACACACTGACATGTCACCGGCGTGGAGCCATAAAAAAAACTTTGCAGGTGGTTTTATTGTTGGTGATCCTAGTATAATGTGCTGTAACTGTGTTTATATGAACCCGACTCTGTAACAAAGCCTTTTGTCTTGTTCCAGTCAGATAAATGAAAAATAATACCAAACATTTGTTTTGCTTGATACAAAACTTATCTCTCCAGTCTATGGAAGATTGTGGCAGTCAGCTAATCACTAATAAAACAATTACTCATGACCTGGATGCACCGTACTTGTCTCCATAGAGTGAATAAGACAATCTTGCCTTTCTTCCTTCCTCCTCCCTCTTATCCATCAGGTCAAGCATATGAAATCTCATTAAAATCTCTAGCAACAAAGAGGCCTGGACCCTATTACTGTCACCTGTGTGTGACAGCACAGCTCGTCATCGCGACACATTTACTAAGGGACAAAAAAGTAGCAAAAGCAAGGACAACAAAAACAAAAAACAGGAAGTAGCAAAGAGAAGTGGATTATAAACAAGCCAGAAATATTTCTTTTGCAAAGAATAAGTGTAATCAAAAGATGAAATTAAACAGGGTGAAGGACAACGATACACTGAGTCATGCAGAGGCAATAGGGACACAAAAGGTAAAGGGCGCCAGCTTGGGAATGATGAACAGCAGAATCACATCAATGAAAAACAGCACAGATCCACAAGTGACGAGATTAAACTTATTAATGGTCTGCACATTAAGTAGCGACAGCCCCAAGAGCCTGGTTCCAAACGGAAGACAGTTCTAATTCAGTAAAAAAAACCTGAAGCATTGACATTGTCAGACATAAGTGGCTCTGCTATCAGAGGATGGGAAATGGGAATAAATGGAAATGACCCAAATATAATGTTAACACACTCTCTTCCCCTCTTAATGCCTGGGCAGCAGGTAGTATCAGATGGAAACATGCTCATGTCTCCTTCCCAAGCATGACGTCCATTTTGAAGCCTCAAGTTTTGCATCATAGGGGTCATCATCTTGTTTTTTAGCAACCAAATCATGCGCAGTACTGAGGAGAGCCTGGAGCCAGTGGAGCTAGAAGCCTTTAGAAATAATGCAGGTTTAAGACACTGGCCCACTGGCTTCACTTTTCACACCTGGAAGCTCCACTATTTAATATACGGTCAAGGTTGGTGTATCTCAAACTTTTAACACCATGTACCACCTCAGAAAGTATTGAGCTCTCCAAGTATCACTTTACAGTTTTGCAATTGTTGGTGCTAGCAGGTGCTGTGGACACTTCACTGGCGCATCTTACTAGCTGTTGTGCTTGGTTCACTGTCATTCACTTTATTTTCATTGAAACATTTTCCTCCTGATCTGCACTTCTCTTCGTAACTTTTCCAGTTTGGAGCCACGTCTGCACCGTTTTTGAAGCATCTATTTCCAGTCTCTTCTTTTTAGCTCCACTGACTATCTTGGCATCAAAGTGCAGCTCGTAACTAGCTGTAATCATGCATGCCGTGTGCACGGACTGTATGCACGATTATGACTATGTCGCAGGCTGATGTTTGAACAGAAATAAAGAGGAGACTAAACTGATTTCACATTTCTTTCAGTGAGCTCATATTTTATGCATTTCCATGCGAAATGTCATATTTTAATAGTAACATATGTTTTTAAATTAATTTATTTCATTTTTCAAAAATAATTTTTGACATTAAAGTACATACCACTAGAGGGAGCTTGTGTACCACTAGTGGTACTGGCGCCACAGTTTGAGTATCTAGGGTCCATGCTCTTTCCACATTTCCTTCTTTGAACAGTTCGGGTTAAAAATGCATTTAAATATCTAAGGATCCTCGGAGCAACTTCCTGAGTCTAGATGGATCTTGATAAGTCTGACAGCAACACAGTTTGACTGTTTTTCCACACTACATTAGTTCAGTGAGCTTCCACTGTAACTTCCACTAAAAGGTTACAGAGAGTTGATGGAGGAAATGACCTGCCTCAGTTCACTAAAAATCAATATTCATGAGTGAATCTGTGAAACAGTGGATGAAAAAAGTGTCGGTATGTAAAGATGTGACACATGGCAAATGGCTCTTCGCACCAGATACTAAGACTAAGCTCAAGAGTTCATGGCAACTCGAGTGTGTGTGCGTTTTTAGGTGCTTATGTGTGCCAGCAGGCACACAAGCAAATGTCACATCCCTCTCAAGGGCTCCCCTGACAAAGACAATCATTTCCACCACAACTGTTCAATATAATTCTATCAACCAAAAGAACCTCGTTCCACTCTTGAGTGACTTGGGTCTCGTCCCAAACTTAAATCAGTCCATGAGGCTGAGTGCTAAGTTCTATTAAAAAAAGGAGAAAAGCTTCATCAAAGTCTGCCTATGCAATTCATTACAGCGTTCCCATTTATTCCTTCCCAAACCAAATGTTCCGATGTCACCTTTTGTACTCGGAGAAAGTGTATACTCATCCTCCATCCTGTCCATTAAGACTCTAACACCCAACAAATCAGCACAATTAAGAGAGCATCACTCAGAGCTTTGCAGGTGAGCACTTGTCATTGGATGAACTCGGTAGTTGAAAGAAATAAATATCACTTCATTTTCTCTCTCCTTGTTTCCATCCTCTCCATCTTATTAAGTCATGTTTAAAGCAGCGGAGAGAACAATCTCAACAATTTGTTCCTTTCTCAAGGCTTTATTGAAATCGGCTGTTTTCCCACTAAATCCCCTGGCTGGTGTCTTGTCACAAAACATATTGACTGATATCCCTTGCTGCTAGCTTGAAGTTTAAGTCCAAAGTGTCCTTGGCCGTCAAAGAAAGTGTTCTTTATACACCCTGTATTGATTGTGTTCCCGAAACTTCAATAACCTTCACAAGTTCTGACAGAGCTTCAGCCACAACTACTCCCGCTGCACTGAACTACCGCTAACCAGTGGGGGTTCCCACCTGGAGCGTACTGCATCTAGTCAATCTTTTGAAGGCTATCTTGTTGACGGGGGAAAGGAAGATGTGCCTGTGTGTTCACTGAAACCCATTTCATTTCTCTCCGTGTCCTTGCTGTGTCCTCAACATGTTTCATTGATGCAAAAACATTTATGTGTTTTAAACAAAGACGAAGAGGGATAATAGGGCAGTTTGTAGTGTTGAGTGATGTTGCTATGGATGCCATCCTTTTAAAATATGTGTGATTTTCATTTTTATTGTACGAGACAGTGACAATACTAGTAAATATGTTATAAGGTCAGAAATTACTGCATATTTAAACTGAAGGACATGAAGAAGATTAAACATACAGACCACTGACAATATGACTATTCACCATGATGGTTACAATTATGGGTGAAATATATTGTAATTTTGGTTAAAATAACGAATAGCGAAGATGCACATTTTTAACTGAAGCGTTCCATTACAAAAATGTGTGTTTATAAGTGCCCCTTGTGTTTAGTTTATTACAAAACTAGACTGAACTGCTAATCACAGCAGCTCTGTGCAAAAACATCCTCCCTTCCAAGGATCAGTGTCTTACCTCTGAGTCAGACACAACTAGCTAAGCAGAACAGATGTTAATTTGCTAAATCGTCACAACGATCTGATAATGCTGACATTCTGCTTCAAGCCCAGAAAAAGTGCAAAAAACAGAGCGGCTTAGCAGTGTGACACAAGATAGCAGAGAAGAAGTTTTTGCATTGTAAATGTTCAAAGTCATTTTTTTTGTGTTGTTGCGTACTTCCTAATGCAACCAAGCGAGTGAGCGAACACTTGAAAAAAAAAAAAAATTGCCGTGGCTCTATTTAAGCAAAGTTTTGCATACTTGCTTCACTTCTGAACAATTTTGCTTGGTCAAAATCAACATTGACGTCCTTGTCATATCTGTTGCCTCCATCAAAGCGGTCAATAGGGAGGACAAGAGACTAATCAATAAGATCAAGAAGTGGCTCAATGTATATAATCCACAGTGTGTACAAAACATCTGGCCAGTCCAGTCACATTATGACATACACCCATAAAACAATGACACTGATGATCCTCCAGGAGTTGGACAACTGCACTAACCTCATCTGAGATGCTGTTTTATTTACAGTTGAAGTCAGAATAGTGATAACAGGACATAATATTGTGTACCCATCTGCAACATAAATTGTAACAACAAGTCACGGGAATTACTGCAGAAACATACATCAGCACCTGATCAAGTCTTCTGTGATTTTGATTCTGCTTATACGGGCGGGTTGACGGTGTTGAGAGAGACTCTGCAACACCGTGGAGATGGTTGACTTCATTGCGCTCCAGCGATATGTAAATATGACAGTGCTTTGGAGGGCAGAATAAATGTGACACATTGATTAAAATGTTGGGTGAGAACAACGTAGCGACGTCTGTGCTTCATATCTAATTAAAAGAGATCATTGTCTTCTGGCTGCTCTCTGGCAGTTCAATTCGCCTTGTTTTCACTGTGTTGATGAGCCAAGAGAATGCACTGCATATTTAAGCCATTTGTATATTTATATATTTTTGGCACAAACATAACACTCCTCCTTTGTCTAGGTTAATATGGGAATAAAATGATTCATTTATGAAGCAAGTTTAGACTAAGCCAGTGGCACTTTTCTGAATGAAAGGAGCAGGGACGAGATCAGAAAAAAAATGGCAAAGAATATCAGGAGATTATGTTAGAAATGGATGGAGGAAATGTATTAAAAGATATCCCCACAGCCCAGGAAAGTCACAGTACCAAAGAGAGAGAACGTTCCTGTTTAGTGCCACAAAGCGTATTTTAAAGCAGGGACAGGTACCTAACAGTCAATTTAATCAAAATTTGCTTTTTAAAATTTTAGAGCCTATATTTTAAAAAAAACCTCAGCCCTTGTTGTACACTTTCTTATCTCTTGCTACAGTAAAAAAATGTTAATATGCAAAAGTTTGAGCTCTGTGCTGTTTCTATGATCTAGAAATCAGTTCTTTCAGAAGGCAGATAGTCAGCATCTATCCATATTTCTAAATGCAGGCTCAAAGTTCCTCGTCTGCAGAGAGGAAGCCACTCATTAAATGTGTGATTTGCACTCTGGTCACACACTCGCGGCAGACAACGGACATGGCAAGCAGTCACCCAGCCACAAATCCTTGCAGAATGCGCAAATGGCGAGCTAATTAACAAACCCGCACGCCTCAAACTGAACGGCCAACAAGGTCAAAGGGTGACGGACGTCAGTAGCATGAGACACTCTGTGCCAAATATACATTAAATAACACTCCCATTGGGTGGTCTTAATGAAGAATGCATGGAATTTATGAACTGTGATCTTTTATGAACTGTGTTAGCCAATTACCTGATGGCGGGTTGTGACTTCCATCTGGTTAATGATTCAAAAGAAACTAGTGGGTTTTCTTGCTTGGCACCTAATGTTGTTTTGACAACATTTTAACTGAGACAACATCACATTAATCCTGCCAGTCTTAATTGTGTGATGCTACTATACTGTGTCTTTTTGAAGAGGAAAAGCATATTAAACATTAATGGATACACACAAATTCCAGTCACAGTGATTTCTTTGATAAAGCGGACTGCTTTGAAGAACAGGAGAGTTTCTGATGGAAAAGAAAAAAAGGGCAATCACAGATAGAGATAGAGAGCAGCAGTGGTGTACACTTAGAAATGTAAATTCAATAAAGGTGTGAATAATCAATAGATATACTCGCACATATTCTACAGTCACTTGAAAAATTGCAGAGAGGCATTAAAACACTCGTTCCAGCATCCAGAAATTTATGCTTTGAATCAATACTTCCACAGTGAAATTAACAGCCGGCGGAGGCATCTCCAGCATTTCTGAACAGGGATTAGAACCATTACATGAATCCTGACTTTCAAAAGCTTGTTTACCCGCTCCCCATTCTAAGCCTCAGCCGCACATTGATGAACGGCGGTTCTCTGCCGAGGAGGCCTTGTAACTGGGCGCGCCCTGTGTTTCTGTCGGCTCTCGCATCTGTCTGCTGGTATGTCATGTGGAAAGGTCAACCTGGTTTCTCCACCTCTCAAAGTAGGGAAAAAATAACACCTACCGAGAGGTTTCTGTGCATGTCAAAGATGCGAACTGCTATAAGTATGAGGCACAAGACAGGCAGGGATTCAAATGATTTAATTGTAAAATTATCCAAAATTATTACCTACACTTATTAACTACACTTGGTAAAATTCAGAGATAGGAAGTAACAAATACTGTGCTTTCACTCCCCACATTTTAATACAAATATCTGTACTTCCTACACTTGCTCTACCTAGGCTTGTTACTACTGATTATTGATTAATACTATTTTAGGTCATTGTGCGCCGCCTTTCCAACATTAAGACCAATTTCAACTTTAATGGATTGGACGATAACACAAAGATGAGACGATCTCTTGCTGTACCTGTCAGTACACATCACACATGACAGACATAACTACAAGAGTGCACTCAGTAGACGGCAGATCTCCACCAGGCAACACAAAAAGAATTTAAAAAAATCAAATTCAAAAACATAATCCATCTGGCTGTCGATGGCATGGCGGCATAAAGAAAGGTTTTTCAAGATTTTTCAAAAACTGCGAGTCACAGAGGTCCTTCAGCACACAGTCATGAATGCGCACAAAAGAAACTGGTATGAATAGTGTAGTAGTACGCAAGATTAGCTGCATACACACACACAAGACGAAAAACAATGTACAAGAGGTAAAAAAAAAATGAAACAGACGAGAGGGAGACTCGATCGCAGGGAAAAGGTGAGGTTTAGTCAGCTTTGCACAGAAACAGACAGTAGACATGTCTTTTTGAGGGCTACTTTTTACTTTTATACTTTGAGTAGATTTCAGAGCCTGTACTTTTTCACTTTCCCTTGAGTCAAGAAGTTGAATCAGTACTTCTACCTCTGTACTTCTGCTTGAGTAAAGAATGTGAGCACTTTTGCCACTTCTGGTAAAATTTAAAAAAGTGTTATGGTACTTAATGAAAAACTGAAGAAAAGCAAACTCATGATTTGAGGCACTTAAAAAGATCGTAACCAAATTTTGACCAGTGCTGTGTAGGTTCCTGCCCCTTTGCGCATCTTAAAACACGAGATAAGAACTGGCTCAGTATCCAATATAACTTGACGGAGCCTCTGTGGGAGCAGTAGGAATTTAATTTCTCTCATTGCTGATATGCGACTCTCTAGGACAGAGTGGGCTAAACGAAGGGGGTGAAAGGGAGTGTGGGAGTTGTGAGAGAAAGAGAAAGCAAGATAATGAGATTAAGAAGGAAATTACAAGGAGCAAGAGGGGTATGCACAAGGTATTGGGAAATTGAGAGACTGTAATACAGAGGCAGCAGGAATGATGCTGAAGAAGGAAGGAGCAAGGGAAATGGAGAGAAAGACGCAAGAACAAGCAGGAGATGAGAGAAACGGCAAGATGGAGGGTGGGATGGATGAGGGGGCCTTCATATTGATACAATCGGTCAGGAAATAATAACACGAGTGAGTGAATAAGAAAACCTCATTTCACGTAATGAGTATTCTAATCAAGAGATTACATTATCTCACATCGCAGAGACAGGGGAGAGTGGGGCCCCTGGCAACTGGGTGTTGGCAGTGATCGCATGCTGGGGAATGGCTTAATGCCTTCTATAACTGCGCTGTTACAGCAGAGCTATTACAGTACATGCCTATGCACAATCACACCCTCGGAAACACACACACACACACACGCATACACCTAAACACTTCTGTATTTATGCATGCCAGCTGGAAAAAACTCAAGTTACTGGACATGTTGTGTCCAAGTTAGAAATAGACAATCTTTCAGTTTAACTAAGCAACAGAGTTCTGTCGTATTATTTATGTTTACATTTTGTTGATCAGTAAAAACATCAGGCTCTATAGAGAAAATTCAATAAAAAAAAAAACCCACGTATAATTATTGGCATTGATTACCATGGCACCAATCAAAGCGCCCTGGCTAGCCGCCTCCCGCCCAAGAGAAAGTCTGTTTCCTGCTGCACAATTCTGCCCATCTTGAAGGGGTAGGTAGTAACAAGTGACAAGTATTAGACGTGTGTAAAAAAGTTCACTGTAAAAAATAAAAAATGAGAAAAATTATAATTTCAAGGCCACTGTCTTTACTAAATTTTTGAGCTTTTGATCAAGTTTTGAAACTAAAAAAGGTTTCCCAACCTTTAATCTTTTGTTGAGATGATTTACTTTCCTTCTTAAAAAACTTTTTTGCATCTGTATTTCAAAAGTTGTTGATTAAACTTGTTAAAGTGAAAGTGACTAATGGTTAATAATTCAATATTTTCAGTTACAACCATTTAATTTTCAAGCACCCAAATAATTAATAATTAGGTTTCCCAGCTCACTGTTAACAATTTTTTAAATACAGAACTTTCTGGATTTCTAAAAATCAAAGATTCAAGTTTATCTAAAGATGAAAAGTAAATTATCTCAACAAAAGATTATGGGTCGGCAAAACTTTAGTCAAGCCAGTCGACTTGAAATTATGAGTTTCCTCATCTTTTTGTTTTACAGTGTAGTTGTTTTTAACATTACTTTCATATTTGTAGTACACCTTAAAAAAATATTAAATTAGAAGTAACTTGCACATCGAAACATGGATAGGTGAGAAGGGCCTCTTACATTATGGAAGAAGCACCTCAACCTTTTTAACATTTAACATTCTGGCTAATTGAAATCCTAAATTAAAATTACACAACTCCTGGTGAAGGAGCATCGGGGAAAGTGCTGTGTTCTCGGATATGAACACACATAGGGACACACACACGCACACACACACAGCCACCAATCACTTTGAGAGTAACGACTGCCACAGATTTCCTCTGAGATTCACCATAGGTCAGCTCAACAGCTGCTCATCCCCTCAGCCAATCAAACCGGAGCAGGGAGCAAGAACCCGGCATAAATACACACCAATTAAAGAACCTAAAATTAATCCAAGCAATCAAGCTTCCTCTGTCTCTTCCTCTCGCTACTTCTTGCTGACAGATTGAATGCCGTCCATCACATCAGTGCCAGTTTCTCCACTGATTAATTTACTGTAAGAGAAGGTGAATTAAATCAATGTTTTTTTAGAAAAGCGCTGGGTGGAAAATAAATTAAGGATGAACAAAATCTCCATGGCAGTGGATGAAAAATAAAAGCCTGAGGGTATGCCAGCAAGGTAAGACAAAACAAACACAGAGTTCACCAGGAAAAGCATGTTGTTATAAAGGTGCAATGCTACAATACAACCCTATATTTAAAGCAGCAAAGGTAAATATAATCACAATAACACCATACATCGAAGCGGGCTTGATTCATAGATTATGCAGCTTTTTTCATAAGGAGGGATAAATTTATTATTATCTACTGGACTAAAAGACATGGCAAAATTTACCTTGTGTTATCTAATTTTTCCACACATTTGATCTCTGGAATTTTAATACCTGTTTTTAATGCCCTCTTTTTCACGAGAGGACAGGTGACTATTAGACAAACATCTGCAACAAACCTCTCACTACTTTAAACTACACAGGCACGTGCACAGATAGACCCTGGGTTCCCTTTTTGCCTCAGACTACATAAGTGACCTTTTCACAAGACATTTTATTCCCTTGTCTTACTCTGCTTTTATATTTTGGTTTTTGAATTTGGCCCATGGCATCAATTTCCAATTACAACTGAGTTGTAATGTCCACAGCCGCAATCATCCAGAGCCCAAAGTGACATCTTCACAATGTTTGTTTTTACAACCAACACTCAAAACCACAAAATTATTAAAAATACATTTAAGCTAACTTTCATATTCTGGAGGCCCTTGTGGAAATAAATAAATATCTAAGTAAGGAAAATATGTGCAAAGATTTTAGTGCCCTTTTTTCACTTGAGCACCTGCGTCCTAAAATTATCAGTTCACATCCCTGACTGAGCACACACAATATATCAATGGTCTGAGTCACTGCTGCTCATATCTGACCTGCAGCACCGTCTGGATCTTGGCAGAGACGTCGGCCTGCTCGTAGAGCTTGATGCCCTCTTCGTGAGCCCCGCCTGGGCACTGCACGGCGATCTGCTGCAGATGGGCCAACACCACACTGTGCGCCTGGGCCACTGCCTTGAACTTGTCGAACAGAAGCTCCAGCAGTTCCAGCAAGAGCCTGTAGAGGGAGCCAGAGAGGGCAGAAAGGGAGGGAGGGAGAAGATGAGAAACCAGTGGGATGGAGAGCAGGAGAGTGGAGAGGCAAAACAGAGAAGAGGGGAAAAAGAAGGAGATCAAGAGAACTTATGAGAAATAATACTTAATAAAAATAAAACAAATAGATGTGACACATATTTTCTCTATTTTATAAGCATTTTCCCCATGATCCTGCCTATCAAAATCTAATACAGGAGCTAAGAAACACAGCGAGCACGGGATTCACTAGACAGTTTATTGGTTAGGAAAATACTCCTACAATAACTCACTTGGCCTTGGATTTCTATATAAAAACAGCAGAGAGGCACCAAGGAATTCATCTTCTGTTTTAATATTGGAAAGAGAAGAAAGTCAGACATCGAGTGCGACATCTCCACTGCCAACAGAAGGATACAGTATGTGCACAGATACATTCTACTAAATGATGAAATGATTCTTTGTCTTTACCTGCATCACGAAACATGAATAACGTGCAATTGTACAACTTCTATGTATAAATTAGGGCCAATTTTCTACAAAGTTGCATATTAAGATTAGGGTACATTACACTATTATTTGCATTATACTATGTGTAGATTTAAAGTCCGGTGGTTGCTGCGTAGGATTGTGTCTGACAAAATATTATGCTTTAATCCATATTTGTTGATGTTAAGCCTTTCAAAAAAACAACAATTGATGAATCACTTTGTTCAGATTGAGGAATTTGGTTGAGGATTTAGGTCAAACTTAATGCAAAACTATGGTTGTTCTGAAGGATGAAGATGAGAATGAGAGAAATAACAGATAGCGTACCCATAAATCATTACCGAGTGCATTTCACAGCCGCGATTTTCATTCACATATCCTATTAAGCCGATACTCACAGCTATTTTAACCCAGCACCTGGGCTGGCTATCGAAAAAGTAGTGAGCTGCCCAACCCGGACTCAAATAACTAGCTCCTCTCATTAGTTCTAAATGGCCCTGGCTGAAGAAGAAAGCGCAGCCAAAACCAAACAGACCTTCCACTTGATCTGAGTGCTACGCTCTGGACTGAAAACTCCACAGTTGCCTCATCTACACTAATGCTTTCATACAGACTTTGCTTTATCTGCTTTCCGCACAAGGACAAAGCTTTCAAAGTAAAGAGGGAACACAGGTTACATTAGCCGAGTCTGAATGAGCACCTGGTGCACCCATACCAGTGAGTCCCTACTTTCTTTTAGCGGAGATATTACAGTTATATAAAATCACACCGTTCGTCTAACACTGGTCTTTTAGTACTCTCCTCTGGCATTTTAATTGTGTCTTATTTAATTGGTGCTATGTCGCTTTTTCTTTTGTAGGAGACAGGTTAAAAGTTCACGGTGCCGGCAATTTGAAGTCCCTGATGGAGCTGGATTTATAAATATAATTTGTTACTGGGCTGCTGAACCATTTTGTGATTTTAAGTCTTACAAACAGCTGCATTTCAAATCTTACACTCTTAAATATCTATATATATAAAATTTGAACTTATACTTATAATTACACTCATATAGCAACATTATATTTGTATTATATTTGCTGAAACTGTCACTATATCCTGACAGTAGTATGTGAAAGAAAAAAAAAAAGCCAGATTTCATCCTAATTTGTTGGTATTTCACAACCTGAGAATTAGGCTGAACAATCAACTATCTGAGCCATTCCCACGTCGTCAAATAGCAACATTCTGGGTTGTAAGCTGACTCTGATTGGCTTGATTGATTGATTGGTTTTAATTCAGGTGCAGAGGTATCTTGCAAAAGCCATAAGGAGGAGCCAGATGAACTGGATTTTTTCACATATTATCTGTCGCATTTAGCGTTTTTACACCAAAACTAGCACATACATGCAGCTTTTAACAAACACGCTAAAAACAGGTGATTGACCCTTTTACTCATTGCATGTAGATGATCTTGCCTATGCTTTTTTCCATTGTGGGCTGGAAAGATAAGATTCAACTCGATGTAGAAGAACATGTTTGTGGGTTCAGCTCTCAGTACATTTACTGCCGATTCTCATTTGGACTTCAGTTTATCTCTGTGTACTTCTTTTGCTCCTTCATAATAAAAGCTTTTAGATCACAAAATAACATGAGAATTTTATTGTAAAAGATTTATAGGGGAAAAAAATATTTATATACTGTTCAGACGATTGACTAAAGATCAGTGCATATCAGCTAAATACACTTTCTCGAGAAGGTGCAAACTCCGCTTAGCGTGTCCACCTGGGTGTCATGTTTCCATTATTGCTGCTAACTGCATTAGTCCTGCTGATGGTTGACCTGGTAATGTGTGTCGACTGTACCCTTTCCCACTGAAGACATAAGCCAGATGTTAGTGGGGGGTTTTGTCCAGTGTAAAGGGCTCCAGTATATACTACTGTCAGTTTCAGCAGATATAACAAAATGTTATTGTTATAGCAGTTATCAACTGTAGCTTTTAGAAAACAAGTTGGGTTGTTTTCGCATTAAGTACAGCTCACCGGAAAAAAAGTTCCATATCAGAAAAGCTCCAACTGGCGGAAACCCATCTTCTATTAAGTATACTCAAAAGCACCAGAGCCCATATCTCATTAATGACAAGTCAATATGAATTACCACCAATTTAAATGCTGCAAGAAAAGAACGCATGCTAAAAGTTTTGGGATGTGGCCAAGGTTTCCTGGGAAGGTATAAGGATAATGTAGAGGCAAGATGGATGTTTCACTGGGGGGGCATTTCGGTTGGCTGTCTGTCACTACACTGGCAGTAGCAGCGAGTAAATGTTATTAATGGAGAGGAAAGCAGGCACAAATCACTATGAGCTATAACTCAGTGAATGGAAGATGTTCCTGAGACGAAGAGAGGAGCAGTGAAATGCCAACGATGAGAAGTGAAGGAATTCTCCGACCCTCCCTCTCTCATGCATAAACATGAAGGAGTGACAAGAAAAATACATCCCACACACCAAGTTTCAGAAATGGACAAACAATACATGTTCATGTATGCATGCATAGAGGTAGACACACAAAATGTATGGCTTTGACCTTGTCACCACTTTTTTTTTTTTGTTTGATTTCTAAGCGCACTCTTTCTGCCACTTCACCCTCACCCTCACACACACACACACACACACACACACACACACACACACACACACACACAAAGTGTAGACAGCCCAGTTCTCCTCATTATCTCCCAGTGGAGGCCATCCTAATCCATATCGTCTGTTCTTTGAGACCTCACTTCTCATTTCCCCTCAGGATCGAAGCTGACGCACACAGGGCTGATGAACAGTCGGGAGAGACAGCAGGGAGCACACACACGGACGTACAGTCCTTGACTAACTGACCGACAGTGCATCTGGTGGTTGTCAGCCTCAGATAATGAAATTACTGTAAATAGGAGCATTTTAAGGACCCTTTGTCACCCGGGTCGTAGACGGACATCGAGGAGAGACACGTTCACACAAATTTGTCACTCAGAAGTTTCCGATGACAACTCGACTGAAGAGGCAGAAAAAAAGGGTACAAAAAAAAAAGACAAGCAATCAATCTTGTGATCAATGCGTTCTTCTTGTTTTTAAATTGGATTTAAAATACATAGCCATTTATTTTAATGTTCTTTGGTCATTCAAGCATTTCTTCATTAAATCAGCTCTCTTTCTGAGGGAGTCAGATTATATTCAGCACTCTTAGAAATAAGGGTTTCAAAACGGGCTCAGGTTCTACCCAGAACCCTGGTCCCTGGTCTGTTCAAGAGAGATTTCTTCAAGGGTTCTCTGTAAGACTTAAGATTCTATCAGGAACCCTGTTCATCCATGAAAAAAAAAACATTCTAGATACAACCCCAGCATAAAAGGGTTATTGGTGGAACCCCCTGAGTTTGTTCTAGATAAAATCTTTGGAAAATAAAAGGGTTCATGTTAGAATCGCCTGGGTGGCTTCTATGTAAAAACCCACGAATACGAAAGGGTTCCCATGGGTGGGTTCTCAATAAAACCGTTGGAATCTAAAAGAGTTCTCTGTAGAACCTCATGGGGTGGGTTCTTAATAAAACCCTAAGAATATAAAATGGTTCTTGCTAGAACACCCTGGGTAGGTTGCAGAAAAAATCTTTGGAATACAAAAGGGTCCTCTGCAGATTTTGTTTTGTAAACCTTTCACAAATGGTTCTACATCTAAACCTTTATGCTGAGTTCTAGGTAGAACTCTGTATAAAAGGTTCTACTCTGAAGAACCCTTTATAGTTATAGTTAGCACCCTTCACTTCAAAGAGCGTGTATAGCAGAAACAAAGCAAAGAGAACTGAGAGGCTCCGTTTTTGTAATGCAAAATGAAAAAGGGGAATATGAGTTCAACAAGTCTGAGTTGATGTAAATGAATCTAAGCTACTCACAGATCAGTGGTGCATGCTAATAACTCTGGTGCATGGAGTGTGGACCTGTATGGAGTTATCTTGCTGAAAGTAAAAATCTAGTGAAAGGAGTGGGAAATGAAAATGCACTTCGGATGTGGCTGATCACAGAGGATGTGAATGAGAACATAAACCTCCAAGAGTGAGCCACACGCCGCTGTATACGCTGTAAAGTGCTTAAGTGTTTGCCTGCTAGTCTGCAGTGCTATAAAATATAGTGTGCAATATGCAAGACCATTGTTCCCCACAAGTGGTACATTGGTAGGAGTTTCCATAGCAACAAGCCTCGACTTTAAATTGAAGTGAACATAGGCAGAACTAGGTGTGTATGCATCCAAATACAAACACACACACGCAAGTCTCTAAGTGTTCGCCCAAATGCACACAAATACAGTGTTAGGGGCAAACTTAAAACAATCTGTAAGGAGCAGAGCTGTGAATGAGCTACATGGTGGCCTATTACTTTGAGGTCAGATGAGATTCAGCCGGCAACAGGAGAAGGAAGGCGGACGAGGCCAGAGAGAACATCCCTGACAGAAAACAAGACGTTCCTCTTAAATGGTTCAGGATCAGTGGACTGAGACCTGTGTTTCCCCAAGTCTGCTCGCTCCATGTGTGTGCATCTGCAGGAGTCGATGTGACTGCTTTTAAAATGTAGCAGTCCTGGACGGCAGGTGTGAAGTTGTTTGTGCGTATGTGTGTATGAGTGTGTTTAACCATGACTCGTCTAGGTTTAAAGCAGCAGAGTATCTGTTTTCATGGTCTGAGGCAGGTGTGCCTCCAGTCCTCGCCTTTACTGTGTTTCATACCTGGTTGACTGTCTGACTATGAACACCCTTGGGTTGCATTCAAAACATGGTGTCTACTGCCTTTACTGTCAACTCTAAATATACCTAAAAGACTGTCCACTTGTTAACAACAAAAGCGACTAATCCAAGGTATATTAGTATTTTTAAACAGCTGTACATTATTAGTAAGAATCTGCAGCGAGGGCCCAGACATTCCTAAGCTGCCAAGGGTAGCCACCTTGTACTTAAAGGGATAGTTCTGATTTTTTTTAGTGGGGTTGTATGAAGTACTTATAGTTAAAACTTATAGTTTTGGGAAAACATAAACCAACCAAACTAATAATTTTACCTCACAGAACCCAGGAGTTGTTGGTCTACCAATGCCTCTGTTCGTTAATTTGTTTGTGTTCATTCAATTCATAAATAAGTTGGGCGAAAGAAAGAAGGGGAAAATGAAAAAGCAAAATAATACAGAAATAAATTAAACTGGAAAGTAAATGGGGGGGGGGGGGTAAATAGGGGAATTAATGCAAAGGTAAATAATTTCAGAGGCAAATTAAAACAGAAAGACATAATATTCTAAATTAATTCATGCATACATTTATATTTTATGGCATATTCATTTATTTAGTTATTTTTGATTTTGGCAGTTTTTGGTGATCCATAGTCTGATGGCAAGGTAAAGCAGTGAAAATATTCTAAACATTGCATTGATGTTTTTTTTTTCCAGGTGGACCTTTTTTTAAGTGGCTGCAGTTCATTGCTTAGCTTCAGTACTGATGTCCCAATGCTTCTGCAAACTGGGGGTGTGCCGACTGGCTTGTACTGTAGGTCATACACTGACTATCGATAATTACCTCATTGAACCCCATATTTAAAAAATCCAAACTACCCCTTTAAGGACACTGGGGCATTGATTCAAATGAGAATAGTACAAATAAAGAAGAATAAGCGAATAGCCTGCTTTAATAAAACTAGGAGATATAAATACAGGACGGACAGAATTACAAGTGACAGCTTTATTAAGGTCTTTTTTCAGTGGTAAACAGTGTAGCTGCATGCTGCTGTTTACACTGATTATTTGTCTGAAACATTCTTAATTATTTTCTAACAAAACATTATCATATCAAAAAGATGTTTTTTCCACAGAGCTGCTTCTAGTTTTCTCTTTTTTGGCTATCTTCTTCCTGCATCTCCCTTTCCCTCTTCATTTGCTATTTATTATCAACCTCAACTTTTCTCCATTTCTTCACTGATCTGAACAATCCTCGCTCCTCCTATTTCAACATAGTGAAAAAGTGGCGTCCTTATCCTCCCTGTCTCCTCTTTACTGTACCTTGGCTGGCTCTCCTGGGCCAGGTTTTCTCCCCTCTGGTAAGCGTGGTCCGCTATCTGAGTGGTGGACCTCTTGACGATCTGTTTCAGCTCAGGTTCCAGCCGCTCCATTATGGCTTTGATGGTCTCAGGGATTTTCTTCAACTTGGCCAAAGCCTGAAGAAAAAGGACAATATAAACACCTGAAGCATGAACACAGAGACTCTGAAACAACAACATAGAACACACGGCGTTAAAATTCACATATAACAGGGAATACAGCAAAGGGCCGCTCCATGAAAGTCTATTTGACAATATGATATGTCAAACTGCTGGTTGACAGAGTCTTAAAGTCTAGTTGTTGTCTTTTTTGTCAGTGTGCATTACAAAAACAGGATAAAATAGATAGAAGCTTGCACAAATCCCCAGAGATAACATTTATTAGCTGGCACACTTGAGAAAAAACTCACATCATAAAATGCTTGTGGTTAAACAAGGTAAAACAAGGTAAAACAAATTACAGCTCTTGATTTTTAGCTACATCACTGCACACAGAGCAGAGTTGTAAACTTTGCAAACTAAGTCTCAGAGTCACAATAAACCAAAAAATAAACTGTGATGGAAGTGGAGATGATAGGGAAGGTGCAGCAACCCAGCAGGAGAGATGTTCAGTGATGGGATGGGATTTTATACCTAAACTATAAGCAGGAAACACACTTGTACTTTCTTAAGCTCTGGTCTCAAAATTAACTTTTTCATCAGTGTCCTGCAGCTGTTTTAATATTGATTAATATTAGCAAGTTTTAATAATTTTTCAGGCGAGAAAGTAACCATGTAGATTCCCAATATGTTGCCAGTTGATCCAAATAACGCCTACATGGAAACTTGCTTCATTTATTTTGTAAATGACAAGTCTCAACTGTCCCAGAGTTTTCCCAGACACCATCTGTCAGTGTTCCAGGTGTTATTTTCATTGTCTCCAAGACAACGGGATATCATTAATTTAAAGCACTGCTCTAGCTGTGTGGAAATCTGACATTGTCCCATCACAGTTGGCAAGGAAAGGCATTAAAGTGTGAGGCAGACTAAACCATGAGACTTATGTGGGCTGATATGGGATTTTAGTGTGGGACTGGACCAGAAAAAAAAGGAACCAAAAATCAAATCTTCATATTGAACAGCCAAATCTGTTTCGGCTGACAAAACTCTGAGTTGTGTACAGCCATAATGCAGCGTTCAGCGGTGTTCCTGTGTGTACCTTGATGAGGATGCCCATGAACTCAGCACTGTTCTCCTCTGGATCCACCTCAGGAAGATCGGTTTGGTTCAATTCCCGCACATCCTGCTGCAGCTCACGCACTACAGAAGGTATACACAGACACACACTGTAAGTATTTATACATATTTACGGACAATAATAATGGATGACTGTAAAAGGACAATGACAAAAAAGAGAAATAAAAAGTCCACACACTTTTTTGCTTGCATATTTATAAAGCATCTAACGTCTATCTTTAATGGTAGAATGTGCAGGATTTGTCAGTTGGTGTTTGTAAACACACCAAAGCGATAGTTGACTGAGTTTCAATCAAATACCAACACTTTGGTAAAGCATCCCAAACACAGCAAAATACTGATAAAATAAGAAAACACAGGCGGTGTGCAGGGTCTCTGCAGATACAGACACCACCACACACACTTCGAGTGTGTCATAAGTGATGATTGAGACTACATATGCTTGTACTCTGCTTTATAGCAAAATCCTGAACAGTATGCTTTTAAAAATAATCTGTTTTAGCAACTGAGTCAAACAAACATCTAAAATCTACAGTTTTCTACTGAGCTTTGTTTCCTACTCAGCAGTCCCCCAAACCTAACAGCTGTATACTAACCCAGCAACCCAGATTCATGTATCGTATTTTTAATAACCTACTAAAACAAATGCAATTATAGTTTTAACTATATTAATATATCACATCTTTCTCTTTTAAACACACACCTGCCACCTCCTGTTATCCTCCCCCCCTTCGTGCTCTCTCCATCTGACTTAGCCACATTAGTGGCTAAATTGAGAGTGGCAGCATCGAATGATGCTCTAATTTCCATTAGATGGGGCCTCCCAATTCCCCATCAAAGCACGTTAAGAGAGTTAATGTTTATGGCAAGTTAATGGACTTTGGGTGTATTTCCTCTTTTCCCCCCATTCCAACTGTAGTTTGTGTAATAATTATGACAATTACTAGCTACAAATGAGGTGCTCTAATGCTATTAGACAAAATGGCAAGCTAGGCCATTGATGGAAGATGGCTGCTGTGTCGTGACCACAGTTGTTAACATGACGGTGTGTAGGCACTTACCGCCTGGTTGTGGCTAATTGCCAGTGTTGTCCCTGCATAATGTGGGGGAAACTGTGGTTTTGCTGTTTCAGTTATACTTTAAGGCCTACCGAGTGGGTGAATTTAGTGGATATTCATTATGTATTAGTGGTAATTCTTACATTCATGTGCGTGTTTGTGGGTTTGAGGTCATTGCATTCACATTCATGGTGATGAGCTGAGTGAGTAAAAACAAGTGGAGTAAAAGATAAACAACTGAAATGACAGTTGCACACTCCTAGAAATAAAGGTGCTAACTAGAACCATATAAGGTTCTTCAGCTTGTCCCCAAAACCTTTTTGGTTCCTGGTAAGAGCCCTTAATAAATGTTCCATCTGGAGCCCATTCAGGGGATTCTATGTAGAACCAAACATAATGGGTTTACAGTTATGTTCAACAGTTGAAAACTGAAGCAGAACAGGGTCGGTTCCTTGTTGCTGGAAAAGGCCCAACAGAGAACCCTTCTATGGTGTCACGGCTCCACCCAGAACCCTCTCTGATAATGACCCACCCCTGGGGTTCTACCAAAAAAAGGTTTCATCTAGAACCCACCAGGGGTTTCTACTGAGAACCCTTTTTTATTCCAAGTGTTTCATCAAGAACCCAGTAAGGGGGATCTAATAACACCCCTTTTTATAAGGATTTCACCTATAACCCTCTGGTCTTCTCAGGGTTATACAAAGAACAAAAACTACATTCTACAGTTTGGGCAAAAACACAAGAACACGAGTAAACTGAAGGGATTCCAGATACATCTAGATTTGAAAATAGCATTTGGAACAAGGTTAGACATTGAAATATTTGAGGGTGAGGATCTTTCAATACTCATGTCTTTTCTTCCAAAAATGGTTCTTCAATAAGATCAATTTTAGAACCCTTATTTCAAAGAGTGTAACTGACATAAGCCCTCAGTGGAGTAAACGCTAAAGGTGAAAGAGACAGAGAATGACAACAACTACTGGGTGGCATAAAAATATTGGTCACATCATAGCTTTCAAAAAAACTTTCCTTTTCAGGAGCTAATCATATGTTAATATTGTCAGTCTGTCACTGTCACACTACTACAGGCAGCAGCATCAATACAGTGAGCCAGTATGTGTGTGGATACCAGTATGTACTATATGGTTGCCTGGTATCTGCAGAGCTAAAAAGAAACCGTGAGTCGCTAACTTAGAATGCCAATAGTGGGTGGTGAAAAAAGTGCCAGGCTTAATATAAAAACTCAGAAACACCAAGGGAACACCAAGTTATTGCAGGATTAACTTTTTTCATTATCTTCTTGTTTGCGTTCCTCTGCGCTCTGCCTGGAAGGAATGCAGTGCTGACTCGACGCCCCTACAACCAAGAGAGAATTCATACATTTCTGAATACAGTTATAGTCTGCATTATCAGCCCCTGTTACAGCGCTGGTTACCAGTTTGAGCGTAATGAATGCAGCTCCCCTGCTGTGATGACAGAGTTGCTGGGTGACTGATGGTACAGACAGGGGGGGGGACAAGATGATTATAGCGTTAGCAAGGGGAACGTATATTATGCTCATAGCTGGAGATGTTATGACATATACCGCAAGGAAAAAGATGTGTGTGTGAAGGTGCAAAGAGACATCAGTGGTGTGTTTAGTAGCGTTGTACAAGACAGTTCAGATCAGCAGATTCTGTGTGCTTTCGGTTACGCTATGCGTGTGTGTATGTGTGAGGACGGTTGGCAATACACATCCATAATGATATGCAAATGAATGTAAGCCAGAGTGATGCTAATGACTTCATTATCACTAAGAATATCAGCACAGTGAAAATAAAATTGCAAAGTGAAATTCGCACACTTTGTTATCCAAAGAGACCAACAACGCTGCTTTGTTGATGTGTTTATCTCTATAGTCCTCTTAATATATGCAATTTTAATGGAGAGCAAACCATATAACTTATGGTTTTTCACGAAACACCCTCTTGAAATTGCCACTTCTGTTTGCTTCCTTCATTATCATCTTCTTGCCAACAGGCATTATTCCCTCTTACTCCTCTATCTAATATGATCTAAGGGCCGTACCACTGCCGGATCCAGGTGTGCTGAACTGTGACGAATCCAAGAGCTTGCGAGGGGTGGACAGGCTGCTGACATCCAACCCAGACGTGTCTTTGGTCGTGGAGCTGGGAAGAGAAAAAAAACATCCAGGGAGGGTGAGCATCAAGATAAAATAAGATATGTCATTCAAAATTATGATTTCTGTCTTGAATAAAACTTTAATCCTTTTTTTTTATGTTTTCATTTCATTCAGATAAAAAGTCACCAGTTATGACACATTTTACCTTTGATTTTAAAAAGCGAACAAAACAAAAAACAAACAAACAAAACTAGAATTACTGCCTTGCGGTTGTAAGCCTCCACAAACCAGTCAAGTTGTAGTTTAGATCCATGTTTGTCCAGACTCATACTATATAATATATTACTGAAGATTTTGAAGGAATTTAATAAAAGGTATTAACTATATTGCAAAATTGAATTTATCACTATATTGACATGTTTGATTGCAGTGAGAAACATGCTGTTGAGTACAGAAGATTGATAGAGCTGAACATTATGTCATGGTGAAGTTGACCTTTGACATTTTGGATATAAACATCAACTCATAATTTTATTCTGTTCTAAATTTGTGTGAAATTTTCTCACAATTAGCATGTGAATTCTTGAGTTACGGCCAAAAAATGTGTTCTGTGAGGTTGCAGTGACCTTTGACTTTAACAGCCAAAACTTAATCAATTCATTTTTGAGTCCAAGTGGATATTTGTACCAAATTTGAAGAAATTCCATCAAGGTGTGGGAGTTTAAAATACAAATGTTCTTTTATCTAAAATCTGTTCCAAATGGGTTGATAAACTAAATTCATGTCTTGAGTTTCAGTGCAAATGCAAACTTTGTCAACTTACAAACGGACACCAACTCAACAGGCAAACATTCAGCATTAATTTAAACTCTAACTAACATGAAAGAGGCAAACAATAACGTTACGAGTTATGAGTTGGGCAAGAAACTTAAAAGGAGGGCACCACAGCTGCAGTGCTGTTGTCAGTGAAGTGAATATTTCAACTTCATTCCTGAATCTTGATCATTTATGATCTATTACAGTAAATATATTACAACATTTTTCAAACACTTTCCACTCTATCTCTGATTGTCTTCCAGCAGCTGTGAATCTTAGAGCATCCCAAAAACAAGTGGCAATAATTTGCTCTCACAGAACCACGGCACACGAACATCCTCATCCTGGTCTGTTTGCGTGCTGGTGTTACAAATTATCTGACCATATTTTTCCGAAACATGATATTTCAACTGCATGAGAGGAATAAGCTGAAATTATCTCCAAAAATCTAGAGTTCTATAGCTCCATAGCTCCATATTCGCATATAGAAGTTTAGTATGCGCTAACAGAAATACACCCTTCGTCTAACAAACACAATCTACTGTTAAAAGAAAAAAGCCTTGCATCTCTGGGTGGGATTGGTGCTGCTTTCCAATGAGCCATTTATCAAGCCTTAAGCCGGAGGTGGAAGCAATCCAGGTCCTTTAAGTTGGGCGGTATAAACACAGTGTGCCTGCTAAGTGAGTCGGGTGTATGGAGGCTGGCTTGTTGTTAGAGGCGACCCAATACAGGAAGGCCAGGACCTGTCACCGGCTGACCCTCAGTAATAAATCACTGTACCTCACCAACCCACCACCGCCATAATTACTGCACCCCACACACAGACACACACGTGTAAAAGCACAAACAACACTTAAGCTGAATGCCATCCACAGAACATAACAGCATCAACAGTGTGTTCGAAGCCATTGTGCCGCATTATGCCTAATAAGTCATACGCCTGCATCACGAAAATAAAAAACTGGCCCTCAGGTCACGGAGGCATGGATGAAGTTATTGTCTTGTGGCTGTAAAACCTACTTCATCATTTGAAGCATCATTGTGGAAACTGTGGATGTTGAATTCTGTCATTTTATTTATCTACTGCCCGTAATTGGCAACTGACATTACCTCCCAGGTTTAGAAAATGGTTTGCTCCCTGAACTAAACAAGACAATAGGGCCGGCACAGACTATGATTTTTTTTTTTTTTCAGTCAAATCACATTTTTCCATACAAATACAGATATTTGATGAGCTCCCGTCTGCAACATCACCTGCCATGCATGCTCTGCACTCCACCACACTGTGAATTAAGGGTTTATTTTGACCAAACAAGGGTTGGTGATTGTTGAAACAACGAAGAGACACACAAAGATATTTTTAGTGAGTTTCATTTTGTTTCTGTCGGGTTTGAATGTGAACTGACGATGACGATGTTAAAATTACAGCCTGGTTAGTTTGGCGAGAGCAATAAAACAGCCGTTTCTGGTTGAACAACACTTCTCTTGCTCTTTACTGTAGCGATCCTTTCCATAATGTTGTCAGACGCTTGATAACAATCTGAGCCTGTCCGTGGCAAAATCAAGCAAACGTCACCTGCCCTGTGCGCGCCACAGTGCGCCATGGTGAAGCAGCTGACAGCACATCACCTGCACTTCATTTCTGTCACTCTGCTGAGCTTCTATCACAGTAAGTTTTCTGGCTTGTGGTGATTTTTAGACTTAGTTTGTGAAGTTTAGAGCCTGTAATGCCATTGCATCGCTCTGTGTACAATGAGAGTAAAAAAACAAGAGCAGAAACTTGTTTATTAACCACTCGTTTCACCTTCTCTCATCAGTTAACCAACAGCGCATGTTGTCATAAGAATTTTTTTTTAAATAAATGCACCAGCTAATATAAAAATTATATTCCTGATTCTCCTTATTTATAATTCCTCAGTGATATGTTATACGTGTGTATTTTTGTAAGTTTCTATCGGTTATCGTAATGCACACTTACTGATTATATATTTATTTAATCACTGCTTGACTGGACAATGATTCAATCTTCAACTTTCAGGGCGCAGCCCTACATTACGATGTGTACAGTAGCACTAATCATGACTCTAAGTGCCTATTTCCTAATGCCCTATGAGTGAATGAGTGATGTTTGCCATTTTACAATAAATGATGTGGATGTGTTTTTGTCTGTTTTGTTTGGAAAGTTCACAGCACCAAGTACAAACATAAAGAAGCAGAGCAACAAGTTACACAAGTCTAATTGTTTTTGTCAGTAATTGGCTTGGTTTCCATAGAGTAAATAATTGGCAAGTTGTCCCAGCAATGGAATAACTTATAATGAAGGAACATCCATACAGTCTAAACTTTTCAAAGAAGGAAGCACTTTGAAGGCTACATTTCTGTTGACTGTATAATAGGCAAAACATAAAGGCTTTTGGTACCTCAGAGCAAACAAACTGGCTGAAAGATTATTTTATAACAGTCTACGACTTCTTTTGACCTCACTCTGTCTCTTTCAACCCTGCACACTTTTAAACAGCATATTAGTGATAGCTCTGTCAGAACATTAAAATATACTTATTTAACATTATACCCATGCTATCAGTTACACTTAATCATTTGGATGGTAGGGGACACGTATTTAGATTTCATAACCAGTTGGCAACACATTCAGCAGTAAACATCAGACAGATTAAATGCTTTGAGAACAGACACACAAGAAGATATTACTGAAGACGAGTGGGAAATGACCTGTCTAACCAAACAAAAACATTCACTTAATACAAGATTAAAATTACTCCAGTATAAGTGGTTAATGAGAGTTGACGTAACCCCTGTTAAACTTGATCATATTTCCCCCAACATTCCAGATATGTGTGCTGAGCGCCTGAATGAGAAATTAACTTTCCAAATATACAGATATTTTTGGGAAAATCTTGTTAAATGTTATCACAGTTGGTCAAAAGTCACATTCGCTTGAGGGCAAAACTGTGTGCATTCGGGATATACCCCAAGAACAACAAAGCAAACAAAAAGACTGATTCTGGACTTCATGCAAGAAATGACTGCACTATGTTGGAAATATGTAGAACCACCATCATTTCTATAATAGTTTGTTTATAATTGTAACACGAAACAAGTTTTACTGACTGAGAAGAAAATGCATATATAGATGAGAGTATAGATCCTGCTTTTTGTTTTATTTTAATATTTGTTTGTTTGTTTTTTTTATTTACTAAATCTGTTATTTTTTTAAAATGCAATCATTTTAAATTAATATTCTGTGTCAAATAAATGATTTTTCTGGGTAAGTAACTGTGTAATAAGAGGGTCTGACACAAAATAAAATTCTAATATGGTGGAATGAAACTCTTAATCCTTCTTTACTGTCCCTCAAAGTTAAGTTTTCAACCACTAATCATGCTACTATACTACAGAGGCAATAATAAAACACGAACCGCAATTTTTTCAAGCATACATAATTAATAAATGGTCAGGCATCCTCTGATGACAAGTAAGTACTATTTCTACATTTCTATTCTTCTATTCTATCAACCAAAGTGGAGCCCAAAGTTGTAAAAATATATAATCAGTATAAGAAATACATGAAAATGTCCCTTACCCCAGGAGCCGAGCAGCATTTTTGTCCTTGTTCTTGTGTCCCAGGCGACTCGTGGACTTGATGTAGAGGTGTCGGTGCAGCTCATCAATGAGTACCAGGTGGATGTTGAGCTTCTTGCTGTGTAGCTCCAGGCGCAGATCTCCAAGCCCCTCCACCTGCAACAGGGGGCCTTCCAAAGACTCCACCGCTGACACCTGCACATGACAACAAGTCAGCCAATCACAGGTTATCCTCAGCTTTTCACGTTTCAGTGTCTGATCTTAACACTTTTGCAGCCAGACTACCTGTTGTTTCCACCACCGACTGATAGTAGACAGTTAAAAAGCCACATGGACAGTAGAGAGAGTAAGAGGATGACAAAACATGACATCAGTACCTGGCCCACATAGACCCAGAATTGAAACAAGGAAACTGCACCAAATGGTAAAAATATAAATGTAGCCAAATGCAATTTCACCAGGTAAAACCCAAAAGGGATCAACTATCTCTTTTTCAAATGGCAAAGACTGCAACACAAAAAAGGTTACACACAACAACTGTAAGCACAATGAGAACACATAGGCCTAAGATATTCACTGATATATTAAAATACCTACACATTGACAGGTATCAACCAATCAACCAAAGAGCTTTAAAATCAGGCAGGGTGACCACTTCTCGTAGTTTCAAATCTTTTTTTTTTATCTGATGATAACTACAGTTTTGAGCAACAGGACTTATTTCTGAAATAAAACCCTAACTTCAGTCTCAACTTTTTAAGAACATTATCAACCTGAGGTTTAAAAGACATGCAGCCACCAGGCCAATATACCAAGATATTTATTTATTCTGTAGCCAATTTACATAAAACTTTCATGGCTAGTGGAAAAACAAACAGCACAACTGACAGGGTGGTGGTGGGCACATAATTCCATGTAATTAAACTCTTACGAAACTCAGTCTTACAAATGTAGAACAATTATGTACAGGAAAAAAACACTGTATAGGACCTCCATATGATAATATTGAATTCATACCCATCAATAACTGAACTAGAGCCCTAAAACAGGAAATTAAATTTATCATGTTCCTCTGTTGGAGAAAAATTCCAAAATTTATGAGGTATCTAATGAAAATGTGACTATAATGAAATGTAATTGGCCGGTCAGGATCCAGTGCTAGATCATTACATTAGAAATTACACCTTATACTTCTTCTTTGTTGTCTGTTTGTTTTTCCCTCACTTGGATCAAAAGTTGCTTTCTCAAATCTTTACATATCAACTGAATAAACTGCAAATTTATTTTTTAACTGAATTAATTCAGAGTTCATATACCTTTTCCAAAGTCAAACTGAAGCACTTTTGAAGAATTTTCAAGGTGCATTTTCAAGCTTCTCAGCACCTTACAGCTGTGATAAATTATATGTTCACATAATACCATAAGGTGCTTGACCCCGTTAATTTAATGTTTTTAAAAGTTTCAATTAACCAACAAATATTCATATTATTTTGAACAATAAATGGAAGATATATTTCTCTCCAAAAAGTGATCTAAAATCTCCTCACGCCCTTCTGAGTCATGCTCTTTATTTCTCCAGATTCACCCACTGTGACTTTCTGCAGATTTTATTAGCAGGAGCAGCAGCGGCAGTTGTGGCATGTTTGCAATTAATAAATCTTTATGCCATTAAATAAAATGTGCCATTCTGTATGTGTGTATGTATGTGTGTATTTCAAGGGCACTAATGGCTCGATGATAGCGCGCCGAAGAATATTTGCATGGCCAGGGCAGGCCAGGAGGGAGTGGGTAGCAGAGGAGGGAGGATGCTGGGCAGGGGGCATGGGTCAAGTGTGTGTTGATGCAAATGAGAGCCACATTAGTGACAAGATGAGCTAATGCGCTGCATGATCAGCCCCCTTTGGCTTAATAGAATAACTCTGCATGTCTGTGAGGCTGTGCGTGTCTTGTGTGTGTGTGTGTGTGTGTGTATGTGTGTGTACACACCTCTCAGATGTGTCTGTGTATGATTATATGTGTGTGATTGTATGACTGTAAATCATTTAACGCTTATGTGTCTCTGTGTGTGTGGGGGGGGGGGGTATCTCATTACCATTGGGCTGGGATGACAGAGGAAGGCTGGTTAACATCATTAGGGGGCCAGGCCTGTCAGTGTAATGAGGAATATGAAGCCTCTAGTGGATTTGTTTGGGTGAAGAGAAGAGAAGAGA
The DNA here is from genome assembly GCF_056507025.1 of Lutjanus erythropterus. Taxonomy (NCBI): domain Eukaryota; kingdom Metazoa; phylum Chordata; class Actinopteri; order Lutjaniformes; family Lutjanidae; genus Lutjanus; species Lutjanus erythropterus. The sequence continues at coordinate 18,262,211 of NC_139338.1, read as the reverse complement.
AGAGAAGAGAAGAGAAGAGAAGAGAAGAGAAGAGAAGAGAAGAGAAGAGAAGAGAAGAGAAGAGAAGAGAAGAGAAGAGAAGAGAAGAGATCAGATCCAAGGGGAGGATGTCAGCAGTTGTATGTGTGTGCACCTGGGTTTTGAGATATACTACAGGGACAAGGGAATGAGAGAAAGGAGGAGAGGAGAGGAGAGGAGAGGAGAGGAGAGGAGAGGAGAGGAGAGGAGAGGAGAGGAGAGGAGAGGAGAGGAGAGGAGATTCTCTGGAACCAAAGACAGTCTCGTTTTTTAACCAACCCCATGGGGTCTAAGACTGCCACTCAATAGCAGACAGAGAGCATAGTCTGAATTCTAATTGTCAACCCTTGGAGATAAGTCTCACATAAACACACACAGAGTTTGGACAGCTATTCTTGTTAGGACATTGCTCTGACTTCCATTTAGGTGAGAAGAGAGAGAGACACAAAGTGCAGCTGGTACTGGAGTTTCAATACCGCAAAAAAATGAGTACTGAAAGCATTTGAAATACTCAGTATCAATATACTGATAGTTTGGCATCATTAACACGCACACAGCATTTCTCTTAATAGCCTTTTTCACCCACCTGTGACTCATCCACTATTAATCAAAATGTTAATTCCCTAAATTCACTTCCACCATGCACACCAGAGCACGCGCTACAGATCATCTAGACAGGACCCACGGTCTGTAGGCACAAAACATTTACAACTTTTGTCAAAGAGAAAAAGAATGAGGAGCTGAAATGAAGAAGAATAGAGAGAAGAAGCAATAGAAGGTGTACGTGGAAACCAGGGACAGATGAGACAGATGAGAGCTGACAGCATGATGGGAATAAACACGAGGGACTCTAAAAAGGTGATACAGACAATATGATGTTACAGTGGCAATTATTACAAAATTTCATATACAGCACACCTAACTAATATAATAATGATATTTTTCTCAAAAATCTGAAGAGAATCTCACTTCTGACCAGTTTCAAGTGCAACTTGTTGACTTTTCTTTCCACACTCATACAGTCCAATTAAATTTAACAAGTTGATGTGCACCAGAAACAAGCAATTTCTTATCTACCTAATCAAATATTTTTAAACAAATGCACATTAAATCACATGGCTTAAACGAGTAAACAATGCACAAACTTCTCTCACAAAGCCCTTAATCAACTTGCTCAACAGCTACATGCACTGATGGGGCTGTTTGACCTCTGGGTATCCAGCATGTATGTGCTCTAATTCACTTCATCACTGGCTATTATTTTAGCTAATAATGTTGATTTAATCCATCGTGTCAAAGGTTGGTGGAATCAGTCCCAATCTAACTAACATCCTCTACTTTGGCTTAAGTGTGGGTTATTTAAGGTGGACTTGCTCACATATTATTTATTCATAAACTGCATAAATATGTCACCAAAACGAAAGGTAGAACGAATGCATCCAACAGCATTTTGATCTGAGGAGGCAAAATAAAATGTGCTTTTAAGTGTGCTTTTTACATACCAATGAAACTGCACCATCCTGATCAAATAAAGTGCATCTGAAGTTTGCAAGACAGAAGCAGTCAGTGTCCAACTGACTTTGAACTTTACACAACCTTTCAAAACGTGCTGTACTGACTGAGCACAGGTTGAATGAAGTTCCAGTTCTCTCCATGCCCACAAAGAGGATTTTTCATGGTCCTTTGGGCGTACCATCATCCTGCTTTTTTACCTCCTCCTTAGATAACCCCATTCTACCAAACTAATTATTACCAAAGTCTGGAGGAAGATGTGTGGGAGTGACAGAAGACGGGAGAGAGGAAAGGGAAGGCAAAGGAAAGGAACAGAGAGATCACAGAGTCTGGCCGTTTAGTCCTCAATGCCATCCTCCAGCTCCCCTGCTGAGCATATTGCAAAACACACATCAAAAGAACAAAAGTACACGCATATACACACACCTGCAGCGCCCTCACTGCACTTAGATGATGTTCTACTGAAGTAAAAGAGTTCCATCCAATGGACTGTTCAAGGCTAGAAAGGATTCTTTAAAGGGATGACAGGCAGCAGGACATCAATCTTTGCAGCAACACTTCATAGACACTAGTGTTTATGAATGTTTACTCTGTCCATTATACTCAAAAGCACCATATTAACCATCTAACCAAACAGGACAAAAAGTACAAATCTACAATCCCCAACTCCAACAGAAAGGTTGGGACAGAGTCATGTACACCGTTTTGTTACCTCACCTTTTCTTTTACAAGACCCAGTTGTTCCCCTTATTCTTGCTTGATATACACTTCAGAGTGCATCACACTTTTTCAATGGGAGACAGGTCTAGACTCCAAATCAGCATCAATGGTGCCTTCAGTGTGTGATGTGACAGCTACCCATGATGCCATGGGCACTAACACACCCTATACCATCACAGATCCTGGCTTCTGAAGCTAGGTAACAATCCAGGTGGACCTTTTCCTTTAGCACAGAGGTCAAAACATCCATGATTTATGAAAACAATCTGAAATGTGGACCTGTCAGGCCACAGCACACTTTTCCACTTTGCGTCAGAGCATCTCAGATGAGCTCCAGAGAAGTAGGCAGCATTTCTGGATGTTGATATATGGCTGTCACTTTGCATGGACGAGTCTTAAATTGCACTTGTAGATGCAGAAACAAACTGTGTTTACCAAAAACAATTTATATGCCCACACAGTTTTTCAGAAAGTGGTGAGCCTCACCCTATCTATGCTTATGAACGAGTGAGCCTTTCAAAGATGCGCCTTTAATACCCAATCATGATACTGTCACTGTTAGTAATCAATCTTTTGAAAGTTATAACTTTCCCGGCATTTTAGCTGCCCCTGTCCAAACGTTTCAAAATTGGGATGCAGGCATAAAATTTGAATGAGTGTATCTTTGCAAAAAAAACAATAAACGTTATCAGTTTGAACAATAAATATCTATGTCTTTACCCTGTATTCAATTTAATAGACACCAGAAATAATTTGCAACTCATTAGTCTACTCACCAGCATATCTGTGGCATGAAGGTAGTGCTTGCTTGCCATATAGGCCTCCAGTCGTTGAGGCACCTGCTTGATGCTTTCGATTTCATCCAGCAGTTGGAGGACATGCTTGTGCTCGATGCCCTCTATCCACAGCTTCCTCAGCTCATCCCTTTTGCAGTGAAGCAGCATCTTACAAGACAAGAGGTTTTCCTTCACCTGTGGAAAAGAGGGAGTTGAAATCCACACAAGTAAGACACAATACTCATCCACTGAGCTCATTTTAGCTACACTGGTACCAATAAACAAAGGCATTCTGCAAATACTGAAAGGGTATTTGAAGAAAAATTAGGAATGCGTGATAATATCAGCAGGTCATCTGTATCAGCCTTTAAGTTATATATTGGAATTGGTCTGAAATGAACATTTCTGCTGATAAGATGATGCTTTAATTATGTCTGCAAGTGTGGAGGTTTTTTCATGTGTTCAAAATGGATAACAAATGCTGCTCTTTGCAATGATTCCTAAGCACTGAGCATCCCTAGAAAAAATACTACCTGACTGTTGAATTAAAACATTGATTTCAGGGCATCTAAGTAACCTACCAACATATCTTTTTTCTATGTTTTCTGCAATAATAGTAAAGCAGGTTTCCTCCTGTCCTATAATATTTATTTACTTAGAGTGATGGCAAAAAACATGCAGCATTTTTAGCAGGTTACTTTCTACTGTGAAAAATGCCAATGGTAAAAAGTAAATTCATTCTTAAGCCGCTGTTCAAAGATGAAACTGTGCCAGCACACCTTGGTGAAAATTAACTTTTCTCCTGCTAGAAAAAGAACCTGAACACTGGACATCTTTTTTGCCACATCTATACTGGCTTGCTCATGAAAGGGAGTAAGGGGCTGACCTCTCCATTTAAAATGTTTGTTATATACGACAGAGAAAATTATGTCCAGGGCGCTCAGGATTCTGACTTCAGCTGACGATTGTTAAGTAGGCAGTTTTCTTCTTGGGTGAGCAGGATTTGTATTAATTAAGTCAGTCTTTCAGTCTGAGAATAAAAAAAGCCTAAAAACCAAGATAAGAAACCCTTTTAATGTATGAAGAGACAAATGAAAATGAATGAAAAACGTGTTTTGTTTTTAATTACACAGCTTAGAGTCACTGCTCTGACATCCATCAGAAACAATGTAAGCATGAATTCTAGCAATGGTTTTCACAGACTTCCAGATTCATTTCATCCAGTGTCCATTTCTGTTTTCTAATCTCTCATTTATACCTGTTTGATCTTGTTGCGGGAGCTGGTGATGCGCTCGGTGATGCTCTGGTAGGTCCTGATGGCAGTGGTAAGTTCAGCATAGTGCTGAACAATCAGCTCATCTAAATCCCTGTCACAAGTTTCAAAGGCCTCCTCCAGACGGCCCTTCTCTGTCTCCCTGTCCTGCACATCATCACTGCTGGACAGAGTCCTGAATCAGAGAAGAAGGGGAGAAAAGGTAGACTTCTACTCAATAAGTAAATCCATGAGTCTGAATGAAACATCAATGTTGGAGTGGAAAGCAGAGATCCTCGGGTAATGGCAATTAAAAGCTGAGGTGTGTTGTGCATTTGAAGGCAGCATAAGGTAGAAGACGAAAAACAGAATAACAGCACAAAACCTAAGAGGTGGGACCAAGTCATTGTTTTGCAATCCACAAGCCTCAAATCTCTGCGTTTAAGTCCCAATTTCAAACAGACAAGGCCAAAGTCAAGTCCCAAGTCCTAACCTTTGAGTACAGAGTGCTAAATCATAATAATTCATTCATAATTTCTAATGCAATTGTGACGAAGTACAGTTCTTTGTACTTCAAATGTCGAATGAAGTTGTAAGTTGTTGCGTCTGTCTGTAATTTCTGACCCCTCACATTTTGCATACGACACTTCTTATCTTGTTTTTTTGTTCTTGACCACCACATAGTTTTTGTATGCAAACAAAAATAGCTTTAGTATTATTTCTTCCAACTGGAGCTCAGTAACATAATGTTAGTTCTTCATGCTTCTCTATGAATTATGAGTTTATCAATGAATACTATATTATATTAGATATGAATAATTATATATATTATAATAATATAATGAATTAATTCTCTCTAATAACATACTTTCAAAACACAGAGGGATCTACATCGAAATCTCATTTTATATCTTAGTTGTAAAAGATAAATAAATCACCTTAATTCCTCTTAATCTTCAGGCTTGGGGTAAGGTGTGAAGAATGTTCATGATTTATCATTAATCTGTGAATCACCATTAAGAATTTTAACGGTTTAAAATGTACTAACTAATAATATATGTTATGTGAATCATTTCTGCAGAGTTCATGGTTCATGGTTCAGTTTAGTTTGCCTTGTTAGTTTAGAAATAGCAGTAATTATGTTTAATTTGGCATTGCTTTGTTTGGCAGAGCCATCTGCTGAATAAGGGCAGGCAGACAAGAACAACTGTTTCAAGCAAGGGTCTTATTGTTTTATTATGCTGATCGTTTAAATTGTTTGTGCTTCATGAATTAATGTTTCACTTGACTAATGTGCTGCTGGAATTGTTTAAATAAGACTTAAAAAGACATTTTGTATCTTCTTAATTAGAAACGAATAATCAGTTACTGGTTGTTAACATGTTCAACTATCAGTTAGGAAAAATGCATTAAATTTGCAACCGTAGAAGGCATAAAATATTTTCAAGTCAAAAGGCTTGTGTCTGAGTTAAGTCACAAGTCACTCCAAGTCGAGTTTCAAGTCTTTTTTTTATTTAATCATATCTAAAGTCAGCAAACTTTTCAAGTCATGCCACTCAGGTCCACACCTCTGCAAGACTTCATATGACAACATGCCCCGAAAGGCAGCATAGCAACATGAACAGGAACATTAATGCTGTAGCATCTTAACAGCAGCACAAGAAGATTCAAAAATAATCGGAAAAAATGATCCTTTATAAAGGCTAAATTGTTTGGATTAAACATTATTCTGGAAGCACTATGACTCTTAATTTTTATTTCCATCTTTTCCATGCATGCTTCTCCTCCCCCTAAGACTTTTATAAGCTTCGTTTAAGATTTGTGACAATTAGAAACTTTCCATCCATTAATATTAAACAGTAGGTGTTCCTGATGTTATTAATTAAGGTCCCGTTATATTTAGTGTAGCACAGCCTTTCCAGTGAGCCAGCATGCAAAATAGCAACACCCTGACTCTGTTTGCCCTGAACAGGAACAACAATTATTATCATTGATAACACCCCTGTTTACTTTTCTATTTAATGTCAAAATGGTTGCTGTGACAAGTCTATGACAGCTGTCAAAACTGCAGGAGTCACAGTGAGGTCACGGTGGTTGCAGTGTGTGCTTGATGTAATTCAGCTTTTTTTTATACTGAAATGTGAAATCCCAGCTTGTTGTACTTGAATACAGTGTGTACTTAAATGTACAGCGGGCAAAACAGTTAGTGGCCATTTAGTGGGATTTTAGGACATTATTGCAGTTTACACGAAGAATGGATGAGTCAAAAGCCATGTTTCACCCTTTTTTTCTGCTCCAGGAATAAATACACTGTTGTCAACATTAAGCGACACATGCTATCGTGAGTCTAAAAAGACAAATGTGTGAGGCTGAATTTCTTTCATACACTGAACAATACAGGAAGGATGTTGCTAGCATATAGCTTTAGCATGAAGCTAGCTGTCAATCCGTGTCTGTCACAGAAATAAGAGCACAGTTCAGGAGCCATCTAACGTGCTACTAGTTTAACATGAAGAAGGTGACAAAGCTTACCTTATGACAGAGATAAGAAGACCAGAAGGGTCTTTGTTTTTGCTAACTGCACTCCTGTATCTCCCTGTATCAGCTGCCATTTTTACAGCTGCGGCACCCAAACAGGAAGGCACCAGCGCGAGGTGGCACGATGGTATTCTGGGAGTTGTAGTTTGAAAACAATGAGCAGTGGTTTGGTCAGCTGGTGCACATTTTCTCTGATTTCTGCTTAAGCCACAGTCTCAAATTTTAGAAGAAAGTTGTAACTACATTGATATAAGCTATAGAAATTAAATTAAAAAACGTTTGGTTAGTAAATTGTGTGGTTGTCAAAGTAGCTTAGCCACAGGGGATCGGAGAGTGAAAATGGAAAACTATTACTTTAGTTATTATTTTAGTTATCCAAATTATATGTATAAAACCCTAAATGTGTGTGATTTGGTTAAAGACAGTTCAGAGATACAGTTCTGGTGAATTTTACAATGTTGTTTACATTTACAGTGTTGTTTTAACAAAATATTTTATTAATTTTTTAAAACAGAACAGATATGACAGTTAGGACAAGTATGAGCAAATCATAGACATAGTGGGATGAAAGGAAAAAACAACAGAAGAAGAAAAAGAAACAAAAGCCTGGTGTATATAAACATAAGGCAGAGAAGCAAAATACCCAGGACAGAGCATCAGACTTTCACAGAGGTATAGGCAGCATTTAATGGATAGTTAATTGATTTTTCTTAATTCTAGTTTAATATATACATTGCTCATTGTATTTTTTATTTATGTACTGTAACAAGACCGTTGTTAAAAAAAAAAAAAAAAGTTTTAGGTAGATTAGGTTTAATAGATAAGGTCACACAGGTCACTTTGAAATCTGGACACTGTTTAAAAAGGCTTTTGTATGCCACATGCCAAGCTCAATATCACCAACTTTTCAGAAGCATTATGAAGAAAATAAAGCTGAATAAGAAAATATATATAATTCATAGAAATTTCATGAACTCATTAACTGAAAACAAAATAAAATGTCCTAATATTTCTTCATAAAGAATTTAAATAAAGCCAATGTCAGATATCAAATTTCTTTCTTTCTTTCTTTCTTTCTTTCTTTCTTTGTCATTCTATTTTATTATTTTATTCTTCATTATTCTTTTTCACTTGTAAATCTTTTATTTTCATATTTTAGCTGACTAATAACTCATATATCTTCATGATGAACAACTACAAAATTTCCAGCTTTTCACTTAATCGCTTAACATTCTGTGAACCAGGGACACTCAACTTGTTTTGCCTGAGGGCCAGTTTTGCAAAATGACAAGAGGCCAGGGGCCAGTTAATAAACAGACGTTAATAATAACAGTATTCTTCACATAAAATGAATAAACATTAAAAGCCCATAACTACACCTTTTTAAACTTTCTTAATTTAAAGTAACTTGTACAGTTTAATCTTACAGTAGTCATATTTACCCTGTTCTGGATTGCAAGATGGAGGATTAGAGCTGCTCTAGGACTTCAAAGAGGCCGGTTTAACTTGTGCTCACAGTCCAAGCACAGCACAGGAATTCACATTTTAATTTAAGACTAATTATAAACATACTCTTAATCAATCTCCATCAACAGGGATCTCCATAATCCAGATAATAAATTGTTTCATGGCACACATCAAATGTGTCGTGCACAATGGCGGAGACGCTTATTCTAGTTGCTGTGTCGTGATACTTAAATGCAATGGTGGAAGAAGTACTTTTTTTTACTATTTTACCAGAGGTGGGAGTAACATGTGCAGGTCACAAGTTCGCCTGCCCCTTTTAACTACTGCTGTTTTGCCCACTGATCATTAGTTATCATTGTTTGGCCTGTTAATTTAACCTTCAATTTACTTATTAATTTACTAATTGTTTTGTCCGTTATTTTGTTATTTGTGTTGCCATTATTTTGCCTCAGTTTGCCCATTATTCTGCCATAGTTCACCTCTCAGTTCTTATAGTCCATTCTTCTTGAATTATTTTGGGATTTTGTAATTCTGTCAAAACCGTCTGGGGTGCTTGTTTGTTTTTTGTTTATTTTCTGTGAGTTTCTTCCTTTCTTTCTGAAGCGGGGAGCCATATTGTTGGGAGGGTAGGCAACTGCAGTGAGGCGAATATGCCTTTCAAAATGCAGTGGAGTAGAAGTATAAAGTAGCACACGTTCAAAATACTCAAGTAAAGGTACTTGTTTTTTCACCACCATAGCTGGCAAAAGTACACACCTTCTGTACTCAACTAGAGGTACAGATACTTGTGTAAAAAAACAAGACCCTGGTAAAAATAGAAGTACTGATCAAACTTCCCACTCAAGTAAAAGTGAAAAAGTATAGGCTTTGCCATGTACTCAAAGTATAAAATTAAAAAGTTTTTGTCTTGCCATGTGTTTTATTCTTGTGTTTTATTATATTATTATATAAGTATTTGTCATTTTCATCTTGTTGCGTCTTTGTAGTTTTCATATTTCATCTTGAGCACCACATTATTCTGTTGCTGGAAATGAAACGCCGCTCCAACGCAGTCAAACTCGGCCATGTCCTTAAAATGGACCAGGATCACATTCCTAAAGTTGCCCTGAGATGATCTCCACCTGGAAAGACGAATCGAGGGAGGCCAAAAACAACTTGTGGAAAACTGTGACCTTAGAATTGAAAACGGCTCGCCTAACTTGGGGCGAGGCACAACAGGCTGCACAGGATGGGGCCAGATGCAGGCAGGGAACAAAGATGATTAAGTATTAAGATTTAAGGAGTAGTACCAATATTTGTGTGAAAATTTAGGAAGTAAAAGTCAGAGGTTGCCAGCACAATAAATACTCAAGTAAAGTACAGATTCCTGAAAACTCTGCTGAAGTACAGTAACAAAGTATTTCTCGTTACTTCCCACTTCAATCCAACACTGTTTAAATGCAATATTTTAAGTAATTTCCTGTATAGAACACAAATATCACAACAGAAAAAAACAGTTTCATTGTAACATTTTCAATCCAGTCCTCTTGAGACTGATAAAGGAAAGGCTGTGCAGAGAAGAAAGCAGAGAGACAGTGTGTGTCAGTGAGTTAATAGCCTCCCCCATTTAGAACATACAGTGCTGGATTTGGTGGAGCTCTCCTGTGCTGTATCTCTGACAATCTCTGCTGTACCGATGAGAATGGGAGAGGGCATTGATTCTGGAGCAAAGGGGGTCGATTCCCAGCAGCCCAGGCCTGATTGATGCGCTGGTGGACTGACGAGATAACATTGTGGGTGATCTTTGTGTCTCTTGCGAAAAAAAAAAAAAAAGAAACAATCGCTATGTCATGCAGGGGCTACTGTTTTTCTTTTGAAGGCGCCTTAGCTTCCCAGGTCCAAGTTTAATTTTGAAGTTCTTATCACCCTTCCCTGCAGCCCATGTCCCATCAGTCCAACTAATCTACGGAGCTTCTTTTTTCTCCAGTAACCCTGCACCAAGGTTATTTCTTCCAGCTTGATGTGTGTTTGGACACTAAGTGATTGCTTTGACTGACTGACCTGTGTGTGGATTAAATACAAGGGCTATAAGGTCTTTGTAGGACATGCCTTAATGTATAGATCTAAATGCAAATGCTGCATCTCAATCACTCTGCCCTTCATCTAATGTTCAGTAAAAAAGTATAAACACCGTAACAAGCGACTTTTAAATCACTTTGAATAACTATGCAACCACTTTCCCAAAAACAACTTGATTTGTCTAAGTTTCAATACATAATTACAGTATGTGGCTGTGGAGGAAACAGCAGATTATATGGATTAAGATAAGAGGAGCTCTATTAGCACAAGCATGCATTTAAGCAGGTGTTTTCCCTTAGATATGCTTCTTGTGATCGTTATTATATTTCATGTCCTTGGTAGTAGAAATCTACTGTATCTTAAAGTAATGTTGGGGTTCTAATTAACCGTTGAGTCCTTGTTAATGCATGATAATGGCTTTAATAATTATTGTGAGAGAAACAGCACGGAAAGATGAGAGGATTGTGTAAATACACAGTTTTCACCTCTGCAATGACACCCCTTGGAAACTTGCAACAAAATGTCATCCCTTGGTGATTAAGGAGAAGACACGTCTTTACTTGTTTCCATGGAAATGTGGGGAAACAGCAAAGCATCGCATCTGTTATACGCCTTCTGGATTTTTCACATAATCTTGAATTGGATCAAACAAAACATATGTCTCATATCTTCAACATAGTGCAACACATTCAGATACAAAACTACATATTTTTATTTTACTTTTATATTTTAGGTTGCAGAAATGGGCCAGAGAGAAATACAAATTAGATAAAGATTTGTGGATGCCTCGTGTGGGATCAACTCAAACATCACCACACCAAGGGTTAAGAGGATAAAGCAAGATAAAATAAAAAATGTCAAACACTGAACAAAAAAGAAAATGTGCATACAGTACAAATTACAGCAAGCTATTAAATATCACTGTAGTCTCACCATTTGACTGATTTGAACACAATTCAAAACACTTGATATCTATCGTCCATCTAGAATGATGAATTTCTTAATTGACCACAGGTTGCAGTGAGGCAAATTGTGAAAAAAAAAAGCAGTTGATTAACTGAGAAAAGATGCAGATGAATTGAATGATTAAAAAGGCATAATAATTTTGAATCTACACCAAGCTGTTTTCAAGATAATTGTAAAAATGTAAACTTGTTTGTTATAGCGCCACCTTGAGGTCACAGAGTGTAATTTGTTGCCTGAGCAGTGAATGGAATTTGCAACCCACCTGGCAATTTTGGTGAAATTTCATCCTGTGTTTTTTTGCTGCACAAACAAACCCCTAAATAAAATCTTCTTGCAGACAGTCTTCCTTATTTAGGTCATAAAAGCATCATCATTATTAAACTGAGACAGTTTCATAACCAGTTAAAAAAAAAGTCCCTGTAGTTGGATCAAAAGAAACTATCTGAAAAGTTTGGAGGTGAAAAATCCAATCAACAATTCAGACATCTGAGACGTGACTATGGCCACTGTTTTAATCTTCAGCTAATTGCATTTTATAAAATGATCATGTTTTTTTTAATAAAAATCTTCTGTTGAAATGTAACTGGTAATTAAAGCTGTCATCTAAATATGAAACCCTCTAAAATATGATGGAGTAAAAACTGCAGTATTTCTCTCTTTGTGCTACTTTATACCTCCAGTCTTGTCGAGGAGTAGAAGTATAAAGCAGCAGAAAATGGAGACACTCAAGTTAAGTCCAAGTACCACAAAACTGAGCTTATGTAAAGTACTTGAGTAAAAGTACTCAGTTACTTTCCACCACTGAATCCCAGTATGCCAGTGGGAGGTTTAGAACAGTATTTTTTTCCTGCATGTCCAGTGTTCTTACCTTTTTTCTCATATGTCACTGCCACCTACCCTGATATCTGACTGAACTGTCAACTCATCACACTTAATTTCCATATTCAGACAATCAATCATCTCAGTGGAGTGGGCTGATTTGAAGGTCTGGACCCAGGCAAACTGCCACCTAACTCTCCAATGCTGTGAATATAATTTACATCATTACCCATCATCATCATTTTTCACACCTTGCATTTTCACACCTGTTTGTATCAGTTTATACAGTTATGTGATGTTTTTTTATCTCCTCCTCTGCATAGTCATTGAATGAAGTTTTACCGATAGATTAACTGGATCACCAAGCAGTGTAATTGTTCAGTTTCAAAGTCAGGGGCCAGTCTTAATAATAATCTTGTTTGCTATAATAAATTTGTCATAAACAACAAGCAAGACTCTTTTACCATTCAATCATGTCTCTGTTCTAAACGCTCTGTATTCAATACAGCCCGAGGCTTTTCAGAGAGTGCCCTCGGGGCATTACTGCACATTCTAATTCTTTATTGTGTAATCTGTTCATGTTGTTGAGGTGAGGGGATCCCCTTGGGGAAATCTGTTCATGAAAATATGACAACACTCAGAGCATTTCAATACCTATTATCTCAGAGCACCATGAAAAATTAATAAAAAAACGCATGAAATGATAAATAAATGAATAAATAAATAAACCAAAAGGAAATTTTAAAAAAGTTAATAACAAAAGTTAAATAATTTTAACATGATCACATCAAAATGGCAATAAAGATGTCATAAAAATACCATCCCATGTGCCAATAAATATGTAAAACACTTAAAAGCCTGAGAAAACATGAGTCTTATGTTTTTAAGTTGTGCTTTTTGCCTTTATTGTGCAGGACATCTGAAGAGCAGACAGGAAAAGGGGTTAGAGAGAGAGGGGAGATGACACAAAGCAAAGGGTCACAGGTGGGAATCGAACTGACAGCAGCTGCAGAGGACTGACAGCCCTCATGCATGGAGCAGACGCTCCACCGACTGAACCACAGGACCAACCCGTACATATGGGTCTTCAGTTTAGCTTTAAAAGTGTCTACAGAGGAGGAGGAACACTTAATTGAAAATAGTAGATAAGCGTAATGGCGTGACCCTCCCCACCTTGGCCTTGATCAAGAGGCAGCCTGGAGTGGCTGATCTGAGGATAATCTATATTTACTGTTGTGCGTAAATGTATGAATATATCCAAATACATATACTGTAGTGTGACCAAACTGACAAACTGGCATCACCCTGTAGGTCATAACTTGTTCAAACGTTTACTTTCTTTGTTCTCATTGTTAAAATCACCACTTCATATTGTCTGTTGTGAAGGAAAGTTTTAATAATTATATTTAATGTCATGTCATCATATTCCCAGTGATCGATATCCCCTAATGTACTCACTCAGTTCAAGTCTTTCATACTTGTTTTTCCTCCAAATTCTCATATATGAAGTTAATATGTTTCTTTTTGCACATACAGCACCGTCAGCCATTCTGGTATGTAGTATATTATATTAAAAATGTGTATTTGATCAATGCTTATATTGTGCAGAAGATTTTGATGTGAGTTGTCTGTCTATATGGAATTTCTCAATAATATTACAGTGTTCACAACCACAATGAATTCTTAAAAAGGTTTTGATTGATTTATGTTTGCGCAGCATTGCAAACATACACTATGCAGGGAACACAAAAACACAAAAATCAGCAGAAAGAAGCCTTATAGGAAACTGTATTAGGTTATTGTGTGTGTATAATATATCAAGTTTAGAGGATGGTTCTTATGAACTGTCATTCCTTATAATATCCTCTCTCCTCGAGGCATATCAAATTTCCAGCTGCAATTTTATGTCCTGCAAGGCTGTATGAGTTCCTGAACTGGATGTGGTATCAAATATTATAGGCCTAAAAAACAGAAGAAAATTGCAATTACACAGAAAATTTGGATTCTCTGCACACAACTGTTTTTTCTTTCCACTTCTAAATAAGTAGGCAATACCTTTTTAAAATGGCAAACTTACTGACTACTTGATAAAATCCCTTCTGATGATGGATCTTAAGATGAATGTTCAGCAAGTATACTTGACCTTTCTGCAATCATATTGTTCACAACTGTTGAAAGTAAGCTTTATACTCAATCTCAGGAACATGCTATTTGTCCTGTCTGTCATTGTTTTGCATCAGACATTCCAGTTCTTCTTATTTAGACCTACATTTTTGCCTATAGGTTGCAAACTAGAGGGGAAAATAGCAATAACGGCAGTACCAGTGATTGCAACATTTGTTAATTACAACTGATTTCCTTGTTGAGGGAAAGTAATTATATGCAGATCAGACAGGTGCAAGGCTATCAGAAAAAGTGTCAAAGAAAAAAAAGTAACACCCACACACTCCCAACACAAGAGTTTAATGTTTCCATCCCACTTGGATCTTCATCAGGCAAGTGTCAAAAGCCTTTTAGGTTTTTTTATATTGTAATATTGTAACATCTTGTTAGTTGTTTTTTTTAAACATCTATTTTGTTGTGTTAGGTCTTTATTGTTTTGTAACATCTTGTTACATCTTTTATTTTAAGATCTCTTTTTGGCATTTTGTCTTTACTTGATAGGTAAGAGCTGAAGATATGACAGCAAAGGGAGCAGAGGGGTGCACGCTCCACCAATTGAGCCACAAGGGCGCCCCACATCTTGTTACATCTTTTACATTGTTGTTTATCTTTAACATCATTTTGTTTTGTTTTTTATTTGTTTGTTTTACGTTTTTTTTTGTGGTCTTATTAAGTCTTTTACGCTGTTTTCATCCTTTTTTTTAGCATGCCTATACATGCCTAGTCTGTTTTGGCTTGCTATTGTATGTTTTTATGTTGTTTTCATCCTTTTAATTGTTGTTATGTCTTTAATGTCATTTCCGTCTTTTGTTTTGTTACATCTTGTTTTGTTATGTTGTTTTCGTCTTGTGTTTGCAGATGCAACATAACAAGTAATAGTTCCTCTCAAATGCTAAAGTAAACTTAAGCAACAACCCTGTATTGAACATGAGTAGAAGTAAAAGTAAAAAGTTGACAGAAAAATAAATATTCAAGTAAAGTACAGCAACCTGAAAACTCCACTTGAGTACAGTAACAAAGTATCAGTACTTAGTTACTCCTCACCTCCAGCATCAGGTCAGAATGTTTGAACAATGAAAACCACACCCATGTTTAGGTGGCTAAGTTTATGTAGGAAAAATGCAAAGAGCACTAAAACCCAGCAGAGTAGAGCACAGGAAGTGTATTATGACCCAGGACCAATGGTGGCAGTGCATTTCAGAGAGACAAATCACCCAGTGTCCTCTCTCTGATACATTGGCAACAAGCACACTGGATCTCAGAGAAATGTTCTCTTAATCCAGTGAGAAAGTTTTTATATCTTCTCTCTCCAGACTCTCACACCTAGAGGTCTACATCAAGAATACAAGATAAAACATTTCCTCTAAAATAAAAAATGGTAGCAGCATTATATAAATGTCCTCTAGACCTTTACGGACATATTTGTAACAGTGCTGGTTTTATTAATACAACGGGTGTGTCTTCTCTACTTTGTTGTAATGTAATCTGGCTACCTTTTAGAGCAGTGATACTCAACTTGCGGCGTGGGGGCCAGATCCGGCCCCTGATGGGGCGTCCGACCATTTTCTAATTGGCAATGAGAATAAATTGATTCACTGTGTTTTTCCCAGGAAGAAGGAGCAGATATGTTTTGCATAATGAGATAATTTAGGCTGTTAGTATCAAAGATGGCTCTTTGTGTGTTGGCCTTTCAGGCCGTGCTAAGTGCAGTTCGATCAGATGGTGAGCTCTGTAGGAGAGGACGGTGATTAGCTGATGAGGAACAAAAGTTACACAGAAATGAGGATAATGCTGATCCCATGAATGTGTTTCATACTAAAAGAGCTTAAATATTCTCTTCATTCTGTCCCTGAAGTTTACATATCATGGCTTTCATGGTTTATGAGCCATTCCAACATTTCAGTGATTATATGATAGGACACGTTCCATTCTGTTTAATGTTGTATAAACTCTTTCAAATATTACCAAAGCATTTACAGCTAAAATTTAGTTGCAGGTATTAAGTGCAATAAAATAATTGATTTATCTGTCAGTATTTGCACCAAATTAATTTATTTAGTTAATAAGTCAGTTAATCTGATGAATATATAAATTCCAAGAATGATGAGTTATGGGCCATTTGATGTTTATTAATTTTATCTGATAAATAAGACTGTTATAATGTTTATTTATTAGATGGACCCTGCCCCTCTCATTTTGCAAAAGTGGTCCCCTGGCAAAGTAAGCTGAGCACCCCTGCTTTAGAAGAATGTTGATACCAAGAGTCTGCACACGATTTTCAGATTTTGTCTTTCTTTTTCTGTCTTCTCCAATACAATACATTTTTGAAGGTCATGTAGATTTTCATTCACAGGAAGATGAATTTGATGTTTTTTTGAAGAATGCTTTTGTATTTCTCTTTTTCTCTGTGTACTTTTGCGTGGTGTGTTTTATCTCCAGAATACATCATCCTCTGCCCTGAACAAAGTTAACATCTGCTCCTTGTGAAACTCAGGCTGACAATAATGAGTAGAGGGTTTTGTTTGTTGAACATCGCCGGTCATTGTTCCTTGTCAGATCATCTACGTTTCCATCTAGCATTCTAAGCCTGTGCATGCTTTCCCTTTCCATGCTTGATCTATCTTCTGTCTTTGATTATTTACCTGCTTGCCTTGCCCCTTTGTATTTGGTTGTCTCTTCTGACTGGCTGCCTCTGACTGGATGTAAGCCTCCTCACAACCAAGTAAAGCCTTCTTTTATTACATCAGTTCAGCCTGACGGGATCCATGTTTGGGTCTAAGATGTGTCCACACCTGGTGCTGACAGTAGGATTTTTTTTTTGTCATCATCTCTTTTACTGACTGCAGAAGGAAGATTTAGAAAATGATTTGCAATACTTACAAAGGAAAATAAATATCAGCATTTGTTGTTTGCACATTAATTCTCCAAATTAGATATTCTGCTGTACAAGAACGTACGCCCACTGGGAGAAATATCAGTAAAGTGTTGACTGTTACAGAGATGTCTAAAACAAAGTGAGGGAAGACAATGACAGCGAGGAGAGAGATACACCCTTCAAAAGTGGTTTCAACACGATGTCAGTATGATGAATGGAAAATACTGGTGAGAGCTCAGCAGAGAAATCGTCAATTGATGGCAGAGAAAGACAGTCGGATATTAAAATTGTGGATGAACTTCAGTGTCAGTGGCTTGCACAGATTGTGACAAGTCTGAAGAGTCAAGTGACACAAAATATCATAAGTTATTTATTTGTCAGTAACAATAACTTATTAAATGCATATATAAGGAAGAAAATTATAGCACAAGACACAAAAGTCCTGGAATATGGCCACTATGGTTCTCTATTTCCATCTACATTACCTCTCTTTCTATTCTCATTGCAGGCCTATTACCATTTCAGGAGCTGCATTTGTTTCCCCTGATGGGTTTGGCACCTCATTCTGCATTTTTAAAATCAATCTGATGATATTGTTCCATCAGTCAGGAAGCATATTACACCTTCCCCGTCTCCTCTTCTCCCTGTCTCTCGCATCCTTGCTACAGTTTTCCTACTTTCTTTTTCTCTTTTTGTCAGCTCAAGATGAGGACCAACACTAACTTTATGAGTCATTAAATTATTCTTTCTGTAATTCCTCTGACAGCTCAAAACAGCTTAAATAATGCTTTTCTGGTGGTGGTGGTCATTATGCAACAAGTGAAACGCTGATATTTTGATTACTGTTCCTTAACTTGAGTAATATATGACATACTGAACACAATGATGCTGATATATAGTTAGTATAGTTAAAGTATAGTTAAGCCAGAGATTTCTGAGTTTATTAAGATTCATATAGGTCTGAGTGCATCAATACTTCTGAGTTCAGACCAAAACTTCAGTAATGACACCAAACGCTTCATCAAATTTTTGCTCTTGGCCATATACGTTGCCTGAATCTAAATCATAATCCAAATACTTCAGTTTAAGGTAAAACTAATTAGTTGAGTCAAATTTCTTTGACAGCTATGTGTGTTAAAACGCCTTCTGGGATGTTTCGTACGTTCTCTGAATAAAAAAAAGAGTTTGTGGTTTATGTATTTATATTCAATGATCAGTAGTCACTGAAGAAGACAATAAGCATTCAATTATTGGTTAGCAATGGTTCTAACAGAATAAATGACAGATTTAAATAAATGATTTATTCTGACAGAATAAATAATGAACATGGCTCCCCATGTAAAAATGTTTCATAAAGAAAAAACAACAAGCAAGCATTGCGTTGTGTTATGGTGGTGTTATGGCTTCCCTGTGTAAAGATACCCTGTTAACGGGTCCGTTTTGAACGTTTTAAGACAAAATACCCCAAAATACGTCCATTTCGGCGTTTGTACGTCTTTAGAAGACAGAAAATCCCCTGCTAATGTATGAATGCGAACGAAGAACTTGGCGTTCTTGTTCAATCCATGTTCCAAAGGAAGTAGCAGTAGTGTCTACAAGGGAACGCTTTATTTGTGAAACTCTCGCGAGAGTTGTACGATTTGCGTTCGGGTTGAAATCATCTCTCTCGCGAGATCTTTCGCGGGTCTGGGGTTCTCTTCAGGATGAAATCGTGCATTGGGCTGTCACACTCCCACTCTACCACTTGCAAAGAATGACCAATGAAAATCGTCGATGTAAAGACGCATGCCAGTTCTGTCCAATCAGCTCACACGTTCTTCAAAAACGTCATGCTAAGGAAGTGCAGACGTGCCGAAGCATTGGCGTGTGGGCCCTAGTCAGCTATACCGGGCTCTAACGCAAATAAACTGTACGAAAACAACAGTTGACAGTCTTTCATATTACATGTAGATAACGGACAGTTAGACAGCCTGCGGCGTGACAATGGGAGCGAACAACAGTACCCGCCGTGTGTCCTTTGAGTCAGACGAGAACGAGAATATAACGGTGGTGAAGGGCATACGGGTAAGTGCAAGTACACAAACCTGCACAGTGTTTGACTACACAGGTGTCTTATGAGAGCAGTTCGCGTTAGTACAGTTATGTCACATTATTACGCTTTATCATAAATGCTATGCTACGAAGAGTGCTAACGTTAGCTCTGTAGCGTGTTTAAAATCAGCTAGCTAAGTTGTTGCTGCAAGCAGACTCTTGGCAGTCTGACTTCCATTCATTGTGAAAACTACACAGTCGCTAAAACCATTATAATGAATATATATGTAATTTAGCAACATATAGTCAATAGCCAGCGGCTATGAGATACAGATACAGTAAATTTATGAATGTCCTTGTGGGAATGTTGACGTTGACGTCATCAGCCTCGTGTTCAGCTGTCAATGTCTGAATGAAACTGACTCAAACTGCACAGGTGGATGCATTCTTAGTTATAGATGATGTTATCCTTTGCGAGTTTAAAGGTGGATACATGTACATGGTGTAATGGAATGACTGTCAGCTTCTGTCCCCAAGGTGGGAGCTGTCACAGGTTCCTATATGCCACAGTCAGCTGATGTTAAATATAGAGTGAGAGGCTTTAGTCGATTGGATAAGACTTTAGTTGGCATGACTCTGTCTATTATTACTCAGTTGGCAAGCTAAACTAGCGAGGCTAATGCCACTGCCTTTCTGGCTGCATGCAAACAAAGCTTTGTGCTCTCTAGTTAGGGACGGGTAAAGAGAACTGGTACTAAACTTGCACCTTGCTGAATGGTCAGTGCTGAAATATTGATAAGCCGGACAAACAGTACAGCTCTGGTATTTTGTTACATAAACAGCTGACAGGGCAAAATGCATGAAATATTTAAAAAGTCTAACATAATAATAACAACCTGTTATCTGAACTGAAGGCCTTAAATTGTATTCTGTGTGATTTGCAGATTTTAAAAATTAATGTGGAACCAATAACCACTAATACAAACTGTTCAGCCTGGTCAGAACTTATCAGAACCCACCCAAGTAGTTTGTTCCACCTTCAAGTGTAGGACAGTATGTCCTACATTATGCAATTTGTATTGGCAGATTTCATTAATTAAGAGATTAATATTACTTTCTATTATTATAACATTGACACAGAGACTATCTGATGTACTTTTCCACCTGAGTGTATGTGAAATAGGTCTTAAATTATACTCAATATGGTCTTAAAATATATTAAATATTAAATTTAAACACTGTATTTGGACACATCTGTCCCTGAAGATAAAACTTAAGGCTGGTGATGACAGGATAATTGGTCCAAAGTTACAGAAATCAAGCGACAGTGGTTTTGCATTTACTTCTTGTGTATGAGAAATAATAACTTATTTTTGTGAAACTACTTCTTTCACTCCATCTCTGAAAGTTTTCTTCCTTCTCTCCTTTGCAGCTCTCTGAGAATGTCATCAACCGCATGAGGGAGCCTGCAGCTCCTCCTAAACTTGCTCCAAGCCGTGCTCCCACTCCGCCCCCTCCCACGGCACCTACCCTCACTCCTTCTTCTCTCCTGCGGCCAGTACCTCCCCCCTTTGACCCGATCACCTCATTGCCTCCTCCTCCTCCTGTTGTAGAACCTGTTGCCCCTCCAGCTCCTCCTCCACCAGCTCCATCTGCCACAGAGACTGTGGCTGCACCTCCACCACCTCCTCCTCAACCTCCTACAGAACAGGTAGCAGCACCCACCATCATTGACATGGTGCTCCCACCCTCATCGCCCCCAGCTTCTCCTAATGTTGTCGCTGCTCCTGCTTTTGAGCCTGTGGCAGCACCTCCTCCTCCTCCTCCCCCTGCTCCTGCTGCTGATGAGCCGGTAATTTTGCCTACACCTCTCCCTCCTCCTCCTGCTCCCATTGCTCCTCTCATTCCTGCTCCCTGCCCTGCTCCAACTGTGGTTGAAGAGATCACTCCGCTTGCTCCTCCTCCCCTCATAATTGAACCATCTCCTCCTCCCATAAATCAATCCCTTGCTTCTGCTCCTCCAGTAATTGAACCCATTGCTTCTCCATCTGTGCCCGAACCCATGCCACCTCCTCCTGCCAAGATCGAACCCATCATTGCTCCCCCTCTTCCCGAATCGGAACCACTTGCTTCCCCTCCTGCTCCTGTTATCGAGTCTGTTGCCATCCTGCCACCAGCCCTGCATCCTCCAGGGGACACTTTGTCCTCACAGCCTGCTGAGCCATTTGCTGCACCTCCCCTGCCTGAGTTTATTGCTCCTTGTGAACCAGTTGCACCTCCTCCTCAGCCCCTGGCAGAGCCAGTATCCCCTGCTCCTGTCCCTGAGCCAGTGATAGTCCCTGAACCAGTGGTTGTCCCCGAGCCAGTTGTAGTCCCCGAGCCAGTGGTAGTCCCTGAGCCAGCAGTGGTGCCTGAGTCGAGTTCAGTCCCACCACCTCCTGCTGCACCAGTCGGTGAGTTTTATTCTAATGTACTGAAAATCAGTACTTTTAATACATTTCACAAACTAATGCTGACGGAAGCAGTTATAGCATTGGAGAAATGCATAAGATTTATTGCCTTATAACACGTGTTGTTCAGTAATATGGTATTGATTGAGACTGTATAATATTTTGGTGGTCAAGGGTAGCTTAATCAATGTTACCAAGGTCCCTCTGTGTATGTAATATGGATGATGGAGTACTTGTGTGAGATTTCACTAAATGCTTTTACCGTGTGTGACCAGAAGCATTTTTTGGCTGTCGGTGCGGCTGTCCGAGTGGAATTTCCTTATTGGCTGTTGAGCTTTCAAAATAAATTGGCTTAAACTGTTTCTCTGCCAGGGTGGGGGACACTGCCTACTTACCTGTGCGTGAGGGTAGGAGGGGACAGAGAAGGCAAAGGGCTTCAGAATAAAATTAGCAGGTGGTGAAAATAAATTAAGTTATGACTACATCTGTCGAGTTAGGATGTTATAGAGTGTGCACAGGAAAAATAGTGCCCTGGACCTGATTCAGCTCACAATCTGCAGTGATATTTTTGGTGTGTGTTGTAGCTATTTTTTCCACTCTCCACTAATGATCAGGCAAGTAAACATGTCAGTATTCTACTATGAACAATATGCATTTTTTAGTATGCATGATATAAGTGCACTGATATTGATAAATGATGAAATATGCATCCTATTCTTTCCAACTCTTTCTGCTGTTTTTTACTTTAAATTCCCCCAATTTTTTCCCCTAATATGATAAAATATCAAAATCAGCCCATCCACTATATTTCTTAGAAATAGTGTCACTGCTGTTTATGGTTGCATTTTTTAATTACAGACTTACTCCACATATTCATCAGAGAGCAAGAGAGAATCTCTAGATAGAGGTGGTTACACGCACTGTGTGGCAGCAGCTCACAGTGTAGGCTACGTGGTCTGTGAATTGAATAATTGTGAAGATTAAATTGATTGATTTAAGTCCAAGAAAAACTAGAGATATCTGCGGGTAGAAACAAATCAAAGAGCACTGGGTTAACAGATTATAAGAAAAGTTCCAATTTAAATATGTTTTGAACATATTGTCCTTACAACTGCTTTTATAACCTAACTCAACATACTATAGCTTAACTTTGTCACATGATATGTTACTTCAGTACACTTGGGACAACTTCATAAAATCGAAAATGAGCATTTAGCCTCGTGTCCAGGAATTTACACTGTAGGTGCTTCCTCTGACTAACCCTGTAACAAACTTGCCACACACAGTCCAGCCATGTACTTGGCTTTGACCTCTTTTTTGTTACATAGCAGGCAGGTGGACAAACTTGTGCCTTGTTTCTACTAACAATAAACAGGAGTGAATGCTCATTTCTAAAAAAAAACAAACTGAAGAAATGAATTGTTCTTGGTAATGGCTCATTTTATCCTGAAATGTATGGGGCGTTTCTTTAGTAGCGTGGTTAATTAGAAGGCAAAGGTTATGAGGGAATGAACTGTCCGAGGATTTATTTTAAGTCCGGCTGCATTGAATTTTAATTATGTTTATTGTGTGGGTGTTTACTTTGAGCCACCTTAAGCTCTTTGTCTCCAACTTTTCTTGCAATTTGTAATTAGTCTTCATTTTTAAAAATGGGCCTCACAGTAGCCTCGGTCATATTATGATTCATTGCCATTCCCTTACTGTTAATGAAATGATTAATTCTTTCTTGTAATATTGTTAATAAATTGATGCTGTAATTAGTGGGGCTCCATTTTGCCTCTGTCACTGTGGAGCTCAAGCTGTCATGATTACCCTTCTCCTTCCTGCAGTTTGTGAGAGCACTCAAAATTAGTGAGGCTAAACTCAGCAGTAGTTTTAAGTTTGTGATCTATCTGGGTACATATTTTTGTTCTTCTTTTTCTCACTCTTTTATAATTACCTCTTCATTAAAGCCGCTATCATCAATACTTTCATAATAACAATGGATCATATGACAACTTAGCTCAGCTTGAAAGAGCTTTAGAGCATCATTCAACTCATTGTTTAGTTTTCTAGACTGTT
The DNA here is from genome assembly GCF_056507025.1 of Lutjanus erythropterus. Lineage (NCBI taxonomy): Eukaryota > Metazoa > Chordata > Actinopteri > Lutjaniformes > Lutjanidae > Lutjanus > Lutjanus erythropterus. The sequence goes on along the minus strand of NC_139338.1, from coordinate 18,238,505 downwards.
TTTACCAGCTGTGTACAAGTTGTCTCTAAAGTTACGGTGTAAAGAGGACACTAAAGCAGAGGTTCTCAAACGTCTTACTCAGAGGGCTGCGTCTGATTTTTATCCAAGGTCAGAGGTCCGAAAACATTCAATCAGCTCACATACTGTATAATTTTGAAGCAACATACGTACATACAAGTTCAAGAGAGTCAAGAGTGTCAAAATTCATTAGCGCTCAGCAGGAGAAAAGGTGATTCAGGAGCTGATAGCAAATTCTCAGGTGTGCATGAACAACACACAACACTCTGTCTAGCAGCAATAGGGAAAAAATAAGCCGCATTAAATCCACATTGAGTGGGGGACTAGATTGCCGTGAATGATTTCCTGTTATGCTTTATTCAGTGTTACTAACAATTTATTGATCAATAGAAAATTTATTTCACAGTAGGAAACATCAACTCAACACCGAAATGTTTTTCATAGCAGGAGGTATGGAATTGACTTGCCGTTTGGCCCGCATGTGGACATTGGTCCAGACTTTGAGAACCCCTGCAGTTATTTTACAACTAAATCAGCTACTAAAATTGGTGGCACCATGATTACTTGGGGTATTCCCATGACTAGTTTGGGCGTGAAGTCATAACTGGGGCAAGTGGCCAACATTCAAAGATGGAGTTCCATCATCATGGTTATTGCACGCATTAGCTTTCTGGCTGGCAGGAGCCGCTTGGCATTGTAGCCAATTTTAGTCAGCTAGATTGATATTGAAATATCAAATCAATAAATTAGGTCTTGAATGGACTTCCATGTTGCAAAACGGCTGCAACTAATGAAAAAAAAATGATGTTGTGAAGCAGAAAAAAAATTGTGTTTTACCATTAGTAGGCATCAAACTGGCATTTTATGATTTACATCAACCCTAAGGACATGTGTAGCTATTTAGTTGTTACTTAGAGTTATGTTGTAACATATCTCAGTGGTGCAACAACTTTCATCAATGCATAATTTATGGTATAAATAGTCTCAGATTGAACTTAGACACAGCTGATGCAACAGGTTGCTGGTCTGCTGCTGCTGTTTTGGTTCATTCTCACTGCCTTCATCAGTGTCACATTTGGCTGCAGCAGGCATCTCTTTTCAGCAAACACAACTCTCATAATTCATTGCATGCTACCTATCCAGCACCAAACAGTGGTGAACATAGTGGAGCATTTAGCCCCCAAAGATCCAGATATTTCCCTCAAGATTTGTTGGAGACCAAAAATGAGCCTTAAAGGAGAGGTGACACGATGTCCGTCTCCAAACAGATGCTCATTTTGCTCTGGATCTTATGGATGTGTGAGCACCTGTATGCTAACACATTCATCTAAAGTGATGATAGGTCTATTTTGGTTTCAGCTTGTTTCCTTTGCTACCTATCACACCTTGATAAGTTTAAGTCTCGTTATAAAAACAATCTCTGTAATCCTTATTGAGAAGTGCAAAGTAGATTTGACAAAGTGAATCCTGTCACCGTAGCTAATAAAGTGTCAAACGACACTGATATTGCAGCGTTAATTGAGTTTAATTGTTTCAGGTACAAAATAGGCATGTAAAGAGTCAAGCAAGTGAACAAACTCGCTTATGTTTTAAGTCTTACTGTGTCTTAAGTGTGGGGGCACTGTGCACGTCCGTTATTTCTTGACATCTCCGGCAGAGGACATTTGAATGTTACCTGTTCATTACAAAATACAGAATGGGGCGTGGGTGGTGGTTCTTTAGAGGGTGGCATCCAGGGTGTGGGCAGGCTTTCCCATCCTTGACTGTGCTCAATCAGTAAGGTAATTAAAAAAGGCCAACTTATGCCACGCCACACTGACTCCAGTGATTAAAACGACACCTCCGCAGTTTCACACAACAAACCACCAGGCCTCATTAAGGAAAATAGGTGGTCGGCGACAGTGTGTGTATGTGTGTTACATTTTTATTTGGCCATAGGACTTCTGCGATACGACACAGAATTTTGTCGGAGCCACCTGCCTCTTTTGTTTGAGCACATAAGTAACACAATTGGACAATTAATAGAATTATTTCATGTGTATTTCACAAAAACGCTTCTTTCATCTGTTGTTCCATTAGCTCCAAGGCAACGTTCACAACAAAGTTTCATTTTTCTCCATGTTGAATAAAGTTATTCCTCCATTGTTTGCGCTAATTAATTTTCATATTAAAAGATAGAAGTACATACAACAATATCTCAGTTTTGCAACAGGTGTGGAGTGTAGTTGTTAAGAGAAACTGCCATATGCTTTCACAGCACAGCACAGTGTCATTGAAAGATGTGAGATCTGCTGCTCTTTTTCCTCTGGGTAACTTTGGTACTTTTCAACCTGTTTGCAGTTTTGTCATGGTAGAGGTGTAACGATTAGTCGATCAATAAAATAAAAATTAGTTGCTAATTGTTTCATGAATTTTGCAAGCAAAAATATTAAACACTTGACGATTCCAGCTTCTTAAATGTAAGGGGTTGCTGCTTTGCTTTGTCATTTTTGGGTTTTGGACTGTTGGTTGAACAAAAGACGCAATTTGAAGAAATCACTTTAGGCTCTGGGAAAGTGGGAAAAACTATAAAACTGTCTTTACCCAAATCACACACATTTAAGCTATCCTATGTGTTCTCCTAATATTTTTTCATTTTCATTCATTGAGCCTCCCCTGTAACAGTTTGGAGCTCCCCTGAGGAGGCCCGTCTCTCAGTTTAAAAACCTCTTGACTAAACCATTAATCAGTTAATCTGTCAAAATAATCAGCAGACTGATCGATAATAGTGAAAATTGTTAGTTGCAGCCCTCCTGCCAGACTCCTGTAAAGCAATGGCCCTTATATTTGCTGCGTCACACAACAATAATGTTGCTTGACATTTACTGTGGTATTTTGTATATACTCCCCTTGCAAGGTCACCCCATGGGTTAATATGTACCAAGCTCACCAAGGAGAGGGGAAAAAAAACGATGATTGATCAAGCATGCTCTCTTTGAGGACCCAAAAAAGAGAAAGGTACAATGAATGTGAATGTGAATCTCGTTAAAAAGTTGCAAAGTTCAGCCCAATCCTGAAAGGGTACGACCTTAATGAGGCGGACATTGATTATGTGTGTCCACGAGAGTCGGGTATCGAGTGAGGCTCTCAGCAGGTCAGCTGTCTCTAAATCATCGTCTGAGTCAGTATGTGTGCTGATTACACCATAGTCAAGGTTGAACCTCCTACACCTTCTCCAGTGTGCTATAAATATTCATATGCCAGAGCCCACACACTGCGCTGGACTAATAGCCTGCTTAAAGATGTCTCCCAGGTGTAGCAGAGAGAATGGGGAAAATGGGAGAGACAAGGGAAAACAATAGGAGAAATGTGGGTGACCTTGTGTGTGTATGCGCAAAACTTGTGAAATGTTTCACTCTGCTTTTGAAACTGACTTTTCTCGTTATCTTGTAAAAACATGAAGGGATCAGTTAGGCCCTATTTCATAACATGATATTAAATTAACAGGAAAGAGTGTGAATAAAAGAGAAAATCAGAAATGGCACCTGCCTGCCAGGACTGGAAGCCTGCTCGTGGCGGTTTTCTTTCTCTTTTTTCCTTTCCTATTTTGAACATAGTAAAAGGTGCGCGGCGACTTGACTAAGCGCAAGCGAGAAACGTGAGGAAGTGGTAATGTTACAGATTATGCCCTCCACGCGGGTCCCGGGGTTAATGAAACTTCTGATGAGAAACGCAATTTGCCTTCGTCTATTATCTCCACTGCCAATAGCCTGTGCTCCACCGCCTCTCCTCCTCCTCTATGGGTTTTTCCACAGGGTTTAGTGATTGGTGGAAAAGGAAAGGAGGGGGACACGTCTAAAAAGATGATGAGTTTTTAATCTTTTTAACATTTACATGTCCTACTCAGGATTGACACAAGCTCTGTCGATCTGGAATTGTCTCTGACCCTAACCAGCCTCCCTCAAGGACCCCAGACAGTGTTTATCATATCAGAACCTGTTCTCGGCCTGACCCTGCGGGCCCGCTAGCTATCTGAAGCCTCTCTCTGCAGGGCTGGGGAGGATGTGGTGATAAATGCGGAGTTGCTTAGGCTTGCCTGAACTTAGAGGACTTTTAAAATTTTACTTTTCATTGTGCACTGCTGGAGGGTGTATATTTTCAACGTATGTGTGAGATATTTTAGAGGCTGGTTCATACAGAAATGCCAGTGTTACCTGATGGGAGAAGTTCATAATGACACAGCTTAACCATTGATTTCTAGTGCCAAATGACTTAGATGTAAAAAAACAAATCTGATTTGTCTGCAATCTGAACAAAGCCTGTGAGAGTCATCTACAAATACCAAGTCATGGATGGTTTAAATTTGTTGTTGTCGCCTCACAGTATGGCGATAAACTGCCACGGCGTTATTTTTGTAGACAGAGGACAGCCGTAGTATATGATCTGATGTCTTCATATTGATGTAAAATAGCATTATTACTTGGTTATTTGACAATGCCCTTATGTAAAAGTCAGGATTTTAGCCTTACAGGTTGTCTTTCTGTCATAGTTCTTAACAGAGTTGTAATTAGACTCTCCTCTGCAGTGAGATCAATGGCGCTTCTGAGTGCTGTCAGACATGATGGATATTATTTTCTCACGCTCTGGACAGTAGGTGACAGCAGCCTCTGTCTTTGAGGATACACTATGCAGCGGAAGTTGTCAACTGTCAATCACCGCCTCTGTTTGCTCGAGTGTTTCTTCTGAAGCCCTGTCATACTGAACCTCCCTCTACCTGCTGCTTATTCATTCTCTTTACTCCACCAAACAGTTGTCACACTGTGAGTTCTTGTTATGTGTCGCTCGCTGCAGAGAAGAAAAGGCTACAGAGGTTGGAAATCAGAGGAAGGATTAAGTTGACTGTATTTTGGTTTTGTGTGTTTGAGGAGGGATGTCACTCGAGAGCAAATCATTAACAGCGTGGCTGTGACAAAGCTGCTGAGGTTGAAGAAGACTGAAATGACAGAAGTTCGAAGGAGAAAAACTTGATAATGAGACAAACATTTTATGTATCCATGAGACCAGTTGTACTAACTGTAGCCATATCTTAGTAGCTAGTGTCCATAAATTCAACAGTGTCACTAACTTCTATGCGTCCCTGAGATGTTTAACAATTTATTTTGAATTGTATGTATTTAATTAATTACATTTCAAGTGGATCTTTTATATCATTCTTAACAAAGAGTAGAAAACATCAAAGGCACTGAGGTCCAGGCCACTACAAGCAGCAGTCAGTTCTATCCCCTGAAACAAAACTGTTTTCTTGCTACTACCACTGTGGGAGAAAATACCAATTTTAAGCCAAGAAAATTTGAAGCCCTTATTTTCATTCAGTTTGCAGTTTGTCATTCTGTCTTTCTGTCCACAAGGTGTCTCAAAAGCTTTTCAGATAAATTTGTAAGACAACTTATGAACAGGCTTTGAGCCAAGTAACATTTGAAACATTTAATTAGACATGATGTTGATGTGGCGTTTGGGCTTATTCAATATATCAAAATATTGAAGCTAAAGTAGATGCATTTGATTCCAAATCCCAAAGCTGCCTAATCAAAATTTACATGATTTTTTTTTTTGTATTTTTTTTTTAGAATTTCTGTGGGACTGGCACTAAGAGAAAGTTTTTATTGTAGAGTTGTCATAATAAAAGAATTTTGAACTTTGTTACAATACTGATATTAAATTCAATACTCTATCTCTTTCAATATCATGGCAAAAACAAAAAAGTCCTAGGCACACAAATAGGATAATTACACAGTATTGGTACACACACTGAGTCACTGAACACTGATTGGTTTAGCTATACTGCAAGCCTAATCTGTGGCAGGACAATAAAGACTGAACTGAACTAAGGTTTTGAATGAGCACTAAGACGTTCTGTTAGCCGTGACCAGGAGCTCTAGGTTGCTCTGTTGGTCAGTCGACAAAAAATCTCAACAATTTGGCTGCCGCAGTTTTCGCCCTAGGAGGCTGAAATTTGGCATTAAGGTCATGTGTGTGTTTGTGTACATGCCAATGGATGAGAGCAAACCATCCAGGTACTTTGCTCCTGCGTCATGGCCCCACTCCTTTTTGGGTGAAAACATCCTCTCTAATTTGATTGACAGTCGGTACAAAAAAATTCAAGAAACAAAGGTCCCTTGAGAGTCCCTCCATCAAAGTGGACGAACCTGACCATAACGTCCAAATCGATTCACAGACTTGCACAAGATTTTGTGGAAAGAATGGACCGCAAAGGACAGCTGAGTAACTGTTCATGCCAACTGACATAAAGAGGGCGTGGCAGCTGGAGTGACCAGTGTTGGAGGCCAGTGACTGTTATGGGAGACATCACTGCTCTCAGAAGAGAGTTACTGTTTCAATCATGCAAGTTAGCCCCTTTTCAGTTTCTGAAATTCACTGAAATCAAAGGACAGGAGTGAGATGTGAAACTGCACCACATCTTGGACTTCAACAGGGACAGATAAAATCATGACTATAATAAACCCTAAGCACCACACTTCTGTAACTAAACATGATGCTGGAGCACAGGGCAGTTTGCTTTAAGAATCTTTTTCCTTGCCTGTATTTGTTTAACTGTAGGTGCAAGACGATAAGAAAGAAATGGCTTTGCACATTTTAGGACTTAAGGTATTGATAATCTGATTTAGCTAGAATTGGTTTTTCTTTTTTTTGTGTGTGTGTGTGTGTGTCTCCACTGGCCTGCTGTTACCACATCTTACCAGGTAATAATAGACTCTGACAATAGGGATTATCCCATCTAACTAATGCAGCGGGAGAGTAATCTTGACACACTCAGACACTCCCCCCATCACTGCAGTGTCGCAGCACACCGCATGGCACTTCTGTCTTCAGAGCACGTTTTGGGCCCGGTCGCAGGCTGCCATCTTTACTTTCATGCTTAATTACCTGCCAGGATATACCGGCGGAGACACGGAATCATACATGTATGATGTCCCTGACATGAATATATGTAGATAGGGTGGCGCACTGCTGTGATTTGGGGATGGAGGCTGTGTAAGCCTCTTTGTGTGTGTTTGCGTGTGTGTTTGGGCATTTTTCTGTTTGTGTATTGTGTTGTGTGCTTACACTCTCACACACACGCCCAGCTCAGCAAACACTCCACAACAATTTGTGGCAATAGCAATGTAACAGCTAGGGCTGAAACTTTGATTACTGGTGAACGGATTTGATTTAGTTGATTTAGGCCTTTGACTTAGTTGTGAAGCTTTGGTGACCCCCGTTTTGGTGCTGAGACCCCCAGGCTGGGAACCAGTGACTGAAGGATTAATTAGTTATTAACACTATCGATTGTTTTATTGTTGATGAATCAATTTACAGTTGCAGCTCTAGTAGTAAGCCAGACCCATCTGCTCAAGCAAAAAATGGAGTTGTCAGTGAATCATTACAGTTTAAATGTTTTAAACAACACATCGGCTGATTAATACAGATTTTCCAACTCATGCTGGAAAAACACCCACCTTTCTCTCTCTTTTTTCTTTTAGACAATATGAGTCTACAAACACAATATGCCTATCTGCAAACAACAGCTGTGTACTTAAAAACCTCCCTGTATCTCTTTAACTCTCTTTCTCCCGTCTGTTTTTTGTCCCTAGTTGATGAAGAGGCCCTGAGGAAGAAGATCACTGATGAGCTGTATAAAAGCTTGGAGCAGGACAGGGCCAAGGCAGAGCAAGAGCTGCAAGCCTGGTGAGACGCACGCGCACACGCACGCACACTCACATGTGCACGCACACACACACACACACACACACACACACACACACACACACACACACACACACACACACACACACACAGAGTTTTGGTGTGGAATGGTTAACCAGCTTTTGTTTATGACCTTCAACAAAATCTTTTGCTGTTGCAAAGGTTTTTATTTATTTCAGAAGTAAATATGTTACTATAATTTGTGTTTGAAGATGAAATCAAGATTATTGGGTTTGTTTGAAGCCAGAATTGCTATACTAGAACCTCTTTATAAAGGATCCAGTTGAAACCCTTTTAGAGACTTCTTCCTAGAAACCAAGATAAAGGGTTGCACAACGACCATCTGACACGTTTCACCCAGAAACCCCTAGAAGAGGTTCTAAAGGAGACCCTTCTGTGGTGCAGTGGCTCCACCAGAACCCTCTCTGGGTATTGTATCCGGAAACCTCTAAGGGTGCATAGAAGAACCCACCCAGAAGGTTCTACTGCAAACCCTTTTATATTCCAAGGATTTTATCTAGAACTCACCCAGGGCTTCTACTGGTTCTACCCTTGTGGAACCTTCATTTCTGAGAGTGTACTGTTCCCTGCAGTGTGCCTTTTACTTTGCCCCTCTTTCTCATTTCCTTCTCTTCCATACATTCCTTCTTTAGATCATGATAGATTGAATCAGGGTTCTGCACCAGTGTCAGTTCCTGTTCCGGGGTTTCATTAGAAAACGAAGACATTTTCAGATGTGACCATTTTCGGCTTTCATTAATAGTCAAAAAGGTCAGCAGCAGTCTTTTCCGATCCCTACTGTGTTTTCAATCTACCTCTCTTCCGAAGCACATGAGCACTTTTTTTCTCTCTCTGTCTCTGCCTCTTCTCTCCTTCTCTGGTTCTCTCCGGATCAATTAATCATGCCTGAGAAAGGAGGGTGCTATCCTGAGGTAATTTCCTGGGTGTTGAGTGGGTGATACATTAGCCCTGCCTGATGAAGAAACACACTCCTCATGTTGGGAGTACATTTCTCCTCTTCTCTTCTTTGTGACCCTAAAGAAGCAGGTGCACGTGCCACAATGTCTGATAATCGCGTTGCTCCCCCTCTTTAATAGGCCTGGATGATCTCCAGCAGACCCTGGCGAATGAACGACTGTGATTAGCCGCTAAACACACTCTTGCACTGTATGGGGGGAAAAAACACAAACTTTCTATATCCAGGAGGAGGTAGTGTTAGCCTAGCGATTAACTTTTCTTTGAGGCTTCAAGAAGAGAGAAATTAACAAGTGGTTTTGAGAAATCATTTGTCTATTGATTTTTTTTCCCTGGCTATTTTTTTATTTTTTTTTTTTTATGTAACTGCTTCCTGCAGCTCGCTTATTGATGTCTGTTCAGAGGAGTAAGTGCTTCAAAATTATGCCCTCCTTCCAAATAATTGAAATCATGGTGGCTTTCAAGCCCCCAATTTTTGTTCATGCTTGGCACAGGCTGTGTTTTCACTTAAGAAGACTTAACTGAACATGAAATGGTAAATAAGCAATCATCAGTTAGCCAGCACTTGTGATAGTGTGCTTGTGTGTGTCTGTGTGTAGCTGCATATTAATATCATTTATGAATGTGGCCTTGTGTGCTGTTTGTTTGTTTTTTTTTTTTCTTGCTCATTTTGTCACATTATTTTTGTTCTATTCTTGTTCAGATGAGTGTGTGTTTGTAATACATGGGATAACTATCATGGTGCATTCTGGGATTTAAAAGGTGCAGCTCAGTGTTGGGATTTGTTTATACTCAAATATTAGAAAAGAAATAAAAAAAATAAAATGAAAAAATAATGTTCAAAAAAAACACTAAAACTACAAACTATCCCTCCTTCATTACATGTCTTTTTCACGTGTCTGATAACCACATTTGAGGAATTGTTGCAATATTGGCCAATATATTGATTTCAGAATTTGTTTTACTTCCTTATGACAGTAAGTCCCATTAAAACGTTTACTAAAATTCACTAGGGCTGCACCTTACAATTATTTTCATTATCAATTAATCTGCTAATCATTTTGTCAATTAATTGATTGGTTTTCGGTCTATAAAGTGTCAGAATGTCAGAAAATTGTTTTCACATTTGACAAGCTGAAAGCAGAGAATTTGAATATTTTTTCTTTAAAAAATTACTCAGAATTATCAATTATCAGAATAGTCTGCAATTAATTTAATAGTTCACAACTAATCAGTTAATCAGCTAATCATTGCAGCTCTTGAATTTACATAAATCTGCATTTAAGTTGTGAGAACTGACATAAACAGCTGGTTCTGATGGTACTTAAACTAGCCAGTACTAGCCTAATTCAAGCCTGTGGCTTAGTTCAACACATTCGGTATCTTTGGTTAGAACTGTCACATGTTAATCACGTGTTGATGTGTTGCTGATGGAAACATTTCTTTTTTGTCATGTTTTCTGGCTTTTTTTTTTTTTTTTTTTTTTTTTTTGGAACAACCACTGCCAGTATTTTCACCACCCGGCTCACACCACCCCACTATGTTTGCCTATTCATATAAATTGGCCCTTCTTGCCATATCACATTTACCACCTTTTGTGACCATAAGCACTGTCATCAGTCTGACAGTACTAGCAATTTGGCCTTTTGGAATGCAAAATACTGTAGTTTGCATGATAATGGCAGCCTATATACTGTATTTGATTTGCCTGTTTTACAGGACACATGTACGAAAGCAATTTTGGGACAAACATTTGAGCCAACATTGTGTTTACTCAACATGCATAGTGAAAGCACCACATTAGCACAGCAGTCGCGACAGCTTGAGTGTTGCATTTATGTCTACGCAGGATGCATTTAGGCAACTGCAAAGTGTGGGTCATCCACGTTTTGGCAGTAGCCAGAGTTCAATAAGGTTGTCAAAAGTATTTATATTTCAATGCTTTTTTGATAGCACAGATACCACAGAGCATTATCAGGGCTACTATGATGATACTCTGAGAGAGAGGTGCTATGATATAGAGCACTATCCCCCAGACAACACAGTATAATACAGCTACAGAAATGTTGTAGACACCTCACTCATCATAAGACCTTGAAACCAGCACAAACATACCAACAAACTGAACAAACACATTACAAACTCTAACAGAAATTAACATTTACATTTTTGAACATAAAATAGCAAATGTAGGTTAACGAACAACTTAGTAAACAACCAAAGCACCAATGCATGATGGGAAATAAGGATGGTTATGAGCAGATTGAACTGAAGTTGAATTAGAACTGAAAAATCATGCATTTCTAGAACACACATATTCTTTACTTGAAGAGAGAAGTATAAAATATAAAATACAGTATAATAATATACATATATTATTAAATATAGAGTCTTGGATTTAACACTGCCAAAACACAAAAAGCACATATGCTCAGCTGTCACAAGTGAGTTGAAAAATTATCTAGAAAATATAAACAAATGTAAATCTTTCTGCTTATGCAACCACTCCGCCATCTTCCTGGATTGAGACTGTCCTCCATTCCTTTTATGCCACAATTGAACTTTTCTTTCAATTTATAGTCGTTGCAGATAAAGGTGACAGATGCTTTCTTTTAATTGAAATAGATGAGAGCAAGTCAGGGCCTTTTTTCTCATCTAGGCTGTCAAACCATAATTAAATTGCAATGGTATTTCACCTTCCCACAGTGCAGACAGTAATTAAGGAGAGTTTTTAGGTTGTTGAAGGCGAACGAGACACGGTGATTGTGGCCTTTGCTTTGTTGGAAGACTCTGCGAGGAGACTGGATAGCTATTGCTGCAAAATTGAAGTAAGAGGTAAAATACTTTTCTTTTGTGTGTGTATGTGTGAGTCTATCAAAGCTCAGCTAACAAGACTCCACAGTGCCTCGCTAGTTACAGAACCCTGCAGTGAAACTGCTGCACAGCTTGAGCGCAGGGAAATGGAAGAAAATGTGAACCTCCAGGTCACTGGGAACACACACACACACACATGTACACACACGAGATACATGAGGCCAAAATCTCAAGGTCATGTCCAGCCCCAACAGTTACTCCTGCAGTTTGTCTGTTTTTAAAATTTCCTAAAGGAGCACGCTGCTCATTTATTGTAACTCATAAATAAATAATTAAATGCAGGATTTAAAACAAAGATCTGTTAAACTGATAGATGAGACGCTCATAAACACAACAGTAGGAAGTCCTTTTGCCAGTCACTCAATTCCCTACAGCTACACTCTAATATATTTCTTTTATGCTTTGATTGTGTACACACTTAATTGCTGCCAAGCACTTAGTACTTGCCCAAAATATTTTGGAGTAAGTATTGTTGGAAAAAAAACATGAATAATTCATGCATGTTATTTCACAATAGGATAAGAGTGTTAAATTGAAAGTGGTAAAAAGGAGATAACTGCCAAAATAAGCCTAAAAATTACGTCTTGTTAAAGGACATTAGACCTCCGTAAGGCACCAGCACATTCAATTTGCATTAGTGTAAAATCTAATTATTTCCACACTTATAATTCCTCCTTTCTTTCCTATGCAATATTGCTGTGTAGGGTACTCAGATCTGGGAATTCTGAGAAACACTGGTGTTTAGATTAGGCAGTATTTCTTGTGTTTGGCTTTGGGGCTATACTTGAACTCCAGAGATCTGGCTTTGCATGTTTTGCTCTGGTAAGGAGTGAAGTAAGGGGCTCTGTGAGGAGTTCATTTGGGTGCAGCCTAAACTCATTTGTAGCAGGGAGCGGCTGCAGGGAGCAGATTTGCCTCTGCCGCTTCTCTGTGAGGCATCAGAGCAGAACGACTCGGAGAAAAGGATGAGAGAGAAGGAGGGATGAGGGGGAGAGAACTCTTACACCACCCGTCTCTCCTCCTTCAGCCTAACTCATCCTGCGTCACCATTTCGATCCACCTCTTCTTCTCTGGATTATTCTTTCCTCCACCTTGCCCTCCCTGTCTTGTCTTTTCATTCCACCACTATCCTTTTCCTTTTCTCTTGTCATTTCTTTTGTCTGTTTCTCAATCTTTCCTCTCTATTTCTCTGTTTTCTTCCCTCTTTTTCATGTCTTCTTCCCACCTCCCTCTCTCTCAGTCTCCCCTCCCGTGCATGAAATGCATACGTTAGAGTGTCCAACACTTAAAGGTTAGTCTTTGTTATGAAACTTCTGCCCATTATTTCAGCTTGTAGTCAAGCAGCTTGTGTTGGCTGGTGCGATATAATTGCATGTCAAACTTTTGAGTGAGAATTCTGACCTTCTCTCAGAGCTTCTGTCTTCCTTTCCTGTTAACCAGCCTGTCTGATAGATTCTTTTGTGCTCCTAGGTCAGATGCAGTCCGATAGTCTAGCCTACAGATTTTTACATTTTGTTTATTTTTATCTTCCATCTTTGTTCACACAGAAATACACACACTGATGCACACACAGAACCTCCAACTCATTTTAACAGACTTAGAAAGTTGGGAGGTTATTAAAAAACAAAAAGTTGCCGATTCCAACCTGATTTAGCCAGGACTGTGTCTGGGGAGTTGTGATTCTTCCTTAAAAATGTGTCTGAATCAGCAACATTGCTGGTCTTTGATCAGATTCTCTGACTGCACTTGCATTTACCAGTTCTTCGTGATATTCTAGCTGCAACGACTGCAAAAACACAGTACATCTTAGCAACTTTACAGCACACTCTCACCACAATGATAGTATAATTATGACACAGATAGCAATGATGATAACTACAACACAAGTGATACTTTTTTTTTTTTTTTTAAGGTTATTTTTTTTGGCATTTTTGCCTTTATTGACAGTGACAGCTGAAGGTATGACAGGAAAGGGGGGTGAAGAGACAGGGGATGACATGCAGCAAATGAGCCGCAGGCGGGATTCGAACCAGCGGCTGCTGCAGAGGACTAACAGCCTCAATACATGGTGCACACGCCCTACCGACTGAGCTATAGGGGCGCCCCACAAGTGATACTTTTAATTAATAATAATAATCATGATAACATCCTTTATACTGCAGCCTTAAATGCCCTAATGCACCCAAACAATCAACCAGCTGCCTAGCTAGAAACCACCTAGTGTCAGCCTAGTTTTGATGTTAGTGTAGGTAGTGACCATCCTACCCTGACACCAAGAAACTTTACAGCAGCCCCTAAAGACTCATGTAGCAACTAACTAGTAACACTCCAAGCCATTAAGCAACATCTCAGCATGGCAGTTTTATTCAGGCAGTAAGTACATTTTATAAGGTGCTTTTCTTTCTGGGGATATCTATACACGATATACTGTATGTGTTATGTGATCATGCCAGTGTTTCACTACCTGCATGAATAGATGCAGCCTAATTCTCAACAGAGCTATTGAGAGTCCAATTGATGGTTCTTGCCTTTCGTAAACCTGGTCATATTGCATAAGTGCTCCCATTCCCGGTGTGTAAAGCCATTTTAAGTGTAAGAATCAGTTATTGAACTGTAAATACACTATTTTGGAAAAAAAAATGTCAGTATTTTTCAGCCCAGTTGCTGCTGACCTTTTCAGTAAAACAGTAATGGTTATTGACTTCATCCAATCTCCATAGCAAATCTACTGTCTGTGGTTTGTCTATTACTTGAGCTGGTCTTACATAGAACAGATAGAATCAGTTGGCAGGAGTTCTATGCAAACAGCACCATGTCAGTGTTTAAGCATCACAAGACACCCTGGTAGTTTTACATAATGGTAACCAGTAGGCCTCTGAACCTATTCCACACCACTGTGTAGAGGGACTATATGCTCTTCTTCTTTCAGTGTAATAAATGGCTGTATGTTGGGAATTTGAGCTTTATGTGCTTTGTATGATATTTGAAGAGACAACAACAGAGGTGAGAGTGACAATGATATCCACTTTGAAAATATGCTTGGCTGTAGCAATAAGAACATTATAGTTGTGGGCAAAGTAGAGGGGGGAGTACAAAATGGCTTTTATGTTCCTTCTGCAGAGTGGGGCCTCTTATAAATTAATTTTCTCACTGCACTGTCCTCTGTTTCCCATATACTTAATTTTAACCGTCCCAGCATTCCAGAGCACATACAGTCAGGTATGGTGTATGTTTGTGTGCTTATGTGTGAGTGCATGTGTGTCACAGAGAGTGCATAGCCCTATAAAATATTCATCGGCAGCATTCAGCGACATTATTCCTAACATCAATATTGCATTGGGCCTTTAAATGCCTTTGTTTCAAGGCACTCGGGTTGAGTCTGCACTGTTGTGCAGGTCTGTCAGAATCCATCCTGCCAGGCAGACTGTATTGAGACACATCGTGTGTGGATGACAGGTAAACAACAGGAAGCATTAATGGGTGAAGAGCTCAGGAGAGAGAGAGGATGGAAAGAGACAAAGAGGGGAAAGGGTAGAAGACATTTCTTTCTTTTGTTTTAATATTTAGGGTAATGATATTTGAAGCCGTTCTCTGTGGATCATCAGGTGATTGTGGCTTAATGGATTTGAATTAGCTGTTGCTGTATTGACTGCACATCATTTTTTAAACATGTCTGCACGGACCTTTGTTGTTGGAAAGTGTGTGTATATGCACATGCACATACACACATGTAAAGCTTGCCCCGACTATAGTCACTTAACCCTAACTTGCAGCATCTCAGCTACTTACCCCATGAATTTTTCATATAAACTGCCACAGATCTAATCTCTTGTCAGTTTTAAAAATAGTGCTCTAAAAGAACAGAAGTACTCCTGAAGCACTTCTGTTCAAGGTCATCTCCTGAAAACAGTAAGTTTCTTTTCTGGAGAGACCGACTCTTTTGGATCCACTTGCACTCCACTCCTTTTCAAATTAATAATACCTCGCTGGTTCTGTCTTTCCATCTTTCTGTTTTTGAGCCTCGATCCACTGAGCCATCAAAACACAGGTTACCGGGCCAAGATTATCCTCTCTTTCTATCCAGTGCCGGGGCCAAACATCATCCACTTATCCTCCGAAGACATGAGATTTTTCTTTCTCTCCCCTACATACGTGCTGTCTTTTTTCCCTCTCTCTGTCTGACTCAACCATTCTCTACCTCAAAGCTCCCCTTTCCTAGCCAGTGCCAATCTTCTACAGTCGAATGAAAAATGTGTCCAATATCCCAGGGACAGGGCAATAATGACTGGAAAGCAATAGAGGTGAAGCAGACAGATAGCATCCAGCGAGTGATAGCAGTCTTTGCTTCGGTTAGCACTTGCGAGGAAGTTGGTAGAGGGACTTTTTTTGCAAGGCTGTCTATTTCTTGGCTTCCTCTCTTTTACTAGTCCAGGTTGTAACCTTTGGTCATCATTACACTTGACATACTTCGGTTTACTTGTAGACAATAAGTCAAGCTAATCTTTTTTTTTTCATGACAAGATATCGAGATGTATTTAATCATTTATTTGAATCATTGTCAAAAACAAAAACATGGTCTTTTATTTTGACATTCTTCTCTTTATTAATTTGGTGAAATGCCCAAAGAAGACCTCGCTCAGTGGGTGCACTGTTTCATTAGTGTGGTTCCACTGCCTGGTTCAGTTAAGCTTCACTGTCTGTCATGTTTGGGGTTTTTTTTGCTACAAAACAAACAAAAGGAGCTTTTGCACTCCTGAGTGTCAGTGCTGCTGACACTGTGTAGGTGTAGAGGAGAATATCTGGTTGTCTTTCAAACATCTGCACAATCTCAACACTTGCACATTAAATAATTTATTGAGTCCAGGCAAAGTTTTTTTAAAAAGGCTTCATCAGGTATGGCATATTTAAATTTGCTTCAGTAAAATTTTTTTATATATATATATATATTTATTTCTTGTAGGATTCTTAACTACTGTATTGTCTTACAGTTTAAAGTTTAAATATGTACTAAACAAGGATCCAATTTTACAAAAGATCCCCTGATTGCTAATGCTGGCTCACAAATCCAAATAAGATAACCACTATAACTCACCAACATCTTTATTAGGAACTTTAATTTAATTACAATTTTATTTCATTAATTTATTTTTATTACATATTTTTTTTCTGAGTAAGTGTAATGGATTACATTTTGTAATTACAAGCAAGTAGTTACTCTCCAGCACTGCTAGTGTCCAATTTGACATTTGTGTGAAATTTTGACATATTTACCGTGTGAATTCTTGAGTTATGGTCAAAAACATGTTTTGGCTGGACTTTTGCCAACCATAATTTTAAGAAATTCACCCTCGAGTCAAAGTTGACAGTTTGAAGGAATTTCATTCAAGGCGTTTTGAGATATTGCATTAACAAGAATAGGACGGATATGAGGTCACGATGACCTTTGACTTTTGATCACCAAAATTTAATCAGGTTATCCTTGAGACCAAGTGGTCATTTGAACCAAGTTTGAAGAAATTAACTCAAGATGTTCTTGAGATATCGCGTTCAGAGGAATGGGATGCATCTGGCCACAGCTGTCGCAGACATGGAGCCATATTAAAGGCTTTAAAAAAAAAAAAAAAAAAATCATGAAGCAGAGAGGTCCTTCAGCATTCAGTCATGAATATGTACAAAAAACAGGCTGATGGGTTCCAGTAGAGAGATGTAGCTGTGGACATGTTCCAGGTCTGTTGGCCATGCACACATGCACACATGATCCCCTCCAGGCTTATGTCTGATGGAGATAATAGTAAAATAAAATTATTAACCATTTAATATCACTGTATCATCACAACCCGGTACAATATTGAGACATTTTTTTTATTGTGATGTCCTGATTTCTGATGTATTATTACATGCCTACTGTATACTGTCCCCTCTCAGTCGTAGTAGCAATAGCAACAGCTAAAGCTTCTTGAGTAAAGGTAGCTTAGGTGCATTAGCAGTGCAGGCAGGCATGGATTGTAGGGAAATGGTGAATGTAAAAGGCCATTAGGAGGCACCCTGTGTGCATGTGTGTGTCTGTGTGTGTGAGTTGGAGCCAGATGATGGATGGAGTGTGCTGACGTGTGCAGCCCAGTGGACTGTGAGACTGGACATGGCTGGTCTCTCTTCGTCTCCCTCCATCTCTCTCTCTCCCACTCTCTGCCTCACTCCCTCTTTGCTTCACTTCCTCAGGGCCAAACATGTCATGCCGCCACCGCTCACTCTCGCTCCTTCCTCTTTCTTTCTTTTTCTCTGTCTCCCCCGTCTCGTCCCCTGCTCTCTGACATTTAGTGGTGTTGCAGGGCAAATGGCAGCTTTAAGACATCAGACATATTTTTATTAGACCTACCCGTCATCTGGTGGAAGCCAAAGGCACAGGATGGTGATCAGTTAGACTAGCCTGTCCATCACGGTTCATCACTGTCTAAATCCTGAATATATTCACAGGTGAGTGAGGAGATGAATGAGATTTTTTTGAAATAGAATAAAAGATGAGAACCCTTCACACTGACAGATCAGTGGGCGCTTGTAATATCAAGAAAAACAGAGCCAAGAGGAGAACACGCCAAATACTGTATCTATGCCTGTTACCACACACTTGACAACCAGGATGATGCACTTAAATTACCATAATGAGCGATGCACAAACCTAATGAGGCTGTAAATGAGTCATGCATTTAACTTTAGTGATCATGAATAAAACAAAAAAAATCCCACCTTTAAAGCACAACTAAATAAAGGTTCAGGAAAATTTGTTATTCTAATAATTCACCATTTAAAAACAGCTTAACAACTGATGAATCATAGGCTGTTCACTTGAATATGAAGGAATTTCACATTGAACCATTTTCCTTTCTGTGCAATAAAGTCATCACTCATCATCCAGTCTACTTCTCATAAAGGCTGTCTGTCAGGGCTGTCTCAGGATTTTTCTTAGGCAGGAGAAGTTTATTAAGATCTTTGCCACCTTCATTCAGTCTGTCATAATTCACTCAGGCACTCGCTCTGTCTGTTCAGTGTTTATTTTACCTTGCCACCACCGTTTGATTCCTCACAGAGGAAGACTTTGAGGTTTTCAGGGACGTTCCTCCTCTTCTCCAATCAAGCACACTGTCGCCGAGGAGGGAGTGTGTTGCTAGGCAACTATGAGAACCCAGTGACAGGGTTCAAATGGTGGTCTTGTGTCTGCAAGAGAGCGTACTGCCTCTGTCTGTATCACTGCTTCATTGGAGTGATGATTCTTGTTTTGGGGGAACGGTAATGTCTATTACATTCTATTACGAATTGATTGGCAAATCACTCTTAAACGTAAATGATTTGGAAATAATGTGATAATTTGACTGTAGAACATCAGACTTCTTGAGTTAAACTTAAAACTTTCTCTTTTTAATGTTGCTTGTGTAACAGTTCTCAATGTTGCCCCCTCTTTGCAAGCTGTGGGATAGCAAGGACATGTATGGATGACTCTGACATTAGGCTTGAAAATCGATTTCCAAGTGTATTGGCCTCTATCTATGCTTCATTAGCACTGTAACCTTTTAATTCTATTGGGAGACACTGCAACATTGCAGCATGCAGTCCAACAGACGTTTGAACGTGGGCGTTGCTAAACAGCAGAGATACTCGAAAATTGCCAAAAAGTGTTTGCAGCTCTGCAAAATAACATTTCAGTCACACATCCAGTCGGCTTTTTGCTCTGTGCATAACAAAATGATCATTTTATGTATCGTCAGTTTTTGAGCAATACATACTTTTCAGAAGTTTTTAGCTTTAGAGTAGCTTGACATTGTGTATGAAGGGACTTATTTTTGACTTGTGACCTGTCAGAGGTTGAAAAAAACTTCTAAGCAACTAATAAAAAATTATCCAAGATGAATTTTAGTGAAATAAAGGTCAGCATGATAGTCACCTATTTTTTTTAGTTGCATTTAAAAAAACAGCACGCATGCATCTGTATTAGATTTACTGTATATTTTTCATCTGCTCATCCATACTCCCCCTACAAAGGCTCTGAGCCCCACCCCACAGTTTGAGAACCACTGTACTACAACAACACAACGGGATATTGGTGTGCTGTGCAGTAGACAGCTCAACGTGCAATGGACAGCATAACTTCATACATTGAAATTTTGAGTAGCCAGTCATGCATTATAGAGATAGCTGCAGGGGAGAGAATAGTGAGTCATATATACTGTAGTCGTGTACTATGAGGTGCATTGTTATAATACCTCGTGCACGCAGTCTGAAGTCACACTAGGTTTGCAGTTTTTTTTTAACATTATAAACATATAACTATTTGAAATGTGTTGAAAAACTGTGTTAATCGTGTAAAATGTTGATGCTTCACAGGCTGGAGGCAGAGAAGACCCGGGTTGCAGCCAAGGCTCAGGCTGAGGCCCAGTCCCAGGTCCAGGATGAAGTGTCCAGAATCCTGTCTGTGGAGCGGGCCGTGGCCCAGGACAGCCTCCAGCAGGCCGTGATAAGAGAGAGGATCACCACTGAGGATGAGAGGCTCCGCGCTCAACTCCTCGTAAGTCTGTCTTCAAATGTCGGTGACATGTGGCAGCCAGTGTGAACTTAAACATTTTATTTTATCTTTTCAGTTTAACATTCAGTCGGGTAAACCTGCACCACAGATTCAAATAGGTATTTAACATTTTAACCGTATGACCTTATGAGCACAGACTCACTGATGAGAGCAATTTTTACATGAAGACAGGCCCAATTTTATGTTCCAACACACAGACATGAACCTATTTGCTGTAATCGGCAGGTCATGCCTGGTGCAGTGACAAATGTCAGGACTGTGAGTGCAGCAGCATCACTGTGAGCAGTAATTCATAGAACCGCCTTGACTCTGTTGACACACATACAGAAAATTGTGCAGTTGTCCCCCCGAGTTATTTTCAAGACATTACAGCTTTATCTACACTCTCAGAAATAAGGGTGCTAACTAGAACATTCAGCTTGTCCTCATAGGAGACCCCTTTTTCTTTCCCGGTAAAGCCTTTTATAAAAGTTCCACCTGGACATCTTCCTAGAACTCAATACAAAGGGTTATAGCTAGAACCATCCACAAAAGGTTCCATCCAAAAACCCTTATGAGAGGTACCATAACCTGTTTATGGTGTAATGGTTTCACCCAGAACCCCATATGGGAGAACCCTTTTATATTATCTAGAACCCACTCAGGGGTTTCTACTGATAAGCCACCCAAGGTTTCTACCAAGAACCTTTTTTATTTTAAGTGTCTTATGTAGAACCCACCCTGGGGGTTCTACAGAGAACAAGGGTACAAAGAGCTCTTGATATACACTTTACAAAAAAGTTCTTCAAGGGTTACAACGATCCTTAAGGAACTCTTACTTTCAAAAAGGGTTCTTAGTTGAAGCTTCAGTCTCACAAACAACCCTTGACAAACCTTTTCTTCAACAGAGCGTTCTTCAGAAGCAAGTGGTTCTTGATAGGACTTCACCTTTTCAGGAAGAACCTTTTTAGAACCCTTGTTTCTAAGAGTGCATATTGCACAGACTCTGAGCACATTTTAAGTTTCTTTTAGAAAACTAACAGTAAGTAAACACCTCTTTGCTGTATTCACATCTTGTGGTTCGATATTTTTCGCCCTCTTCCATATCTCTGCCTGTTCATCCTGCTGTACTATAAAAGCTACCTTCATTTTAGGCAGCCTGTGTCTTTATTTCTCCTAAATTGCCCTTGTAAACATTGTCAGATGAGTGTTCCTTACCACACACACATGCAAGGGCAGCGTATTGTTTTCAAAAAGAAAACACATTTTCCCTGGAGTGTGGCTGCTGTTTACAAACCTATGCTATTGATTATATAGCTCATTTCACACGCTCATCGCCGTAATAGAAAAATGAATCATTTTGTTGAGAGAGGAGGAGAAGGAGAGGAGCGTTGACGTGATTCCACGCCGCAGGACAAGTGTACGAGGGATCCCTCATTTGGAACGGCGATCCAATCGAAAGGAAAAAAAAAAAGCAGCGAGGGAGGGAGAGAGATGGCGATGGAGGGGAGACACATGATGGTATATGTTTTTCCCTTCAGGATCTGTGAAGAAAGGCGTTTCAGTTGTAGGTTTTATGTAATTTAATTTCTGTTGTTTTTCATCAGGAGGGAGACAGGACAAACGAGGGGAGGAGCTGGGAGGAAGGGCAATAGTGTAACACCTGCTTTGTGTCCGTAATATATGAGCAGGATCACGGGTGGTAGTTCTTGCTGTGCCGTCACAGACAAGAGTTCTTGTGCACGCCATTGGCTGCCTGCTCATGAAGTACTAACTCCTTATTGTTTGAGTATTAAATACAGTAGTTCCATAAGACACTCTATAGGCAAAATCAGTCATTTTACCTTGCACAACACAGGAGTTGCTGGTCTACCACTGCCTCAATCTCTTAGTTTGGTTGTGTTATTGTGTGACTTTGGTGTTTTTAAAGGGTTAGTTACCATTCACCAAAGTCACACAATAACACAACCAAACTAACTGACTGACGCAGCTTTGGACCAGTAACTCCCAAACTCGGTGAGCTAAATTGCTGATTTCACCTATGTATTTTGGTTGGTTTGGAGAGAGCGATGTTTGGCATATACTGTAACCGTGGCTTCCCATCAGAAAAGGCTGTTTGATGGCAAAGTGAAGTGGTGAAAATATTCTGAATATAACATACTCAACCTTTTTTATGTGGCTAACATAGCTTTTGCTGCCAACCCTGTCCATCGCCGAGGTAATACACTGACTATTGATAAGTACCTCACACAATCCCATATTAAATAATCCTAACTAAACCTTTAAAAGATCTTTTCCATCTATACACTATGAAGCATTTGCTTGTGGCCCCAAGGCTAACTTATGACCATGAGCAGCTTTTGAAACTACAGCAGCAGTGCAGCAACTACGTATTCAATATAAGCATACACAAGCATACACACATAGTATTCAGTCTTTGTTTCATTCTTTGAAACTTTTCCATTTTCCCCCCAGTTTGTCTCTACTTCCTTGAACCACAGATATTTCAGAAACAGAATCATTGTCAGGGGGTTTTTCTGTTTAAAAATGCGCGTGCGTGTGTGTGCGTGCGCCTGTGTGATAATGTCCTCACTTTGAGCATTCTTTTGGAGTGCTGAAGTTTTAATAGAATCCGACGGGTTATCAGTGGAGGCACAGCGCCGTTCGCACCACTCATGTAATTGTCAAGTCAGACAGTTTCCACACAGCCACTGTTCTTTTCAACTGAAAATGGACTTTTCCGTTTTTTAAAAGGCAGCCTCTCGCCCGAGACGTCTCCTAGCCATTGTCGTTTCACTCTGTGTTTGTCAGACTCTGCGATTGTCCGCTACCCACAGTGAACTCATCTTTGATGAAACATAAAACATGTTTTTAGGGTATTCTGTGTGTGTGTGTGTGTCTCTATCTCCTGCTTGTCTGTCTTTCTGCACCTGTTTATCTTTGTCTGAGACTTCATCTGTTTTTACTAAAAAAGAGAAAGAGCAAAAGGACCTGCTGTCAAGATATTTCTACTCGTTTTCCTTTGAGGTGCTTTTTAAGGTCCAGTAAGAGGAATTTACAGGGATTTTTGGCACAGTATATCAGAAATGGAATATATTATTCATGTTTTCATTAGTGTATAGTCACCTGAAAATAAGAATCAGTGTGTTTTTGTTACTTCAGAATGAGTCATTTATGTCCGGAGGACGCAGTTCCTCTTCAGTGGAGGCCACCATGTTGACCCGACATGTTTCCACAGTAGCTCAGAACCGACAAACCAAACACTAGGTCTTGATCTGACCTTTTGTGTTTTTGTGAGTTCTGCAGCCGCTGTAAGTTCTCCTGGAAGGGGATGGTGAGGCGAGTTGGTCCCCACTAAATTCTACACACTGGTCCTTTAACTACCCCTCTCCTTGAGTACAAGTGCTCCTCTGCATTGGCTACCCAACAAATTAAATTTACATTGTTGTAAAGCACATAAGCATCAGTAATTGGGAGGTGAAATTGGTTGTGATTGCTGGGCAAAGTCAATAAGTTGATTGAGAAAGAGCTGCAGAGAGAGGCTGTGGTTTGCTGTACTAAGCACATAATCTGGTGGCTGATAGAGCTTTCAGAGGTGATTTGTTCACTCCTTTTTCCCCCAGTAAACCTGTTAACACCTCACATATTATCTTGTACGCTGCACAGTTATGTCCATGAGCGATTAATCAAGATGTAAGATTAAGCCCCCTGCTTTTTTTTTTTTTTTTCAAATTCAGACTGTTTCTTCATTCTTGCTTTCATGAAATATTTAGTTTATTGGCTGAATCTGACTACACAGAAAACATGTTCGAATTATACTATAATGGTGCACCCTTATTATGATGATATTAATAATATTAATAAATATAATAATTTTGAGAAATTGTTTGGGAAACCCCCTGGCATGTCTGGCATTTCAGATCTTCTATTTTACTCAAGTTATCTCAATAATCAAAAAATAAACTTTGTCTTAAAAACAATCTATTGTTGACTTCTCAGTCAGTCAATCTTCTCAGTGAGTGATGCACATTATTCTGCTGTTTTCCAAGAAAATGACTTGATTTTTTTTTGTGAAAAATTGCTGAAACAAGTGAGGGTGTTTTGAACACTGCTGGATTTATCTCAGCCCACTGGCACTTTTAGTGTCAAGAGAAATGATATTGTTTTTTTTCAGTATTGTGGAAAGTGACAAAGGAGAGCATCAACTACATGAGTAAACATTACATGTGTCATCCATCAATCTACTTGTCAAATGTGGAGGACTTTTTTTTTCCAGTGGTTTTATATAGATAGAGGAAAGAAATGGGAATGAGTGGGGTAAAAGAGACAGGGATGCCACGCAATAAATGTCCCCGAGTGGACTTGAACTAGAGACTTTGCAGGACTTTGCTGCGATTTTGAAAAAGGGAAAGTTGAAGTTCTTCTAGTCTACAAAAGTACAAAGACACACATATATAAAAGAAGTTGAAATATTTATTCAGAATCTAGATGTTGTCATTGCATCTGTGATTTTATTGCAATTCACGTTGTTGTAATTGAATGTGAACCGACCTGAACCCCACACTCATGTTCATAGTCACTGAAAAGAAACATTTGTCTATGGCAGCTGTAGTTCTTGTGTTCTTTGTCCGGCGTGGTATTGATTTGCCCCTCTCATTAAGACACAGGTCACGGTGAGCAGCAGGACCCCCATACATTCCCTCCTCTACTTCACACACAATGAGAGCGTTGCTGTGAGCAGTTATGCCTCCCCACGCTCGCCTGTAATGACCATAACCTCCGCAACCATAGCTGCACCAATTACAGTGACACCCATTCTGGAGAATTGCCCCGAGACAAGGGGTTACACAAGGATTGGGTATCGTTTAGATTTTATTGATTTAGATTCTGCCTATTGTATCCTGGGTTCTCATT
This sequence comes from Lutjanus erythropterus, assembly GCF_056507025.1. Taxonomy (NCBI): domain Eukaryota; kingdom Metazoa; phylum Chordata; class Actinopteri; order Lutjaniformes; family Lutjanidae; genus Lutjanus; species Lutjanus erythropterus. The sequence continues at coordinate 18,213,427 of NC_139338.1, read as the reverse complement.
CTAGCCATATGAAGTGCTGAAAAAAAATAAATTATGTGGGGGGCCAAAGTGAAACCACCTTTAATTTCAGCATATTATGGAAGCTGTTAACTGTAATTTGTCATGAGTGACATGCATTTTGTGATTATTTCTGGTAAATATCGCTAAAATAAGAGGATGTCATGCACTACTGTTCTAGATTTGTTGTTTATTTGTTTCAGAGTTGAGAGACCCCTGAACTCCTGGAGCTGTATTACAGAACCTTATTATTGACCTAAACATTGACTCGGGAACTGTTCATCTGTAATGGCTTTTTTTTTTTTTTCTAAATCAGGTCCTAACTAATTACCATGCTTACTTGGGCTGCAACTAACGATTATTTTCAAGCTGACGACCTCAAATGTCTTACTTTTTGTCCACAACCCAAAGATATTCAGTTAACTATCAAGAGATGAGCAAAGAAACCAAATATTTTTGGTTGCTTTACTTGCTTACCTCTAAATTAAGATTGCTGAATCTATTTTTCATATCTATTTCTGTAGCAGTAACAGTTTGGGGCATCTTAACTTGTCCTTTAATGCTTCATTATGTTTTTTATTATATAGTTTTGTCAAGTGTAGCCGGGTGTTTGAGATGGTTCCCACTACCCTGGTGGGAGTGCTTGTCCTTCAGCCTTTTCCACCCTCAGTCACTCCCCTCCCTGTCAGGCTGACTGGCAGTAGCCAGCCACCAAGTCTACCAGTAATTGAAACTTCACAGCAGTGTAGGCCGGGGTGTGTGTTGTCATTGTCATTGTTGTTGGGTTCCTGGGGTTCTGTTGTCTGAGGGGAACATGTTCAGTGTCAACGCTCACACATGTTCTGCCACTCAGGGGGAACCACAGCAGTAAAGTAAAGGAGGAACACCGGTGTACACGAGGGGTGTCTGGGTAGTTAGAAGCACAGCAGTGGATTTGAGTTTTCAGCGTAGTGTCGTGTTGTGTGGTGTTTTCACCTCTTTTGTGCGCTTTGAACATCTTTTGGGAGGACAGAAAACAAGCAGACACAATTACTGTTTGAATGATTGACATTTAAATGAGCCTTTGATGATCCATAGTTTTTAGAAGTTGTATTTGAATTTCACTCCTCGTGCTGATTATGCCTGTTTGTACAGAGCTGGAGGGAAAAAAAAAAGCTTCATATCCGAGATCACAGAGCCTACAAATAACAAAGGGTCAGTCTGGTCAAATTCACACTGAAAAGAAAATAGTTGCAACACTTATCGCTGTGTTGTTTTGTCTTCAACATGCTTGGCAACCTAATGAAGACAGACCGTGTCTTCTCATCATGTGGTCATTCTGAATAATTTCTAGATGAGTGTGAGTAGACAGCCTGGCGTGGAAAGACTCTGATTTGTGGCTTTATGTGGTCAAGATGGGCTCATCAAGGAGTTACTTACAGACTCATTACACACAAATAAACCCTTGATTAGATAACAGGTCAATTAGTGCTTAATTTCCCAGCAACATCAATTAGGAATATGTGATTCTTTGTAGTGGATGGCGTCTGAAGACAAAGCGGAAAAGACCAGTGAATGAACAAGCTCAATGTAAATACAATCTAGTCTTTATGTACTGACAAATAATGAGTTCTGACAGATATACTAGCACATAGCATGAACGGGTCATATAGTTCTCTTATTCACAGTCTACATCCATCTGTCAGTCCACACATCTGTGTTTTAATGAAATCATAGACTTCCACCGTCCCCTCTTTTGATTTTCAACGACTTTGCTCCCCGCGGAGCCAAAGTAGCCCAGTGGCCAATCAATCACTGGCCGCAGCTTTTCACCCAGACACAGGCTCTAACCCCGAGGCAGACTTTTCAATCAAACCCAGAGTCATCAATCTTTCTGTGCTCCAAACAGTGGCCTGGGTGGGGTCTACCTGGCGGCAATGGTTTTGTCTACTGTGGGCAACTGGTCTAAACCACTCTGATCTTACATTTACTCTTTTCTTTTTTTTATATGTGACCTTAAGCTACTGTAACACTGATTGAAAGAAAAGAGGCAACAGTATAAAGTATATGATTATACAACAGAAGATATGTAGAAATTTGTGTCAGTTTCTGGATAATAACATCAATAAATAAAACAAACTAAAATATTTAATTGTCTTCCATGCTGATATTCTGTTAATGGTAGACAAACTATCAAATAGGACATGCTGAGAAAAAAAAAAAAGGTCATCATAAAAAATAACTAAAAATATAAGATGGGAGGGACACAGCAGTAGACACTGATTTTCTGTCAGGAAATGTATTGGCCATAATTCATAAATCACACACACAGTAGTTAAAGCAACTAAATGAAATGGTGACACCACACATGGCCTTTTATGACGCCTACAGTATATAAGTGGGATTTGTGGGGGATTTTTCTTTAAGGTTTGCAATAGGCCTGGGCAATAAAACAGTTGTGCCATGCAGCTACAGTAGACGCTTCTTCAATAGCAATAAGAAAATTGTTCAATAAAATGTTCATTAGTTTCACTGAAATGCATTAAATTCAAACCACTATGAAAGCACATAAGGAATTTGTCCTGGCTCATAAACAGCCTATCATATGTCCAGCACGAAGTGAGAAAATGAGTGCAGACAGTGAGGAAATTGTTAATAAAAAAGGTCAGGTCAGCTCGCCACTATAGCAATCTTTTTTTTTCATAGTCTATTAAGTCTATTACCTGTGTGCCCTGATAAATAAAGTGGTTAAATTTAAAGTAAAATCGTTAAATTCAACCTGTTTTTCTCCTGATCTTTATTAAAAATGGGTAATTAATGTTAGCAATAATTATCAATATCAACTGAAATGAAACATTATATTGTGAGAAATTTTCACTTATATTGCACAGCCCTAGTTTGCTAGTTTATTTCAGTTTAGCAGGAGCTTGTCTGAGTACAAACAGAGGAAGCCCTGTTTCAGCCAACTTGAATGGTTTTCTGTTCTGCAGACAAGAGTCTGTGATCTGTGTTTTTGCATGGTTTAACCAGTATGTGTGAAAGATTTAAATTATGTTGTTTGGTCTCCCATACATTCAGCCATGTTTTGCTGTGTTTCAGACGACTCACAATAAAAAAAAATCCCATCTCAGACTTGGAAAAAGTACCATGTAATGCCACTCAAAATTTCTGCTTGTGAACTCCGAACTGTTTGACTGGAATCCGGCATAAAACATCACCTCATTAATTAGAGTAACGTCACTCTAGATTTTGTAAGGTGGAAAAGCGTAGCTGCGTTGGCCTCTGTGGGTTGAAAGCATCTTAAATCTCTGACCACATCCAGCATCATAACTTAAAGTGCACTGATCATATAAATCACAGGTGGACTAGCATGATTCAGTATGACGTGATTGGGGGAACAAAAGCAATTTTTCTAGTCGATGTATTTGTTATTTTCTTACCTTTGTTCTAAGCCGTGGGCACTGTCACCTCTCCTTACAGGAGTTAGTTCAATGTGACAGTGAAAGAAATGTTTGCCGATATGGAGATGAGGCCCAATTAAACAGAATCCGACATGTTCTTCTGTTCTGTTCAATCCAGGGCTTTGTTCCACCTATCAGCCTTGTAGTTGTTTATCATGGTTTTGTGGCTTCCTCTGTTTCCATCTTTATCTCCCTCTCATGCGCATGCACGCACACACACGCAAACACACGCACACACACCAGTAGCTAATGTGATTTTCCATGATTTTTCCACCACCTCTGCTTTCACAGCAAGGGATAACACAGCGTACCAAGAATGTTTGTTTGCTCCCTGCACACACACTCCGACACACACACCATGTCCATCCTGTCAGAGCTCCTGGAGAAAATCAGTACCTACTCTTTCCTTAAACTGTGTTCCATTTGATGCTTGGCTGGCTTGAAAATGACTTTGGGTAAAGCTTAACATTTTTAATGCAACAAGCTCCCCCTACCCTCCGCACCCCCTCTGCTCACGCCGGTGCTCCTCTCCCTTCCACCCCTCTGAAAAACTGCAGTCTCCAGCAAATGTCCTGCTTTTTTCGGGAAAACCTTGTGTACTTCAGTTGCACGCTGTTGCATTTTAGATACAGCCGACTGGACCCGGCTGATAATAGGGCGACAATTTAATTTCCCAGGTATTAAAGGAGACTTGCTGGGTTTTGAATTGGTGCCCGTTGGTGGTATTTAAAAAAAAAAAATAGGGAAAAAAAGCATTTCTTTTTCTCTCAACTTATTATTCTTTCTATCCACATCACAGAGTATAAGGAAGATTGGGGGGAGAAAAGGTCCTCATGTCTTTTACTTTTGAATGAGATAAAGAGAGGTAGTGGTACACTGTGATTTACATATATTTTTGGATTTGCTCAGCTCGCCAAGGACAAATTGCATCCTATCTTTGACTCCAGTTCTCTGAGCTGTTGTAAGAGTAACCCCTGCCAGGCTTGATGTAACTGGATTTTAGGGAACTGTCAGTCTGCTAGATTAGTATGCTCTGCAGATGTATTATGGAGGGGGTTAGTGTGATGGAGCATAGATCACAGGGTGGGTTTAGACCTAAAACTGAAGGTACTTTTAAGCAAATTGGACCACCGTGCCACCAGTAGCAGAACGAGACTGTTGCTCCAGTTTGTGGAGAACAAAATTTAAGACCTGACTCTGCTTGGATTGCCTCCACATTTTCCTTCAGGATTCACATGGCAGTATCAAAAGTCATCACAGTTTTCCTACAAAGCCTTGAAAATTTGGAAAATGATTGTATTTAAATGTAAATAAACAGCTGGTAAAATAAACAGAGTGAGAATATACATTGACTGTTGTGGGTAGAAGGGACTTTGCTGTTGCATTTATAATAACAGTTTGATGTGAAGATAAAGGCTTTTTGGTTTAGGTACATTGAAAATGCTTAAATTTTACTCTTAACCCTATTGTAAACTGGAATTAGGTATGAAATAAGGATCTTGACAATGTTAGATTGGTCATGCAACCCTGTTTGTAATCCCATCAGAGCAATATGACTTTTAAGTTTTGGGATAAATTCATATATTTACTGGTGTTAAACAGCCTCCATCAGTTTCATTACCATTTACAACACTTGAGAAAAGTTATTTCTCATCTATTTACTTATTTAGCTGTTGAAAAATGCAATAAAATTAAAAGTAAATTAAACTGAACCTTATGTGTTATTCCTTAACCACAAATTTAAATTAAGAATGGAATCCAAGGGAATATATAATTCTATATATTTTTTTTTGTATTCTTGTAAGTTTTTCTGTGCATTTTTCTCATGAGAGATATATCTGCTATTAATTTATGTATGTTTTTTTTGCAAGTATCCCATGGCACTAAACAAAATGTGCACATTGTTTATAATAAAAAACAGAATGCCACTACTGCTCTCCAGCATTATCAGAATTTCATTGACTGGCCCAGAGGGGGAGCTACAATTACAGATCTAACAAGCAGACACTAATAGGCCTGGAGGGGGGAGGTATCAGTCACTGTGGATATATTGTTAAGTTTACATGGGACCTTACAACAACCGCAGTGAGGACTCATTAAAGCCACTAAAAAAGAGCAAACTGACAACATGACAGTCAGCTGTTTCCCTTTGTATTTTTATTTGCTGAAAGTTGTCTTTTGAAATTGCAAATCTTTTATCCTTCAGTTTTATGGTTTTTGAATAGAGGCATGTTTTATCTTTGCTTGTCTGTTCGCTGAATGGATACGACGTGATTAAATGTTTGTGTACTTTTAGGAGGTCAACTTAAATGAGCAGATATTCTGTCTGCACCACTGCCCTTTTGGTTGTTTCCTGTTGACCGTATACTGCACATACATGTGTCAATTTTTCTCCTTCTTTCTCATGTCTTTGTAATGCTCTTTCTCTCGCATCTCGGAGGATGTCCACTCAACCGTCCTTTACATATTGGCGGCTGTACCTCACCCCTGCCCAGGGTGTGGTACCCACACACCATGCCAGTATTAGGGTTAGACGGGAGGTCAGGCTTTAATTGGCAGGGCCCGTGGCTGGCACTCTGCGCCAGGCCCTTACCCTGTCAGCTAATTGGCACTGTGAGCGGCCAGCAGCAAGGCCGGGATACGGCAGTGCTTCGATTGATGGATGGATACTGGTGTCAGGAAAGCTTCTTTCTGACAAGAGAGCTTGTACAGTCAATTTACTGCCTCAGTCTCAATGGGTGGTGTAAGTATTTATGTATGTATTCATCCTCATTTGTTCTAAACATTTTGCAAAGCTGTCTAGAATTGTCTTATTGTGCTCTGCACTTTTATTTCACAGTTGTTTGTGGACTGAATGCATTTGACTTGTGTGAACAGAATCTAATTACCTAATAACACTTTCAGCACAAACCATATATAACTGAATATCTGAGCTTTCTGCATTTCCATTTGTGCACTTCGTACAAGTGAGGAAAAAAAGTCAAGAAAGTGTTTTTAAGTGTGACTTTTCTGTCCTCTCTTTCCCCCTTTCTAATAGTGAATGCAACAACAGATTTTTACTTTTGAATTTTAAACCTTCATTACAGCTAAAGGCACTCATACGCCAACTGTATAAGCATCATTTAGTGAAAAATCAGTGGGGCTTTGCTGGATGTTAGAGTTTTCAGGGAGAGTTTGAGTGGATTAACAGTGAAGTTGAGTGCCTATTTGTTGGTGCTGTAGATTATAATGGTGCCGCCTGTTGTTTGCCATAGTGTTAATTTAAATGGTTGCATTTTCTCCAGTTTTCTAATTTGGGCCTTTTAGATGAGAACTTACCTTAACTGTGTGGATTGCTTGATCTCATTTCTGAAAAAAAGGATCACCACGAGAAATGGATGGTTATTAAAAGCATTTCCAGTGATATTAAGATACTATATGTTTGATACACAAAGAAAATGAACTCACAAAATGTTAAGAAAGGAAACATTCTATACCCTTTTTCTCATTCAACAGAACAATACAACATGCACCTTCTGAATTCAAGTTTCTTTCTCTTACAGAACTAAGACAGGCTTAATTGCCATGTCAAGTCATGGTAAACCACACTTCATTCAAACTCAGCAGAAACAAAATAACGTTAAAACTCACCAAAACCACCTTGATTAGTCTTTCCACTGTTCCAACGTTCAACAGTTCTGGTCTGATCAAAATAAATCCTTAATTCACAGATTTAGATGTGAAAATATTCTGACTCTGAGCTTTTTTCTTCTCACTCTTGGGCTCAGTGGTGTGTACTGTGTAGCTTGGAGTTTATTAAATTAAATTAGCAAAATAAAATGACAGACATTGCCCCACAAAACAAAATAGTGGTGGTGATGATGATGGACTCTGCTTGTCGCTGATGGCCAAAATATTCCAATCCAATTGTATCACTGAACTGCAGGTAACAATGTGTTGAACCAGAGATTTTCTTCCTTTTTTTCCTTTTAAAACTAATGTCAGTGGTACCAAAGCTTGACATCTAATAGTCACAAACGCTGCAGCCTGTACTATTAATGAGAATACTTTTGCAATATTTTATCTCTGTTTGTTACCCTCTCTTTCACTCAGCTTAGTTGAGACTTTATTGGTCAGATAGTTAAGTGCAAAGGGTAGAAAAGTAAAGCTTACAGCATTAACTTTGATGGAGCATTATGTGTGTGTGTGTGTGTGTGTGTGTGTGTGTGTGTGTGTGTGTGTGTGTGTGGCTCAGTACAGTAGATGTTGGATGTGTAATATGACAGGTATTTTCTTTTGAGCTCATCCCTTTCCCTTTTCTTGGTCTCTCTGTGTTTTCCCTCTTGGCTCTGACAGGAGAGTGGTATTAATGAGGTTCCATAGATGTGAACAGTCGGCTTGGCTAATGGTGCTAGAGGTAAAGATTTTGATGGAACGATGGAAAGAACTTAAATATACGGAGGGAAAGAAGACGAGAGAGGAGTCAAAAAGGCCGTGAACAGGAGAAAATCTGGGTAAGATACAGAGGCAGTGGGAGAATAGAAAGTGGATAACGGATGGGGGAATAAATAGAGGGGCATGGAAAGAGCGGGCAAGAGAGAAAGGGATATTGATTCGCAAAGCTGTTTTCAAAACAAGGTTACAGACTCCAATTAGGAAACAAACCAATCCAAAGCAGCACTTAAAACTACATAAAAAAGTGTAAACTTTAAACAAAAATCAAATAACCTGAGAGGAATAGCAACAGCACTGTATCAGCAGAGAATAAACTGAAATAAGGATATTTATTCACTCTTATTCACTGAAGCACCTCGACATGTAGTTGTCTCCAACATAACCATGGGCCGTGGCTCGAAAGTTAGTTTGTAGGCATCAAATATACCATGTAGGTGGCCCCCTGTGACCACCAAGTTGCCAACGCAACATCACAGTTCTACAAACTGGACCGAATGAAACGGCAATGAAAATTAAGGAGTGAACGGAGGCAGGTGTTTTAAGACCTTTTCACATTGGGAAAGACGCAGAAAAACTAAACAGAATTATGGAAATTCGTTGACGATTTTTCGCGTTCAAACCTTTCACACCAAGTTCGATGCACTGTCACAAAATCATGGATGCTTCAGACGGCAGCAGCAGCAGTAGTGACGGGGAGTTTATTTTCTATTTTTCTATCTTTTGAGTCGTAAAAAGGAAGAAAACATACTGTGGAAGAAAGAGAGTCGACTTGATTAGTTTCACTGCTTGGTGCAGGAGTTGAAACTGGACCACAGCCGCTTCACGACATATTTCAGGATGGCACCGAGTTTGAAGAAGCAGAGGAGTCATTTCAGAGAGCTGACTGATTCAGAGGGGTGGCTAGCTGTAGGTAAGATGTATTATATCATTTGTAAACCATTCCAGCTGGTTCATTCATACAACAGCAGTCTGTCCATTTAAAGTTTGTTGCTGGTGTGAGCTAATAGCAGATAAGTGAGGCATCAAGGGAATGGGGAAAAGGCATATATTCAGCTGAAGGAGTTAGAGGATTAAAGGTGACCCTGAGTCTGCTGACATGGGCTGGATAGACAGAAGCTGAAGGTGGACTGTGGCCCCCTCCTGGCTTCATCAGGCCAGGGAAGACCACCTGCTGCTGGCTGGAATGCATATGCATTAATACACAGCATGAGCACACGTGCACTGAGAGATATACAGTATGCCCTCAGCCATAACCACACAAGGATTCAGTCACGTACACATTCACTAGGATGATCTTGAATATGCAGATGGATCAAGGTAAGGATGCACATGCACACAGACGGATCCTGCACATGCACCTTAGCTTGACTCCATACGGTCCAATGTCAGGAACACATCTTCAGGCTGTCCCCTTTTCTCTCTTCATGTCGTCCCCTGTTGTCTTCCCTTCTACATTCCTCTCACCTTCTTTCTGCTGTATGTTCCACCTCTCTTCTATCCTCCACCAACTCTCTCTCTCTCTCATTCACTTTGCTCCCTCGGGACATCTGTTGTCCAAAGACAATATGCCTCTCTCCGCTCCCAGGTCATTCACTGTGTCCTCTGCCGTCAAGTAAAGGAATTTTACGCCACCGGTTTACGCATCTGACTGAATGCGTACTAGCATTTTCCACGCTTGTTTTCATCTGCCACCTCCTTCTTCCTGCATCCCATTACTCTCACTGCTCGCCGCTAAACAGGGACGTGGTTAGGAATGATACATGAGTCGAAGCTGTATTTCCAAAAAACCCTGCATCCTGGAAGCAGCAAATAATGGTAGCAAGGACTAATACCTTTCAACTAAATGAGATTGGTCCTGACAGTCTAGCTCTTCTAATTGTTTTCTTTGTTGACCAAAAAATATATGGACAATATTTTCTTTATGTTGTTGTTGCTCTTGGCTTGGTCGCACTCCTTTCTCCCTCTGCCTTCATGTATGATTCTCTCCCTACAAGCTCTCGAGTATCTTCTCCCTTCCTTTCATGCTCAGCCCCTTTGTCCCCATGTTCCCATTGTTCGCTCAACATGCCCCCTGTTCCCATCTTGGCTGAGACTTCCTCCATACATGCCCCCCATGTCTCGGTAATGAACCCACAGCTCTTCATCTTTCCTTCGTCTTCCCCTGTGTGTTGGACATGACAGATGACTTGGGACCTCCAGAGCTTTGCTCCCCAGGGCTCTAGATAAAGGCAGCTCCAGCCACAAGATGATCAATCAATCAGTTTACACCGCGGGCGCCTGATCAGCCAATTAATCAATCTCTGAGCCAGCAGATGTTGTTGCTGTCCCTCAGCGAAGGAGCTGGCAGTGGAGTAGTGGAGGTGGTGTCTCCAACAAAGGCTGAGGGGCTTGAAGTGTCTGGGAGTAGAAAGGGAAGTGATTTTTCATGTTTCTACCAGCATTTCGAGCTTTGCGAGCTCACTAGTCCCATTCGTTTTCACTGGAGGATTTCTTGTCTTCTAGCTTTTCCCATGTTAATACTGGCTTTTTAATCCAAAGGGAGCATGGTCCTTTTAATAAGTTTATGCAGTTTATATCCTTCCCTAAAATAAATTGTAGTGTATTTTTTAAAATTTACCAATCTGGGCAAAGTGCAAAAGAGGTGTAGATGTGTGAGTGGGTTGACATGTCTGTCTCAGCATCATTAAGGCCAGCTGGTTTGGATCAAGCCCTCTGTTGACCCCCGTTCACAGTCAATGAGCTACAGACTCCACAAGGACACTTCGTCTTAATGTGCCCTTAAACAGCCAGTAGTTAAGATACACGCACAGACATTGAGACACCCACACTAACCACCTACATCTCTTGGCCTTTGGTCCCTGTCCTGGCCCCTCTGTCCCTGTCCTGGGCAGGTCAGCCCTTTGACCTGCTGGGTCGTTGCATCATTACTCACTGTTCCTAACAGATCCCCTAGAGAGAGTAATTCTGTCTGCAGCCTGTGGCTTTGTTGTCTCTTCCTGCCAGGATCCTCTGTGCAGAGATCAAGTCAAGTTACCAAAGTTTCCAAATGTATACAAGAGTGTCTTAAGGGGCGTGACTGTTATTATGATTATCTTTTTTTTAAAGGTCTTTATAGGATTTTCTAGCTCTGCAATATTTGTGTTCCTCATGTATTCCAATCTGAAAATTTAATTTTTAGTTAAAGTATGAATGTTTTAGCGTCAAAATACTATTTTCCCAAGCCCTTCTAATAACGTTTCCTATGTGACGTGATGTAGGTCTGCATGACAACGCTGCTACATAATACAGCTCCTAGGTTGAGGGAGGGGTGGGCATGATCACTCTGTGTCATTGCCTTTTACAAACAGTTCAATTTTCATTTGAAAACACAAAGGAATACAGATTGAGTCGTCCTTTAAGTAATTACTTACCAGGTTATGTTTGCTTGTTCAGAGATTGGCAAAACAGGGCTTTACATCAACCAAAATGACCTTTAAAAAGTGATTTTGTTTTTTAGATTTGTGCCAGAATCAGATGCAAACACATGAAAACGCATAAATGTAAGTAACACGGACAGACAAGTAACTAATTCAGTGGACAGTTTTGATGATCTGCCACATTGCTACACTGTCATATTGTAAGCCAAGCAGACACCTGGTATGCAGCATCTGCACACTGCTGTCGTTTCTGGCATATACACTGGATTCCTTTCAGATTTTCCACAGTAATAAATAGGTGTCACTGGGCATGCCGCATACCTGACAGGGAAAAGGACAAAATAGTGTATGGAAAAAATAGCCTAATTCTTACAGCTTTATGGTCAGAAGATAATTGTTTCAGTCAGCGTCTTCACCACAGAAAGCTTGTTCTCAATGATTAATGATACTACTGCTTCTTTATTGTGACCATACAGGTCCTCTGACATAAATCGCTGTGAAGAGGTGCCCAGGATGCTGCAATATTATGTTGTGACAGAGCGGCCATGCTGTCAAGTTTATTTCGGGGTGTCCTTGTGACCCAGCAGTCTAAGATCCATGGTTCAAAATCAGTCAACAGCCTTTGCTGCAAGTCAAACTCCCACACTTTCTCACCATGTTCCCTTTTGTTCTCTAGTCAGCTGTCATCAGAGTCAACACTGCAACTGAGCTTCATCCAAAACAGATAAGAATTGCTTCTAGAATTAGAGGGAAACAAAGCACGTGAAAGATCATTTTGAAAGTGTTTGTCATAATCAGAAAACAAATCAGGTATCATATAATGGCTTGTTGTTGGTTATGTTGCTTTCATAGTAAAATTAACTCCACCTTAAGGGGTCAGCATATGTCAGAAAAAGTGCTTGTTGTATTGTCAGTCTGTGCCTGTATCCCCAAAGCACACATTCCTGACTTGAGAATTGTTTTTCTAACTTTTTGAAACTGACAACTCTACAAGCATGTCACCTTTAGACAGTATGTATTGGGGTCGTCCGTCTGTCCCATTCTTGTAAACAAGATATTTCAAGAACGCCATGACAGAGTTTCTTCACACCTCCACTTAGATTCCATAAATTGATTAGATTTGGTAGTTTCTTTCTTTCTTGTGAACGTGGTGTCTCAAGAACACCTCGATGGAATTTCTTCAAAAGGCACAAATGTCTACTTGGACTTCAAGATGAACTTAATAGATTTTGGAGGTCAAAGGTCAAGGCCACTGTGATTTCACATCCATTCCATTCTTGTCAGTGCAATATCTCAGGAACACATGAGTTTCATTCTGCTGTTCAAGTACTACAGTGAGATTTTGTTTGTGCAAAAAAATGCAACACCACAGATGCATTCAGGAAGAGACTGTCCCAATGTGTATGTTGTTATCCTCCTCTGTATGATTGGCACACATCTTGGCTCTCTCTATTATGGCAGGTTTTTCTCACCGCCTTCAAGTGTGGCTGTTCTGAGGAGATGTGAACGTTTTTGCCTTATACATAATCAGACAATAAGTTGTACAAACTAGTTCATTTCAAGCACATCTGGCCTTTGTGTAACAGGACAGAGGTCAGTGACTTATTTGGTGTGCAACTGACCTGTTAAAATTAACTGATCCAAAGGAGAAAAGTCTCTCAGGTGCAGGATAATCAAACCAAACAGAAAATATATGACCAACAATCTGGGCAATGTGTGCAAGTAAATCCTTATTTTTAAGTGATAGCCAACTTGAAAGTACAGGAAGATATTCTGGAAAAAGATGGTTGATTGTTGAGTCATATTCCCAGGTCATTAGAATACTGACATTTTGGGAAAGAGACTCAACAATCAGCCGTCTCACCTGTGATTGACCGCAGTCTCCTGTCACGGGCTAGATTTTCTAAAGCCTGAAATCAGACCCAAGAGAAACCTAGAAATCAGTTTTCTCTCAGACCACTTGAATGACATTATGCTTAAAGGTTATTATGGAACTAATAACCCGAATGAGGCCAAAAATAAACTGCCTACCTGCTTAAGTTTCAGGTAATGATGGCATATATTTCACTTATATACAATCAACTGTTACTTTTTGATAGTTGTGCAACACTATAATAATTTAGGTTTGAGTGCAGCACACTAGATACAAGCTGAGCTCAGCCACAGTGGCTCTGAATCCTGTGGCAGGATTGTTAGTAATAAAATCTGACATTTTTCTCAGGAGTCAGTATGTGTGTGTGAATAAGTGTTTGACAGTGTGTTTGTCCTTTAGTGTTATCAGTCAAGGGTAAGCCCATTAACTGACCACACTATATCTGACACGATTACATTGCCCATAACCCTACCACCTCCCTTGGAGACTAATAGCTAGCCCTGAACCTAAGTGTTATTGCCGCTCAGTAAAACCCCATGATGCTAATTAACCAGCCAAAGTGAATGGGTTCCAATGGAGTTTTACAGCTACTGCTACCAGGACTTATGTTTTATTAGTGACTCTAAGGGTAATGTATAATACTGCCAGTAAGGTCTGTGTTAGGTGATATCATTTTACACTCCATCACTTAGATTTGATCTACCAGTGATAGCTTTTAAAGATAGAGTTGCAATGGCTTTAGAGGCAGTTACAGGATGTGCCAAGATTTGTGAGAGGGATGTGTGTCTGAAACCTTTTTCAGTGTGTGTGCGTGCGTGAGAGCTTTTTATGTATTTGTTTGTGGCTGCAAAAAGTGTGAGACTGTGTGTGTTTTTCATAAACCTTCCTTTTTAAAATGTTCTCCCATCCCCAAAGCTTGATATGACAGTTCTTCCAACAACTGTCAAAAAACCCAATTCTCCCTCCAACTATCTTGTCATCCATATTCCATCCACACATTGACCCATCTCTCTGCCTCCCTCTCATCTTTTCTACCCCATGAACCCCCCCCCTCCCGTACCTCCATCCATCTCTAACCTCCCACATGCCACCTACACCTCCGCTGTGCCAATTAACACCGGAGCACGGTCACATTGTGCTGCCCTTTGACCCCCTCCCTGCCTGTCGGAGCACGCAGAACCCGAGGCCTGCGGCTTCAGTATTAGTTTGTCACCGGGCCCTGTCGTGCAGGCCTGTGATAGATGGGCCCTGGTGAGCAGCTCTGACCCACCGTGCTGCAGCACTCGGTTGGATGGTGTGAGGGAGCATTGATTATGATGCTACTCGTGACAAGGGTGAATCAGGGCTGAGCTGATGGTGGCGGGGGAAGACAAAAGAGACCAAGGTTATGGATGAGGTGCTTTTAGTTAATGTGATGAGATTTGATTTGTGCTCTATCGATCATGGCAGCATTTTCATCTAGCATCATTTATAAGCACGTACTGGGCATACACTGTAACATTCAGTCACCTCATTGTTACAATACAGAGGTTTCCATCACTGAGGTGTGAAATGAAAAATGTAATATGTACAGCATTGCTAATAGCTATAATCAGATTTTTTTCTTCTTAAGCAATGAAAAATCTTTTTTTTAAAGATATTATGGTGCTGAGCCTAAATTTATGCTGTTGGCAACTAGTATTGTAAACCTGTCTCTCTATCATGAGAAGATCCACTTGTTTAAGTCAATGGTTCTCAACCTGGAGGTCAGATTGAAGTATATAGGCTGAGTCATAACAGGATGATGAATGGGGTAGGAGTTAATCAAAACCCCATTTCATCTATGCAAAATGATGCCTTCTTCAGACTTGTCTCTAATACAGTAACATACGTTTTCTTGTAAAAGACTGGATAGTTTAACCTGTTCAGGCCTCAAAAATGTATACAAATGAAACACTTTAAGAATGGAAAATTACGTTAGTTAAACTTCCAAGAACACTTAGACACATTAAGGTTGTGACATGGGAGACACACACCAAAAAGGCAAATCATCTGGGGCGTTAGGAGGCACTGATCAACATTTTTCAACATTTTCTGACATTTTATAGACCAAACAACTAATTGAATAATTGAGAAAAGAATTTGCAGATTAATCAACAATGAAAATCATTGTTATTTGCAGCACAAACACTGAACATGAAAGCTGAATAAGTCTGCTGGATTTATTTTACACTGTTTAAAGGCAAAAAATTTGATTATTCAAGAATTTCTAACTAATAGGTTCCCCAAATCAAATGACTAAATACCTGCTCCCTGAAATTACATATTGAAGTGTTTTCTGATCCGAAGCTCCTGTCAGAAGGAAGAGATCTGTGCCTTCCAAAACATCTGTTTCATTCTGCAACAACACTATATTCGAGAAAACAAAGTTCTTCTGCTTCAAAATCTGCTGGATCCAGTGATGTAGTTGGTGTTAAGAAAGAACTCTGTGGTGTTTCAGCTTGGATTTCTATTCTCCATTGTGCCCTGAAAGTATACCCTGTTTCTACAAAAAGAGAGCAGAAAAGTATCATAACATGACGTAATTGTATTATTCCATATAAATGTCTTTATTATAACAGGGAGTCCCATATGTAGCCACACACAGTGTAAGTACATACTCACACATACGTTTGCCTTAAGCCTGCTGAACGCTGCAGGCAGGAGTTATTTTTATTCCAGTCCCTTGGAAGACTTTAAAAGAAAAAAGTGAACAGACAGAACACTTTTAACAAAGAAGCAGGTGTGAAAGAAAATAGTGTATGAGCGCAAATCAGTGAGAGAACAGGAGGTGGGTGGGTGGGGGGCCTGACGCAGCAGAATCCACCTGTTTTCATCCCTCTTCCATCCTCCTTTCCCTGTTCTCCTCCTCCCCTTCTCCTCCGCCCTCACTCCCAGCTCAAACTGCGGCAGTCGGCTAATTAAAAAACATGGCTGTCCTTAATTATTCAGCGGCTGGCTAATTGATATTCACAGAGGCGTTCACCTCGCCTAAACGATCCGTTTAATCTGACCACCACGGTCTCACTCTCAGCCGCCTGTCACCCTCAGCCATTGTGTTACTGTACTTAATAAGAGACCGGGGGGAGATGAATACAGGAGGGGGAATGTAAAAGTTTGCTGCTGATGTTAATGTGCTTTCCTGGGTTGCAAATAGCTGTGTGTGGACTCACTGTCTGCGCCCAGTGGGAGGGTAGCGTTTTTAGTTGTTTGTATTTTTACTGTGCTGCTTTTTTTTTCCATGTGAAGTGATGCTGCACAGGAAAATTAGATGGAGTAAGGCTGAATTTGAATTAGTAAATCACCCAAAACGAATTACATCATCCTCTAGACTTGCAAAGTTTTGAAATTGCTCATAAAAGAGTTAAAAAAAACTGATGGATGGTCATGTTTCACTTGTCTCGAAGAAGTCTGAATTTCAAGATTGGAAAGTCGTAAGAGCTTCAGGTGTCCCTTTTTTCTCCTCCACTTAACTTCCCGTCTCCTTTCTGTACTTTGTGATCATTTTCTCACTTTAACTTCTTTCTAAAGTCATAGAGACACACTTGGCCCAGGCTTCAGGTCCCATCTAACAGCCAGTTCTCCATTCTTGACACCTCCAATGATAAATCACCTTTTATTGTCCTCTTCCTCTCTTTGTCTCTTATCTCTCTGTTCTTTCTACTCTCAAGTTCTTTTCCCATTTTCTTGTCAAATTCTGCCCTTCTCTTCCTCTTCCTTCCCCCCACCCTTACCCGAGCTCTCCTCCTCCACCCGTGACCGCCTCTTCATTAGGGGAACAAAAGGTGTATGGGCAGTGGTGAAGTCTGTCCCATTGTTTGGCCTTTAGTATGATTAGATTATCTTTAAAGTCCGTTGAATGGGGTTAATCGGTCGGAAGTAATCCTGACATAGTGTGTGTGTCTATGTGTGTCTGGGCCTGTGTGTGTCGTCAAAGAGGAGGGCCAACCTGCTTGCATGGAAATTGAACACATGCACGGCTGCATGTACACATAGACATACACACAAAAGTGAGCATAAAAAAAGAAAATCCCTGGGTACACATTTCTGTCACAACCTCTCCTTTTTTAATGACCCCTTTAGTCTCGCCTTCAGCATGCATTATCTCTCCACCCGCTCTCTGTGGGTACAGCTGCTCCGGCTGGCGTGTACGCGTGCGTACGCGCTGATGTGTGCGTTTCAGATCAGTGTCTGAGCCGTTGTTTGTGTCTCAGTGTCTCTGCACGTCTTTTGTCTTTCTCTGCAAAGCTGAAGGCTTTAGTTGCCACCTATCAGCGTAACATTGAGTTTGGACACACTTGTGACGGTACACGACCCCCTGCCAATCCTCTGCTCTGTGTTTCCCTCCATCACATCATCCCTCTTCTCTTTCTCTTAAATTGAGCTGTTGGTGGGAGACAGTTTTTTGGCTCCTCGGTCAACGTAATCCAGGGTCTGAAAAACTTTGCCGATCTATCATAGAAGCTCTGATTGCATGCTTGGAATTGATAACACATTTAAAGGTCATAACAGTGCTAGTTCTAGTGTACTTACAACATACCATTAAGGGTGCACTTCAGGGTACATCCACCCAAGTGGAGGCAGCTTCAGTTGTTGTAGACTTGTTGTAGACTTGTAAGGGGGCACAATGGAGCCAATAGCTGCAACAACAAGACTGATTCAAGTTAGGTTGTGCTGAGGACAGCAGCAAATTGGTCACTTGGTCACTTGGTCATGGTGTTGCTTTGCTGAGTGTTGTCAGGAATGTGATAATGTAGTGCTGTGGAGGTTTTTATGCCTCTGTGCCGGCGACAGCCATGAACAGAGGAATTATGTTTTTTGGCTGTTCATCCATCTGTAGATCCCATTCTTGCGAATGTACTTCTCAAGAATGCCATGACAGAATTTCTTCAAACTAATAAATGTTCACTTGGACTCAAGGATGAACTAATTAGATTTTTGTGGCCAAAGGTCAACGTTACTGTGACCTCACATCTGTCCCATTTTCATAAATGTGATATCTCAGGAACCCCTGGAGGGAAACTTTGGTACAAATGTCCACTGGGATTCAAGGTCATTGGAACCTCATAAAACATTCTGGTCATAACTCAAGATTTCATAATTATGAAAAAAAAGGCAGAATTAGCGTTATTTCTGACAGATAAAATTATGAAGTGATGGTGTTTTATTTCCCAAAGGTCAACTTTGCTGTGATATCATAGTATTCTGCCAAAATGAACTTGAAGATCACTATCAGTCCTCTGTTCTCTTCTGTGAAATAGCCTCTAAGTGAAGACAGCATGTTTCTCACTCACATTAATGTAATGATCCCTTTTGCATGAAAATGCACTTAATACTTTTAATTGAACTCCTTTTAAATTTTCACTAGAGACGTATGAGTGGACAGACATGATTTAACCTGCAACTTGACTGGTTGGTGGAGGCATACAGCTGCGAGGCGGTAATTCTAGTTTTCTCTATATGTGGATCCGGAGATGATATAACGTGTGTGTGTGCAGGTGTTTGGCTGTGTTTGTAGGTTTCTGTCTTGTGTGCAGCGGGTACGCTTGGAGCACCTCCTTGACTTTGAAACTTCCCCCCACTCATCTCATGTGAGGACAGCCCCTCGGTGACACTCATCGCCACTCCTCATCACAATGCATAGAGCACGCAGCTCCGCCTGCAGTGCATTGAGTAGCCAAACACAGATGGTTATCAGTGCAGTAGAGATTGGATGGGGTAATGCAATTTTTTTTTCTCCCTGTACGTATTTTCTTCAAACTCGCTCTGTCTCCTTCAACATCCTACAGTGCTTAAAGCAAAGGCTTCAAGGATTCTCTGCATGGCTGCTTTCCACACAACCATCTTCTGCAATATGGTGGTGTGTGTGTGTGTGTGTGTGTGTGTGTGTGTGTGTGTGTGTGTGTGTGTGTGTGTGTGTGTGTGTGTGTGTGTGTGTGTCTTTGAGCTTCAATGTATATAACTGTGCATGTGTGCATACAAAAATGATTCATGGTTATATACCACTCTTGTATTGTGTGTGTATGTCAGATAGAGAGGAGATTGAGAGGATGAAGTGAGTGCTCAAGCAGAACAGTGTGGTAGCCAGTCACCCCTAGCCACTGAATACTAAACCTCTCCAAATGTCACTTTGAAGAAGTTCATGGATGAATCAGTGCCTCTTTACACACTTTCTTTTTTTCCTCTCTTGTTTTCTTTGAATGCTTCCGTTATATAGGAGATTGGACGGAAGGTAAGTCTAGAGGCCTTTACCTTCTCCTAGACCATTCAGTTCAGTTCCCTCCCACTGTTTCTGCACGGTAAAATCAAGGATTTCTTTTCCTTTTCCCCTTCTTTGACGTGTTACACTTTTCACTCCACCAGGTATTTCAGCTGCCTCCAAGTTTTGATGATCCATTTTTACAGCTCTCTTGCTCCCAATGCTTTGTTAGCCTAGAATATATATATGTATAATAATACAAAATGATTTCGGTTGGGTCTGAAGTTCACTGTGGCGTAGAATAACACAGCTATATGTCTTATTTAAAGCGTTTCCACCCCTTCTTTTTATAGACTTTTTATGCGCTCTTTTATTTAAAGCACCATAAATGTTTCTATCTTTCAAATGTGATGGATGTTTCATATAAATCCCAAGTCTATAAATCGTGTTTTATCATTGTTAACATCAATTGCTATTAAAATAGGGTTTGACAAGGAAATGATGAGAAGTAATTCCATAGTTTCAAACATGTGGTCCTCAAAACTGTGTTGTAAAGAGAGCTAAACATCTATCATGATTAATAAAATTTTAATTTAGATTTAGATTTTAGTCATCGGCCCTCAATCCCGGTTTTGAAGTTCTGCTTTTTCCTCTTTGAACCTGATACGTCCAGGTCTTATCTGCTCTGTATATCACCCAGAGAGTCAGCCGTACGTTTAGTGAAGGTCACAGTAGAGGGGAGGACAGTGGAGATTGGTAGGCTGGGTAAATATATATGCCAGACCATGGTGCTCCTTCGCACTGAGAGCTGATGTTATCCTCTTGGCCTGATAGTGGTTTGGCTAAAGATTGAATGCAAGAGGACAAAGAAGCATGTACAACACACGTCAAGGCATCATCAGTCTCACACACACAGACACAGGTGTATTTGATGCACATTAAGGAAAATGCGCACATATTCCCATACATGCAAAACATATTTAGGGTGTATTTACATGCTGGCAGGCACAGGGCACACATCATGAAACATTATATCAGAGAAATCATTCACAAAGTGTTTCACAGTCTGGTGTATATGTGCCAATATACTGGAGGCCTGTGTCGGCGTCTTGTTATAATGTGTCTCTTCTTTATACACACTTGTCTGAGTCCTCATAATAGGCCTCTCTCATGTGTATGTGTGTATTTTGTGATCGGTTTGTTAAAATTGGCAATGCTCCAGTGACCACATAAGTAATGGTTTTTCTTCTCTTCTCTGTGTGCATGTGTGTGTATGCTGCATGTGGTGCATGTATATGGGTGTGTGTTTGTGTGTGTGTGTGTTTTTTGTTTGTGTGTGTTTAGGCCAAGCAGCTGGAGGCCAGAGAAGCAGACCTAAAGAAACAGGATGCTTTCTACAGAGAGCAGGTGGCCCGACTGGAGGAGAGGGTAAGACACACTTTGCATCACACACCAACATGAACAATGCTTCTATATGGACATTAAAGGGATTGTTGCGACTTCTTTTGAAGCGGGGTTGTTTGAGATCCTTATCCATAGTCAGTGTATTATCTAATTTCGATGGCAGTCCCCAGTTTGAAGAAGGAGCAGGAGTAATGGTGTAGGAGGCAAAGAACTTTTGTGGACACGGTCAGCAGCAAATGTATTTTAGACATCTAAAAAATGACCAGGCTGTAATACTGTCCCGTCTGGACTGTTGTCCCGCAGTATGGTCTATTGTCAAGATGGATAAGATTAAGAACTCACAAATGGCAGCGCATTGCGTTCTATTGTGGTTACAGAATGAATATTGTAGTGCCTAATTGTCTAGCTTGGTTATATGTTAAAAACAGATTACTCCATTCATTACTTGTGTTCATCAGAGGTATCTCTGTTGCAAAGGCTTTGTTTGGAAAAGGAATTATCATTCAGTATGGAGAGACATGACTTCTCTACCAGACATGCTGTAGGAGGAAATTTTAACTTGCCAAAAGCATGAACAAGCACAATCAAATGAATGAAATTCACTTCCTAGACATATCACAGGAGAAGCATTTAAATCAATGAATATCATCTATTTGGGCTTTGTATTGTTAGGAGCTTGTGTGTGTGTGTGCGTGTGCGTGTGTGTTTTCTAGTCTTTGTCCTGTACATTTTGTAATGTTATGTGCTATGATGCAAACTTTAGTACATTGTCATAATTTCAGCATTCTGTGGACCTCAGAAGAATATCTGCTCCAGTGCAGTAGCTAATGGGGATCATAATAAACTAAACTAAACTTCAAAATATCCAAAATATCCTTTTGATGTATAACCCAACTCACAAAACTAGGCTCTAATAGTTGCTCCAGAAATAAAGCTTATGATAATGGTTTATTTTCATGGTGTCACTAATAATGAGTGCAGCTTTTATAACACTTCACTGAGCTCAATTCCCAGGCAGAGATGGAGAAAATACACTTAAATTAATGGATTTCACTCAGATTCCTTGAATCAGAAAAATCTGCCCCCTGTGAGAGGGTAGTGGTCTCAACATAAGGACTGCAAGTACCAAAACAAGAGGCAGAGACCAAGTGATTACATAATTACTGTATGTAGAGCTGTATGTACTATTCTGTACACTACATGCTTATGGAAGTTGGTTCATTGCACACTGCTGTAGACTGACTTGCTTTCAATAAAACTGCTTTAAATGTTTTGTTCTCCTAATGACCAGACAAAACGCTTTGTTTTGCTCTACACATAGCAACAAAAATGATATTAAAAAAAAGATAAATAATAGAACAGAGCAAAGCCAAACCAAAGCACATCTAACGAAAATATCCTCCAGTGGAGGATACAGTATCCAAAAAGATAACTTTCTATTTTACAACAGAAGAGAAAGTAAAAACTAAAAGCTGCATTATACAGTCACCTCGCAAGGTGACATCATTGCTATTTTCAAGAACATACATCACGTACTGCAGCTGTAGTTCTTCTCCAGGGGGAAAGTTTTTATAACATACCTCTGTTAATGTATAATGCATGCACATACCAGTGCACAGAAAAACGAGTGCACACAGATTTGTGCAGACAAAGCAGCCAGCGTGCACAGTGAGGTTGGTCACCACCGGGCTCAGCCAAAATACAGTCACATTTGTTCTTTTTCTTCATCCCTCTGCCCCACTGTTTTTGTTATCATCCTTCAACTTAAACTCTGCACGCTTTCCTCAGTGTGGTGTGCATCGCTCTCTCTCGTCTTCTCTGCCTCTCCGTAATTGTCTCTCCACTGCTCTTTTGCTCTCTGCCTCTCTTTTTTTTTCTTTAATTCACCCTGCGCCTGAAGGATAAAAGGTTACATCTCATTCATCCCTGTGTGTGTCCTCCTGTCCCTGAAAATGACACTACCCCGATGTTCCTTGTCAAACCAGCATCCTATGGAGGGGGACAAGGGTCAGCTGCCGCGCTTAACCTACTTCAATTGGCAGCTCCATGCTGGTCCCAGTGAGAGATGCCTGCGAGGCAGAAACCAGGGTCAAATGCTCCGGTAAAGTGTGTTAAAAAGGACGCCTTCATGCTGCTCTCAAATCATAAGTGTATCTTAGGAAGGATACGATGCCCTATTTAATGTGCTTAAAATGATGCCTTCATACTGGGAAGGAGTTTGCTCCCCTTTGGAGGGTGCAAAAAGTCAAATGCCCTCTATAGTGCAAGCAAAATGGAAATTTCACACCATTGTGAAGCCAGATATTCACTGTGGAAGAAGGAGGCACCCTTATTCTTAGAAGAATAAGAACTCTTAGAAAATTTCTTAAGCTCCCATCAATACAAAAATGGCAAAATCTCACACACTCATTCTTCCCTCAGAAGGACCTCGGTGTCAAATAATTTTTCATTTTCAGAAGGGCTCAAATGTGATTTCTTGTTGGAAATATTTACTTGTGGACAAAATGCTAATCTCCCAATTAGATTCTGTCATGATACTTGTCCAATTGGATATGCATTGCAGTTCTACAGGTATTCAAGACTATGATTTATTGCAGGTTTTGTTTGCCTTTTTAACACTAGACCATGAGGAAAAAGTTGAATCATACACTTCTAGGGACTGTATATCATGACTTATATTACTGAAAACTGTGCACATCGCATGTCAGTCAGTCTGTCTGAGTTTTATTTCAGCAGCATCATTTCTAAACTGCATATAAAAGGGGTAGTTAAAATATTTTCAAAGTAACTGTTAACTGTTCTTGCTCAGAAAGAGGATGCTATGAGAAAATAATAAATTAAATAAGCTGTTAGGCCAAAACGAACAAAGCCCCTGGCTGTATTTTTAAACCCACTGGGAATTTTATGTTTGAGTTTTGACCCTTTGAGGTTGCTGTAGCCGATAAGTGTGGAGTGCTGAAGCCAAAGTAACAGACTGAGTTGGTGATGTGTCAACAACTTTTAGTTTGTTTCCACTGAGCATGAAATATATGTCTCAAAGTATAAGTACACATCACTTTGTGTTAAGTATATAAAGTAAACCGGATTGTTTGTTAAGATAATATTGCTGCAATTGCAATGCTAATTTCCATTAATGCATTACGAGTAATTCCCACTATATATTAGCATCAATCTAACAGGCTAATATAAAAAAGTGATCATTGTTACAGACATTAGTTTTAATATACTTTTTTCAGCATTTCTGAATGTTTTGCCGAGCTGATTAAACCAGTGGCACAACTGTAGCAATACACTTTTACAGTAAAAGTAATATTTTGAGTGTGGATTTGTTGGTTCCCATTACACACAAGACAATTCTCCCTTTGGTTCAATAAAGCTATCCCATTTTCCTTCCTTCACTGAGGATGAGTTCTTAAGCCAGTGAGTATTGAGTGGTGGTGGACTTCTGTCAGTAATTGAAAGTGCATTGGTCTGTACAGTCGTGGTTAGGTAACAGAGAGGACGCCATTTGCTGACGTCAAGGGAAGGTGTGAATTCATTGATGGATCATTTGCCAAGAAAATTAACTTTTTTCATTAGCAGGTTCATGGCGTGACAAAAGACCTAAAGATGTTGAATTAATATGAGGTATAGGTCTCTTGTTGGACTTGAACCTCACTGAACCAGTTGTATGTCTGAGCTTCTCTTTCATTTCCTCGGCTCGTGTTGCATTATTACATCTTTGGACAGTGTAGCTCTGCTGCGTCGCCCTGTAAAGGAGCAAATGTGAAGCTGATGGTCCCAACTAACACAGGCATTATCGACTTCATGCACTGGCCATCCATCAGCCATGTTGGCCTCTGGTCAATATTCCTTAGATCAAAGTGTCAACAAATCACCTTCACACCACAGAAAGAGACAGAAGATTGAGAGAGAGGGGAGGGGGGTGGGCGGGGTGTGGGTGTGATGGGGGGGCAGACAGAAAGGAAAGAGATATTGTATTTAAGACAGAAGCTGAAGGAAAAAGTAGACTAGAGCTTCAACACAAGAAAAGATTCTCACAAAAAAAAATTATGTTAAAGTGACATTTATGATTGATAGAGGATAAGAACAAGAAAAATACTAAAAGAAAGAGACAGAAAAGTGGTGCAGATAAAATGTCACTGAATGATAAAGAACAAGAGAGTATGGTAAAGAAAAGGTTGTAAAAGCACTACATCACTGAATAGTACAAAAAATAGAGAGAAACAGGGAACATGGGATGCAAAATGAAGTGTACACACTGGTTTATTTATTGATTTATGCACAAGAATTAAATGATAAACTAATTATATTTCACAAGCACTTTGTCCTCAAAATTTGCACACAAACCTCGCCATTTCAATTTGCAAATTCTATCAGGATTAATGGCCCGCGGAGACAAAACACAACAGAAGTGGCAACCATGTGTGCGTGTTGAGCGATGGTGTGTGATCCTGCGTGCAACCGAGGATCAATGGTGGGCATATTGCATGTTGTCTTACTGTGCAGCAAGCGGCTTGGGACTCCATAGGGGGTGCAGTTTGTTTGGACTGTGTTAATAATGTGCCTTCTTCTTGTTCTGGCCACAGTGGCCCGTTTTGCACTCAGTCCAGCCTCTCCTCGCTCCCCCCGTCTCCGTCACTCGACGTAAGCCCTGCAGTATACCAAACAAAATCATTTTTGACATGTTCTCTTCATGTGTACTCACTGCAAATCCTGCTTGGTTAATAGCCTGCACTCCAGATGAAGGAGCTCAATACAAATAGAAAGTACAGAGAACAAATTTTCAGGAAGATACACATACAGACAACTCAACTAGAAAACTAGAAAACAATAGATAAGCAGTCATGAACATATAGCAGAACCATTTCCACATAAAAATTAAAATTTTTATCACTACATATCGATTCGATCAAATATTTGAAATATCTACAAAAACGTACACTACCAATATTTCCAACAGCAAGTTGATACTCACACAGCTGCATTGCCTACATGTCCGTGACTTTTTTTTTTTTTTTACTGTGGTCAAAAGTAAATTAACTTGGATCCTATTGTGCTTAATGTCAGTAATATTAACTTTCCCCAGTTTCAAACATTTCATATTATATTCATGTAAGGTAAACGGTAATGTTTTCCAAAAATAAAAGCAGAAAGTGTGTATAAAATAAGTGATTTGGATGAATTTTTCATCGATTATGTCCTGTAAATGTTAAACACTATAATACATGTGGGCACAGAAACATGATTTAGTTTTGCAGCGTTAGTACTCAGTATTTGTTTTGATCACATGGCTGATTTGAATATTCATGCAACAGTGTGTGAAAAGAGAAATGCGCATGCTCTGTGTAAATGACAAATGCCGCGCTGCTCTTTTTATGGTTGCAAACCCTCCATTTTGCCAGTGAGAACACAGTAAATTTGATTTCTCGTCAGAGTGTACCGCTAGCTTAATATTATCTCCCGTCACGTTCTTCACCCTCCCTCCTTCTGCCCTCCGGCCCTCGTGTTACCTCAGGATTCCCCCAGCATCTTCACACACGCCAGCAGAAAGAGGCACCAGAAGAACGAGAGAGAAGAATATAAGTCTGATATATATTACACGTCTGTTCCAATCCAACATGGCCATTCATCAGAGAGGCTTCCAGTGACAGGCCATCACCAGGCTCCGAGGCAGCTCAGCCTGCTGCCTCTGCTGCTGCCGCTCATTGGGGCCACAGCTACCAAATAGCCCCTGAAAACAATATCTATATATTTATTACATTTTCACTCAATACCTGCCCTGCTGTAAAACAATCTCATATTTAACAATCAACTTGCCCATGTTTTTCTTCCCTTTTTTTTCCTCTACCATGTCTCTTTCCAGCCCCTCCTCCTCGCCACATCTGTCTCTCTATATCTCTTCTTTTTTTTTGAGTGGTGTTTTTTTTTCTTCATGCCTCAATTTCATTTTTTTTTTCAGAGATTTTTCTTCTCTTTTTTTCCCCTATCTTTCTTTTCGCCTTGTATATCGATGAAATTGGATTTTTCTGCTCTCCCATGGAGGACAATCACTGCGGCAATTGCCATCTCATAGCAAAGTTCCACAGCACTGTGAAAGGAAGACATACAGGAGGAAAGAGCATTAAAAAAACAGTAATAGCTTCTATCTCTCTATCTCTGTCACTGTGTCTGACTTGCTATCTTCATCTCTCCCTCTGTCTGTCATTTCTCTCACCCTCTCCCCTTCAGTCTTATGCCCTCTGTTCCTGTGTGGAGCGAAAATTTAAGCACATTTTGCTTGCGGTTAAACATTAAAATCCAGAAATTAAAACAGATGTTTCTTGCGTGTCTTGTTGCCTTATCGTAGCAGTAAAGATGTTTTAGCGTTTTCTCTCACCATGAAGCGATCAATGTAGTGCCTCTCTGGCTCTGCGAGTTGTATAACTGGAGTCACGGTAATCCAGAGTGAAGACATGACAGTGTGCTGCAGTGCTGAATTATTGTGTCTGAGACTGTTTGCTGTTATAGCCGCATGATGGGATTCGCAGGGATTTAACGGGAAGTCTTTTCAAGGAATGGTGATTTCACAACAACAGAGCCGCACATTCGTTTATGTTAAAAGACAGCAGTAACACTCCACAGGCTAAAATAGTAATGCTGAGATACAACTTTTTCAAATGTCAGCTTATAAAGCTCAGTCACAGAGATGTTGATTCGACTAAAGGTGAATTTCTAGGCCATAGTTATCGGTGGTATTTTAGTAGACTGCATTATGAAAGTTGTCTCTCTTTTCCTGTCCTCATGTATCGGAATGAGGATGGAATACATTTCACTTTGCCATGAAAGTTTTCCTGTTTTTTTTTTTTAATGTATCTAGAACATCTGGTGGTTTGCAAGAAAAATAATTTAAAGTTTTAAAACTTAAAATTGCTCATAAAAACACAAGGAATGGTTTGGCATTTTGGGGAATATGCTTGTATGCTTTCTTGCTGAGAGTTAGATAAGAAGATTGATCCCACTCTCACGTCTGTATCATAAATATGAATCTGCAGCCAGTAGCCGGTAAGCTTAGCTTAGCACAAAGACCGAAAACGGGGAAACTGCTTGGCTAGCTTTGTCCAAAGCTAACAAAATCCCTGAGTCTGCCAAGCAAACAGTGGACACTGCAGGAATTTACTGAACTTGGCCAAGAAATAATCGGGCACATAAGTCCCATTACACTACAGTGTGTTGTTTTTGGCTTAAATTTGACCACAGGACCTTTGTGATTATTCTCTCCAAACAATCAGTTTACTGACACATTGCACAGATGTTAGCTGTAAGCTAACTAGCATTGGACACACCAACCTTGTGTGTGGCAATGTGTCTGTTTTAGTTTGTGTAAAGCTCAGCCTCTGACTGACCTTTCAACTCACCAGGAACTCCAGTTTTTCCTGTTTTTTTCCTTCAGTCTCTTCTTTTTCCTCTCATCTCTGTCTGTGTATAAAGTAGATTTATAAAGCCCAAGGATAAGTACACCTTTTTTGCTCAAATGGAAATAATTTCAACTTGTACAAAGTCGTTGGATTCTATTTAAGATGTCTTTAGCACATGGACATGGATAGTCAGTGACACAGATGCATTTAGGGTGTGTCCGACTCCACTGCTAGTTAAAAGGTGCATAATCTGCAAAGTGAGCCGCAAAACTAAATGAATCAGAGAGTCATCCCTGATTCCCTTTAAAAGCCAGGTGTGCCTGCACCTGGTGCATTCCTATTTTAAATTTGGCAAGTTGGAGAAGTGAACAGTTCTCTACTGGGGAAACGGATCAGCTCGTGTGCGAACTCAAGGGATGATGGAATGACCCACTTGCCAAGAAACGCAGCACAGCAGTGACTTTGACAGCAATGGGAAGTGCATATGGACAGCTGGCATTAGTCTCTAAATCACCTGACATGAGACTACAGATGTCTGTTACAGCCTGGCGGGACAAGCAAAGTTTACAGTGGCATTCACCTTCGCTGAGGGACAGGAATGCGGTCCTTGGTCGGTGTGCCCTCTGTGTCCGCCGCCTCCCAATCATCTGTCCCATCAACAACTCTATTTGACAGCATATGCAATGATATGCACCATTGTGCTTCCCTGTGTGTATGGGTGCATTGTGAACCCACCATTGTACGTGCCACTTACTACCTGGATAATGCGCCTTTTAAACAGCACAGCTGACTTTAGACCAGGTTTTTGACGCACTCACTTTCTGCTGCCTCAAGTTGGAAATGCACCAACAATCCTCCTGACCACAGCTCATTTTAAGACCTATGCACCCATGCATCAGTCAGAAACTAGCAAAGACTGTTGCCCTGAGCTTCACACCACATGTAAGAGTAAACGTCTATAGTGTCAAGTTGTGCTGCTTTTGGTAAATTCACATCTGATCACTTTTCCGATGACTTTGTATGCAATCGTTCTCTGTTTGAAATCACGGTTTGAGGTAATGGAAGGCTTTGTCAAAAAGTACTTTTAGGAGTTCGAAATGTTCATGGCAAAGCTGGACAGTTCTAGTTTTATCAGTGCACCTCAACCCTAGAATGCTGTCTTGCCACTTCAGGCAAGTCTTAGTCAAGGCTGTGTCAATTCTGTGTATGCAGGACAGGCTCAAGAAGTGTTTACTAGCCTCTTTGCTCTCCTTATGAGCAAGTTGCAGTGAGTTGCACAGCAGAAGTCTCATTTTCTCCAGCTCTGCAGAACCGTAATGTTGTCCATGGTGGGGTTTCTCCCCATTTCGGCCCTCCTGCTCAGCAGCAGATAAGAGAAAGACGCCATCAGTACAGGGAGTTATTTGTTTTATTCATTAAAAATTGGAGGCTTTTTCCTCTAAATTGAGCTGGAGCCTGTGTTGGGGTGCAGCTTCAATCTTCTCCATATCGCTGCAGTGCATTAGCAGTAATGACTTAATTTGTCTATGACACCCCCCACCAGCATTTTGTTTGGCTCCAGATGAGCTAAAATCCTAGTGGAAAGCAAATAGAGTAAATAGGGTGCGAATAAACAGAAACACTGTTTTAGAGGTATATACTTGATTGCACATGCGGTATACCCAGTACCAGGTTCTTGTAGAGTCACAATTCTTTTTCACAGGTTGACAAAGATTTGGTCGATCGCAAACAAAGTTGTGTCCTGCAGCTTCTAAAAAGATTTTTATATTAGTCCAGGGAGGAGTACTTTCAGCCAAACCAAGCTCATTTTTTGGGCTAACAAAAGGTCAGGGCTACTCTTCAAATCAGTTGGGGCAACAGCTGGAAATCACAATTTGAGACCACTCAGTAATCACACAAATTACACTCCTCTCTGCCTGGTGGCGAGCGAGTGTGTGCGACTGTGTGTGCAACTGTTTATATCCAGCCACCGGGGTTTGTGTACACGCTTCTGGCAGCATGTCCACACGTCTACCCATGCTGTGTGTGTTAGTACCTACTGTGTGTAGGTGTCAGCGTGAATGCACATGCATTGTTTGTGTGAGTGTGCTTGTATTGTAAGTGGTCCTGCAATCATTGTCACACATGGCCTTTTGTCCTCCCTGGTGGATTAGTGTGCTGATTAGTGCCAGCTCTGCCATTTAGCCAGGTATTATTACCTCATACTTAGTATTCTAGACAGAGACCCAAATCCAGCTCCTTCTGACTCTCTCTTTCTCTTCCAATGGCTCAATCTCAGCACCCAGGAGAAGTCTTATTCTTGCCTCTTTAGCAGCCCAAAAATCTCTTTTTAGTCGTTTTATCTGTGAATAAGCTTCTCTTTTAAATCCTTTTCCTTAGCTCTTGACAGTTTCTTTGTCTGCACTGAAAACCACTTGATTCAAGGCCAAGAGGGCACAGATACAGCATGAGCTTACAAGTTAACTCTTAAACTTTGGGCATACTTCTCTATAGTGTTTTACATACAAACTAATGTCTGCCTGAGGGGCAAGTGCAGTGAGTTGGTAGTTTACAGACCCCTTTTTTCACGTTTTATTTTTTTTATATACAGTTCAGGAAGGAACTTTTTTATGCTATCAGTCTTTCCAATAATGACTGTGAAAACAAGTTTATTGTAAACACCATGTATTACGTAACATTATACTATACTGAACATTTATCTTCATCATAAACAAGATTTCCTAGAGTACATGGAATAAATACTCATGGGACATGGAAGCTTACATAGACATAAATCATTTCCAATCAATTAAATTTGACATATGTGGACTCATTGTGATCAAAAGAAATCAAATGCATCTATTAAATTTGACTTTTAACAGCAAACGGTCTGAATACCGGGTTTATTGTTCATGTTTTTCTTCACTTGCCCAGTCGGGCAAATGGGTCAGAAATCTTCTTGGTCAAAGTCAATTTGCCATACTTGCCATTGTACAGATTTGTTTATTAGCAGTTATAAAAGGACAGCAAAGACAAAAGTTGAATGTCTATTTTGATTTAGGGCTGTAATGTCTATAAAATGTCCATCCCAGTTTCCTGCAGTCCAAGATGATGTTTTGAAATGTCTTGTTTTGTCAGTCCAAAACCTGAACATATCATGTTCAGATTAATATGATAATAAATATAGAAAAGCAGCAAATCTCCATGTTTGAGAGGCTGAGGCAAGGCAAATAACTTTAACGATTAATTGAACAGCAGATGGTTTAGTTCTTTTTTTTAACACTTGCCAGGTAGGGAAAGTCAGTTGCCAGATGTACTTGCCTGATGTGGCACTTTACTTGACCCGTGCAAGAAGGCAATCTTAAGGGGTTAAGAGGGGTTGTTAAACTGAAAACAAATTTTGACAGTCATTTTAAACCTCCTGCAGAATTATCCATGGGACATGTGACCCATGGGACATGTGACCCTACATAGGCATAAATCATATCCAATCAATGAAGTTTGACATGTGGACTTGAGACATCTCAAAAATGATCAAAAGAAAGAAATGCATCTATTAAATTTGAATTGTCATAACAAGGGCCTCAGTGTATGTAAATGAGGCAGTTTTTGTTTCAGTTCCATACATATACTTACTATCACCATGTATCAATAAATCAAATACTGCAATAAAAAAATGTCTCAATACAGTACCATGTTAGGTATGTGAATGATTAATCATTAATCAGTAAACTACCATTTAGAATTTAACTGATTAAGAATGTATCAATTGACAATTTATCAGGAGTCTTTAAATGGCAGTAATTGCACCTCATTTTAAATTGTTTTTCTTGCACAGCCAGGTGCTAAATCAGGAGGCTTAAACTTGAAATGAGGAAAAAAGAAACAAACAGGAAAAAAAATTAAAATGTCAGTGTTATCAGCTATTGGTTAAAAACATTTGCAAACCTATACCGAACTGGATTTACTGGATTTTTTCAAATGTCATTTTTCTTTGGTTTTTAATATCACACTAAATATCGTATTGTGGACTCGTCTCAGAGGTTTTTTTTGTAACCTGAGTTTTTGGTACTGTTACATCCCTGTGATGTTATGAAGAGTCTGCACATGGATGTCAAAAATAACTTCTAAATGATGTCTGTAACTCTGCAGAATGTGAAAAAGTGGAGGACTCCAAATCCATTGCAAACCCTCACAGTAAGAGTCCATCCAAATGAAGAGGACTCAAATCTGTATCAGACCTTTTGTCAGCGTTGTCATGTCTCATCTTCTTTTAGCTCTACAACACATGACTATTGATCTTTTCAGCAGCGCAGTTCATTCCTATTGATCTTTTCTGAACTATGATGAATGTCTTCCCTGCCGGGAGGTTAAGTTGGGGCAAATGGGACCATTTGAGGCTCACATTTGTCACATTTCTACTGTAATATATGCAAGATGATTTAAGTGTTTCTTGGGAATGTAACAAATTCTCAGCCTAAGGTTATGGTCAAGATTGGAGAGAAGTTTTAGTTATAAAACACCACTGTTAACCCTTGTTAAAGTCTTTGTTAAAAGAATCAACCTGCAAGACCAGGTTGTTCAGAGAGATCTTTAACTCAACACTACATCATACAGTGCTGATTGTGTAGCTCAACATTAATCCAACAGGAAATGGCACAAAACCTCTAATCTGTTTGATGTGTCATGGAAAAACTTTTGTACTCCTGTGAACTACGCTTTTTGGTGAAAGTGTAAGAATTACTATTATTAAATTGGAGCCCTTCACAGGAAAACATTAGCATGAGTAGACCTTGTCTAATGTGGGTGAAACCTCATACCTGTTCTTCAGCCAATCAGTTGGTGAACTACTGCACTTAGTGTTCTCTACCTGGAAGCATAAATGGATGCTAATCAAAGATACACAGTGTTTCCAAGAAAATTAATTCTTGCAGTTTGACCATTTCTTTTTCACACGTAGCTGTATTGTTACCTTCAAACCATGTGTATCAAGTAACTTTGGCATCACATACAGCAGCAACACACACACACGCAAACAAAGCTAACGTAGCTTGCACTGCGGTATAAACTTACACAAAAAGCAACATGACTAAACAGTTACCAACATCCAGCCTAATATGGCTTCAAAGGAGGCTTAATATTAACTCAGTCTCTCCTTACTGTCACTATTACAACATTAGTCCAACACATCTGAGTCTGTGGGAGTAGACACATTAGCAGCAACATGCTAACACCAAATTCAACAGGACAACCTACAAAATAAGCATTAAAATAACATAAAACATGTCAAAACTTACAGCTTTCGAGTTTACAGTCAGGTCACAGAAGGCCGGTATTGATTTATCATTCAGCTTGAACTGTTACGGGTTGACCCTTATTGATAAAGTAGTCCAACTTTGTAAAATCAACACATTTGATCATCAAAAATAAACCTTAGCCCTTCAGCTCTGCTGTCCTCTAACACTGGTAGGCACTATAGCAATTTGTGCCAGTACCTTTACATTGTGTCACTTTGTTTGGAGCCGAGTAAATATTCAGTAAATAGCGTGTCACTCAAATACAACAGCTCCGCCCCATGACAATAATGGATTAAGAAGCTCTCCTTTTTAAAGTAAAACCAGTAACTGTCTGACCAATGAGAAAATGTTTTGACAAGAGCATAACGACCAACCGACCATAAGCTGTCAGCCCTACCTCAAATGACTCTCTATCAAGCCGTCCATCACACTTTACAACCTCTCGCCATTTGATCATAAATGTGCAGAACAGCCGCCAAGGGCTGACAAAACAGATTTTCCACGAGTGGCATAAATGGTATAGGAGCTCGGTTCTATGGCCGTGTTTGAGGAGGTAATTCAGGTTGAGGGCTCCTGCTATGGCTTCGTTTGCTATGGGTCACCGGGGGATTATGACCGGTGGTCTGTACCTTGTTGACTAGCGACCCTCTGACCCTGAAGGATTGCTGCCTGTTATTACAGCAGTAGTTTATCAGAGGATAAGCACAAACACACACCTATAATTCACACTCTCCCACAGAGCATGGTCCACAACTACACATGCACAAAACAAAATAGAAAGATGTGATTTTTTTTCATCATTGCAGACTTTACATTTACGAACATACTCCCCACTTATAACCTATATACATAACAGATGACAAAGTTAGCCTCAATGTTGTGGACAATAAGCCCAACTGGTAATAGAGCTGTGCCCTTAATATCCCCCTCCATTAAGTTTTAATGGAGTTTGAGTGGTGGTAGATGAGGCAGGGCTGTGTAGGCTCAGCTGCACTGTACTAGACCATATCAGATCTGAACAGTTAAGAGGCGTCACTTTGCTGAAATGTTGCCTTTCACCTAAATAGCTTCAACCTAAAAGCTGGGAAGATGCGAATAATTTGGGTGGACTATTTTCTATGAGAGATTGCAATCGCATTTTCATGCATTTGTCTCACTCACAGGCTTCTCTCCCTGTCTCTCTGCAGAGCGCACAGTTCTACAAGGTCACCACAGAGAACTACCATAAAGCTGCCGACCAAGTGAATGCCAAGTTCAGGTATGTTTAGATGCAGTCAATTCAAAGAGATCAAAGACTTTAAATCTTTTTTTTTTTTTTTTTTTTTTTTTTTTACCAATTTTTAAACCTATTCTTAATGATTACCTCAAAAAATAGACCTTTTGGTTTTGTTTTCTTGTTTCTTTTAAATTACTTTTCCAGGTAAGTAGGGTGCATAAGACTGTCATTACACTGTCATAACCATGACAGTAACATGACTGTTGGCTGTATTATATAACATTACATTATACTGTTACATGTAGTTGGTTTTGTTTTTTTGTCTTGAATATCTTGCTTGACCTCATGTAAAGTGTTCGTTGTGGACTTGTCATAAGGATGTTATTAGTTTTTATTACATTGTACACTTTTGTAACAGCATCATGAATAATTTCCTGGACTTCAACTACAGTACCAGGGTGCTTTAAATTATAGTTACCTGATGGACTGATAGCAATGATATTAACAGGTTATGTTGTCTTGGTTGATTTTTGTTATAACAAAGATATCTCAAACAATGTCAGCTTTGCATTTACAATCATTCAATGAAGCTTAACAATAGCCATAACAACTCTTGCATGTTCATTATAGGTGTCATGATATTTTTATAACAGTGTAATGACAGTCTTATGCACACCCTTCAAATAAGTGTTGCCCTTTTCCACAAAAATGCCTGTTTTGGTTGGCATAATATTGTATAGTAGGTGTTTATTTTATGATGTTGGTAAGCTTCATGTGTGTTTTCTAAAATTATGTATCCACTGAGGATTAGAAGTCCATGTGGGCCAGTGAACACACTATTGAATTATGCTAACCACACTCTAACCTATGTCTTTCAATCAGTACCCCATTAGCTCGTCCCATTAGCTGATGTTGATGATGTGGTTCACTGATAAGCCTGATAGCATGCTGATGATAGCTGACTGGGCTTTTCTTGTGCTCTTTTAGTTTTTCAGTGTTAGAAGAGTATCATGTGTTGTGTGAAACTTTATCCTCAACCAGACCGATGTCAAACAGGATTATCAAATAATTTGTAGCAGTTTATAACATGGGTAGTGTTTCTATAAGATAACCCCTGTGCTGCAGAGAGGAGGTCTACATTGGCTTCCACATATCACCACAATATCACAACCTACTGATCATTAGTCTTGAAAGAAATTTTTCGGCATCTAGTGCTTTAGTGCATATGGTCCTCAAAATACAAAACATTTTGAAGGGAAAATAGGCCTATATTAAGAGGTACAGTACAGCGCTGCAGCATCAGTATCTGATTTAGTAAACAGTTTTATTATTGCTGCCAGAAATAAGTGTAAAACCTTGAAAACCCTCTCTTTATGAAACCAAACAAATGTTTGGTTGTTAAAGGTCACTGTGACTTCATCAATCCCGCTGTTGGATGCAAAATCTCAGGAGTGCTTGGAGGGAATGTCTTCAAATTTGGTACAAGTGTCCTCTTGGACTCAAGGATGAACTAATCATATTTTGGTGTCAATGGTCATTGTGACCTCACAAAACATGTTTTTGATCATAACTCAAGACTTCATATGCTGACTATGACAAAATTAGCACAAATGTCTAATGGGATACTATCAGTGCTGGAGAGTAAAAAGAAATCTCACGTTGCCCTATTGACACTAGTATTCACCTTTGAGCTCGACATAATGTTACAGCCACAGCTCACAGTTAAAAGAACAGTTACGTCATTGAAGCTATTAACAGAGGAGGTAATATTAAGCGTCCAAGCAGTCATGGATGTAGCACATATCCGACACATATATGTAACTCAAGAAGATGCAGAATCCCTCCCCATCCGTGTTCCATCTGTCTCCTTAATAAGAGGCCATTAGGCTCCATAGTAATGTAGAGAAAGTGGATGAGGAGCCTGCGGGAGGTGGGGCAAGAATGGGGCCTGGCTCTGAGCTCTCCTCCAGGGAGGCTAGGCTAATTGTGTTAGCTTGTCATTAGCCAGCGCTAACACTGGGATCATTGTCTCCCTGAGAAATGCTGGAAACTGATTAGCCTAGCCCACCGGGGGTTTAGCGCTAGACTCGTGGAAGCCGGAGCTCAGACTTCCCAAATCACATTAAAGGGAAAAAAAGATCCACTGGAATAACATTAGTGCCAAATGACAGTGCTAACTGCAAGCGAACGACGGGCTAACGTGCGGGCAGTCATGTGACTGGGGCCTTTGCATGAAGAGCAGTGATTGGCTGATTGGATTATAGGAGGTGCATTAGCAGCGTTGTGACAGGGTTTAGTATCTCTGCATGTATGTGTGTGTTTGAGCTAATGAAATGGCGGGAAGGTCTGGTGTTACAAGGCAGGGGCAAAGATGCATTGAGGGGATCAGAGCTGAAGGTTAATTGGATTTAACAGGGCGTGTTTGGCCCATCCTTGTTTATGTGTGTAAGTTCAAGCATGATGGTGTATGTTTGTTTGCACTCATATGTTTGAACATCTTTTGTAAAACATAACGCGTGCGCCTTTCGTCAAAGCTCTCTGCCTCTTCCTCTCTCTCTTATGACAGAGACCCTACAGAGATAAGATGCTATCTGTGGCCTCTGTTGAATAATAAAAGGAAATATTTTTTGTCTCTCACAGGCTTTTGATTTCCTCAAAGTTGAAAATGTCCCCCAGAGATTAAAAAAAGAAAAAAGAAAGAAAAGCCAGGGCCTTATCCATACTTGATAGAATTAACATTTGATATGTTAATGTGAGGATGTTATAAAGTGTGAGAGATGACATCTTTCTTATTAGAATGTCTTCATTTCCCCACTCTAGCTCATGTCAGTGCCACTGTAAAGAGAGTGATAGTACTCCAGGGATTGATTAGTGTTAGGGCTTATATTAGGCTACAGTTCATTATAGTGGAGAAGAAGATGTGTGGGACCAGAGTAGGCTGTCTGTCAGGGGTTATAGCATCCATGTATGTGCTTTTGGAACTTTTAATCAGGACTTTGGCAATGATGGAATTCCCCCTGTAGTTATTTAGGTTGGCTCAACAGCTTGGTACATAGTATTACCGACGATCTTTTGTTTGGCTTTGCAAATTGCTTCATTTATCATAAATGCTGAAATTTGGTGCCATAACACAAAGTGCATTGTTGTCTGTGGACCTCACCTCACTGCCCAGTGTGTGACTTTAAAAGCTAGCTGTTGAGTGTTATATATTTGGCTTCAAATGAGGCTTCACATTTCCAGTTTTTCTTAACTGTCCCTCAGTATTACAACAGTAGTCCAACATCACCTCAACTTGTGGTAGTAGCCACACTAGCGGTGCAACATGCAAACACCAGTTAAGATAAGATAAGATATTCCTTTATTAGTCCCACAGTGGGGAAATTTTCAGTTAACCTGTGTTAACCTGTGAATTAACCCCTTGGACATCATAAAACATGACATAACAAACAGCTGGGGTTGATCCATCCCTGAGGTTGAACTGTTACTGGCTCTTGTATTGCTTGTCAAAGTTTCTGAAGCACCGGCTTGTTCGTATAACACTTACTGAAGTATATGCATCATAGCTGTATGAAGCACCTGCTCTTATGCTCAGTAACAGTCAATTTGGGAAATGATTTGAAACAGAATCGTGAGTACATAAATCAGGACAAGACATTTTTAGCAAAAGATGAGTCAACTAAATTACACTGCGATGATTTCACTTATCTGTCACCCTCTTCAATGTGTCTCCCTCGTATCAGTAATAGTCTTGCCTTTTTTGGGCAAATTTACTTTCATTATGGTTTTGAGCTATAAACAAGTTAGCCATGCTATTTATCAGCAAGTAGCCAGTGTGCGTATTTTTCATTCGCTGTAGTGGTACAGCATGGTCATTTTCCTTGGCGATGCTGAAAGAAATAAATTAAAGTGTGAGAGGTAGGTACTCAAGGGAGGGAACAGTGTGTGTGTTTGAGCGTGTGTGTGCAATATGAGATTGTGTGTGTGTGTGTGTAGTTGTTTGCGTATGTGCGCAGTACAGCTGTTCCCTGCTGTTCTCCTGCAGTATTCCCGCCAGAGCATGATGGAGCTCTCCCAACCAGAACGCTACTGCATCACTGTGACCTCATTACATCCACAACACACAAAAGACA
This sequence comes from Lutjanus erythropterus, assembly GCF_056507025.1. NCBI lineage: Eukaryota > Metazoa > Chordata > Actinopteri > Lutjaniformes > Lutjanidae > Lutjanus > Lutjanus erythropterus. The sequence goes on along the minus strand of NC_139338.1, from coordinate 18,174,627 downwards.
TACACACACATATGAAGAGACATACACGTATCTTTGAAACTTTCCCACAGCTATGATTTTCCACATAAAGCCATAACATTACAAATATGAGGGGAAAAAAACTCCTCCTTCAAAAACTTGGTGTAGCAGAAATAAGAGAACAGACCCAAAATACGGAGCTGGTGCTGTTCAAATGATGTAATACTCTACTCAAAATACAAAGACAAAATATACAAGGCTTACAGAACGGGGGCAGGCTGGTAATTTTAAGTCCACAACACTGTTAAACACTTTGAAAACACAAAGGCTCCAAATAGGGTTGTAACAATGAGGATATTTACTGATCACAATGGACACAAAAAAAAGATATATTTAAATTTTTTATGCAACAACATGGCTTATCTCACAAAACTGAATTTGCTGATAGGCCTGAGAATTGATTTATTCCAGATGCTGCCAGAGAGGTCAGCAGCCCTCTAGAGGTGATGTGTGGGTTGGCCTTTACCTGATTTATTATTTTTCTGGTGCTTCTTGGTGATAGTTTTGATGGTCGCCCACTTCCAGGCAGAGTTGCGGTCATGTTGAATGCTCTCCGTTTGTAAATGCTTTGTCTTACGGTGGATGGATGGAGCTGGAATCTTTTGGATATGGTCTTATAGCTTTCCCCAGACTGATGGGCTGTCACTACCTTCTCCCTGATCTCCTCAGATATCTCCTTTCCTCTCGGCATACTTGATCTGTGTGGGTATGCGTTGGCACTGCAGTGGTTTGGTTGGTTTCCACTCTGTTTTAGTCAGTGCTGCCCAAACCCTTTCCTAAGGATGTCTCATTTGATTGGTCTGCTTAACTGGTTAATTAAGCACCCAAATGTGTTTCACCTAATCTATTACCTACTTGACTTTACTTGACAGATGAGGGAAGACTCAAACAGGAAATTGGACAGAAGCTTAACAGTTACAAACTAAATATTAAATATTTATTGTTTTACCTCATAAAATTACGGACGCATAAACAATATTGTCTGAAGTGAGTGTAAACAAATATGGAAAAAACTAGAGGTTAGAGGAAAAAAAATGTCTTCATGTCTTCACACCGACCAGCTACAGGGTTAGCTTAACTTAACTTAAAATTCGCACCTTCAAAGTTCAATTTCATTCTTTCATGAATATTAATTTAAAGGTTCTTTGTACTGTGTCGAGTTTTCATTTTGCCTAACATCTAATTTTGTTTATTAGTTTGTTATGGCACTAGCTTGGTAAGCAACAACAGCTAAACTTCAAAAAGTTATTTATTTACTACTTTTATATGCAGTGTAGCAATGGTGCTGCTGAACTAAAACTCAAGACTGATGTGATTGCGACATTGTGTCTGGAAATATGAATTATGTCACAGTCTCCACAAGTGTATGATTCAACTTTTTCCAGTGGTCTCCAATCGCAATACTTGCAGAATTGCAATACTTATGAAAAGCAGTATCGAATCGGTACCCAAGTATTGTTATAGAATCTTGCCAACCCTAGATAAAGCTTTAGAAAATCCATGAATCATAAACTGTTTTCAAATACATTTGGTGGACATGTCTTCCACCTATACGTACATATACATAACATGTAACAGATAATGTAATAAGACAGTGTGTTAGATACATACACATACCACTAAAGCTTTTACTCACTTTCCCCATGACACTGACTGTAGATAAGAGTTCCCAGTCGCCTGTGGAAAGGAGTCCATGTCTCCCTGTACCTGATTTATATCCTGCCACCTTCCCCACTAGTTGTTTATCCAAGTCTGATGCATTATCACACTGTCCAGCGCTGAATGTGTGACCTTTACTGCACCACATGTATGTAAGAGTCCACATGTGTGTGTGTGTGTGTGTGTGAGAGAGACAATGAATGAATTTAAGTGTGCTCACGTGTATGCATGTGTACGTGGATATCTCCTTTAGAATATGTGTGTGCAGTGTCTTGACTGGCTGCGGTGACCCAGTGGGGCTTTAGTCTGAATTGCAAGCTGACAGGCATGGAGGAAAATGATAGATGTGAGATTATGCGCAAAGATGGAATGGAGAATGAAAGAACGGTGGCGTAGTCCTAAGCCTCCTGTCAGTGCTAACCTTTGGTGGGGCTTTGGGCTTCTTTGTTGAGGCTGGTCACTGTCACTGTTTGTCCAGGGTCCCTGCAGAATTGAGACGGGACAGGGACGTCTTATAATGGTGAATGGGTGGGTCCGACAAGGCTGTGTAATGCTGAAGGATTTAGACCATCATCTCTTATGTCTCCATCCCCCTTCTCGGGTCTCAAAAACTTGGACTCCTCTAAGCTTTCAGCCTTGATGATGAGATTTGTGATAAGATCAATAAAGGCTATGTCTTTTCACGCTTTTGTGTTTGCGTCTGAGAGCGCACGTGTGTGTCTAAGCCGCACATTTTCCACGTCTTCCCCATACAGTCGGCCATAGAGAATAAAATCTCATTTTAGTCTGTCACTTCGCTGTCATTCCTCTCCTCCCTCAGGCTACACACTCACTCCCTTTGTCTGTTGTTTATTTTTTAGCTCTTTTGAATAAATCTTTTTTTAATTTAATCCAGTTGACAATAACAGCAGCCGCAGTCTTCGCTTCATCTCTCTCTCTCTCTCTCTCTCTCTCACACACACACACACACACACACACACACACACACACACACACACACACACACACACATGCATTCAAAGGTGGAATGAGGAGGCGTGAAGCAAAACTTGTTGAATGTAAATGGCTTGTTGTTTTTCTTCATAACACCGGTGTGCCGTATTGTCTCGGTCAAGAGACCACACCTGGCTGTCTGTCTTTTCCATACCATGTGGGGGAAAGCAGAGCCCACTCATCCCTTTCAGCCACTTATAACCATAAACAATTTAAACAACTCCTCATCTGCATTATTTATGTATCTACATACATTTATTACCAGTAAACTAATTAATAATTAAGTTGCAGCTTGTTAACTTTTCAATGCATTATTTTTTAAAATATGCCATTGTCAAATTAATTGCCTTTTTTGGCTTAACTTCGGTATTTTTCAAACTTTTTACATGCTACAGTGTATTTGTGAGAGGGAATTAGTGGACCACCACTGGGGGAACAGAACAAACCTGGACCCTATGATCCCATGTTTTCGTGTCTAAATGACTAATGGGGACACCAATTTTTAAAAATTGGTCCAGTATTTAGAGAGAGTGCTGCAGTTGGCAGCAGCAAAGCTAAGCTACAACGTAATCCCTCTGGGAAACTGCACACCCTCTAAATATGTCAACAAAAAATGCTCATCGCCTGTCATCAACAGGCTCAGATTTTTTACAGAGAATTTGATTGCAATACTTGGGTTTTAATTATAGTAAACATAGACTGCAGTCAAGTTTATTGCCAGTTGTGTCACTTGATTTTCGGAAGAGGAGGAGGAAGAAGAAAAATCAACTTCATGGGTCACTTACAAAATCAAAGACTGTACAACATATAATGAAATTCAATCTCTGGATTTTAATCCATCCTAAGGAGCAGTGAGCAGCCATGCGCAGCACCTGGGGAGCAAACTGGGGTTCAGTAACTTGCCCGAGGATACTTCAACTTGTAGGCTGGTTGAACCAGGGATCAAACTGCCAACCTTCTGATAAATGGACGACCCGCTCTGCCTCTTCAAAGACCACATTTCCTTAACCATTGCTTCTTGTTATGAAGGTTGTGGACGAAAATATCAGGAAAAATCACGTGCAACCTAATGCAATCCAAGACATAGCCCTGTAACAAAGCATTGCAGGACGATTGCGTTGTGCATTTGTTTTATCTTTCACATTACTGAGGAGGATAAATATGCTGGAGAAAATCCAGCAGGTTTCCTGCAAAATCCACCCTGCTGCTACAAAATGTAAATAAGGTGTTGAGGCAGGTAGAGCCTCTCCGTTTTCTTGGCAGTGCTCCTGTTTGTTTTAGGGAATAATACTGATGTCCCAAAATTAATGAAGTAATGATTTATTGATGTTTAATTGAGCCAAGCAGCACTTAATTACTAAAAATGTCAGGAATTAATTTAGCAGCCAAGTTATTAGAAAGTACCTCAGCTGTAGTCATAGGGGTGTTTCTCTTTGAACTAGCCGACAGACATGCAGGACAGACTGAGCAGCGTTTTGACCCTTCGGTCAGGTGAGGGCGAACCTCAATTCTGTAGCTAGGCAACCCGTGTGCTGGGACAAGATGGTGGTCAGCTGAGGAGACAGAAGTCAATAACTGCTTTAAAAGCTCTTCTTTGGGCCTTAAGAGCTTCGCTGTGCTGCCTGTAAAAAGCACATACAATTTCTAGAGACCTGCGTGGGCGCACACATGGACACACAATGCACAAACACACCTTTTAGTGGCTGATTTAGTGACTTTGCTTCAGTGGAAATGGTTGAGAAAACCCACTCAGCTTTTATTGCTTTTCTGTATTATTTGAGGAGGTTTTCATATAGTGAACAGCAGTGACATGAATGATGGAACAGAAAAGGACATATAGCATTTCTTGGATATGCTGAAAATATGTACCATATATTTACTAATCAAACAACGTGTCATTTCAGGCTGTGGGCATCTTTCAGAACGATATTTCAGTATATCTATACGAGCTCACAGCAGTTTTGAGATATCAGCTGCAAAGTCTCTTTCATACACTCTAAACGTACAGTCCTATCAGATTTGTAATATGTCTAATTTTGGGGCAAAGAGCAAGAAAAAAAGATGTGTGAATGAAATTAGTGTTTATGTTGTAATTAAGAAACGATCAATTCACATGTAGATTTTTTAATGACATTAAAGGCTTAATTTTCTTTTAATAAAATTAAAGATATTTTAAGACTTTCTAAAGAATTTAAAGAACTTCCAAGAAGACAGACAATGCTTCAGTAAGATGTTTCACAGAGTTTTAGAAACGTAGAAACGAAGGGGACGATGTGTGTGTGACACATCTCAGACATGTTCGTCTTCGTCTCTTTGAAGCCAGACACCAGTCCCCTTGTAAAGAGAGGTCAGAAAGGACACACACTTGCTTTTCTTTTTCTTCTCATCCTTCTTTGTCTCCCTCACTGCTCACTTCGGAACAGTGTTTTCCATCTTAATTTAAATTTCTCTCACTCACTCCCTCTTTATTATCGTCTGCTCACTCACTCATACGCTCTCTCTCCCTCCATTCTTTGGCAGTCTTTTATCCCTCCCTCTTGATTCTGTCTGTTTTTTTTCCCATCCCTTCCTCTCTCCCTCTCTCTCTCATTCAATCTCTTATCCATGCTGATGGATTTCACTGTGGGGGGTCACTCAGGTCTGCTTTTAAAAAGCAGCGTGAGCGAAATGTGTGTCATTTTTCTCCTTAACTGGATCATTTGTATTTATTTACCCCCCTCGGTACTGACGCCTGCCTTAACTAGAGAGAACATGAGGGCTTTTTAAGGGGGAACAGGCACCCACCTCTTAACCCTATTAACCCCTAAGTGGACCCAAATGATGATAAATAGACAATGTGGTGATTGGGAACTCAATCTGGTGGCAGGCGGGCGTAATCCATACTGTCGATGGAGCTACAGTATGTTATGCTTGTGTGTGTGTGTTTTTCATGTGTGTGGGCGAAAAAAAAACAAGATTGAGGAAGATGAATACTAACATGAGCGAAATCTAACAAAATCAGACATTTAGGTGTGGTCCAGTGTTTTTTAATCATAATAGAATGATAAATCCATTAGTAAAGACATATGATAACACACCACATGGCTTCTTTCTGTGATGGGGCTGCTTGGTAAAAAAAATAACTTTTACATGAATAGCATTCCCATAAAAAGAGAAGAGCAACAGCTTCCCAGAATCTGCTGCAATAATATCATCTTGAAAAATATATAACAAAAACAAGATCGCACTGTAGCCACTCATTTGCAATATCTGATATAATATGTGTTTGTAGTTTTTGTTTTGTCCTTTTGTTCTCTAAGGTAGGAGCCAAATATTAAATTCTTTCCTATAAAGATGTATTCTGTTACATGGTTTAAAATTGTTGTTAAATTGGCGTCATCACGGCGTTATTGTCATTAGCACCAGCTATGCGCACGTTCAGGAGATCAAAATATTTTTTTAACTGTAATAAAACGAGAGTTTAAATTATATCCTTTTATATTTGGGTTGCTGCAGCACGTTCTGTTTGGTCAGTTAGAAGTAGTTTGGTATCAATCAATAAACCACCTACCCCACACCAAACTCCTGCTCTCCAAAACATGAGCCTCGCCAAGACCCCAGTCCGTCTCACTGCGACGCGTTTGTCAATGATGCCCTTCCGGCACTTTGCAGCCCAGGGCAAAATGCCCAAGGCTTCAGAGGCAACAGCGACACTGTGTAACAGCAGGATGAGAGGCTTTACCTTACACACACACACACACACACACACACACACACACACACACACCACCATACCCCCTCAAAAGTTATTCACCTCTGTTTGTCATTATATACCTGTTTGCCATTCGGCAGTGAGCCCAAAGCTCTGTGTAGAGCTGGGTCGTGTAGTAGAAAACACTTACACATAAAAATCACATTTGCAAACACATTCACACACGCGTTGTGTGCTGTACACCACTGTAAGCAAAGGAGGCACTGGAAAACAGCCAGTAGGAATGCCCTCTTTCTGAAATGACACAATGATTGGCCACAGTCTCCCGTCATGGGCTACTTGAATTACAGTGGACAGGATTTGTGCAGGTATTGGAAATCCTTGAAAACATTCAAATTTTCAAGACTCGAAATGTTCATTTGGATTTTGGATACTTCCTTGAAACTGTATTTTTTTAGTAAAATGCTACCTGACTGTATAGTTAGGTTTTTAGATAAAGACAGGTTGTATAGGATGCCAGAAGTCCACTTAAAGGCAGATCGCACATTTTTAAACATAAAACTTTGTTTTCCTTTGTGAAATGCTGGTATAATTCATAATTTTTATAGCACATCTGATTTGATGTGATGAAGTGAAATAATAATTTTTATTATGTATTTATGAACATGTAATTTCTTACACCTGTGAAGTACTAGAAAAGCTTGAAAATGCATCTTGAAAATTCTTAAAAAGTGCTTGAATTTCACTTTGGGAAAGGTGTAGGAACCCTGAATATGATTAAAGGCTATTAACAGTTTTAATGTGGAAAAACTCACATTGTCCTGTCCACCAATGGTGAACTGATTAGCGCAACACACGTGTTCTTTTTTAACGTGTGACAGTTTGTGTATTAATCTGCATTAACACATTCTTGTCGGTTTTTATTATCCTGTGTTGACTTTTTAGCTGGCTGTAGCCACTTCGTATTTATTATTGCTCATCTACTTCTTGCTATGTTATTATTTTAGAGGAAGAAAGCAGAACTCTTACTGCATAAGGAGTGAAAACTTTTGCTGCACTCCCCTGGAGCCAGTTTGTGCAATCAATAATTCTTTTTTTGCAGGGGACAGCTTAATGCTGTCCAGTATTTGAATGGGCAGTGTCTGTTTGTACGCCTGTGTGGGCACTTGTGAGTGTATGCGTCTGTCTCTGTTCTGTAATGTATCTTAAATTATGACGGATGAACGTACACGTTTCCACATGCGTCCCGCACTTTGTTCAACTATTGAAGCATGTTGTATCCTTAACGGAGATCTATGAATGTCATTTTATTGCACAGCTCTACATTGTTACAGCAGATGGTAGTCATGGTCAATATATGCTGGTTTGAAAAATGCACTGACACTGATACTCACTCAGTCTATTGGCATAACACATGCATATTGTATGAAAATCCCAACATCGATCTCAATACGTCCCCCAGCTTGTGGTCAATACGTTCTTTGAGGAATGTAGCTGGAGCAATAAAGCTTTACGAATATGTCCCCTCCATGGGAATGTGCTGACTTGAGCAGCGGGAGGCTTGAAAGAAGGGATTGTATTAAATGATATAGGGACACCTTGAGGAGGGAGACAGACAGTGAGAGGGAGTGAGCAGGTAATCTGTTCTGCTTTATTACATGTTAAATGGGACACATTCACCCTCTCATATCATTTCTGCCCCTCCTCTCAACCTCATTTTCTGTTCTCTCCTAAAGGAGAACTTTACAAAAGGAGTGAGCGGAGAGCTTCAGGAGTGTTTCATAGAGCGTCTTCTTCTGCTTCTCCCTGCATATCTCTTCTCAGGTCTTCTATCACCACAGATAGACACTCCTCCTCTTCTCTTCATTCCCATGCTTTCTTTTCTGTCTCTGTTTCTTTAATAAAGCGTCTTTTCTCAATGGATTGTCCCCTCTTTTCTTTTTTAATCTCTCTGCTTTGTGATTTATGACAGAACAGAGAAACTGTAATGCAGATATCTAAACCAACCGTACTCCTCCCTTTCATTACTATCAGTGCATCAAAGCAATAGGGACCTGCTTGGTGTATGTGCAGGAGGGTGGATAAGGTGTTGTTATAGAGACCTTTACTGCTACTGATGACACAAGGCGGGACCCCTATATGACTGTTTAGATTTACTGTCTCTGGGGTACAGGGGTGCAGCACGCTCACGCACGATCACACCTATAGTGGAAATAATAACCAACTGTATCTGGCTAGATGTCTATATTTGTTTCAGTGTCTCACACCACATGGGGTTTTATTAAATATCCCACAAACCTCTAGGGATTGAGGGAGAGAATAAAGGAGAGAGGAAAAAAGGGAAGATAGAGAAGGTGGAAAAATGGAGAAAAAGAGAGAGTGGGTGTTGGGGGGGGGGGGGGGGGGGGGGGGTGCATTTATTTGCAATGGCTGCTTCTATAACCTGTAAAATAATCTATTGATGTGGGTATATAGATATTTATACCGTAGCATTGGATTTTCTGCCTGTGGATAGTTTGTGTGGTTAACGGACATGTGAGTGTGTTTCTGTGCATGTTGATTGATGTGTGGGTGGTGAATGTACGAGTAAAGAGCAGCAGTGTCACCGAGAGTGCTTTTTTCCCTAGATGGCGGTCACAAGATGAATATAAGCGGTCCAAATATTATTAAAAAAAAATTCTGCCACAAGAAAATGTTTTTCAGACCTTCCTCTGTTAAATTCTACAGATTCCTGAAAGCTGATCTGCTGGTTCAGATTTTCTATCTTTCTAAGAATTCTTATTGACAGCATAGACAAACATTTTTGTTACTTTTCTATAATGAAGAATTAAATCGTGTGCTCATAATAAAACATTGATCATTAAATAACTTTTACATTTTCTCCAAAAGTGCTCAACGGTCTGCGGTGTGTTGTATTCTGTGCTTTGTAATGCACCACACTTTTTTTATGGGAGACAGGTCTGGACTGCAGGCAGATCAGTCTAATACCCAAACTCTTTTAGTGCGAAGCCACACTGTTGTAACAAACGTAGAATAAGCAGGAACATGCCTGAAAGAGAGTCGTCTGGATGGCAACATATGTCACTCCAAAACCTGTATGGACCTTTCAGCATTAATGACGTGATGATGATGTGACAGTTAGCTATGGGCACTAACACACTCCCATACTGTCACAAACGCAGTCTTTTGAACTTAGTGCTTGTAACAGTGCGGGTGGTCCTTGTTCCCTTTAGCCCAGAGGACATGATGTCCACGTTTTCCAAAAACAAATGTTGCCAGCCTTTCTGAATGATGGTCAATCATGGCTTTCACCTTGCATCATAGTGTTCCCAAGCCCATGTAGTAATGTCTTTTATACAATCATGCACTCCAGGTTATTGCCAGGCTTTCTCTTCTTTTCCCTCTACTTTTTCCTGTTTTCAAACTTCCTTTCCCCTCTTCTCTCCTCCTGACTTCTCTCAAATTTTCTTGCCCCCTCCACTCACGTCCTCTTCTCTGTTTCTCCTCTCCTCTTTCGCTAGCTCTTAACACCGGCAACATACTAATGTGTTCATGTGTATCAGTGAGAAGCGCAGTTGAATATAGCTGTGACATGACTGTCCGTGTCGCTGTGTACATGACATGAACTACTGTACAATGCATGTGTGTAAATTTGACCAGTACAATGTCAAGGCCAAACTGCAGAAAAAAAAAGTTGAAATACCTCTGGCCTCTTATTTCATTTCCTGTTAATCATTAAAATATAGCCAAAAAGAGGTTTTGCTTTGGGAATATGATACAGTCCCTATGTTTATGAATGCCTCACTGCTCAGGTTACACGGGAAAAGGGTGATTCATTGTTGTTTTTGACTATATTTATAATTATACCCTCTGATTCCCACAGCAGAGGAATTTACTATGTATCCACTCTACAGCATTTTACTCCCGATACTTAGACCCATCTTGCTGTGAATTTAACATGAGGAACTTCATGTTTGTGTTGTTTTTTGTGGTATATGACATTAGCTATGTGGGAAGGTGCAAATTGTAATTAAATCCAAGGATCAAAATTCCCCCCCTAGCTTGCCTGAAGCTGAGTACAATAACAATAAGTAGATTTCCATAACTACCCTGAAAGGGTTTGGTGATTACCTGAGGACAAGAAGTGACTTGGAAACATAAGTTTCTCTTTTCAGGTAGCATTGGTGAGCATTGAAATGATCACGTTCAAGTGCATTGCATAAGTATATTATTTGATCTGATATATGACTTTATATCATTGAGCTGAAAAGTATAAGTTTCATATATTAGAGGTAAAAAGGGTAATACTCTAGTGGTTATGGTTTATAGTGTGTGAGGATATGACATGCCTATCGTTTTTGCATCTGCTCACCCTGCTGCATAGCACTACAGCAGTCACGTTATGGTAAATGACATGAGGGCACCTAATGTGAAACTGGGGAGGAGGAGGAGGGAGGTTTGTCGTCTTTCCCTACCAGCTCCGTGTGGTTGGTGGCAGGAACTTAATGTTAATCTTAATGATAGATGATAGAGGATGCAGCGTGCCGCCACAGAGTGTGTGTGACAGTGTTATTGTCTCCATGATTAACTCAACCACTGTCTCAGCCCCTTCCCGGCAGAGAGAACCAAAGAGCAAGCAAAAATAGAAGTACCACTGTCTAGCTCCTCATCAAGAAATGCTCTTCGTTTTTACCCCCCCCCCCTCCTCCCCATCCTCTTTCTCTCCCCTCCTCTGTCCTCCTTTCTCTCTCTCAGAGGCCATTACTGGTGATAAACACTGTGGTTTGTATCAGCAGGATGCACCTGGCATTAACGCGAACGCTTAAGAAAGTAATTAGTGGGTGTATGTGGCTCGTCTCGTCCCTGTAGATGCCCATAGGCGGTGTAATAAATGAGCACCAGGATCCATAGGAGTGGGATGGCAGCGATTTCTGCTAGCGCTGCTGTCATCGTTCAATACCCTGACGCAGAGCAATGGCCTTGTCATGCCTCCTAGCAAATGACTGAATTCCTCCCCAATGGATCCGCAAATGCAGAACCCTCTCCACAGCCAACAGCATAACGTTCCGGTCTGTGCTCAAAGTGGTAAACCTATCTTGGAATCAACCAGTTTCTTTTATTATTAATTTTATGGACCTTTTATGCCTTTATTTTGATAGGACAGCTGAAGTTTGGGCAGGAAAGGGGGAGAGAGAGTGGAAAGGCATGCAGCAAATGGCTCCAGGCTGGAATTAAACCCACGGCTACTGCAGAGGACTCGGCCACAGTACATTTTTACAAAAATAGTTTCACATTTTGAGAAATGTGCTTACACTTCCTTGCCAAGAGTTACATGAGAATACAGATTCCACTCCCATTTCTGTGCAGAAAATACAGACGTCACAAGCAGCAGCTGGTGAGGTTAGCTTAGCATACAGAGTAGAAATGGAAAAACAACAAGTCTGGCTCTGACCAAGGTGACAAAATCTGCGTAGTAGTACCTATCTATACATACAAAAACTTTTGTGGACCCCTTTATCAGCCTACATGAGCCTCAAGTTGTACCTGCGTTGTCAGCAACCCAGCAGGAGAGAAGCTCTGTAGTACACTGAGGTTTTACAACTGAACCATGAGCAGGACACAATTTTGCTTTTCTTGATTTTGTGGAAGTCAGAAAGGAAAAGTGTGCATCCTGCTCATAGTTCAGTTATAAAATCCCACCGCACCACTGAGCGTCTCTTGTCTGATCTGTACAGCAACACAAGGAAAGAAATAACTTAATGTATCACAGTTATTGCTGAACTTACAAGAAGGCACGAACGATTAAGGTTTTGCCATAGCCGCTTTGAAAAGTTTATTAAATTTCTCCTCAACAAGGCTCAGCATTGTACAGTGCTTTTTAAGGGAGTCTGGGGATATTTTGGTTACTAGTTCAGTGGTGAAATGAGTTGAAATAAGCAACGTGTTCACAAACATCTGCTGCTTATCTTGGCAGGTAAGAGAGCCTAAACACATTATTTCCATTACAGTGAACCAAATGGAAATCAGACAGCTGTTTCATGTGTACTCGCAGGACGTCACTTGAGTTGGCAGTCCTTTTATGTGGCCCAGGATACAGCACATACACGCTGCTGAAGGAATCTCTGAATGTGGTCTGAGCAATCAGATCACAGTGTGTCCTCAGTGCACAGTCCCCTCAGATCACATCACACAGGACTTATGTTAATGATAGGTGTAAACAGCCTCGCTGTGTCAGGCAACAAATGACTCTGCCTTCAGTGGCTGGCTAAGCTAAGCTAACCGTCTCCTGGATATAGCTTCATATTTACTGCACAGACTTGAGAGTAATATAATAACAAGAATGATCATAGTTCCCAATATGTCAAACTCTTCTTTTAAGTGTCTAAATTGATTACTTTTATGCTTAGAACTGTTCCTCACTACCTTTAGAATATTTCTTACCCTGTTTGAGCTTCAGAACAGCACTTTATTTCATGGTGAATGATGAAGTGTATTGATTAATCACATTCCCGTTGAAGTTGTTGAAGGTGTAGAGAGCTCCTCCAAAGATGTCATAAATTGTCACTGACCTGCACTTACAAGGACTATAGATTTTTCTGGCCTCGCTAACAGATATGACCATGTGGGTGATGCACATAAGTACGCGTCTCCACAGCACCAGCTTCCTGCTTGCATTTCACCCTGTGTAATGACCCAGGCGAACAATCCCCTGCTTTGTATCTCACTCCAGGGGGCAAATCAAACATCTGATTGTGACCACAGGGGCTCGGCTCACCCCCAATATTCCTCTGAGACCACCAAAGTTGCTGACGGGCAAAATCTCTTTCACACTTATACAAGGCGTTTAGTGAAGCAGATGGAGTGTCCTGAGCACTGGTGTGAACAAAACGATGACACCACCATTAGCATAATAGCTCTAGCATGTGCATGTGTCATCATTATAGATTTTTATGGGGTGTGTGAAGAGACAGACAAAAGCAGTTAACATTGGGCACAGCAGCAGAGCTGGTGGTACATCCCGCTACTTAGAATGACTAAAGGATCCAACACGAGAGTCCCATTTAAAAGCACTAAAGTTTAGCGTAGCATCTACTATTAGAACTGCAAGCATCTGGATCATGCCTGCAAAGACAGCAGCACTAAAACCGCGGCAGACCTCAAGGACAGTCTTAGGCGTGCAAAGCTAGTGATGCGTATCCTATAACCAGACATATTAGCATTCACAGTCTACAACAAGAACCTCCTCCTGGATGCTAAAAGATTGTATTTGCCATTTAGACCAGTCCAAGGTGACAGCTACCCAGTATGTAAATGGCTGACACTCTCAGGGAGCCTTGCTGCGTCAATGGATAGATTCACTGGTGCCCAGTAAAGTGATCAATACTCTCCTCCTTCAGGGCCTTTTTAAAGGGTTTCTAGTGGTAAGACATAAGAACAAGGGCTAATTTACCAGGAAGGTATACTTACCTTGCCTGTAATTTTAACCTCATCATCATTATCATCATCACTTTATAACAAGACGGCCTTACTGCTTGTCTAGATTAAGCCAGGGCCCTTTTTAGCATTTTCTCTGCATTACACATTGATTTGCTTCTCTTCCATTAAGTCCCCTGGCACTGACGGATCTGAAGCCATTGTTGGAAGCTTTACTTGACACCTCTTATTGTCTGTTTTTAGAAACCCCTCTGGCCCTCTGTCGATATGCTGTAATGTACACATCGGCATGGTCATCGCAGCAGGTTATGGAGGCTGGATTGACCTTTAACCTTCCTTCTAGCAGATACAGTAATGTTGATTCTTGCTTCAGGTGTTTTAGACTGGAATGACAGCAATAGAAGAGGCAAAGGGTGCACACTCAATCTCGACTGCAGTATAGCTCAGTGGGCTCTCTTGAGATAGAAATGACCATTGATTTGCTCATTTTCCAAACAAACAATATGTCTTTGTCCCTCTTCTCTTGTTCTCGATTTCTTCAGTACATCTCGTGCTCATTTTCTCAGTACCTCTGCATTGCCCATCTTTGTGCATTTTCCATTTCCTCCTCATTTTCTGTCCACCTTTGACTCTTTTATCACTCACACATTTATCACTCAGCTCCTTTTTTTACACTTTTATCTCTTTCCTCCTAACTCTCATCCCTCACACTGTTCCTCCTGCCCCATCCTCCCCACCACTTTTACACCACATTTTCCCCATTTTCACACTATTTCTCTCCCCTTCTCACTCCTGCAGGCGGTATGAGACGTATCCTGTGTGTGCAGACCTGCAGGGCCAGATCCTCGCGTGCTACAAAGAGAACGTTGGAAAAACCCTCAACTGCTCCAACATAGCAGCTCAGTATCTACAGTGTGTCAACAACGCCAAACAGGTGCGTATTTGCCTACCTAAACCATATGTCTTTGATATACTTTTCATTTCATCTGGACGGTATTTTCTGCACTTGTTACTAGCATGTTTTGCATATTTGCATTATGCATTTGTACATTGCATGCTTGTTAAGTGAAATGAATCTTGCTCGTGAGGAAAATACTTGAATCCTTAAAGGGATAGTTCAGATTATTCGATGCTGGGTTCTATTAGGTTCTTCGCAATTGTCAGTGTATTACCTACAGTAGAGGGTGGAGAAGCAGAGAGGAGCACCAGCACGGAAGCTAAACAGTAAACTCCTGTGGACAGGATCAGCAACAAAACATGTTCTAGCCACCTAACTAAAGGTATTCCTAAAAAA
This sequence comes from Lutjanus erythropterus, assembly GCF_056507025.1. Taxonomy (NCBI): domain Eukaryota; kingdom Metazoa; phylum Chordata; class Actinopteri; order Lutjaniformes; family Lutjanidae; genus Lutjanus; species Lutjanus erythropterus. The sequence continues at coordinate 18,159,538 of NC_139338.1, read as the reverse complement.
TCAAAATCAGTATAATAATAATAATAGCGTCAATCATAAGTGTACACTATATTTAGAGTTTTTCACTGTTTTACCTTGCTGTCAGGCAGCCTTTTCCAATCAGAAACTGTCGTTCTGTGAGCCAAATATCGCTCTTTCAAAAGCCAACCAAACTCCATGCGCAATCTGTTTGTTTGTTTGTGTTGCTTTGTGACTTCGGTGTTTTAAAAAGTGAGCTCAGATCCACCAAAGTTGCACAATAATGCAAAGAAACGAATTGAGGCAGCAGTAGACCAGCAACTCCCGGGTTCTGTGAGATAAAATGACTGATTTCGCCCATGGAGTTTGGTGTGTTTGAGAGAGCAATATTTGGCTTATATAGCAGCGGTTTCCCATTCAAAAAGGCTGTGTGACGACAAGGTAAAGCAGTGAAAATATTATAAATGTAGCATACATTTTGGTGCTGACTCTCTCCTCAGCATTTCATTGCCTAGCTTCCGTGCTGTTGCCCCTCTTTCTCCAAACTTGTGGCATGTTAACTGGCGTCGTTAAGTGCCTCATAGACCACATTTCAAATAATCAGAACAATCCCTTCAAAAACTCTCCCAAATAATGCATTTTTTCTCTTCTGAAAAGAACGACAAGTTTGTGCATGCGCCCTCATGGACACATGATATGTAAGTTGTAGCACCTCGTAATCTTGTAGTGTAGCTTTCAGTTGAATTGATGTAAAGTAGCCCCATGTGTGTTTTAGCTACGGCATACGTCATTGGGCTCATAGATGGTAGATACAGTAGAGTAGCTATTCCCTTTTTAAATGTCTAAACGAATTAATATAATACAGACACACACACATACACAGTAGCATCCATTTACATGCACTGGCTCCTTGCTTTTAGACAGGAGAATATAATTTCCACGGGTCTACTGGCGCCTGAATAAAACTCCCTCTAAATAGCCGGTTTAAACCTTACGATCTATTTCCATAATACCTGCTGACACAGGCGTTCCCCCGGCTGTCTCTGTGTGTGTTTTAATGTAATAAGACCAAGGGTGTAGCCGCCGCTAGTTGGACACCATTGTCCTCTCTGGATCTCTCCCCTCTCATGCCCATGTGCAAATGTTTTTACTCCGTCTGTCTCGCCCGGTCACTCACTCTACACTCTTAGAAATATAGGTGCTTACTAGAACCATAAAGGGATCTTTGTCTTGACCCCATAGGCAAACCCTTTTTGCAATCAGAACCTTTTATAAAGATTCCACTTGGAATCCTTTTAAAAAGTTCTGCCTAGAACCCAGAATAAAGGATTATATCTAGAACCATCTGTGAAAGATTTTACTTCTCACCAGTGAGAGGTTCTAAAGAAGAACCCTTCTATGGTGTAATAGTTCCGTCTGAGAACCCTCTTAGGGGTTTTTATCCAGGATCTTTACATCTTCAAAGGCTGGTAGCAAGAACCCACCCAAGGAGTTCTACCAGGAACTCTTTTATATTGTAGGGATTTTATCTAGAACCCACTCAAGGAGTTCTACAGAGAACCCTTTTATATTCCAAGTGTTTTATCTTGAACCCAGCCATGGGGTTCTGCAGAGAATGCATTTATAGTCCTAGGATTTTATCTAGAACCCACACAGGGAGTTCTACCAAGGACTCTTTTATATTTTGTATTATTATAACCTTTTCGGAAGAGAGAGTTCTTCAAGGATTGTTGCAACCCTTAAAGAGCTCTGTCCTCAACTAAGAACTAAGGGTTCTTAATGGCAAATAACCCTTGGTGAACCCTTACTTCAAAAAAGGGTTCCTCAGAAGCAAACGGTTCTGGGTAGAAGCTCATCCTTGAGGAAGAACCCTAATTTCTTAGAGTGTATGGTAATAGTAATGTCACTCAGGTTGATATTAACTTGATTCCCCTGCTCTCACTTTGCTGTATATAACATCCATTGGCCCCAACAAGGCTCAATTTACATTCATGGAGCTTTTCTATTAGATTTCTTTCTTTTTTACAATTGCATTGTTTTGCCGGAAATGAGGAAAAGTGAGTTTTGCGTCTCTCGCTCACTCTCGTGGGTATTAGTATTAGATCTAAAAGTCAGATGCTGGCAGATTTTTAAGCTATACATCATGTAAATTGCACAATGTTTTATTCATTGTGTGCATGTGTGTATGTGTGTGTGCGTTTAAGAAAGCTACCTGTAGCCTCGTCAAGATTCAGCAAGGGTACGTTCACAGTCCGGATGCTGTTATGATGTTGTAAATTGTTTGCAAGCAAGCCTGAGACGATATGGTAATCCGCTTGTGTTTATCACCCTGCGGCAATCACAGCACACTCCTGTTCGTCTGCGCTTATCTGTCTAAGACTTGCTTTTAAAGTCATTAGGTGCAAAAAAACACAGTTCTGTGATAAGGCTTTAAAGGAATAATATGCAGAATTACACAGCCGACAAAATAGCGGGGAAGGAATGAAGTAGGATTGATATGAGCTGATGCAGCTTCATGATTAGGATGTTTACACGGCTTTATCAGAGCCGAGCAGGAAGCGGCACCGAGAACAAATGTCAAAGGACGTGACTTTGACCTCTCGAGGTCAGAAGATCCAAATGTGCCCTCTAAACAGCCGTCTCTCATCTCCTTGCCCTTTCTGTCAAAGACACTTGATAGCGTTGCTCAGAATGTTTCAAACAGCAAAACCTCTTTCCCCTTCTTCGTCCTTCCCCTTCAAATATTAAATTCCACTAAAAACTGAGATATAGATAGGGATGGCCAAGATCTCGCTGGGGATAAAAATCCCAAATCCCCCCAAATCTCACTTTTACAATATTGACCCCTCAACTGGAGTCAACCAAGACGGAGCCGTTGTCAGCAGCCCAGCCTTTGTCACTGATAATTAGCGTTCTTATCGCCACAGTTGGTGATAACATTTAGACCCACTTTCACTCTCTTTTGTGGCCTCTGTGCCCTGCCACCATTCCTCCTTCACTCCCTCCATCCACTATCCCTTCATCCCTAGTCACATTTCTAATGCATTCAGCACTTAACAGGTCCAGATAGCAAACTGTGAGGAAGAGGCAGTCGAAGGACAGATAAAGTCTCTTTCTCTCTCCCTCTCCGCTCCGTGAAAAAGAGTTTATCATAGAGGCCGATCTCTCCATCCTCCGCTCGCCTCCTCATTCCATATTCTCGCCGCATGACCGCCTCTTGCTCCGTATCTCTTCCTTCTCCACTTCATTTTTTAGACTGACCCTTCCATCTCACTTCTACTCTCAAAGGGCCAAGATAGATCCCTGTTTGTGGTTTCAGCGGGTGTTTGCATGGATCTGAATATGAGCCGGCTCGAATAACTGCCTCAGCATCATCTTTGATATTGACATTTCAATCAGAATTATAGAACAGAAAGTATATCTTAATGATTTAATTTGTCCTTTCAGTATTTTTAGACGTCTGTAAACCTTGAATATTTTTGCTTTTTTTTTGGTATATGTATGTTATGGCCATCTGTCCTCTCTGTGATTACATTTAAAGGGATAGTTCACCCAAAAATGAAAATTCTGCACAAGTTACAGTGGTGTTTTGCAGTAAGTGAGTCAAGGTCAAGACCTGTCTCCTATTGAAAATGTGTGGTGCATTATGCAGCGCAAAATACAACAACAGAGACCCCGGACTGTTGAGCACCTGAAGTCGTGTATCAAGCAAGAATGAGAAAGAATATTACTTTCAAGACTTAACAGTTAGTGCCCTCAGTCCCCAAACACTTACTGAGTGTTGTTAAAAGAAAATGTGATGCAACAAACTTACTTGTGTTGCAAGAATGAGTGTTTATTTACACAGTTTGGACATTAAATATCTTGTCATTATACTGTATTCAATTGAATACAAGTCAAAAAGCTTTTGCACATCATCACATTCTGTTTTTATTTAAGGTTTACAAAACTTCACAACTTTTTTGGAATTGGGGTTGTGATAATGTAGTAGTTGACGGTTAAGAGAATTATCACCCAAATCTGCAGCTCCCCTTGGCTTTATGGAGCTTTATAGCAAGCTTAAGGTCATTGTTTCAGCTCACAGGCAGTTCATGGACTGCACCTCGCGCTGCCCTCCAGACGTGCCGGTGAAGGAGAGCTCATAGACGCAGCTCAGAGGTGGGATTTCTCTGAGCTCAGAAAAAAAAACACTCTCAACAAAACAAAGAAAAGTTAAGTTGCAGGACGGTCCTGCAGAGATTTTTACAGTTCATTGCCGGTTCAAGTTCAAATTCAAGTTTAACAAATACAAGTCACAACAATCATCCATTATTTATCTGTGTTAGAGATATCAGATATCTTCTTTAATTATAGCTTAATTGCTTCGCTTTTGCTTCAGTTTTTAATTATATACAAGCATGCGCTTAATACATGTTGATTTTCTCAATATAGTCCTCCTATAACTGACAGTCACACATAGCAGAATGCATAATCAACCTCTGTTAATGTGTCTCTTCCTACTATTTATGGCTCATTGTAAGGTAATGACACAACGATTCTTATATTCAGGTGACACACTAATGAAATGAAATAAAAACATAATCATTATATTCAATTTCTGCCAATAGATCCCTGTAACTCTTGTACTCTGGACCTCAAATGTATGAATGATTTTGAAGGGTCAATCTTATGTTATTCCATTGTGCGACGCGTTTGAGATCATCAGTCACACACTCGTCTTACTCAACTGACTGACTGACTGTCTGATTGGATGATGGTATCATGGGATTGCCAGTGGACAGCTGACAACATGCCAACGACAGCAACAACAACTGTTTTCAATGTGGAATAGTTGATATGACAAAGTGCTGAAAACAACAAAAAGCATTCAGCGCTGGCAGCTGTTGACAGCTGGATTACAATGCTTCTGAAAGGTCAGTAAAATTTTAGGCACATAGATACTGCTAGTGTTAGCCTTTCCTGCTCAGTTTACTTTGAAGCAAACCCCCTTTACTTTTGAAGCAGTTGGGAAACAATAGGTGAGACTTTTCTTGGTTTGGGGAAGCTGCAGCATTAATGAAATGTCACTCTGTAACCTGTACTGTACATTTACTGCCAGAGTGACAACCTACTAAGTTTCTGTTCTGCTATGAGCAGCACCGTCACTCTCTGAGGCTCGCTTTCCCTCACTTACATGCCACACTCGTATTACACACTGCCCTATTCCTCAAAGAAGATATGCTACTCCTATGACACTGTCCTTCTATTAAGTTCAAGATACTTTATCTACTGAAGATACCGTGTTACCAAAACCAAAAGTAATGTCTTGAACTACAAAAACAAGGCCCAAATTATTTAAATCTGGAATTATCCCTCAAGTGTTCTGCCCCTTGTTGGAACCTGTATTTTACAGTGTAGTATAGTGTTTTAGTCAATGATCATTTCATGGACAGATCAGTATTGCACAAAATAAACCCCTTTGCAGGAATGAAATGTTTCAGACACAAACTCACCTCATCCGCAGCACCATTACAAAGCTGGTCTACAAGCAAGAATACATTTTTCTTTCTTACATTCTGTCTACTGAATTCCCTGCCTTTGGTCCCTTGTCTCTTCTCCTTATTTTTGCCTTGCACTTTTCTCCTCTCAGGCAGTTTTCATCCAGTGGCATCAGCTGCGATAGGCCATTTCAAATGGCTATTGACAGGGACTGCTGGGGATTTGTGGTTGCACTTATCGCTAACATGGAATCCTCTGCCCTCGGGTCCAACTCACTCCATCCTCCTCCCTTTTTATTGGGCTCTCAGGCCCTCCTCTCTCTGTCTTGTCTCTCCCATGTGACAATATGTTTCTCTTCTGTTTGTCTATTTAGATTTTTTTGTTATTTGCCTCTCCGACTCTCTGATGCATTTTCTTTCTGGCTTTTTTTTTTTGTTTTTGTTTTTGTTTTTTTGCCTGCAGAACAAGATGAGGACTGGGGGTTAAGGACGAGACAGAAAGAAAGAGGGAGCAATGACGAGTTTATGGTGTGGGATTACTTATTATCGACCGACTTGACAGACAGACCAAACCGGAACGGAGAAAGTGAGGAATGAGTCAGCACCAAGACACACACCCTCCAAACCCTGTGGAGAACCGAACCGAACCAGACTAGAGGCACCGATCACAGCACCCTGCGAGAGAAATAGACGCCCTTAGATCCTTATTTCCTTCCCTACCTCTCTTACCTTTTGTCTATCTCTCCTGTGAGTATGTATGGAGTGACACTGTTGGTCATTTTGGAGCAACAGCTGGGACCCACGGGACTGAGCACGCCTGAGCTTGGCCCGCGACACGGACAGTAAAAATGAACCAGAACAACCACAAGAAAGCGGAACACCTCTGTTACAGCACCCATCTCACTCCAGCACTGTTAGGAAAATACAAGTCTATTTTTACTAATCAAAAGTCAGTCCTATTTTGTTGTCCATAAATCACTTAAAATCATTGTTTCCCTGCTCCTACTGCACTACCCTGTACAAAAAATGCACATGTAAGCATCTGTTTCCTCTTTGCATCTGTTCCTGTGAGTTTGTGTTATGTTAATTATGTAACAAAGTGCGTGTTGAGCATTCATCCAGACCAACACTTGTGACGATGTCTGATCAGAGGAAATAAAAGACGAAACAATGCAGGAACTATTGTTGAACTTTTCTCCATAAATATTCAGCGGGCTCCGTCTCTCTTGAGTGTGTGTGTATTTTATGCTAATTACAGCAAGCATTGTACATCTTTGATGGATACGCGGCCCTCGTGTTGTCACGACGACATTTTGCCAAATGGAGTGAATGAGCCCAGGAGAGGGGGACAGAAGCGGGGGGGATATTCGTCCCAGATGTTCTGGCTCATCGTCTATCTTTCTCTCCGTTTCCATGTTTCTTTCCCTAAATATCTCTGATGTGTGAATCCTCTGTGCTTTAGCTGCACAGTGAAAGAGCAGGAAATAAGGAAATAAAGAAGCTAACTAGAACCATAAAGGGTTCTTTGGCTTCTCCCCCATAGGAGAATCATTGTTGGGTCCTTCTTAAACCTGGAAACCTTGGAACCCTGTCGGGGTTATACCCAGAACCATCTGTGAAAGATTTCACCCAGAGCCCCCTATGACAGGTTCTACATATAACCCCTCTATGGTGTAATGGTCCCACTGAGAACCCTCTCTGGATGTTCTCACCAGAACCTTTCCACTTTCTAAGGGTGCCAACAAGAACCCACCAAGGATTTCTCTACGGAGAACCTTTTTATATCCTGAGGGTTTTCTTTAGAACACAACCAGGGGGTTCTACGAGGAACATTATGTTATTCCAAGGGTTTTACCTAGAACACACAGGAGGTTCAACTGAAAACCGGTTTATATTCCCAGGGTTTTATCTAGAATTCACAAAGGGGATTCTGTGAAGAACCTTTTTATATTCCATGGGTTTTATCTAGAGCACATTCAGGAGGTTCTGCTGAGGACCTTTTTATATTATGGTACAAAAAGACCTTGACAAACCCTTGAAGAAAGAGTTCTTCAAATATTTTAACAATTCTTGAAGGATCCAGAAAGGGTTCTTTGGATGAAAAGTGTTCCTAATGGAACCCTCAGTCCTACAAAGAGCCCTTGGCAAACCCTGTCTTCAAAAAAGGGTTCTTCAGAAGCAAATGGTTGCGGTAGAACATCAGCCCCTTTTTTAAACCCTCATTTCTAAGAGCGTAACACTTTTTATCCCCTCATTGTGCCTCTTTTCTTATACTTATCTACTTATTTCTGTATTTCTCTTCATCTCGTCGGCCTTTCTGGAGTGTGTTTCTTCTCTGCTCAGTCTCCCAGGCTAATGTTGCCTTGGAGGAGACGGCTTCTCTACGCTGTCTGCACTCTGCCAGACTCTCTGGGTTGGGTTTAACTGGATAGACAGCACTGTTATGTATGTGTGTGTGTGGGTGGAGTAGTAATGCAGCCATCCATCCACTTTTTATGCAGTAACACTGTCAGTGGACGTCGGAGGGACACAGTCTGGGTTTGATGTGGAGGCAGGTGATCGCAGAGGAGACATTATCTTAATTCTGCATCAGAAGAAGAAAGTGTGTGTGTGCTGGACAGAGCGAGAGAGGACGGGTGTGTGTGTGTGTGTGTGTGTGTTTGTGTGCGTGCAAGCATGTGATTCGTTGTGACTAATCCCCCTCTGTCTGTCAGTCAGCTGTCCTTTTGCTTTTTGACTTTTGGAGTCTCGAAGGGGTGAGGGGTTGACTTCTATTATACAGCCTGTGTGTGTGTGCGCGCGTTGGAGGGGTTTTCTAAAGGTTGGGGATAATGGGTATTGGAGTTCATGGCAGGTGTTTCTGCACAGAGCGGACCGAGGCCAATTTTTTTCGCCACTTGTTTTCCCCTCTGTGACTCTCTGACACAAGCTGCACAGCTTCTCTATCTGACCCAGTACCTCCGAGCCAAGATAAGTGATTTAACGGTGTATTCTGTCTGTAATGAGATTATATCCAATCTAATATAATTAAAGGATGATTAGAGAATCATGAGATCCAAACATGGGGCTTACCTTTTCGCTTTCAAAGCCTCCACCACGACCTCAACAACCCTTTAAAGTCCAACAATAACTTGTATATGTAGAGTTGCTAGTGCTCTTTCCTTTAAAGCTAAACCACCAAAAAAAAAGAAAATAAGAAATCAATATTTGCTGAAGTGTACGCTATATTTAGAATATTTTCACAGCTTTACTTTGCTTCAGACAGCCTTTTCCAAACCAAGCAGACTCCTGGCTAAAATAGCATTTGTTGCTGGCCCTGTCTGCAGCAGTTCATTGTTTAGCTTCTTTGCTGTTACTGGCCTACAGCATCTACTGTAGTTAATACACTGACTGCTGATAAGTACCTCATACAACCCTGTATCAGAAAAATCAAGCTACCCCCTGAAAGTCACCAAGAAGAAGCATTTTGAGAGCTTCTTTAGGTTAATGTATTTCTTGAAACAGCATATTAGGTAAGGCCATAATGCAATTCAAAATTAATGTAGTGCTAAATTAGATGGAATTTGTATACACGCCTCCCGAAGCCACTGTTATAATCTTTCATTTACCAGGTGGTAGAGGTAATGAGATTTTGATGTTTAATAAAATAAATAAAGTCCTCATAATAACAGAGTGAGTTGAATGGATGGAGAAAAAAAAAAAAAAACTTTTTCCATTTCAGTGTGACTTCAACAAGTGTAGCTGAGATGTCCTTGAGCGCTGAGCTGCTCCTAAACACTGAAGTGAAAACAGGCGGCAGTCAAATTGTGTCAGAGCTCTTGAGGGGCCCCGAAGGCCGCTGGCTGCAGAGTCGAGGTGGTGGAGAGCAGAATTTGAAATACAGAAGCAGATAGCTCGTGTGAAGGTGAATCAAATTTGGCTTTCGTTTAATTATTTTTCACAGGGTGGAACTTGGGTAAATAAAAACATCAGGTCATAAAACAAACTGATGGAACACACAAATCTCATTTCAGGATATCTATTCATCAAAGCTGTGTGACCTCTGAACAGTCATTGAAGTGTGCTGCTAAGCAAATCAAGAATGTTTTCTTCACGATCAAAATGAGAGGAGGGTTTCAAATCAAATCTTTAAAACATCTAAAATACAATAATCTGGATTTTTAGGCTTTAAAATGTCTTAAATCCAATTTTTTCAGGTCTTAAAAATTGAATTATGAAGTTAATGTTGCATTTATAAAGCTTGAAGTCTTACGGTTTCTGATGCCCATGCCTGCAATGCATTATAATCATGCTTATATTGCATTATAACCTGCTTATAGCATCAATAATTATAGTCACAAGCACTCATAGTACTTAATAACAATAATGGTAATGCATTGCAAAGCATGTAATGACTTGTTATAATAATTTTTGGTCAGTTACATTTTTTGCAAGGATAATCATGGAATTTAATTATTATAGTTGCAATACATTATAATAATTTATAATATTATAATCACTGTTATGATGCATAATAACATGATCTTAAGTTACTAGAGAAGTCAACTGATGCTTTAAGTGAAGTAATGAAATTCCCTAATGATAAAACCTTAACCCAGCCTCTGGTGTTTCTCACTGAAGGAAAAAGGCATCATAAAATCAAATAGGCTGTACATTTAGAAAAGAAATATAATCAATTAATATTGCGTTCATGAATGTTGTGCTACCATAAATCATTTATTTTCATTTCACCACTCTTTTAGATGCTATGAACAGATTATAATGCATTATAGACCTAGGTGCCATAAAAAGTTCTATCCTGTTTTCCATGTAGTTCCACTTTTTGGTTTGGTAGTTAGACTTTTCCCATCTTGTGTGTTTCCGTGTCAGCTTCATTTTAATTGTTAAATCTCTTGGAGGTTGTTAATACCTTAGGAAAATCTGTTGTTGTGTTGTCCAAATTTCTTGTGCCAAAGTATTCTTCTCTGATTGTTTCTTCAGTCTGTCTGCCATGTATAAATGAGGTACCCGCATTATCATGACTCACACGTTTTACAGAGTTGCAGGATACCTCATTTCCTCTGCCAGCCTTGTTTTTCATGATCATCTGTGCTCAAAACAACACAAATTGTCTTGATAATTCTTTCAGTTTGATAGATAAGGACACATGTAGGAAGACAGCACTGCTGTCACATGTGGAGGACAGAATTGTCTCGGGATTAGCCACTGACTGGACACACCTGCAACACTCGTGCAGAGTCTAGGAAGGAAATGTGGGGTGCATTCAGAGTGCTGCATCCCGTCCCAGGGGAAATTCAACAGTAATGAAACCACTTCCCCTCAACAGAAAGAGGAGTGTGGTTAAAATCCAGCCGACTAATCTCATTAACACGGTATCAGAGTCCATCTCGCTGGCGACAACGAGCAAGGAAAAGGTCGGTAACATTGTTAATATCTCTTACCTGTGACTTGCTATCCACCACAAAAACTTGCACGACGCTTAAATGAGGTTTACAAATTCATGACTTAAACTAGAAGAGTGCAGATCCCTGCCAGGCAACAGATGGTGAAACATCTACTGCAATGCCACCACAGCTGACAGATGCAGCCAGTGGATATTTGCAAAGTTTTGAATAAAGTTTTTTGTATACTATAGTGTAGTCTCAGTTTTCTTACCTTCATGTATGCAAAGATTTTAATGTGGTATAGTAGTTAATATGGTATTGTAACCAGACTCCTCAATTTAGACATTGTTATTTATGTAGAACATGACAAGCAACCAGGTGGCTTTAAAACACTATAATAGAAATCTACATTTCGGAAGAAACTCATAAAAGCTGAAATTGTGAATAATTTACACTTGATGCTGCCTGTTCAGAGGTCGGCGCCCGCGTGTCCCAGTGGAAGTTGTGGCTGTTCAGATAATGTTTAATGATTCGGCATAGAGCTGATTAGATCTGCCCCCAAGAAACTGAATTTAATTTCAACAAGTAACAAGTATCGTGCTCAAGTTTCAAAAATGGTCTCACTACAATAAAATGGCTACTATGGGGACTAACATCATCACACATGAATATAGCCTGGGCTCATTGATTTCACAAGAGTCTCGACTTTCCACCGCTACCCAGTTTTTGCTATTTCAATGCTGATAGGGAGCCCAGTGTGCAGGAATATTCAAATAAACCATTTTTAGAATAAGTGTGTGGGCAGACATGTAAAGGGGAGATTGTTGGGTACCTACTGAACCCATTTTGTTTCAGATATCTTGATTTAAGAGGACAAGGGACCCCTTTAAAAATAGCCATGCCAGTATTTCCCTTGCCAAAATGTAGCTTAACTCTGGAGCGTTAATTAGCACCAACAAGCTAGGATTACCTGATGGGCACCAATGAATTCCTTAGCCCGTATAGTTTCACTTGATACCAGTAACTTCACACTGGAAGAATGTTAAGTTGTTAAGTGTGTGACACACACGTCCAACCAAATGGCTTTCGCTTGACAGAGACAACAAATGCACAGAGAACCACATATACAATACAAATGAGAGAATGATTGGATGATTATTCAGCCACCTTGGATATTTGCAACCAGCAATCACACCACCGGAGACACGTTTTAATTCATTTTAAAATCTCTAGAAATAAAGTATCTTTTCGTTCATTATACTTATCTCATATTGTACAGTAGGTACCCTTAATGTACAAGACGACACCTCTACCCAAACTGTAAGCTATTTGGACTGTTATTTATATCAGCTTCTGTCAGTATGGCTTCCACTGTCTCTATAAGTGCTCTGTACCATCTGTCTGAGTATAAACAGTGAGACTTTGTCACTGCCACCGACACCAGTTCCTGTCATGGACTGTATAAAGAGATTAGGATAAAGCTACAATTTCATTTCAGTGCTTTTATGATATTTCAGTCCTATATTGCCTCTGTTCTCTAAAGAAGCTGACTCCGAAGGAAAAAAAGCACCAGAATGCACTCAACTCTGCAATACAAAAGACAACATCCTCCACCATGATGACTAATCACATTTGATTTAATGACCTTCTCTGAAGAAAAAAATAGCTTTTCCCTTTAAAGTTTTCCCCACACTCCCTCTCCGGCTCTTATCCGTCTGTGCGTCTCTTTGTGCCTTTTAATGTCTCTCCACACAGTCTCTCCCCATTCTTGTGTTTGCATTTACTTTCCTTTTTTTTGTTCTTTTGTTCTGTCTAACTCTCCTTCTGCTCCTTTTCTTACTTTTTTCTTTCTTTCTCTCACTCTCTAACTCATCAAGGATACTGAGGAATAGGCCGGCAGCCTGAGGGGCGGATCTGTTGGCGGTGATTGGCTCTCCTTGCTTGCCAATGAGGTGTGAAGCGTCTGCCACGCTGCTGTAACTCTTCTCTGAGGGCCACCCTTGCCTCCTTGTGTGTCCACGCGCACACACAGTTTGACACAATATGCTTCAAATGGCTTGACAAATGCATTCACCCACACAATTAAAAACACAAGAGAAGACACTATGAAAACGTGGTTATGGTTCTGTCTCGGCAAGGACAGTTCATCCCGTTTGGATTTCAGCAAGAGCGAAGACATACACACACACACAGGAATGTTCTTGGTTGCCAGCGATGCCAGTGGGGCCTGCAGATGAGAGTAGACCGTCATACACTCTATTCTAGTAATGGGCAGGCAGATGGCAGGCTGCTCTGTAGCCTCTGCTTAGGCTGATGGCTCTATTCATCAGGCTGCTCGGCCTCCCTGCAGCCCTGCACCGGGCTACAATTTATAGAGCTCCCCTCTGCTATTCTCTCTTGCTGTTATTTATTTGTACTTTTTTGTTTTAGTCTGCACCTCTTCTCTTATTTTCTCAGAGTCTGTGCTGGTGTCTGTCTGTTTGGCACCATAAAGGGTTGTTTCATTCCAGCTAGAAATTCTGCTGCTGGGGAAGTGAGTTATTGGCTCCATGCTAGAAAGTGTTCTACCTTCCTTTTTTTTTGGCAGACTGAAGTTTTGGTCATGCAAACACTTATTGGAGGCTGAGCTGCTCTCGGTGGCAGAGGAAGTCTCATTGGACTGAATCAAACTTTAGTGGTTATCGAGCCAAAGCCAGTTTACTGCAGTGAAAGTTCTCTACCTTGGGATAAAGAACAAGGAACTGTTAAAGCTTGAAGTTTAACTTCTTTTTTTTAACTCTCCTACCTAGAGTTAGCTTTTGTAAACTAAGAGATGTCATCACTGCCAATTCCATATCTGCTTACTAAACATGAAGCTACAGCCAGCAGTGGGTTAGCTTAGCATATGGACTGGAAACACGGGTGAACAGCTTGCCTGGCTCTGTCCAAAGAGAACAAATCTAAAGTTGGGCTACTTCTTTGCTGGGAGCAGTGACTACCACTACTACTCAGCCAAAAAATGGTCTGACACATGACCCACTGTAAAACCGAGTTGACCTCTCCGAAGTCCTGTCCCTTTTCACTCTGTGCTCCAGTAACAGTTGAGCAATTGGTACCCAGTGGAAATCTGAGCCAACTTTCTCTTAGCTAGCTAATCAATATCAGTTGAAAGCTAGCTGGTTATATATGACAGCATATGGGTGAACTATCCCTTTAATTCATGATTATAAATATCTTGCTTTAACAGTTCCCAAATCAACATCCTTTAACAATCTTTAAAGGAAACAGGAAATCATCCTAGTTTTTTTCAGGTTCTGCTGGGTACCAGGGTTGTTCTGTTATTACTGGAGCACAAAGCCAAAAGGGTCAGAAGTTATTACACTTTGGTTTTTGTACCGATTGAGCAAACAAGGTTTAACTTTTTAATTAGGCTAGTTAACTCTCGAGATGCTTGTAGACAAACTTTGTTACCTTTGACAGAGCCAGGCTAATCGTTTCCCCCTAGCTGTTTCCTGTCTTAAGCTAAGCTAAGCTAACCAGCTGCTCATTAGAAAGATATGGGAGTGGTATCAATTTTCCTATTTAACTTTTGGATAGAAGTAAATTAGCGTGTTTCCCGAAATCTGACATAAAGGATCACTGCTGCTGTTTAATTATGGATCACCATGGTAACCTAAGGATGAAAAGCCAGCAGTGAGCAAAGTAGAGGAGTGGGATAGTAGGAGTCTATGCCAAGACCTAATGCTACTAGTTTTTTTTTTTTTAATTAAAGCCTAGAAAAGGTGAGAAAGAAAGGCCTCTCTATCCCTCTAATACAAAGTGTATCGTGTACTAATAGCTTGGCAACTAAATATGAACATCGTAAATCAATGGAAAAAACAGACTGCATAAGTAAGTTTAAGTGCTTCTCGTCTTGCCAGAGGTTAATTTGACACTGCAACAGCTTTTTAAATTGGTAATAGTTCTGTTATGAGGACAACAAGTACAATATGTCAATTAAAGAAGCTTTAATTGCGTATAAATCACAGGCTGTCTGCCCTGGTATGAAAAAGCTACGGAGATAAAGAACTATGTGTTGGATATGTGACAGAATATGAACAGAGGAAAAGAGAGGAAGAGTTCGAAGATTAAAAATAATGATGTGAGGGAAAGAAGGCAACGATGCATCTGCTTGATGTGTACCATAAAAAGTTGTATAAATTATTTGACTTCAGTTATGGTGGTGCAATTCATGGCTGTGCGTGTGGCTGCGTGTGTGTGTGAATAGAGACAGAAGCAGTGAGTGAGAGCTGGGCTTTGACCCTCAGTTTCCCTCCAGAGATAAAGTGAGCAGTAATGAGGCCCTGAGCTGCTGCTGAGGAGACAGTAGGATCGCAAAGGGAGGAGGATGACCTTGAAGACCATGAGCACATCCGCAAACTTAAGCAATCAAACTATTCGTTAATGTAAAGTAAAACTGGAAATTGACAGTTTTGATCCTTGTGTATTTTATTATACATGAGGTTAAACAGGAAAAAAAAAAAAATCTTTTCTCTTGCAAAAAAAGTGCCATGGTGCTTTGATGGATCTTAACCTCAATGACCAGAAAAATAGAAACCCAGTACACTGAAATACAATCCACTTTATCAGACTTGCATCTACTCATATGTAAAAATAAATTTGTGTCGAAACTTTCAGAGAGGCGCTGCTTGTTGCTTGCTGCCAGCTGCGTTTGCCACAACAGTTTCAGCCCATACTTAACCACAGCATCCTGTCCAACTTGTTGCAGCACCTATGTGATCTATGCTAACAGTTATTTTGTGCACCTCTTCTTATGCAAAACATCCTGTATTACTTTCCACTGGGTAAAGTCTGCATGTTGCAACATCGCAGCAATTTGACTTATGTACCTTAAGCATGATCAGATATAACTATTGATCGCTAAATAGCTAAATAATATCTGATGCAGATTGTTCAAGCCTATTCGAATGTTTTATACGTACTGTATGCTCCACCTGTATAAAACAAAGGCACAGAAGGGCATAAGGGGATCTTGCTTCTTGTTGGAGGCAGAGGGGTAGAAAAAGAGATGATTTTGCTGAAAACATTATTAGAATACTTTTTGCATACATATTACATATCATACGATTTGTTAAGTCTCTGTACCTTCACAGGATGCTGTGGTCTGAAAGAAGTGACAAAACCAGGGTCAATCTTAGGTGTCTTCAAACTTGATGCTTATCTCTACATGTAGGATACAGAAACCCATCTAACACCCAGGTCATAGGGGGTCGGTCAGCCATCTCCAGGTAAAAAATATCCGTGTCCCTTCGGGGTATCATATTACCTGGTCTGTTAATGATATTTTTACTGAGAGAGGAGAAATAACTTCCCAAAGGCACAATACAGGCTATACGGGCTTTCGTTTTAATGTGAGGAAAGTAACAGATTGCAGTTTTAAAGTGTGTCTGTGTTCTTTAGAGTGACAAGACTCACCATATTGCAACAAATCTATCGCTTGCTCTTTTCTGGGGTTCACAGCTAAAAAAAAAATATCTTTGCTGGAAGGCAGAAGTCAGAAAAACAATAAAATAGAAGTTTGGTAATGAGAAAAAACTCCAGCTCTGACAATGAAAACTTTGTGTTTGTTTCTGTTTGACATTTCATACCTTTCCTTCACAAAGGATTTTTTTTTTCTGGTGCATTTTCAAGCTGATTTTCAAGTTTTTATATGAAAAAGTAACTGGAGCCGGTTGTTTGGATTTTCCTGTTAGAGCTGCACAGTTAATAAATCATGTTTAACTGTTCTTGTGCTATTTCCCCATGGAAATTGTGCAGCTGCATAATAGTAGTCATTAGTCATTGTATTGTATTACAGTATATTGCTAGTTTTTCCATTAAGCCACAATGTCATTGGACCTGATTTGATATTGTAGTACTGAGGCATGGTAATGTGGTCACTACATTGGTCGTACACCACCATGCACTGCAATTCCATTAGAGACCAGTGGCATGGCAAACTGGTCACTACAGCTGCTGGGAGTTTTTGCGACCTTCCTCGTCATGTTGTCAATAATACACTCAGGACGTGACTCTTTTGGCTTCATACTGAGCAGCTTTCATAGGAATGAATGTAGCCACATCATCATCATCATCAGCTAACTAGCTACCTACATCTACATCTAGTGAACCTATATACAAAAATTGTTAGCTAGCTAGTTAGCTATAATTTTGCTAATATTATCAAACTGACAGTGTGACTATTCACATAGGCCTATGTCACTTTTAGTCATCTTCAAAGTGTAGTTTTCTTTTCATCATAGATAAGTCTAGCGCACACAGGACACAGGATAGGAGGAATTTCACACGCATTGCAAAAGGGGGCGGGGCTTAGGAAGGGTCAGTTGAACACCTACCACCACCATCAAAACACCAAATGTGTGAATGTCTTTTGAAATGATGATGTTCATCCCTCCAGCAGAGTTACGTTAGTGTTTGAACTAACAGAAAATCCAGGCATCACAATGACAGTCCTGTAAATGTTGTATTTTATATGTAACTTTTATCATCTCATGGTGTATATTGCAATATAATCCGACCTTTCACCTTCCAGAAGGTTTACAGCAGATTTCTGTGTATTTTTCATCAGCTGATACAGCCTCACAGTACTTTAGGCCTAACCAAGATGTCCAGAAGTGAGAAGTTACTCACATGCGAAGGTTAGATACTCCCTACATGTTAGAGAAGCATATGACTGTGCCATAAGCTACTGGCTACTAAACCTGTTACATGGCCCCGCATAAGCCTATCCATCCGTGACCTGCAAGAAGCCAGTTTAGACTAATCCCCACAACTGTAAAAAATGTTTTCTCATCCTTCAGAAGAGGATTTAAATTACTTTACACTTACAACTTGTGCTGCGGCTTGCCTGCGACGTGGTGTGCAGCTTGTGCCTGGGGCATTTCTCTTGTTAATTTTGTCCACAAGCCAAATACATTTGTGTGACCGGTGCCCATTTAAATACAGTGCGCTCACGCCGTCCCTTCTGAGACATACACATACGCACACTGAAATGTACTTTATAGTGGTATTTTTATTGTCATGAGATGCTTTAGTGTATAAACACAAACACCAGCACACACACTGTTTCACACAAATGCGAGCAAAGACAGAAGGTGAATACAGACACATTATTTATTATTTACAATATGGCTTTATCTCATGCACATGCACCCTCTCACACTGTAAGCAAAGGCCTGGAGGGCAAACATGAGGTATTGCACATTAAAACACGCGCGCTCACACGCACACGCACACATATGCCTTGTGTTGAAGACCTCATTGTCCCCAACGGTTGCGTAAGGTGCCTCGAGGCATTCGCAACCCAGACACACACTCAAACATGATTATCTCCATTTGATATCTGCGCTGGGGTCATATTGGGATAGGTGACATCATGGAGTCATCATCAGTAATATACGCACACAAACATCTGTGTGTAGCCCAGGGGACAGTAACACATGGTCAACACTCCATCCAGCTATGTGATTTGTGGTATTGTATTTTGGAAATGAGCTTTGGTGCTGTATTGATTGATTGTGTTACGTGTGCGTGTGCCCATTACTAGTGACGTTATACATTTCCAAAATTGCTTCTCGGCTGCTACAAGAGTCTGTAACTCTATATCCAGAAGATACAGGCCAGGACCATTATGGCAGCTTTCAAATTCATATGAATGTTACATATAATCTAAAGTAATAATATGAATCTGCTTCAGTGTTCGGGTGTCACACACACAAGTCTACATGGACCAGAACAGAATGATGACAAATTTCATGCATTTCTGCTGTTACCGTATTAAAATGTACAGAAAGTCTTAGCAGAATATGTACAATAAAATAAAAAATAATCATTCCAAGTCTTGTTACCAAAACAGAAAGGGACGGTACACAATACTGTACAGTATGAGGGGATATATTTTTATTTATTGATTGACTTTTTTGATAAATCATTCAAACTTCAAAGATGAAAGTTGATGTTTTGTAGGTCAGTTATGAATGAGAATGTGTGCTTTCTGAATGAGAATTGTTGTCAGTGTTTTGGTTTAATGAGCTTATTTTGAGACATGTATGAAGTGTTTTGGGGGTTTTAGTGAGTTTTGGAGGTGACTAACTGTTTGGTGAAGATGCACAATGGTAATACAGACTGTAAGAGGACTTATGAAAAAGTGGCCTCAATCTTTTCTTAAAAACAAGATTCAATATTGACTTTTTATGCCTCATTGTTCAAAACTCATAATATTCAAACGTCTGTTAGAGAGGGCTTGTTTTCATTCATCACTTTCCACTTTATCTGACCTGCATGACTTTGGACTGCAACAGTAAATCAAAAACTCCATATGAAGACACAAAGCTCCACACAGAGGAGTCTGGGGTCCAGATCTGACCTGTGAACTTTCATGCTGTGAGGTGACAGTGTCGACCGCTGAGCGCTGTGGTGTCCACAGACTAACATCTGTTAATATGATGGTAAATACTGTCTGAGCTCACTGTGCAAAGCAATTTGGCAGGTATTCTGTGGTATGACATTTTCTCCGGCTGCATCATGCATGGCTGGGTCTTAGGGTTTCTTGCATCTCCACGAACTAAATTTAACCTTTGCCTTTTTGTTGCTACGTGTGGATTATAATTACCAATATGTTTTACAGAATATTTCTTTGTTTATTTTCATCATTTACATACCTGAGCGTTCCCCAGATATTATAGGGATAAAATAAAATGATAATAGTGACTAAAGTGGAACAAAATACAAAATAGTTGCGATTAGTTTAAAAAAGAAAATCAAAACATAATGCCTGTGGCCACGGCTGTCACTTGTTTTCCAAGTTTTTTCAAAAGTATGTAAATTTCAGAGGTCCTTCTGCATACAATCATAAATGTGAACAAAAAAAATAAAATACTACTGTGTCCAGTAGCTCGGTACAGATCTGCACTCTACTAGTTTATCATTTCACAGCACATAATTGTATGAGGTTTTTATTTTGCTACTCCATCCTTTTTGCTACTCATAAAAAAACAGATGTTATATAAAAAATTATATACAGTAGATTGGGTGAATACATAATAAGTCATAGAAATAAAAATAAATTCATTCATTCCCAAATCATAGGGCAATGCATCCTAATGCACACCAGGCACCAGGTGGTCTAAGCAAAACAAGGATTAAAATCAATCCTTTCAAAACAATATCTCCCATGATGAAATAACAACTACCCACATCCCATTTTCTGATGATCTTTGGGTAAAAAAAACTTGTGTGTATTCTGCCAGAAATTGTGTTGTTTTAACTAAGATGAAGCTGTTGGCAAGGAGACCATTCAGCTCAATTTCATAATTTGGGTTTACTCCATTATCCACATTTAGCCTGCTATTAGTTGAAAAAAACAGAGCAAAACAAAACAAAACACCACCCTCTCCCCCCCCCCCAGCCCACACACACACCCTCTCCTCGACATCGTCCCCATCAGGCTCCGCAGAGTCGGCTCTTCAGTGGAGTGAGGCGTCCTGAGTGTTGACTAATCAAAGGCCCTTTCACAGGGCAAAGACTGATGGCTTAATTAGGACTGCTAATGTTAATCACACTTAAATATTTATAAGGAGGAATTCTTTTGTTTAGCCTTGACCTTTCACTGGAGCTCATTAACATGGTTATTATTGCTGCTGGTGTTGTGCTGTTGCTCTTAAACATGGCCGCAACACCCGCCCCGGGGCCTTTATTGATTTTGATGGAGCAGACATGGTGCTGTGTTAACGCTTTGTGAGAATGACATTGGCTTATCAGTGTTTGGATGAGTTTAACCCTGCAGGTGTGTGTGTGTGTGTGTGTGTGTGTGTGTGTGTGTGTGTGTGTGTGTGTGTGTGTGTGTGTGTGTGTGTGTGTGTGTGTGTTTGGATAGCCCGAGGGGACACTGGGTAATATCTTATCAATGTGGAGAGCTCATTGTGTTTAAGTTGCACACTCTTAGAAATAAGGGTTCCAACAGGGTTCCTCTTGAAGGGGTGACGTTCTACTCAGAATCACCCCTTTTTTCAGTTTGTTAAACTAAGTGACCCATTAAGAACCCCTTTCCATCCAGAGGACCCTTTTTGGAAGACAGACAAAGAGGATTGTTGAGACCCTTGAAGAACTCTTTTGTCAAGGCTTTTTTGCACCACAACATAAAATGGTTCTCGGAAGAACTCCTTGGGTGGGTTCTACATGAAAACCCTTGGAAAATAAAAGGGTTCAGAAAAACCTCCAGGCTGATTTCTGGGTAAAACCCATGGAATATAAAAGGGTAGAACCACCTAGGTGGGTTCTAGTTAAAAACCTGGGTGGGTTTGAGATGAAACCCTTGTCATATAAAAGGGGTTCTTGATAGAACCTTTTGTCAAGGGTAGGAACCCTTGATTCTTGGCAGAAATCCCTGAGTGGAACCATCACACCATGGGAGGGTTCTCCATAGAACCTCTTATAGGGCTCTCTGAGTGAAATCTTTCACAGATGGTTCTAGGTATAACCCTTTATGTTGGGTTCTAGGTAGAAAGGGTGAAAAGGTTCCAAGTGGAACCTTTACAAGGTTCTTCCAGGGACCAAAAAGGGTTCTCCTTTGGGTACAAGCCAAAAAACCTTTTATGGTTCTAGTTAGCACCTTCATTTCTAGGAGTGTGGTGAAGGTAATAGAAGCAGGTCCATGAACACTAAAGGGTGTTTCTTGGCTTGTGTCAGCACTTTGACTGAATATCATGATTGAACTTGTTATTTCTTACACACACACACACACACACACACACACACACACACACACACACACACGCACGCACTGAGCTGACCATCATTTTATGACTTGAATTGTTTCTTGCTCATACTCACACAGAGCCGGAGGGAAAAGGTTTCATTACTGTAGGATATACCATGGATAGCTCAGCACTTGTAGCATTTGTGGGTTAATTGTCGAGGACACAGAGGATAACAGCTTCTCCTCCTATCCAGAGGTGAACTATTATCTCCAGCATCAGTATCAGCACAGATACAGCTCCTTATTACTTGTGTTCAGCATCACCAATTGAATTTCTCTGTTTAAGACACCAGAACTTTACACTAATGACATGTGCTTTGGGGTAATAAACATCTCCTGCTCTGGGGGAAAATTATTATGGTGTGGCGCTTTAATGAAAACCATTAATCAGTCATTGTTATTCTCTCAATTTAATATGTTCGGAGAATGAGTTCCTGCATGGACTTGTTTTTTCAGCCTCCCCAACCCTAATTTCAACCAGCACCGGTACACTGCCCAAGGTACTCCACTGTTTTCATCCAATCTAATTATTTCATTTGGATGGCAATAGCCTCTTGTGCACTATCGGCTATGAATGCATTATTCTACAGTATTATGTTACAATAATTTGCCACAAAATTTAGCAAACTTTGGATCCAATTTGGGATGGTAAGATAAGAAAAACTAAAGTATTTAAAGGCATAATATGCAGCATTTTTCATTTTTCTGCCTGTATCTTTTTATATTCTCATTTTTTGCTGTGTTCTAGATATTTTTTGGATGGCAGTGTTTGAGTAATGTGTTGAGCCCTGAGCATGCAGGTTTCAAGGGACTCAAAGAACACATAGTGACCTGTGGTTACATCACATGTTCTGTCTCTCTCCCTTGCTCTCTATCTGTGAGAGCTGCAGAAAGATATATACACATATACAGAAAATATCGCTTTATTTCTCTGATTCACTGCTTTGTTCTTGCTAACACTGCTTCCTGTCATAATCCTCATATTTTGCCGTGCTTGCAGTGTTTCTCGGCATCATCCCTCAGGCAGTGTGGTCAACATGCAGGTTTTGAAACTAGAACTTATCACATACTCATCACATACTCCGCTTCTCTCCTCTACTCTCTGTCTGTGAGAGCTGAAGACAGAAACATTCACACACA
This sequence comes from Lutjanus erythropterus, assembly GCF_056507025.1. NCBI lineage: Eukaryota > Metazoa > Chordata > Actinopteri > Lutjaniformes > Lutjanidae > Lutjanus > Lutjanus erythropterus. Next base: position 18,136,784 of record NC_139338.1, on the reverse strand, counting down.
CGCACAAAATCTGGTGCTGTGCAGAGGTGTGGGCGTGTTTTGTCCATATGGTCTGTATCCACAAGCTTTGAGAAGACATGCACAATGCGGATGAAATGGCTGCAGAGTATGGACAGAAGGTTCCCCTCTGTATACGTATGTGTATCTAACATTATGCATAAATGCGCCTTAATGAGCTCCTCATAATTCACAGTTTATGTCGGGGAGATGGGAACGTCTTTGAAAATTTTGTGTTTACAAACGATGCTGCATATTCCACCTTCAAATAAAGAACAGAAAATAATTGTGTCATACTCAAATTCACATGGCATAAATGAATAATGTGCTCATCCATATACAGTAAGTTTGATTTTATAGTTTTCCGGTACATGACTTACTTTTAGCCTCTTGTTGAGGCAGTTAGAACTATATGTTGTTAACTATTTCTCTCCAGACCCACTCCATCTGTTTCTCTTCTTGTTCCTTTTGATCCACTCTCATTTTATAGGGGAGCTTTCTCCACTATATATGAGCTTTTCTTTCTTCCTGCAAGATTAAATATTCAGTTGCAACATACGTGTAAAGCCACACACAAAAACTTCTCATTGCAAGATTGCACTTTTGACTCTTTCCATTTCTCTCAACTTCCCTGCACAGCGTAACTAAAATGTAGGTTGTATTTGAACTATAGTGCATTTCTTTTTCCTGCCATACAGAAAGCTGAGAGGCAGTCACCATGACAACATACTGAATGAATACAACACACATCACATTTTTATGGTCTGTAATGTCATGCTGAGAATGATGAGTACTATATTTTGTGAGTGTGCGTTTATGAATTGCATTAGGATAATGATGGGTTCTGTTGAGTTTCTACGCTGGCAACCGATGTGCGCGTTTTTTGTTTCTCCATTTGATGCACGAGAGAGTTTGTGACAGAGAGAAGGTGTGCAGTTGTTTTAAAGACAGAGAGGTAGACATTACAATTCAGGGTTCTGGATTAGCATTTTTTATGCATCTGACTGAAAAAAAAACAGGATCAACATCACAAATCTTATCCCACTGAACACTCTTAGAAATAAAGGTGCTAACTAGAACCATAAAAGTTTCTTGTCCATGTAGGAGAACTTTTTTGTTCCTGCTAGAACTGTTTATAAAGATTCTACTTTAAAAGCCAACATAAAGGGTAATAATTGGAACCATCTGTAAAAGGTTTCACCCAGAACCCCCTTTGTGAGGTTCTAAAGGACAACCCTTCTATGGTGCAACAGTTCCACCTAGAACCCTCTCTGGGAGTTCTATCCAGAATTGTTCCACCTTGACCCCCTTTATATGAGGGTTTTATTTTAGAACCCACCTTTGGGATTCTAGTAAGAACTCATTTTATATTCTCTGGGTTTTATCTAGAACCCACCTACTGAAAACTATTTCATATGAGAGAAACACTGTTATATTCCAAGGGTTTTGTCTAGAACCCACGGACAGGGTTCAACCCAGAACCCCTACGGTACAAAGAGCCCTTGACAAACAAGTTCTTCAAGGATTTCAACCATCCTCGAGGAATTCTTTCCTCCAAAAAGGGGTCTTACAAAGAACTGGTTCTGAGTAGAATGAGCGAATCTTTTTGGAACCTTTATTTCTAAGAGTGAGGGCTTAAGGTGAGCGTGTATTAGTTTGTGTCTGTGTGAGTGTGTGAGTCATAATCGTTAAATATACGTGGCTTTGGATGTGTGTATGTGCTTGTGTGTGAATGAGAGAGAAGAAGAAATAAAAAGAGAGTTATTGAATAAGCATGATTGAATGCAGCCACTCTGTCTCGCTGCTTTGTAATCACTAAATGCCGTTTGGGAAGTGACCGTAAGCACTTCAAACCACCTACGTGTTTCACAATCAGACCAATGAATAAAAGATTTGAGTTTTAAGTGCCTACATTTGGAATTTAAAATAAGTGGAGATGTGGGACCGTGTGGAACAAAGCCAGAAAGGGACCAAATAGAGTTTTGTGGCGACTCCTGCCACCCGCCCCTCCTCATACTTCATCCCACTTGTGGAGGCGGAATTGAAAGGCTGCTGTCAGTGTGTTGCTCACTGTCTCTGTCTTTAAGAGTGAGGAGGGGGAGCAGGTGCAAAAGTATTTTCAATCTCAAGTTGTCTTTTTGATGTTTGATGTTTTAGTCATTGCTTCAGAGGTCCGTGCGGGACTGCTTTTCCTTTTTTTTTTTTTGTTTCTTTTTCAACCCCCACAACCTGCCTGCTCCGACAGGAATTCTGTCCATTACTGCCTGATCCCGCAGAGATTGTCATCTCTGTGTTTCCCGCAGAGAATAACACACATGTAGCCCTTTTAGATTTCTGTAATCTACAGAAATGCTAATACGGTTCCTCAGCTGTTTATTAAGCCACCTTTTGAAGATTTGAGCCAGAAACATTAAACACATTTAAAAGTAAAAAGGAAAAAACCTCAGGGCAGAAAGTAGATAAAAACATTACAGATCATGCTCTGCTTTTCCTTATTTACATTTATGTCCTTTTCCATAGCAACAGATACAAAACCAGATGCAGGAATGTCATACTTCATAACAACTGTGATACTGCCATTGTTTACAGATCAGGTCATTTAGGGATAACTGCCTTTTATGTCACTGGTGATTAGATAAAATCTTTTTACTGACTATGCAACTAGTTTATAAAAAAAAGGACAGCAAGAACAACAGACAAACCAACACTTTTTTAGCACTCTTTACAGTTTATGCAAAGACATAAGCCTAGTAAACCCTTTCATATATATTTTTACAAAGGAAATTTTCATCTTGCACTCATCTAACAATGATGATTCTGTCTGCCTGCTCCTGCATTCATTAGAATAAATATATCTTGTGCCTGCAGCAGAGGTGTGGACTCATCAGATTTGAGTCACAAATTTGATGACTTTAGAGTGAACTTGACAAAATCAAAAAAGACTTGCAACTTGATTTTGACTTCAACAGCAATAACTTGTGACTTTCACTTGGACTTGAGCCTTCTGATTTGAAAATACAAGCTACCTTCCCTCAAGCCCAGAGATTAAAAACGGCAATTAATTCCTCAGATCCACTTTGTTTGAACCAATCTGGCAGCATCCGAGCCAGCTGCAAGAGAGAAGCATGAAGAGCTGACGTTATGTTACTGAGCTCCAGTTAGAAAAAAGAGAGAGATTATTTTATTCATGTAAAAAAAAAAAATACAAGACACAAGATGGATTTATTCATCATTATCCAACAGGGTTGTGTACCAAAATTTAGATGTAGTTCCCTCGGTGCTACTCACAAAAACAACATTTAAATTATATACAGTAGATTGGTTGAAGGGGTAAAAAATAAAACAATTTTAATGAACTATCTTACATGGAGGAGTGCTGAGGATGAATTAAACAGTGTCACAGCCTGAGGGAAGGAGCTGCTCTTCAGTCTGCTGGTACAGCAGTGGATACTTCTGTATCTCCTGCCTGATGGCAGCAGGGTGAACAGCCTGTGGCTATAGTGGGTCTTTTAGGCACCTCACCTCCCTGATATCACTGATGTTCAGTACCAATGATGTTCCCAGCAGTTTTAATGACCCGCTGTAGAGTTTTTCTGTCTCGAGGCTGTGTGTCCGGTCAGGATGCTTTCTATTGTTCCTCAGTAGGAGGTGACAAGAACTTGGGAACTGGCATTTTGTTTTCTTAAGAGATATGCAGCTGTTTCTGAGCCCTCTTTACCAGAGTGGAGATGTGTGGTGTCCGTGGCAGGTTCTCTGTGACGCTGATTCCCAGGAACCTAAAATTCTTCAGCTGCTTCACCTCAGCTCCACTGATGTAGTCAGTGCTGTGTGTCTTCACTTCATTTTGGCAGCACTGAGCAGTAAGTTGTTGTTTTCTGCACACCGCTCTGCAAGACTGTGGTCTCATCTTTGCTGAAATTCAGCAGATGATGGTGGTGGCGTACTTGTGACTTGCAACACAATGACTTGGTCCTTCTCTGGCCTGCAGCATGTGGGTTGCTTTCCACTTGTTGCACAAGCCTACATTACTCTCGACTGACACTGAGGTCATGATTTTGGTATTTTTTTGTGTGGTATATTTGCAACCTGCATGAAACAGTTGATACTGTAGATGCTGAAAAGGCTGATTGCAGTAATTCTTCATATTATTCATCAAAATTTGACAGATTTTAGGCCGAAGTAAACAAAATATTCACCATTTTCCTACCAGGGTTGTATTTGTGCAGGCTTTCAAACAAATTTTCATGTTAGGAGATGCAATTATTTCTCAAATGTAGTGATTTAACGGAAGACAGAGCCAAGAAGGAGAAAAAAGAGACAGAAACATTGAAAGACACACAAGTTTTTGTTTGTAGCATCTGGCAGTTCAGTCCCACAGCACAGACTGCTTGTGTGTGCGATCGGCCATGCGCTTCAAGTGTTCTTTGGCTGCACACTGACCTGAAGGTGAATGCTCATTACACACAGACACACGGAGTAATAGACCCCAACAAGATGTGAATGTAACCCGGTTTAAATAGTATTATCTCCTTATTTATCCTTTTTTCACGAGCAATTGAGTGTGTAGCCAGCAGCTGGACAGGTGTTGATTGGGACACCAATAACCACAGCAGGGGACAAACACACACGCAGAGACACACACCCATGCCAGAACAGCAGGTGGCAACCATTAACAGTGTCACTGTTCTTATTCAGTGTGCTGCAAATGTGCAACACAGGAACCAACAAGAGATACAGTTTCACCTTTTCCTCTCTTATTTAATTTATATATTTTCTTAGCTCTTTTGGGACACTGAGAAAAAGAAATCAGGAATGAGACGCAGAGAGAGTAAGGCAGCACATACAGAAGAGATGGTAGGTTTGATCACAGGCCAGCAGGGGTCCATATGGTTACAAAAGCAGCTGGATTAAATGCTATTCGATCTCTGGCAACCTCAGTCCCTCCTCTCTTGTCTCCCGTTTTGTTCTTTGGTTTCCCTTCTACCTTCTACCACTAATCTCTCTTCTCTCTTTTATCATGTCCATGTGGGCAAGATTAACATTTCCTTAAGCAAGAGCCACCTGTGAAAGTACATGAAGGTAGGGTAGAGGAGAGGTAGATTTATTGCTTCTACATTCAAGTGGCTTACATAAAGGCTGTATGTTTGTGCGGTGGCAGTTTCTCATGGGGCGAGGCACTGAGGAGACTCTGCACACGAGCCGAGGCTGCCACTACACACACATTATAGCCCATAGAGAGATTGTGTGTGTGTATGTGTGTGCATGTGTGTGCATCTCTTATCTGTGTGTAAAGGATTTCTTCTTGGGACTTTCTCAGAATCCCAGATATGTTTGAGGCCAGGCACCTAAAAAAAAAAAAAAAAAGGCAAGCATTGGCTGTGGGTTGGACACGCTACGTGCCTGTTCAACACCCCAACCTGCACCTCACTACATAAAAGGCACACTCCTCCCTGCACTGACACTAAACGCTGGCATTGAACCAAAATCATAAGGTGTAGAACTGTCCAATACAAGATTAAGTCCTGGGATGTGACAGTGTGTAATTATAATATTCTCCTTAAAGGACACTTGAATTAAACATCAATCAAATCTAGGGCGGCACAGGACAGCGCTCTGGAGACTAATTAAATTTTGGGGAGATTTAAACTGTGTTTCAGTCTTGTAATCTTTGTATTTTTGTCATATTGGATCGCTATTATATATTTTGTGGGTAAAGATGTTAAAAAGAAAAAGAAAAAAAAAAAGCTCAATCTGCTTTTAAAGAAGTAGTTCGGCATTTTGGGAGATACACTTAACTGCTTTCCTGCCAAAACCTTTGATAATATCAATATCATTCTCATGTTTGTATAGTAAATATGAAGCTACAGCCAGATAACTAACTCAGCACAAAGACTGGAAACAAAAGAAAACAGAGCCTGGCGCTACACAAAGATAACAAAAATCTGCCTACAAGCATCTCTGAGGCTCATTAATTAACAAGTTATATCTAATTTGTTTAATGCATCTGAAAACAGAGGTATAAATACAGGTATAAAAAATACCAAATGTGATTTTGTCCTGGAGTCTTGAGGAAGGTACTGCGCACGATTTAGAAACTGTCAGTAATTAGTGTGAGGTTTAGTGCTAGTTTAGTCAGGCAAGCATGAATTAGCCTGGTGGTTAATGTATGATAAAATAGTAGCTGTACAACTTAGCTTAGTTAGGTTGTTGATTAACAGCAACATTGTGAAATCCTCAGTACCAGTGTGACTGTGAGTTTTCAGCTACACTCAAACTAACTCAGCCGAGAAACACAGACCCTAAGCGGTTAGACTGTGCATAAAATCAGCGTTTGTGTGGGTCTGCAGGGCCCTGTGCGTGTCCCCGCAGTAGATTCAATATCTTAGCTGGTGACATGGAGGGGGTTGAAAGGAAAGAGAAGATGAAGCAAAAGAGGAAGAGAGAGACAGAGACGGTGAGAGAGATGAGAGAGATTAGGGATTGATTATCGATTGCTGTGGAGTTGTCAGGAGGCTGGAGGAAAGATGGAGGAGCACAGCCTATTTTCCTTTTGTTTGTGTTTTTTTTTTTTTCCTCCGCTCTCTCGTCCATCGACTGAGAGGGAGATTGGTAGAGAATGAGAGCCGCACAAAAGATTCATGTCATTTCTCCTTCATTTACCCTCGGTCTTTTTACTGTCTCCAGTTTTGTTAAGATCTTATCTTCTTCTCTGTGTTTAGAAATATTGGATAAGGCGTGAAGGTTAGACAAAAGGAAACAAGGAGAATGTAAGTACAGAAAGGAGAGGAGAATGGCTGGAAGAAAAGAAAAAAACATGTGCACATAAACAATATTTACTTTATTACTAAACAGAGCAAATCAGCATGAAGAGAAGTCGTTCCAGTTTCCAATTCCCAAATCAAACAAGCGCTCATTAAAAACTCGTTGTCCCCAGTCGTCTCACAAATCACTTCCACAAATTCCATTTCATGGAAACACACACGTTTCACCCCAAGACAGTAACCAAACATAATCCTATGCTTCATTTCCATTCAAATAACATGAATCCAAGACGTTCTTATCAATGATCACAGTGAGTGTAGATTCGTCTGTCCATCAGTATTTATCAGTGTGAGCACGTGTGTCTGCACGCTTAGAAATAAAGGTGCTAATTAGAACCATATAGAGTTTTTTGGCTTGTCCCAGTAGGAGAGCCCTTTTGTTTCCTCAAAGAGCCTTTTAATGGAACCCAAGTTCAACTTAGAAGCCTTTTAATAGAGTTTTACCTAGAACCGAACATAAATGTGTATACCTAGAACTATCTGTGAAAGGTCTCACCCAGAACCCTACAGAGAACCCTTTTATTATGTAATGGTTCCACCTATTCAGAATCTTTCCACCTTCTAAGGAAGCTAGAAAGAACTTACCCACTGAGTTCTACCACAAAACCTTTTATACTCCACGGGTTTTATCTAGAATGTTAACAAGGGGTTCTACAGAGAACTTATTTATATTCCAATGGCTTTATCTAGAACCCACCCAAGAGTTTTACTGAGAACCTTTTATATGACAAGGGTTTTATCTAGAAGCAGGTGGATGGGTTCCACAGAGAACCCTTTTCTATTATGATTCAAAGAAAGATTTCTTCAAGGATTTCAACAATCCTTGGAGAACTTTTTCTTCCAGGAAGTTTTCTTTGGGTGAAAGGGTTCTGAATGGAACCCGTAGTCTTACAAAGAACCCCCTGATGAACCCTTTCTTCAGAGGATGTTTTTTCAGATGCACATGCAAATGGTTCTGGGTAGAACCTCAGCCCTTCAGGAAGAACCCTTTTGGAACCCTTATTTCTAAGAGAGAGTGTGTGTGTGTGTGTTTCTTTTTACATGCTGGCATATGTCAATAGAAGCAAACTCAATTATTCCATTAAGGAGACAGTGCACAGTGGCATGCAGTGACTAAATCAACAGCCTCACACACACACACACACACACACACACACACACACACACACACACACACACACACACACACACACATCTGCTTTAAACACTGCACAGTCAATAAGCCATTTCCAGTTAAGGGTGAGAGTGTCTATTCGTGTGTGTGTGTGTGTGTGTGTGTGTGTGTGTGTGTGTGTGTGTGTGTGTGTGTGTGTGTGTGTGTGTGTGTGTGTGTGTGTGTCATTCTTAACAATGGGTGTTCCTATTCTTTGGTTGAATTTGTCCCTTTTCCCAAGGCCTGTCTCCTTGAGCAGTGGGGAACATAAATCCATGTCAGCCTCTGTAAGTTTTGTGTGTGCATGGGTGTGTGGTTGTGTGTCTGTAGTTTTGGGTGTGTGAGAGAATGTGAGTGAGAGGAAAAAAAAAAAACAGTCCGTATTTTTTGTAACTCTGATACACACACACACACACACACGGGTTCCTGCGTGTGACTGGCATGCTGAGTGTAGACTGCAGCACAGTGTCCGGCTCTCCTTATTCTTCTACGGAAGGACTACACACTTAATGAGTTGTCCTGGGACTTGAGGCTGTTTAACACACACACACACACACACACACACACACACACACACACACACACACACACACACACACACACACACACACACACACACACATTTTTGTATTCCTATACTTGTGAGGGCTCTCAGCAACATAAAAAATTCCCAGCAGCCCCTAATCTAAACCCTATCCATTCCAATACATGCCAAAGTCCAACCCTTTCCCTAACTTAATTCTAACCTTGAAGGGATAGTTCAAATTGATTAGAATGGGGTTGTAAGAGGTACTTATCAATAGTCAGTGTTTCACCTACAGTAGGAAAAGCAGCAGGAGTACTAGTGGAAGCTAAGCAAATGTCCTGCTGTGGACGGTGTCAGCAGCAAAACGTATTTTAAAAAGGCCCATCTAAAAAAATTTATATCAGTTAACGTGACCACCTTACTATCCTGTCAGAAGCCTTTTCAAGCAAAATATCACGCTCTGCAAAGCAACTAGAGTCCTTTGGCAAAAGCAGTAATTTTGCATCGCAGAACACAGGTGTTGCAGGTCTACTGCTGCCTCTATCGGTCTGTTTGTGTTATTGTATTAATACCCTTGAGAAGACTGAAGTCACACAATAACACAAACAAATTAACCAAACAAGGCCATAATAGACCACCCCTGCAACGCAAATTTACTGATTACTTTTTTCCAAAGGACTTTGGAGAGTGATACTTGGCATATAATGATGATTTCTCATTGAAAAAGGCTGTCTGATGGCAAATAAAAAGCATGGAAAATATTCTAAATATAGTATACCCTTAAATTTATATTGTCTTTTTAGATGGGCCTTTGTAAGTGACTAAAATATTTTTTTCTGCTGACCCTGTTCCCAACAGTGGCAGTTGCTTCGCTTCCTGCACCAGTACTCCTGCTCCCTCTCCAAACTGGAGACGTGACGATCACCATCTACCCTACTTTAAAAAAATGTGGGCTATCCCTTTAACACTAAAGTCTTAACCCTCAAAGAGGCCAGATAAAATATACCTGCTTCCGTTTTCTTCAGTTTCAAAATAGTTTCTTTGTGAGACTGGGCGCACTGCAGCTGGTTTTTTCTTTATTTATTTTTGTCATGTTGAGTTCACGTCTGATGCAGGACAATTTTCACAGCAGTTTTCTGACAACAAACTTAATTCTACCCATTGTGTGTCACTGATAACATTTAATCCAATTAGCATCTTTTCACCAAAATTCTGACCAAACCAGTGTCACTAAAGCTTGTATGGAAAGAGCTGCACTTGAGGCCAGTGTGTCGGTATTTGTTTCAGTGTTTCTATCAATGTGTTTTTTTCCCCTTATTTTGAAGTATCACATTAGAAAAGATCAATGGATTTTTTTTTAAACACTTTTCAAACATTTAACTCACATAAATGATCATGCCACACAGATCCTTTGTATCTTTGCTCGCATTAAAACATGAAGCAAACTAGAATTTTTAATTTCCATTATGTTTTGTACATTGTTTTTCAAAGTTTGGGGTTTGACTGACACTCTTTTAATTACTTCATCCTCTTCAGCAATGGTGCAAACTACTGCTCACCTCAGTGACAAGCCTTAATAATTGCATCATCACAGTGGATGGGAACAAACAATTTTCTTCGTCCAATTTTCTTGAAATTCGGTTAAAATTTGCAATACGTTTGAATGGAAGCACAGCTACTGAGTCATGCTGGAGTGCCCTTGAGCAAATATAAAGGATCTCAACAGCTCAATCTGTGCTGCTTTAGAGGTTAACCTGACCTTTGATGAGAAAAGACAAATTCCCCATAACAAGACAGAGAATCATTCCTGGTGTGGGTGAGTCGCTACACCCACAAGCTATTGTTCTTTTATTGATAAAGACTGAGTGTTTCTTTCTCTCTTCAATCAAAAAGGCTTTATTGGCATTAATGCTGCTCCCTTTCGCTGGAAGATGGTCCTCAACATTAACCTCTTCAAATAAACCAACTTAATTCATCAAGATCATTGACTTATTTAATTTTTATTACTTATATTTTATACTCATTTTATTATTCTTAACTTGCCAATGTGAAGGTTGACTAGTTGCGAGGGAGTGGCGTTATACGCCATACATCCTGTAGATAAAATCTGTATTCCTTAAAAAATAAAACACATAACACTGACATAATTACATGAATCGTCAATAGGAAAAAACATTCCTACAGAAGAAGAATATAGGATCAAGTTTGTTCCTCTCTCTGATTCACACACACACACACACACACACATGTATCCTGATCTATAGCTATCGTAAGGCCGGGTGACGTTTCCAGAAGCAGGTGATAAACAGCAGTTAAAGGAGCCATATCCTCAGTGTGTGAAACTGTCCCCTAAATGTCACCTTGTGGAAATGCTGCAGACCCTGGCTGACAAGCACTACTGTATGCCAGCACACACACACACACACACACACACACACACACACACACACACACACACACACACACACACACACACACACAAGGTTATAGGGTATGACTATGTACTTTAAACACAAAAATAAATACAAAAAGCACCAGTGCCCTAATCTTCAGTAATGTTTTACAGCTTTTTTTTTCACATTCTGTGTTCTTTCTCATTGCACAAATACACACTTAATTAAAATATTAATTACATAAACTCACCATATGTCAAGTAAAAGCATACCTCACAGTAATCATGTTACTGCTGTATCTAATAATGTTACTTAAGATTTTTTTTTGTATACAGCTCAAAATCTTTTAAATGTCAGGCATTCAAAGCAAAAGTATCTTTTTGTTTCTGCAGAGAGCTTGGCAACAGTTCTAATAGTAACTAGATTTTAATTATTCAAATTGAATTAAAGGTAATTTTAGATTCAAATTTAGTGAAATGTGTTCATTTTCTAACAGCACTGGCTCCTGGGCAGTTGAAAGACAGTGTTATAATTACCCTCCGTCTCTCCATCTCGCAGCCATAATAAAATCTTTTATGCTAGCGAGCAACACCCATATTACCATAGTTTGTTCATGCTCATTTTGAACCAGTAACCTTGATAAAATTTCTGTGAGTTTATGTTTGCAGTCATCTGAACTTCATACCTCAAAATCATTTTTTTGTTGAAAACTCCTGCTCCTGTTCCACAGGCAGAGAGCGAATCCTCCTGAGCAATGTGCAGACTGAATCATCATCACTCTAGCTTGTTTCAGATTGAAGGAATTTGGTGTGTTTAAATTGTTACATTTGTCCCTGGTGTCCCCTACCTTAATAGGATGCTCCATTTACTGCCAGTAAAGTAGCAGCAACCTGTAGACTAGAATATAGCAACCTCATCTTTAGCACTATGTAAATATGTGTGAGGAAGAGAGTGAGGATGGAAATGGGAAAGATCGCTCACGCCATCTCTCCTCTTTCAATCAATAACTCTGTGATTCTAATAGACATTGATTGCATCTGAATCCCAGATCCCAAGTCACAAATGTGATTATAAAATGGCCAGTCTTGACACTTTATTGAAAACAATGAGGCTGGAAAGAGAAGCGGGAGGAAGGAGGGAGTGGGAGTGACTGGCTGGGAAAGATGGATTAATCTTCGGCTTGTCAGCTCGCTGAAGTCTTCCCCTTCATCCACTTCTTCTTTTGTGTGTTTGTGTGCCTGTGTGTGTTTATGTGCGACGAGATGTGCACGCTCTTCGCAGGATGTCAGGACCGGGGTGTGTATGGAGTGTTGAACTTCTGAAATAGCAACAATACTGACGAGTGCACAGTATGTCCACTGCAGCTGGACTGTGGCGTAAAGCTTATAAAGCTTATCTCTGCTGCTCTATTGTGGGCCTGATGAAGGACCGTGCTGGATGGACAGATGGATTTATCAGTCTCTGTGTATCTATCTCAAGAAAACAATCTCAAATCAAGCACAATTCATATGGTCATTGGTGTAGATTCTGGTTACCCCTCAATAGTGAAAAAATGTTTGTTTCCCCAATAAAAACATGAAGAAGAGGATTTTTATTTCCACTTTCTCACTGCATTATGTTTCATTTGATTTGAATGGCTCGTTTGCACCTGAAGTTTGTGTTTTCCTTTACATTAATACAGACATTTCCATTATAAATGAATACAAAAATGCACAAAAAACAACCAGAAAACAAGAAATTAAGTGTTTTTATGCTAAACATTCCTGCAGGAGAACCCCCACTTAACATCCTTTTTGTCCTGATCCTTGTCAGACAGTGATGTCTGATGTTTACTGGTGGCACAATATTGACTTTCATTATGATGGGATTGTGCATGTATGACAAATTGAGTCCATTTTGCCATGGACACCTGTGTTATAATTGACCTATCTCACAGTGTTCATGAAAGTGAAAAATCATTTGTGTATCCGCCTCATTATTCGGATCCGCTCCAAAATATAATAGGTTCTTCCTCGGCCCATGCTACACTCTTCCACCGACTTAAATAAAAATTGGGCCTGTAGTTTTTCCATATCCTGCTGACAGACAAACAAACAAACAAGTAAACCGAGCCGAAAACATAACCTGCGTGGCAGGGGTAATTAGTGTATAAATGTTATTTCTAGGAGACAGGGTTGTCACATACATGAGTGAACAGAGCAGTGAACTGAAACTACTGGCCAGATATAATGTCGTGTTTTCAGTAAGTACTGATGTAACCACCTCTTCTACAACATCAGAAACTTTAATAATTTAAATGCAGTCCTTGTTTAGTGTAAGTCTCTGGATTAAAAGATCTATCAATCATTTTGGGAGCTGTAGGTTTCAGTCTGAATTTTGCTGTGTGACTAAAAAACTACTACTTTAAAGGTCCAGTGTGTAAGATTTACAGGGATTCATTAGCAGAATATGGCAGAAATGAAAGATAATATTCAAGTAAAGTATGATTTCATTAGTGTGTAATCACCTGAAAAGAAGCACAGTTGTGTTTTTGTGAACATAGAATGAGCCATTTATACAAACCATCTACACACATCTATATACCTAAATGACAAAAAGGTCTATTGTCAATTGTTCCTAAAATTACATGTATTACCAGTAGAGAGAACCGGCAGCGACAAGCTTACCGGACCAGACATTACACACATGGTTTACGTTGTAAAATGGTCGCTGTTTGGTTAGGATTATGGACAGGAACTTCTTAGTTAGATTTAAGCAATAAAACTATTTGGTTAGGTTTAGGAAATGATTGTCGTTCGGGTTAAAATATCTCTGTTACATATGTCATTTGACAGACATGATGTCACTCCTGAAACAACATAACTCACATGACATTACGATACATACATATATTATAAAATTGTTGCAGTTTGGTTAGGCGTAGGCACAAAAACTTCTTGGTTAGGTTCTTGCTTGCTTCTGCAGTAACTTGGAATGGAAAAATCAAACACTGACTCTAGAAAGGGCCTGTTGCTCCTGCAAACTCACCACTAGATGCCGCAAAATCCCACACACTGGTCTTATGCCCTCATGCAGTGGCTGATAGCTGGTTACTTTTGGGGTCTTTCATTCATCTGCTCCAGCTCAGCTCCAGCAAATGTGTGTGTGGGTTCTCTTGTTTTAATTCCTGCGTAACACAAGTGGGAGGTGGATTGATAGTTGCTCTGTGTTCACAGTGGAAGCAAAGCGAACAATTGCAGAATTTGCAAAAGAAACAGGGAGAGGTAACCCAGTTTAAGCGCACTAACAGGTGTAAAGTCTGTGTAAATAGCTCAGGAAGTGTTGCTGTAATGCCATTTCAGAATTTGAAAGGTGTTTAAACAATGTTTACATGCATTTACCCTCCACATCAGCCTTGCATTGCAGCATGTATCCTTTATGTGTGACTGCTTTCCTTTGTGCACTGATGACATTTCCATTGGGTGCGAAGGATTTGCACACGTCTCCATGTGTTTGTATGCACGTCTCTTGTCTGTGTAGGTGTACCAAATATGGGTCTGTATTTTTGTTGAATGCGGTGCCAGTATCATCAGATGCCCATGACTAAACTGTTGTGTGGTTTGGATGGTTCTGGCAGGTATTGTATACTAGTTTACATAATTCCTTCTGCAATGAAAGCTGTGATGAAGCTATTTTCTAACCCCTTATTTGTGACAAAACTGCGACTGAAATACCAGTTTCACCTTTTACTGCTGCACATCTTCTTGACCTACAAGCAAAATTGCTTTGAAAAATCGAGTTACAGTTTCTTTAGAGGTGGAATTTAAAAGGAATGGCTTGGTAAGGCAAGAAAGGCCCAGCTTTTGTGTCACAATATACTCATTTACCTCTGCTCTATTCACCAAAGGCTTACAGGCTGTTTGAACAGTTTGTTCCTTCTGCAGTGTCATTGTGGAATGATGAGAATGGAATTTTCCCCCTGACCTTATCATAGACAAGCTTGTACATATACTGTATACTGTCCCGGTGTGTGTGCTTGGTACTTTTTGTTGCATTTATTTATTTTTTTTATTGTAGAAACATCACAAGCAACGCAGAGAAGGATTATAAAGTATTACTACAACCACAGTACAAACGATTCAATGAAGGATTATCAAAGGCAGGGTAGATCCAGGACGTACGCATTAAAAAGGATTTCTTCAGTGACTGTGACTGCACGTGCACACAACTGCATCTTGGGTATTCACTGATATGTATTTATTTTTATTTTTTTTTAATAAAGATGCTCTCCTGAATATTGTTTGACAAACAAGCCTGGATGTGTTGTTTGGGTGCATTTTATGATGTGCTCTCGCTCAGCTCCTTTGTAAATCAAAGATGTGTTTTGTCTGCATAGTATGTTTGTGTTCTTGTGCTGACAGATTACAGCAATATGATGTTTTGTCTTCATTCATATATTCGTCGCTTTGGTGCAAAATATTACAAAATACAGTGGCATTGTGGTGTTTTGTCGACACGCCAGAGCATTCTCAGTTATTGTTTGTTAACGAAGTGCAGCAGTCCCTCTGTCAAAACCTGCATGCAAAATGAATACGATATAGTCTGTCACTCATTGCTTATGGTAACACATACAGCATTTTCAGGCAGAGTGCATTGACACCGCGTGTTTATGACACGTATTCATGCATGCATAATGACATCATTTACAGCTCTTCCGTCAGACTTGGAAGACAATGATCAATTTAAAATGTAAATGTGTTCCCTCCGTGTTCAATCAATTAAGAGTGAAAATATCATTTGTGGGTAATTTAATGTTTTTGCTCCCTATTCCTCCTTCCTCATCTTCATATTATGGATTGATTCAAGATTAAATACCATGAATATAGTAAAATGCATACATTTTTTGAAGACATGGTTCATCAGGGTTCTTTTTAGAAGAAAAAGATCTTTAAGGATAGTTTAACTTTTTAATCAAGGGTTTGTCAAAGGTTCTCTGTATCACAGTATAACGGGTTCTCACTAGAAGGACCTGGGTTGGTTCTAAATAGAGCCCTTGGAATATTAAAGGGTTCATGGTGGAACCCCTTGTGTGGGTTCTATATAAAGCCCTTGAAATATAAAGGGCTGCTCACTAGAATCCCCAAATGGGTTCTGGGTAAAACCCTTAATATAAAAAAGTTCTCAGTAGAAGCCCTTGGGTAGGTTCTCCTTAGCACCCTTAGAAGATGGAAAGGATCTGGATACAACCGTCGGAGAGGGTTCTGGGTAGCACCATTACACCATAGTTCTCTGTAGAACCTCTCAATGGAGGTTCTATAAACAACTATTGTAGAAGGATTCTCTATATGACCTCTCATGGGGGGTTTTGAGTGAAACCTTTCCCAGATGGTTCTGGGTATAACCCTTCATCTTGACCTTTAATAAAAGGTTCTACCTGGAATCAAAAAGGGTTCTCCTATGGGGACAAGCCGTAGACGTAAAGTGACACCAAGAAACTGTAGGTAAAGAGGATTAATCATTCCATTTCTCCAGCCATGTGTTTAAAGCAGCAACATGCATTTGGGTCGGTCATGTGGTTGTTCTGTCATGTCCTTAAGAAACTTTCCTGGCTTTGAATTTTCAACCTGATGTATCCAGACACATGTCAGATTGATTTTAAGTGACACGTGTTTGTGTATGTGGAGCGTAGTTTGCGCAGATGGCTATATCTGCTTTTTGAGGTTGGTTTTACTGCAGGTCACACTGCAGGACCCAAAATAAACTCATTACACGCACGAAAACATCCTTAGAAATACTCATTCAGTTAGGCCAAGAATATCAGGACAGATAAATATAACATGACAAGAATATCTAAAGACATGGACCCACAAAATAAAGCTATTACGAATAGAGGATATGAACACACACATGGTCAATGGATGCGTTCCAAAGGGGAAATAGAAAGAGGAATACTGATAGTGTGTAATATGGAACAGTGCCAGTCGATATTGTGCTGAAAGCTCTTGGTCAAGTTGGTGAAAGATACTGTCAATAGATTATATCCACAAACCACAGCAATGCATTCCCAGAACCATCAGTGTGTTTGTATGTGTGTGCATGACAAAAAGAGAGAGCACGGATGAGTGAAACACAAGTGCCCTCTCATGCTGGACAGTCTGGCTTGGTCCTTATCAGTCTACCTTGCCTTGTGAAAGAGACAAAGACACTGTTATCATTTTGTTGGCGGCAAAAAGGACTTGGGGCCATGACACGCCAAGCCAACAGTGGGCTGCCGGGCGCCACTGGGCCATCACTGAGCATCTGTTCCCCTTTTTTTCACCTTCGCCTCTTGTCATCTTTTTCCACATGCAAAGCGCACCAGCTGACAATAACAAAAAATAGCAAAGCACAGAGAAAATAATATAGAGCTGGTTCCAACATTTTACTTCACATATTTTTAAAATAATATTTTGAGCAAGTGAAAATACTTAGTAACATTTTATTTGAAGGGGTGTGCATAAGACTATCATGCCATGTCATAACACCTATAATGAACATAAAGGACTTGGTACGATAAGATGTAATGTGATATGATACATTAATCTTTATGAATGTTTCTAACTGTTGTCATTAGAGTCATTTATTCAGTTATGTCATTTTTAATGCAAAATTGACATTAAGATGTCTTTGTTATGACAACTTGACATTAACCAAGACAACATAACTCATTAATGTCCTTGTTTCATTAATGTTTAAGTGTGTCATTAATATTTTCCTTGACCTCAGATAAAGTGGCACATTTTGAACTTGCCATAAAGATGTCATTAAGTTGTATTTAACTGAACAGTGTCATCAGTAATTGCCTGGTACCATTTTGACTTGTCATAACAAAATCATTAATATCAGTTTGGCAGTATACAGTATACAGCACCAAGGTGATTTACAGAGTTACCTGATGGACAGATAGCTCATTTACTTGATGCTAAAATAGGCTAATTAATCTGCTGAACTGTAGCTGCTGTTAGCCCAGATAGCCGTGGAGCTAGCCGCCTAATTAGCTGACTCAGTCCCGGGTTGCCACCTTGATACTGTTTTCCCTGTCATCAAACTGGCCACCGTCAGTCATGACTGGATGTCACGACAGTCTCATGCACACCCCTTCAGATAAAATGTTACCAGATGCTGTTTACTCAAATTTACAGTGTCATGTAGATTGCAAATACATACTTCGTACTACTTATTTCCCATAACACAGGTGCAGAACATTCCTGCATATTGATGATCAGATGGCTATCATTGTGCTGTATTGACAAAATCTCTAATGGAATTGTTCGTTTTTTTATTTCTAATACCAAGACATGTGTGCTAGCTTTCAGCCTGATTTCATTGTATAACTTTTCTTTTGGTTGCCTTGACTCTTTGCATGCATAATATGTGTCCCCAGTTTCCAACCCCCTGACCATCTGCACGGCCCATCCCGACGGAAGAGTTTAATTCTGGTGGGACAGAAAGAGGCACGGTGGGGGTGGCTTGGTCTGGATCTCCACGGACATGAGCTTGGATCTCTGGAGAAATGGCTGGCAAAACACCGCCTCACCTGGCCCTGGAGTGTGTTGCTGCACACACACACACACACACACACACACACACGCACACACACATGCACACAGCTATATGGACAGACAGACAGACAGGCAGCTGCTAGCCTGATGGGGAGGCTGATGGAGATGATCCATGGATGAATAAACACACGCCGGACATGATGGAATAAAAACTGAAACACACATTTACACAGAGACCAGTAAGTCATCAATATGCAAACTAACTAATTATATGACTGAGTGACACATTCAACACACCCGTCCATCCAGCCCCACGCACTTGCCCATGCACACACACACACACGCACATACAAGATATACAGAAATGTCAGCTTCAATATAATTTACTATCCGGTAGCCCACAAAACAGACAGAAAATTGAAAACCTATTTACAATCCAAATCAATGGGGTATCAGAGTGTCATTCATTGCGTCCATACAGCACATAAAACTTCATTAACTCAGCGACACGCTAATAGATTTTCTACGAAAATGAGATATCATGGATGAGACTGACATATCCAGTGTTTCAGTGTGATTTAAACCAAGAGGCAATAAGCCTTTGAGAGAGTGAAGGGAATGGGCAGACACTTTTATGAAGATGGACACAGTAAATCCGGCATCACCATTGGCAGCTCATAAATATTATCATCCCCAGGATAGAAATGACTTGTAAATTGACCATAAAGCGGATATATACACGCTTTGTATGCGTGATTTAGCAGCCTGCTATATTGAGGGATATACACTGACAGATGTGTGATGAATGTCTATTATGTGAGTTATACAGTGTATGTGTAGGGTGTGTGTGTTGGGGCTTGCAGGGGGAAAGGGGAAGACCCCCGGGAACAGTGTACCACTGTAGGGTGATCTGTGTATCCCCACAGGCTTAAGATAAACCATGTACAGCTGTGTTTAAAGGGGTTCACCGAGTTAATTCAATAGGACACAGTGACGCGACGCAGGCTTATGTGTAGCTACACACACACACACTTTTTTCGGCAAGATGAGGAGAGCTGCTGAAATAACACCGTGCCAGCTGGCAACAGGATCCACACAGACACACAGATACACACACGCGCCTCCCTCCAACCCACTTGACTGCATTAAAAAGGAGGCTTCATCAAAGCTATTCATGTTGCCTCCATAAGTCATCATCTCATTTGCAAGACAAATGGGGAAGTCAGATTGGTCAGTGCATTTTAATAAAGAGCTAAGCACCTAGCTAGCATCCTTGTCTCCTGCTCTGCCCTCACAGATGCAGGCTTTCATGCAGCAGAACCAGATTTACTGAACTCTCAATATATCATTGTTCAAATATATCCTTTAACACATGTATAACAATAACCTGGCAGGCCGTGTTACCATTTGAAACTATACTTCTAATTCAATAAAATTAACATGTTTTTTTGTATCAGTATCAGTAGAAATCCTGTTGCTGGATTAAGTCAAGTCAAAGTTTATTATAATCCACTATCACAAATCAACTGAGGTAGCCTCTCTGGTTTGAGCAGGAACACGATTCCATACAAGAAGGCCCTACAGCTTACTGATGTTTTGTTTATTTTCTTTATTAAACCATATATGTCTTGGCATAATGTCATGTAAGTCTAAATACAGGCTTTAATTGTGTCCAAAACATGCCCCAAACACCAGGAATAATTACAAGAATTAACTTTTCATCTCAACTTTTGAGACAGCTTGGACAAAATGCTCAGAAAAATGGAAATCTACACAATTGCACAACTGGACAAATTGTGTTTCTATAGTAAAGAATGAGCTCAACTTTTAAAACTGACATGGACTTGAAGTCAAAAATATGTACTTTTCCTCTTACATGTAGTGCTATTTATCCATGTAGATTGTTTTGGTGAGAGTTGCTAATTTTTGGAGACATCAGCCAGAGACGTCTGTCTTCTCTTGAATTCAATGGAACAAGATGGATGAAACTAGACTCATGGACAGGAGGCTCGTGCTCATGACAGTGCAAACAATAATGACATCCTCCTGAACAGATGCGCGCTTCCCTCTGCATGGTGATGCAGTCTGGTAGAAATAAAATAGTTCCTACATGAAACTGCTTGCAAGAGTCTTTGGATTATCTTGAGGAACTGGGTCATGGTTTTTGGAGGGAGACATGCGTGAATTTTTGAGGTGAACTATCCCTTTAATATGCTCAAAAGAATTACACTTTTAACACTTACAGTTTGATGACAAGTGAGCAGCTTGTGATTAGATTGTCTTGCCAACATCTGCAAATATTTCTATCAGTTCACATTTTGTAAACTTGTGTTGAGCTGGAAGCAAAGACAGTAATAAAACATTTTTGAAAACAAATTATAGAGCAAACGATATTTGTTTTGAGATTTATCTCCAAGCAATATATAAATGTGAATTACTTTTGAAAATTCTTTGGCGTCTCTCAACAGTTGTACTAACAGATCATTCTACTGTGCACCCCTTATGTGTGTAGCGTGTAGACAATGTGACTTTCAGTTGTTTTTATGGTCAGAGAAGACAATGGACATTACAATATTTATCATTAATTCCATCCCTGACCTGCATGTAAATCTTCTACTTATCTGATCTTTATATTTTCAAACAAGTGTATCATGAAGTCGAAAAAACTTGTGTGTTTAATCTTTGAAGACAAACCTTAGCGCCCTTGGATTGAGTTAATTTATGCTCATGCAGCACACAGATAGATAGGATGGATGCCAATGATAAAACATAATTATACAGACCCATCATTATCATTTGATCCAAGCATGTTTGATTTACTCATGGATGGACCAGTGACCTTAACATTAATTTCATAAGGTCATGAGATCCTGACCCTTCATGGAATGACTATTGTCACTGTAGATTGCAGCACTATTGATTTGCTGTGCTTTGAAAGCTATCTGATATTGAGATCAACAGACTGTTGATTTAGCGCTGTGCTTGTGTTGAATAATTAAATGAAGCCAATTGGTCTGTTGATATCTGTGCATTTCACCCTTCAAATGACTCTAAGAGATGCCCCCGGAGTCTGCCAGGACAGACTAAAGTATAATAAATGAACACAGATCTGACATACTGAAATCAATGGCCTGTCAAAGAGAGAGATTTGGTCAAATAGAGACCACCCCCAAACACAGCTATTGTTGATTTATTGTGTGAATTGATTTACAAGAGGTCAGTCTTCCTCAAAGGTGACATTGGACCGTTGGACCTAAAAAAAATCTTTTTTTGTGCGTTTTCATGTATTTATTTGTTTACAAAAGCCATCTTAGCCCGTTCTTTGTATTGATTTTTAAACAGCTATGAAGTGTTACCCTGTCAAGAAGCGGAGTGCTCTTCCAGTCGCTCCAGCGGGTCCATCTTTAAAAACTTATCTGATCTGGCCAAGGATTTCACACCTGCAGACCTTTATTTTAAATTCTGGTTGAAGTCCCAAAGTTTCCAAGAACACCGACTGCACGAAGCTCAACTCATAGAAAAATGTGTACGCAAAGACACACAGGGTTGTTTTTGGCCTGTGACTTGTCAAGGGTGTAGCCCAGCTCTTGCCCAGTATCAGCTGTCATGGATAATGAATAAAAGAATAAATTAATAAAGTTGTTTATGTTATACACAGTATGATGCAGCATAAACAACATTACAGTATGTCAGTGAAGAACAGTTGAGGAGGCAAATACATAGTCTAAATAACATAAAATACCACATAAAATACCACATATGTACAGTGTAAATGCAGTGGCGTACTAAAGAAGGTAGGAATGTTTTTGTTCCTTCATGTTCCATTTTTTACAATTCAAAAAAGACAGTATCTCCAATTAACTTTCACCATTTATCAAAAACTGGCTCTGCCCGACTCCTCCAGTGGTGAAGAACAACCTGCCAAAACGTACAAAGCAAGTCCAGATTTTTGCTTGGATAGAAGACAACAATCTCCTAAATCTCAGTTGGACGTATCACTGAAGCCATTAATAGCCATCACAGCTTCAATGAAGTGTCAGAACAAGCAGATACATAATATCTGATAGTCTTACATAAAACACCTAAGGGCAAAGTAAAACCTTCAAAGATGTGTCTCCAGGGTAGATTTTTTTTTTTTTATCAGGACTGTTGTAATAAAATGTTCCACAATGCAGTAAGATATATACTTGAGCTACAGCTTTGCTAACATATGATGCGTTCAAATGCAGTAGCTCTGACAGTGTGCCTTTAGTTGTTTAAGCAAAAGAATACACAGGTGGGCGAGATTTCGGTCACGTGACTCCAAAATGGCGTCAATCGGAGCGGTGTTTCCTCCCTGTTGTTTACAATCACGAAGTCGCTTACGTTTTTTATTCATTTTTAACGCGTTAATTCAAGTTTAAATTGGTGCTATAGATGCATTTGGACGTCCTGGTTCATTTGACAGGCGACTATGGCAAATATTCGAGGTAAGTCAAGTTTTTAAAATGTTATTGGTGTTGTTTCTTTATCCACCGCCAGGTTACTTCAGAGCCAGGTGGCTAACGGCTAGCAGCTTAATTAGCAGTTAATGCCAGTGTTACAGTTACGATTTTCTGTTCTTTTTTGTCCTTAAAATAGCAGCATGCTGCCACCTCCAAGCTTTTGGTCCACCCAGTATTCCTGTAATATTGTTAGACAGCCTACTGTGTTTCATTTGGATCAAATTTTCGTGTATAATGTTTTATTAGTTGATTTATATTCATGTCAATCATTTGAATTTGCAAAGTAACCAGTAACTATAAGGTATCAAATAAATGTAGTGGAGCAAAAAGTACAATATTGTTGATTTTATTAGTTGGTTTATATTTGTATTGATAATTTGAATCTGCGAAGTAAGTAAAGCAAATAAATGTAATGTAAGTGAGTAAAAAGTACAATAATGGTCTCCAAAATGTAGTAGGCTAAGTATAAAGTGGCATACAAGAAAACTACTCAAAGTACAAGTACCGCAAATAGTACAGTAGCCTACTTAAGTACATGTAACTCTTGAATACTGTACTTTATTATGGTCATGCTAATAACGCTACTTTGAATTTGAGTTACTTTTAGGCTGCACAGGTAATTAAATTATTATTGAAACAGCAAAATGTGCAAGTGCAACATTCATATCACAGAAGCTGTAGTTTTTTGATAAATTAAAAATGTGTGACAAAACTTTATTATAATGAAGTACTGTAATGCAGCTTGTTCTCCAGATCTAAGAAAACGGGTTTGTTTGGTATAGACCTCAACAAATGTCACATCATCATGAATTTAGCAGTTTTGAGTAAAAAAAAAAGGAAGGATTTGATGCAAAAACGATCATTACCATTAATCGTGAATCATATGCAATGGATATACCTGTCAAAACAATCGCAGTATGACTTTTTTTTAACATATTGAGCAGCCATAATACTTTCCACCACTGAATGCAGTTATTTGGGTTGACTTTTGCATCTTATGGTTTGTTCAGCTGTAATGAACAAAAAAGTTGTTGTGAATTGTGGTCATAAACTGTCACAGAGCTGCAGAGCAGAAGCACTTTGCCACGGTTTGAATTTGTCAGCGTCAGTGGCTGTGAAGTTTCTTTGGCCTGTAGGTGGGGCTCTGATGCAGTGTTTCAAAGCGAGGAAACCCTCTGTGGAAGCGAGAGCAGAGAGGGAGAGAAGGAGGAAAGGAGGGACGAAGGGAGGGAGAGGATGCTGCAGCAGCAGGGACGGATGCCTTCCCAAAAGACCCCCCTCCTGAGCCCGCACTGCCTCTTTGAGGTTCAGGGACACAGGGCGGTCGGGGGGCGCATGTTCACCCAACCAAAAGTTATTATTATTTTTTAATTTTATTGTTTTCATTGAGCCCTTTGCCAAATCCCCAAAACTCTTATCATGCCATTGACTGTTGAAATACTAGACTAATATTAGTTAATCTGAAGTTATCTCATGAGATAGAAATAAAAGAAACCTCAGCATTGTCTCAATATAGTGCGCAATATTTAGTTTAAGATGATGGATTTGTTTTGAATTGTCTTTACATGAAGATAAGGAGTAGGCTTAATAGCTTATTTTATGAAAATGACATTATTGCTGTACCCCCACACCGCTTATTTCGTTAAAGACATGATTACATAATTAGTCCTTTTAGAATATTAATTGCTTAAAAATGTATGGGGGGAGGATACACTCCTGGAGCATGTTAAAAGATCATCAAAGAACAAAAAATGCAGATTCTAATCCCCTACAACTATGCAAGTGTCGTAATTATGTCGGCTGTGTTGCCTAATCTCTATCTTTAAATGATCCTGCGATTAGATATTCAAATCCGATGATCTGATCATTTCACCCCGGCATTGTAGCTGTATTTGTGTAAATTCCCCTTTGGCATCGCCAAATCCCATTCTCAACGGGATGGATACATTACATAAAACCTTGCATAAATCTCTATTTTAACAAAGCATAAGCTCTATTTAATCTCACAGTCATATTGTTGTTTTCTAATGTGAAAATTACCAGTTAAAGGATGCAGCTGATAAATCTGAATCAACTTTTTAAATTTCTTCTTAAAAGTGGATGACACTGAATATCCACGTGGATTAGACACTAGTGGAATTGTCTCACTTCATCTGCCACTTTGTCTCTGTCTTAAAAAAAAAAAAAGAAGAAGATCCTAAACGTGATTATGTTAATAAATGGTTTGTTGTTTTGTCTGGAGCTCAGGTTATTTGCCAGAAAATGTAACCCAAACGCAGCCCCCCTCCAGACTCGAGATGTTACTGCAGGCGAGTCAAGATCCTTGGTTAAAAAAAAAAAAAAATAGAAAAAACAGTGGCTTTTTGCAAACGGGCGAAGCGCCATCTACTCAGTCCCTCCCGAGCTTCAAGATCCGCCGCGAAGCTGCAAACTCCTCGGCAGCGCTCCTCTCTCCCTCCCTCCGTCCCTCCCTCCTCTCCTCTCTTCCTTTCGCACTCCGCTGCAGCACCCTCAGCACCTCAGTTGAGCAGGAGCACCGCACTGAGTCACATCTATACACACACGCACACACATACACGCACACACACGCACACAAGCACAGCCTCCTGCGGTATCCCATACGGCGCAGCGGCTTTTCCAACGGCATACCAAGTGCGTCCTCGCCGGGGGATGGGAGGTGCAGCTCCCGGGTCTCAGAAAGCTCAGAGCGGCGTAGTAGAGTCCTGCTGATCGGGGATGCTGCATGCTGGAAGTCTGCTGCTATTTCTTTTTCCCGTGCAGGAATCGCCTTCTATCTCCACGTCTACCGGGGATTTAAAGTGGACAAGCCCGTTTTGATCAGGATATAACATTATTCTAAGCGTTTCTCATTTTTTGGGGGGAGTAAAAGGAGTTGGGGATTGCTCTGGACGTGCCTCTTATCCGCAGTGTCGATGCGGCTGTGAAGTGATATCTGCATAGATTACAGGTAAGGAAAAGAGGCTTGTCACAGCGTTAGTTTGCTCTACCAGGACTGTTTTTAGAGTGCTTTTGGTGCCATTATAGACAGGTTTTGGGTGTGAGGTTGCCACTGCACCATGCAGCCAGGTGATGGAGGCGTGTTGCACCTGTTCTAGCTGCGCCAAGCCCGCTCTGCTCTGCGCACTCCGGGCGATCGGGCGGGTTTCATTCCGAACCTGTCCGTTTGGATCGTATAACCAGCCCAGGGGGGAACTGCAGAAACATGGCATTTCTGCTATTTCTCTCAACTTGGGACCCTTGTATTGGCTGGATTCCCTCCGTTTGGCGCTTCATATGATCCATGCCCTTCATGAGAGAGCTGCATGCCCAAATTGTGCTTGTTCTTCTCGCAGCGGTAAACTCTGAAGGTTAAAAACTGAAAGATTTGTCGGGGATTCCGCGTCGGATTTACGCAGTGCCTCCGGGGATAAACCCAGCGCGTATAGGACTTGCATTTAGTGGCATGTGTGTAGACTCTTGGACCGCGATTTGGATTTTAAGTCGTGGCTCGGCTGTAAATCATGGAAATGGACAAAACTATGAGATATTCTACTCCACATGGTTTTGCCAGGATGCTTAACAGCTGTAATTTTATGACATCTTGAAATTAAAAGGTTGAATGATGAACACAGGGTGGTTCTTATAGAAAAGTTCTTTAATCCATGCAGTTTTGGAGCATGTCCTGCATCTGTAGGGATCCACGTTGGAATGATTTTGTGTAGCCTGAAACTATTCAAGCATGCATGGTACTAAGAATCTTTCTAAATGTTTGTCTTGTAGTATTTGGGGTTTCACAGTTACAAAATCTCTACTATTAAAATATTTCTGCCTTTAAACATCCCACTGTAGCCAGTCTAAGACTATAGAACATTTATTATTTCAATAAGTAGATGTGTCAGCTTTGTCTTGCAATTGAAATTGTGCCTTGCGTGATGTAAAATTAATATTAACAGAAGCAAGCAGATACTCCTCTCTGAGCTTTTGAACTTGACTGCAGGGCTTGACTTTAGGGATACTCATGTTAACAGAGAACGCTGTATAAGACTAATATTTCTACAGGGACTTACTCCCTGTGGTATGCAGATGGTTTAATGTGACTTTATCTTAAGTCCTGGTAGTATCCTTTAGGGTCACATGTTGTGTATTATTTCAGGTTGAACTTATTCTTTTGAAGGATTTTTGCTTTGATACAGAAGTAAGGAGGTTGGGTGTGAATTTATGTGTTTGTGCCCATGTACTTCACTATTTTCATAAATGTCAGTCAAGTCCTTCTGTACTGAGTAGATTTTAAAACCCAGCTGTGGTGGTTTTTAACTGTTTTCAGACTTTTGAGTGACACACTGAGAGGAAATTTAAATGATGCACTTACTAGGCTTCAGTTCAGTTAAACAAATTTGCTTTCTTTCATGTATTTAGATGATTTAGAGGCATTTGAATAGACACAATTCACGTACATCACCGTCCTCTCGATTGCTCCGCTCTTTTCCCTGTGTTGGAGTCACGCCACATGGAGTATGCCAAGAGACGTGGTGATGAGCAATGATGAGTAATTTTCCCTCAATGCTAAATGTTTAAGATAGTGTTACGGTCAACACCGTCTTAAAAATGATGCATTTGTTCAGGAGACAGTATCTTTGTTATCAACACATTGGTTTTTGCCTACATCCGAGTTGTACAGAAGGCTAATCATCCCCTTTGGCACGGCGTAGCTGTGTGTCATTTTCTGGCATCAGTGTCATCTACACTTGAATGGGATGGTTTGTTGGAGCTTGAGCTGATTTCCAGGCATTTAAGCAAAGGGAAGTAACAGAGTAGGGCTGACTCTGTGGTGCTCACGCTGATGTAGTCTCAAACATGTAATGTTATGTGGGTCTCTGATTCCAAATGCGACCCTATACTTTGTCTCTTTACTGCTCCATTGCTTCCTGCTTCCTCACCTTCCTTCCTTCCTCTCACCCTCCTCTCTTGCACCTCATGCACAGAAAGCAGCTGCTCCAGCCTATGCAAAATGCAGATCCCTCGTACAGCAGTCACACTGAGTACTCTGAGCCCCTCTGCCGGTTTCTCCCTCCCTCTATCCACCTGCACTCCACACTCAATGCATCAATTCAGTATTTGCTTTCCAAATACCGTTTCACATAACTCCATACTTAATGTGCACCGTTGTGTTATCATTGTTGCAGATATATTTTGCAAGCACTGAGATGATTCATTTTAAGTTGTTATGGGATTTTTTGGTCTAATAATCCCACGCCTACATACTTGTGTTTAGTCCACACTCAACAGAGTGTGGCTGCAGGGACGAGGCTGTATCCTGGAGAAACCATGAGGGGCAGTGTGGCTTCACAGGCTGGTGCAGTGGATAGATGTACTAGGCTTTTGTTCACATTTGATTTTGTTTCAGTGGCATAGTAACATTATATATGGTGGAGTCTTTATTGGATAAACAATCAGAAGAGCCATATGTTTATTCACATATTTAACACATTTTACTCAGGAAATTATAAAGGCATCTTTTCAAAGAAGATGTTTTATAGCATTTAGCTGAGATGTGCTTTGGGGTGGTAGGGGAAATCATTGTGACATTGCTGGATTTCATGCTTTCTTTCATTGAATGAATCTGCAATGGCACCCAAGTCATTCTGAAGGCTTTTTGATGGACAGATGGAAACAAAGAGGACAAGCACACATCAGATAATGCTGGTTGTAGAGCTGCAGCATTAGTTGATTGAAAGAAAATAAGTTTCCAATTAATTTGATAATTGATTCAGTCAGTTTTCAGGCAAAGATGTCAAACATTTGCTGGTTCCAGCTTCTTAAATGTGAGCATTTGCAGCTTTTGTTTGTCATTCATGATGAAGGCAGAGTCTTTAGGTTTTGAACTGTTGACTGGACAAAAGGGGCAATGTGAAGATTTGGATTCTGGGAAATTGTGATGAGCATTTTCCACAAATTTATGACATTTTATAGACTAAACGATTAATTCATATTAATTAATAATTAAAATAATTGCTAGTGGCTCCTAAGTGACTGATGTGTGGTTTATTAGTTAATGTTTAATTATAGTAAAAGTAAAAGAGTAGTTTTTTTTAATTACTGCAGGCTGAAGTTCCTCTGGTCGTCTGGGGCAGTGTTAAGCTTGTCAGAAGTATCAGTAGTTCAGTATTTTTTCAGTACCACATTAAAGCAATAAAATGCTAACAAAAGCAGTCAGTATGCAATGACTTTTTCTGTACCAGCATTGTACAAAGAGGTATCGAGTGTCATTTTTTTATGCCAGTATTGTATGAATGTTTACAATTCTGGTATTATGGCAACCCTAGTCAGTGTGACAGTGGCTGATGGGCTTGGTAGACTGTGTGCATTTGTGTGTTTTTCAGTGTGAAAGTGCATCTCAACTCATTCCTGAATGTTCCAATTTGTGTGCTTTTCTTCTTAAAGAGTGTATACTTGTGTGTGTGTTGTGCTGCCGTCAAGGTCTCAAGGGAAAAACATTTAGTCTCTGAGCAGTTTGATAATCCTATCTCATCTTGCCTCCTTGTCCTTTCACCAAATTCCAGCTCAGTTCTAAACTCTTAAAGGCTGTAAGAGCACTTGGCACTACTCAGTCTCCCTCCCTTGCGATTCTCCCTCCCTCTCTCCCTCCCTCTCTGCTTCTCTCTCTCTGTGTGCTGTCCATCAAGGCCTGCCTATAGGAATTGGAACAGCAGCCTTTATCGGCCTGTAAGCACCTCACATTGACATACTACCCCCTGTCTGTCGGCCAATGTTACGGCTACAAGGCTGGAGTTTGGACCTGCAGAGCGCGGCCCTGTCAATATTATGGCTCGCTAATGGATAAACTCTCACTCCAACCTTGGCAGTAAAGACATTCATTACATTTTGGGGGCGGTACACTTGCATGAATAAGCTCCATAGAGAATCTTTGCAATGTGTTCACGTCAAGGGGGAAACTATGAATGAAAGATTCTCCATAGTGATATAAATGCCTGGTAGCAGTGTAGGAAAGACTCAGCAAGACGTGTGATTGTGTGTCTGCGTGTGGGTGTGAATGATGCATCTGTGACTGGCCTGGCTGGCGAGGCCCTATACGAATACTACTGGTCCCAGAGATGTATCGTCATGTCAGACTGAATGATGTGTCTGTGGATCAGACCTGAATGGAGCTCTCTGTTTGTTCTCATTCTCTTTCTGTTCGTCTCTTCTTTCTCACTTGACGTCTCTCTCCCTTCCTCTCTCACTCACTCACACACACTCTCTCTCTCTCTCACACACACACACACACGCACACACACACACACACACGCACACAGTTAAACCCCTCTGGGCTGTGACAGGACTACCAGACGCAGGCTTGTGTCCAATTAGACCCCTCCTTCCTCTCCCGTGCCACCAAACACCACGGAGAAGATTGTAAATTGTATTTTCGTGTCACCAACTGTTCTTCCCACCCTAATCTGTCTCCCATATTTTAGGACAGTTGGACAAATGGTTCTTGAACAATGGCTGCAGCTCCACAGTTAGATGTACAGTGTGTTGGTTTGTTTGGAAAACTCTTTTCTTTGTGTAGGATGAGACTTTTAACAATTTATCGTACAGCCTAACTTAAGATACATTTTGGATTATAGTCATCAAATTACAGTTGTCTTCAACCTTTATTTGCCAAATAAAATATGATGAAAAGTAACAGCATGTACAAACTGCCAATATTTATTAATTTACTGGCTGCAGGGTCATGGTGAGGATTGAAAACAAACAAAATACTGACGCTCTTGAATATTCTTTTTTTAATTGAGGCAACAAAAGAGAAAGTGCTCCAGCTCAAATGTGTTGTAATATGTATCAAGCAGGGTAACTAAACAAGACAGACTGACAGACCTAAAACAGACGGTGCAGAGCAGTAGCAGTGCAAAGTTGTGTAATAAAGATTATTATAAATAAAGAATCCAGTACAGAACTCACTAAAGAATCTTATGCTTCAGGGCAGGTTAAACCAGAGATCATTTTTAAAGGCAAACAAATCCAAAGCAAAAGAACAATACAGAGTCAATAAAACAATAACAATTTTAAACATAGACTAATTATAATTATTTCTCATTTCACAGTGAGAATGTATGTACATTATGAAAGTTTTTTTCTGCCGTATATTTTGTCAGGCTGCAACTAATCATTGTTTTCATTATTGATTCATCTTTCAGTTATTTTCATTATTAATCAATTAGTTGTTGAAGATGGTGAAAAATGTTGATTAGTTTTTCCAAAACTAGTTGACAACTAATTGATTAATCGCTGCAGGTCTGCTTTCTACCCTGCAATCATGTATTGTCTGTGCTGATTGCCATTTCTGCTGCTCTGTATTTTGCTGATGCTGGCTTAAACTTGCCACCAAAAACCTTTGTCTTTGTTATCTTGTCTGTGTGGACTTGACCTCAAAGTCGGCTTCAAACCTTACGTGTGTGATGTACATGCAAGATTCAAAGTCTATTACGCTTTAGTTGACGCTATATTAGAAAGATTGTATCGCTGACTGACGGCTTGATGGTTTTGATCTAAATTCCAATTTGGGGGGAGGATTCTATGCTACATTAAGAGAGTAATTGCTTACAAGTATGTAATTAACCCTTTGGTGATGCACCACAGAGCTGCATATTGATGTTTGCCACAGCAATGACAGCAGAGATCTGAAGCGAGGATCTCCAAACAATAGGTGTTGTGAATTCTACAGGGAGAAATCAATACCCGTCACAACGTCCAATTTAATGAGAACCTTTGTTCGTCTCTGAATAGTTTACTCAGCATATGTGTGACGCCTAAAGAGAATATATAAATGTGAATGTGTGTGTGTGTGCACATATCCCGCTGTTAAGAAGTTCTTTTTTCTTCTTGGCAGCCAGAGTCCTATTAAGCTGTCACGTGCCTTTATAATGGGGCGCAATACATGTACGTGCTACTATATCACAGTTGCACCAATTTTATTTTCTCCCTCAAGCCTTCTCTCATGCTTGCTTTCATCTTTTTTCTCAATCCTTCTCTCCCTCTGACTGTTTCTGCCTCCAGCTCTCTCGTCCCATATCTCCCTGCTTCACTCTAAGCTGCCAAGCACAACTTTATCTGCGTGTGTTTGTGTGTCCCGACTGTTGTGACATTGGAATGACCTATGAGGCGGGATATAAAGTGAGAGGGAGACATGGGATGTTGCTGTTTTAGATGGGGATCAGGGAGACGTGGAAAGGCACCAACGTATCAGTGGGTTTTGCCAGACTGCTCCTTTTGATAAGACCATATTAAGTGTTTCTCCCAGGTCTCTATGATTCATATGGAGCCATGAGTCTGATATATAAACAGCTCTCTTTGATGCAGCGGCAGGTGACACGCTGCGCATATTGGCTCTTATGTTTGTGTGTGCCAAGCCGAGCATGACAAGCAGTAAATTAGTTTTGTTTCAGATGCATGAAATGATGAGAAAATTGCAGACGGTCTTAGGGCATTTTTTTCCCCCTCTCTCACGCTTTCTCATTTGCTCCCGCGCCGGCGCCTTAAGTCCACGCAAGGATTAGGCCCCTAATTCTGTTTTCATCCTGCCTGTCGCAAAGAAGCATGGGCACGCATGCTTAAGTACGCATGCATGCGTGCACACACGTTTTAGTAATCCATATCAGACAATACCTCAGAGCACTCAATATTTATCATGTAACCTACAATCACTGTATGAGCTCTGTGTTTCTTATGGCTTGTAATTCATCCCACAGGGTCTCTGTTCAGGCAGACACTGTAACATTTCAGGGTTTTTCGGATCACTCCATTCCTTCAATAGCAAAGGTTATTTTTGGTGACTTTGCAGGAACAAGCCATGTTTTGATAGTATGTTACTTAAAGGGACAGTTCACCCCAAAATCAAAAATGCATATTTTCCACTTAACTGCAGTGCTATTTATCCATCTTGATTGCTTTGGTGTGAGCTGCCAAATTTTGGAGATATTGGCCGCAGAGATGTCTGTCTTCTCTTGAAAATAATGGAACAACACATTTAGCTTGTGGTGTTCAAAGCACCAAAACACTTTTTTGTAATAGATTTTCAGGTCAAGTTTGACATTTTTTAAATACTTTTTTTTAACTTTTTGTAATGTGTTTGTTCAGAACATGGAGGTTTATGTTGGTAATTATTATTTTTTTGCTTGTTTTTAATTGTATTCATGAAGTCACTAGTGCATTTCTTCACTTCAGCTGTGTTATACTGTGCTGTGTTGGGGTGCGTACCCATAATGATAGTACAGGATTGATGCGAGTACATGATTCTATCTCTCATTTAGCTTTACTGAGAGCAGTGTTATTACATAAGACTATGGAATATGGATTGATGCCTAGACTGGTGACATCCAGATCAGATGACTGAATTACATCAGTATGAACCTCCTGATAATGACATGGGATTGGATAGGTCCCATCTCCAAAAAAATTCAACAGCAATGTCTCTTTCCAGAAATCATTACCCAAGTACTTAAGATAATCCACAAACACTATATGGGTTCATGTAGGAACTACTTTCTATCTACTGAACTACTCCTGTCAGTGGAAACTATATCACTGCACAGAACGAAGGTTACAGCTCAAACGAGAGCAGAACGGCATTAATATTTACATCCCCTGCTGTCACAAGCAT
Organism: Lutjanus erythropterus; assembly: GCF_056507025.1. Taxonomy (NCBI): domain Eukaryota; kingdom Metazoa; phylum Chordata; class Actinopteri; order Lutjaniformes; family Lutjanidae; genus Lutjanus; species Lutjanus erythropterus. The sequence continues at coordinate 18,103,230 of NC_139338.1, read as the reverse complement.
GACTTTCTTGTCCATGAGCAGATGCACGCTTACTTCTGCAGTGATTCAGTTGGTGTAGTTCTGCTGATATCTCCGAAACTCTCATTATGACTGAGCCCACAGCTCAACCAGAAACCTAGCAGCCGCAGCAGTAGTGGGTTAATGTCAGTTTGTTGACAGTAGTATGTTCGCTCTTGACACTCCCAACCCAGTCCCAGCCCTGCTTTAACCTTATTGGTTGGTTTTAGGAGCTCTGTGTTGACACTGATGAGTGCTGTATCTCAGAAAAGTTGAACTTCTTTCAACTTGAATAGAGGATTAGCACTTACGGCGCTAGGTTCTAAAAGAGGTCATTGACTTTTGCAAGCACTCAAAGCACCACCACTTAGAAATAAGTGAAGGGACACTGGTGTTGCTTTCAAAGGTTTTGGTAGCTGCTTGCACAGATAGCTTTTATTAGGTTGTCTGCAAGTTATAAGACTGTGTGACCAATATGTAAATTGCCATGCAGACTGACTATTATTGCGACCCTACTGAAGTGTAGCGCTGCTGACGAGACCCCTGTAGCAACGGCCCTATTGAGTAGTATTGACCGTAAAATATACTGAGAATGTGATTACTATGTTTGATTACTATGTTTTACAGTGTAATATTGCTTCCTAGCAGGAGGGATCCTCTGTTGGGATGATCAGAGTTAATGATATGTCTCACCACTCTTGTGTCACCCCCACACACTCTTTTTGTCCCCTCTCTTTCACTTCCTGTCAGGCCCGAGTGTCAGTGGTGTCAGGGGGCATCAGTATGCAGCGTTACCACAGTAATTGTGAAACAGCGGGCTCAGAGCAGACCCCTGCCGCGCTATAGCCAGAAGGCGGTGGGGTGGGGGAAGGATCTGCTTTACTGTAATACCCTCCCTACATCACCCCACCTTCTCCTGACTCCCCCCCTCAGGATATATCATAGTCTAGCAGCATAATGTTGGGGATGTTACAGAGAGAGATTTAACAAGGCTTACACTGGGTTTTCGTGTTATTCTTCTCTCTGTGTGCTACTCCCTTTTGAGTTTGGGATTTTGCCTTTCTTGAGTATTTTTTTTCTTCTGTTGATGGGATTTGGAATGGCTTGTGTCTGTGCGAATGCAGTGATTGACTCTTAGCCAGGGCCCAACTCTTCTTGCCAAGTGCTGGGGAGAAATTTGTTGCTCTCCTGGAATAAAAACGTGTTTCATTTGTTATTCTGGTTTAAGCCCCGGACTTTCATCACTGACGGGTATTGATTTTTGATTGCTGTGATTAAACTGGAAAGGAAAAGGGTGACTGCACTGGAACGTGAAAGTTTTCCCTCTCTGTCTCACCTCCAGACTGGTCAATCTGCGGGATGTGTTTACTCACGCATGATATCATCCCTCAAATCTGACACATATGTTTGATTTGTGTCATCCTTTCTCACTCCCTCCCCTGTTGTGAAGATTTCTTTTTAGCACCCAGAATCATTTAATCTGAACTCTGAAAGCTTATTGCCACCTCCTGAAGCTTGCATTTCTACTCAGTGTAGGGAGGAGCTATTAAATCTCTCCACTATAGTGACACACACCATCCTTACCTGCCACCCACGCAACTAACAGTGTTCCTATGGCAACATGATTTGTCAACTGAGAACCCCTCCACAGAAATTGTCCTCACTGCTGTGCTCGCCTTGAGGAATGGCAGGAGGCACTAAATAGACGTGATGGGTTGATACGGTGATGGACTTTTGACCTTTCATATGACAGTAACTCGACTCAGAATATTCACTATTAACGTTTTTATCTGCAGTGAGAGAAAAGCACCAATACTTGTTGACATTCTCAGCACTGATTACCATGACTGTTAGACTGCCTCGATTTTGAGCTGCAAGTGTTTTTATTTGAGGACAGTGACTCATGTCTTTTGTAGTTTGGTCTTTATTTGGTTCTCATGCTACCCTGTACAACAGTCTTTTAGCCATTTTGTTTGAGAGTTTCACCCTAGTGCTACAACTATCAATTACAACAACTAGTATCAATGAATCTGTCAGGTATTTTACTGATTAATCATTTAGATCAGTGGTTTTCAAACTTTTTGTGCCCAAGGCACACCAAAGAGCAAGCCAAAATTGTAAGGTATACCTTTATTCATATTTGTGCAAAATCACACATATAGCCAGCCACACCAATGGATGCAATGATTATTAGCCAGTCAGAGCCAGAGCTCCCAGAGTGCTGGTGAGAAATGAATTTTCCAAGATGTCAGTCAGTCAGGACCTTTAATGTGTCACGCACTAATACATCCCACAATCCGGCAACTGCGTCAATGGCAAAAAGTGAGATTAGCTTTGGTGGAAAAGCAACATTTTTACCTTTATTAAATAAAAAAATGTTCAAAATTAGCTTCCAGTTTCAATACTCAAAATCAAAGCAAAATCAACAACATCTCACAGTACTTTTTCTTTTTGTCCCAGTGTCCAGAGAAAAAAAAGACTAGGTAACACTTCATAGACGACATGAGCATACATCTCCTTATGCCAGCTCCCACACAGAGCAATGGGAATTGCTGTAGACATCAGCACTACTCCAATCCCCCAGATGACAGACTAGAGGAGGAAAGGTGAGCCACTTTGTTGTATTGCATCAAGCATCCTCCTTCTGAGTTTTTTTTCTTCCCTCTGTTGGCTCACAAAAACGCCATCTTCTCTCTCTCTGAGTCTACAAACGTAACAGTGGAGAAAGCACAAGTTCTGACAGAGGTTTTCATCCCTCCCTCCACCCTCCCCTTCCTTTGTGTCCATCCGTTCTGCATTGTCATGGCAGTCCTTCCAGCTGAGCTTTGATTGGGTTGTTCTGGGCCCACCGGCAAATCTGGCAACCAGATAGTTATGTGGTGTGTGTGTGTGTGTGTGTTTGTCCATGTGTAAGTCGGTGTGTGTAAGAGGTTTTTCTCCATGTCTCTGGGAAAAGCAATGCGATGAGGTAAAGCTTGCAGAAAATCAAAGTATAAAAACGGCCATAACCAACTGTGGAGAGACGAACGCAGGGGAGGAGGAGAGGGAGGAAGGGGGAGAGGAGGGGTAAAATGCTGGATAACAATTTGCATCCTCTCACTCGCCACTGTGAACGATGGCTGGCTAGAAAGCTTGTCGGATGTGTTTATGCCATAGGCTTTGAGGGATGGAGTTAAAGGGAAAGGGAAAGTTTGAGGGGAGACAAACAGTGGGGAGGGAGCGAGGGGCTGTGGAAATGCATTTAATGGAGCGTAAACCTGCCTGAACTCAGTTTACCCACCTCTCAGTTTGTGAGATGGCTCAAACACATATTTCCAGCTGATGATCAAGGATGTTTTTCTTGTAAATCCTTCAGTTTACATTATAGTGTTGGTGTCAGTTACATGATTTTTTTTTTCAAGGCAAATTAAATCTCGTATTGATTGTACCCTAATCAAACATGTTATTACGATCATTCAACTTTGAAACGGTAATATTAATCCTTTGGAATTTTATCATGGTTTATCGTGAAACTGATTATTGTTTCATCCCTATTTCATCCTTAAATTGTGACAGTGGTACAGTTGGCAGCCTGCTCTGTAGCGAAACGTGCAACTCCCTCACCTGTTGACAGCTCTGTTTTCTTTGGTGGCTCTCTTGCAAACCCACCCACCGTATCCAACAGCCAAAGGCAGCAGTCGTAGAGCAAACCTGTTTTACAACACTACTCTAGTGTCTAATGTGAAGAATGCGCATTTGCACGTCTTGCAGCAAATAAGTTGAGAACAAGTTCTGCCATGTTTCTGTAGTGGGCAGTATGACGTTAGTATACAAGGCCAAAGGGAGCCTGTAGCAGTGGGGATTTTGTGCCTGTGATGCTGCACACAGCCTGTGGTTTGTAATCTGTGTGTGCATGTGTGTAAGCGATAGAAAGTGTGAATGAGTCTGTAGCTTCTTCCAGAATGATGACAGAGTGGATTTATGAGTCTGTGAATCATTTAATCATGGCCCTCGTCCCACTAGACCTCTCTTCCCTCCTCCTCTCAGATGCCTCTTTGTGCCCCAGGATGTCACAGACCAAGTATGACGCTGACATTAAGCTTGTGGTGCAGATTTATGGCTGAAAAGACATTTGCCTTAAACTTGTGCATAGCCACACATTTAATGCGTTCATTCTTTGGATGTAATCAGTTTACACAAAACACTAGAAAACTCTAGATGTTTGTTTTTAAGTTTCTCTTTCTCTTTATTTCTCATGCAGATTACCATGTAATTGACATTTGTATATTTATTACATAAATGTAAAGTAATGAAATGGGCAGCTTTGCTATTTATGTCATTTTATTGACGGTTTCAAAATAGTGCATCTGCTTTACAAATTACTTTACAAATTAAATTATTGTAGGTAATTGGTATAATTAAAATGCACAACTGTCTAATACAGTAAAGTACTTAATAGGAAATATAGTTGATTATATTTTCACTGCTGCATCTTGTTTGCTCATTTTTGGCAGTTTGTCATAAAGTTTGGCTTTGAGGGAACTATGTTTTTCCATACAGAGAAAATACAGCAGGTTTACCACAAAGCAAAGTATCATGTGAGCAGGGTTAAAAAAAATTTCCACAGGTTTATTTATTTATTTTTTTTAAAAGACCTAAATTGAGTTCTGTAAGCAGACAGCTTGATTGCTGTACCTGAACTATTTAAACAACATTTGTATCGCAATGATTGTCTGTACAAGGCTTTTTCTCCATACAAGTGGTTGACCAGTGTAACCATAATCACTAGGCTAACCAATCTGTTATCTGGATATTTTTCCAACCTATGGTTTGGGAAACATGCAATATTTCTTTATTAAATCATGTCTTTCAGATCATGCCTCTGTATGTATATACTGCTCAGATGCTTTCACCAGTTCAAGGGCATCATCTCTGTTGACCTCGCAGTTTATTTCAGCAGCAATTGAGCTCTGACCCTTCCCTTTGCAGTCGAGCACAGAAAACAGTACAGAGGAGATATATAGGTGCACATATAGGCTGTGTCTTAGTGCGTGCGTTACCTTCAGCAATACCACCGTCATCTCCATTGTGTAGGCTGCAGCATCTGTATGGATGTGTTTGCGTGTTTGATTTAAATTCCCCCACGGTGGACATGCATCTGCCATGCATCTGCTCTATGAATCACTATCATTATGTGTCATTTGACTCATCAATTAAATGTCAACATTTTCATAACAAGCCCAAAGATGATTCTTCACTATAATTATTGATAGTTATTGGCAATTACTGGCATCGTGCCAGTACTAGTTTTAGTGGCTTAGATGGATAACATACATTTTTCACATGTGCACATTAGTTACATGTTTAGAGATCATTTGAATGGCCTGTGAAAATGTTTATTTTAAAGTGCAGCCTCTATCACATTATTTAACCACCATTGTTTCTTATGTTAATGACATTACTGATATGTAACTTTCTCAGCACTACAGAGTATGAAAGCATCGATCCATGACTTTCACTTTTTTTTTTTTTACTTTGACCTTTTAGAGAAATGACACATCCACTTCTCAGCTTCTGCTCATTTGTCACACCAGCTGTTTCTTCCTCTCTGTCTCTGTCTGCTGCTCTTTCTCAGGCAGAAGTTATAATACAGCACCATTTGCTGAATGTGTTTAAAAATGGGATATCTCAGCAGCTGGAAGGGCACTTTTGACACATCCTGTCAAACTGCTCATTTTTCAGTTTTCTGAGACCATTACCGCAGGGCTGCAAGTCTCCGCAGGTGTCGACATTCTGTCTTCACTAGCATGTCCCACATTCTCCATCTATCCCACATGGCCTATGCGTAGGTAATTTACACTGGATGGGCATGTGAACATGATGACAAAGTATGACAGAAAGAGTCAGGAAAGTTGGAAGTAGGGTTATATTTTTCTTTCTAATTGAGGCAGTTGCAAAGTTAAGAGCTAGACAGAGTTAGAAGTACAGGAGAGATGAGAGACATGCTTGTGTTGTACAGTCTATGACAGTGCATCACCGTCTCTGCTACCAGACACTAGCACTGTGACTGAGCTGTTACTAGCTGCGTCTACTACTTGTGAACACAACAGGAAATCCAATGCAGTGTTCAGTTTTCTATTGACATAGTGGCTACATTTACATGCACGGTAATTTTCCACTTTTTTTCAAAATATGGCAAACAGGACATTTGGATTTTCTGAATTTAGTTTTTTTTTGCACATGTATTTTTAATGTATTCAGAATATGTGTCTCAATACAGTTTGTGACACATGTCCTTTTGCCTGTTTATGGTCAGCTCAGTGTGTTGGAAACAAACCAACTAGCCAACAGTTTGCAAGATAAATTCACAAAAGAAAATTCCTGCTCCAAAGGAGAAAGGCACCACACCAACCACGCCATTTTCAAGAATGTGGTTAAATGAATGAAAGAGGCTGTGTTTGCCAGTCCAAACAAGTCCATGTAACCAGCTTTGTAGGAATATTCTTTTTCAGAATAATTGCTAAAGAACTGAAGGGTTTGTGCATGTAAACAGCCATTGTATCAAATGATGTGTTGATTCACCATTGGGGTAATTTGTGTGGCTGTAGTTTGAACTGTTATTCTATTCAATGACACTGGGAGTGTCCTTGTTGTTTCACCTCATCACTCATCAAAAGGACCACCAAGTGCAAGTTAAGATATGCACACTGGTTAACATCAGTATAATTTTAGGTATGAAGAATTGCTTTTCATGCCTTGATGAAGAATTCAAGTTTTCCCTTAATATAATTCACTTTTGTAAGCTAATTATCAAAGTAGCCATAAAACACTTCCCTTTCCTTAAAACCTTTTCCCTTTCCTTTATTGTACTATATATAATATAACTTTTTGTGCACATAAACAGTCTGCAAACTCACAAAAACCAAAGTTTGTGCCTAAGGGAATTACTCACCTTGTACAGAAAACACTCCTCCTGAATTGCCTAAATGCCTCTATTGTAATCCAGCCTTTTTCCCTTACTTGTTGACATCTTTATGTTTGGGCATTTGCATTACGTGCAGGAAATTTGGAATGGACTTTGTCTGAAACAATCTGTTTTAGCTCCTGCATTTCAGAGGTTGAATATAGACACTGCAAATATGGCCAGTATGAGAAAAATAACAAGGTATTTTTTTTAAACCTGTTCTAGTAGAAACCCAAAATAAAAGTATGAACTTAAAAAATGAAAACCAAAACAATATGGCCACTTTAAATCATAATGGTAGTGGTTTTGCTTTGGTTCAGTGGATCAGTTTACTAAATTTAGTAGGCAGTTAAATGTGAATTACACAAACAAAGGAAACAACAATTTAAAAGGGCACTACAGGCCAGTTGACTGACCTCATTCCAGCTGTGCGTAGTAAACCAGGAGCCGAGATCTTTAAGACTCTTCCTCATCACCACTATGGATTATAAGGGAAAGCTGTAATCCATTCGCTTCGAGCAAACCAAATCAACTGCTGCACTGATGAGGCTCACAGATGTGCATGTTGCTTCTCAGTGGTCTGTGTGTGTGTGTGTGTGTGTGATGGAATGGGATAAGATGGGATGGATTAATAGGACTGTTTTTTTCGTCCAGTTGTTTATACTTTGTCCTTTGTACTGAGCTCAGAACAGCATACACATTACCACACACATTTGGCTACACACTTGTGCACCTCACACACAGTACACATGTTCACAGACCAGCACACACCTGAAAGCCGCATTATTTAAAAAAGGAAATGGAAAGTGAGTGAGGGATCAGAGAAAAATTAAAGCAGCAGTTTAGCGTTTTATTGTAATCACCTCAAAGCCTTCTAAATTATCAAGCTTTCATGTCTCAGAAGTTAATCTCTCAGGTCAAGTCTGCTTTAGCTCTGTTTAGCTACAGTAAGGGAGGAAGACAGGGAAATCTGCAGATACAGACAGGTCAGTGAAAAAAGGATTTAGAAGGAAGAAACAGACAAACATGGATAGATTATAAAGAATGAGTAATAGGGAATTGTGAAACTGCCTGTGTGGTTAATGGTTGATGATCAACAGCCTCATTTATCATGACAAAACATCTGAACTGGGGCAAGTTTGATCCTTTTTACAGTATTCAGCCAGAAATCTGATTTAGCCAATGGGCGAGTTCAGAAGCATCTATTTTGGCATGTAGAGATAATGTTACTTTCTTTTTTTCTCTACCGCCAAACAAGCTGCAGCGAGTTGGAAATGAACACCATTTGGACAGCATTATCAATGTCTAGATGTCTGAGAGTGCAGTGAATGATACAGGATGTTAATAACAGCAAGGGTTATTTTGCAAAACTGAGTGTGTTGTGTAATATAATCGATGCTCATATGGCAAATTGAAAGGGTGGAAATTGTTACATAAAGTCTTTTAAAGGTTTACTTTGAGGAGATGCCAAGTCCATGGCATGGCAACTACAGCTGTCCTGAAGTATTGTTAAAGTAATTTTTAGTTAAACAATAGAAATGTCTGTTGTGCAAGACTCTGACACTGATTTGTTGTGGGCCGTTTGACAGTTCTGTGGGCTTCTTTGTTCTCTCTGTGTGGCCACATTTGAATACAATCCATACACATTTGTTTTTCGTATTTCTATTTCCATGAGGCCAGTGGTTTAAATCTAAGGGTATTTGCATGTGCTTTCTCCGAGGCACTGGGCTTGTCTCAACGTGGACCAGCTCTTCTGCACCCTTACCCTTAGGCTTTGAGCTTTTGTATGTGTGTGGGAGTTTTGTGTCTGCATGTCCTGCTATGGTGTTTTTCCACTTGGAGACATTTGGGTATGTCATAACAGGAAAATGGGAGTAATTAATAACATTAATAATGCATTTACAGTATGTGTTCCAGTTCCACAGACCTACCTAACTGACATGGCTTAGTGGAGCACTTAAATTCAACAAAGTCATGATTGTTATTAGTTAAACCTTCTTGCAGTGACTTGTCAAAATGTCAGAAGTGAAATATTTGTTCTCTCTTTCTTGCCTGGGACTCTGTAAGAAAGCTGGCCTGGCTCTGTTAATGAGCAGTGCTGTCATGACTGTCAGTGTCTACACTCACTGCATGCAGAGCAGAGACAGAGCAGAGGAGAAAAGCCTGGACACGTTCAAGTTTTCACCCACTGTCTTTGTGTATATTAGCATAATTTAAGTTATCTTCACGTTTTTATAGTGTCTTGTCATTCTTCAAGTAAGGTTAGCTTAGTTTGGTTTGTTCCCATTTTCTAATTGGACATCATATGTTGTTATTCTCTTTGTAGACTACACCCACATACACTACCCACACTCATTGTTTCAGCATTTGTCTGAAATCACATATGCACTACATACCCAAAATGTGTGCCACTTTTATGCAAATAAACAGTAGTATGTATCTTTTTCATGTATCACATCACTTCCCGAGAACCTCTTTGCCAGTTGGAGATACATAGCCATGGTAACCAGTTAAAAATAGCAAAGTGAAATCTTAATTATGTGGGATATTTACTGTGTACTAGTGGTTTCATACAAAGGTTTGGGACATACTGTTTTAGCACACTAAATGGCATGTTTGTATGAAATTTCAGACGTAGCCTCTGAGTCCCACTTTGTGCCCAGTTTTATACCTTTGCCCTTAACCTGTCTCTTTTGATTGTGCATTAATGTCTGACATAGTGGCGTCCCAACAACTTTACTCTGCAAAGTTACTTTTCCCCTATCTTTCCAAACAGATTTTTCCTCACCTTACTTTGTAGCGAGCGCTAATATTACACCTTGCAAACAGCTCAGTAAACATGATGACGAGCTTGGACATTGATCTTTGTGCGTGGTTTCTGTTCTGCAATAGGCTCGTGATTGTCACAAATCCCCTTTCATAGCGAAGTTCTGCTTTTACTTTCGAGAGCCAATGTGAGTGCAATGTAAATATCATCACCAAATTGTTGTGACCGTGCTGTCCATGGACATGACATTACTGCCACCACTACGTATGTGTGGAACATGTCTCCAAACCAACTCTAGAAAGTAGTATAAACAGAACTAATAGACATCTATGGTGTTTGCAACTGTCTGTGTATGCATCTGTTCAGGAGTATTATCCAGCCTTGAGGGAGGCACAAAATGAGATGTACCAAGTGAAGACTTTAAACACTGCTTTAGTTTCTGCATCAAACATACAACCTCCCGTCTCCTCTACTTCTTGTTTGTTCCTTGGTCAGGAGGCTTCACCATTCACAGAACCTCTACTGTTATGATTAGAGGCCTGAAGTGTGCTGTGTGCAAAATGAAGTGTTATAATTCCTGATTTATTAACTGCCTCAGTGGCACTGACATGCTGGGATATTGCTGAGCGAGAGAGGCAGGGAAAAGGGAAGAGGGACAGGGAAGAGTGAAGAGCTAAGAAGAGCTTGTCACCTCTGCTAGAAATCAAGTCTTACCACAACTCAGCGAGCCTGACTGCATGAAGATTAAAACCTCAGAGGTCACACCATGCCTGTGTTATGGGTGTGGATGCCTGCTTTGAAGAATTTGTTGGTTATGTTTGCAGTTTCGTGCACATGCGTGCGGACAGCAAAACGTGTTTGTTAACCTGCTGTTAATTCAGATTGAAGCCCAACTGATGCTGGATTTCTGAGGCAATGAAAATAATATCAATATGTGAGAGCTGAAAAAAATCTGAAAAAATACAATGGACGATAACACTTTTTTCAGAGGGCTGTGCATAGTAACCATATCATGACACCTATCATGAGGATGGGGGAGTCTTGATGAATGTTTATGACTGTTATTATTAAGTGTAATTTGTTGGCCAGTTGGATGACAGGGGAATACAGTACCAAGGTGGTTTTCTTGCTGGGTTTGGCTCCTGGCATCCAGGTGCAGAGTCAGCTAGTTAGATAGCTGTCTCTACTGCTAACGCAGCTAACTAGCTCACACCAGCTACAGATAACAGCAGACAGTGGTTAGCTTGCTTTAGCCACAGGTATACTAGCTAATCGATATCTGTCCATCAGGTCACTCTGTCTGCTGAATCACCTTGGTACTGTGCTCTGATGTCAAACTGGCCTTTTATAGACTAGGGGTGGGAATCTTTGGGCACCTGCCGATTCGATTACGATTACGATTCAGGGGCTACGATTCGATTATAAAACGATTATTGATGCATCTTTATGTATATTGATGCACTTTTTCACAAACACATTTCTTTTTGTCTCACTGAATAAGCATTCGTCACTTGCAATTTTTAAAAACAGCGCATTTGTAATAAGAATTCATTTCGATTATATTTTATTAAACTATTGGAAATATGTGCAAACTGGAAAGTACCAACAGTAGCCACTAGTAGCCGCAGCAACAGCAGCCTGCCGTCTCCCCGACTCCTCCGTCGGGTGGAATCGAGTTACGGCTTCTCATGTTTGTTGTGTTGCCAAAGTATTTTATTTTAGCTCGACACAGCTTACATATAACGTGGCTCTTGTCCAGTTCGCTTCCGCCGTCGACGTTGTAGAAGCCGAAGTGTTTCCACACGGCTGCTTTTAAATTAGAAGGAGCTGTTCGGACCTCATGGTGAGGTGGCTGCCGGTCGGCCATGTTTGTTTTCCGCTGTGCGCGTGTCGCTCCAGGTGCGCGTCCCAAAGTGTCCCGGCGATGACGCGTACCGCGCTTCTGTATCACTTTAATTAACAGATTTAAATAATCGAAATTTGGACGTTTGTGAATCGATTCAGATTCGTCCACGTCCGAATCGCGATGCATCTAAGAATCGGAAATTTCCCCCACCCCTATTATAGACATCTTTATGACGAGTCCAAATGGTACATTATTGGCTTATTTTAATGTTTCAGTGTCGTAACCAAAACATCTCAAACCCTGTCAACTTGACATTAAAACTGACTGAATGACACTTAATGACAACAGTCATAAACATAAACATCCTTCATGTTTATGACATGGTTATGACAGTGTAAAGACAATCATATGCATGCTCTTTAAATATTTAAATTCTTTAACTGGTACTGACAATTGTTATATGTAACAAACAGGCACAACAATTTAGAGTTAAAAATAACTGTGGCAGTAATATTTTTTGATTACTTCAAACATACTGTTGGTGGTCTTCATCAGCAGAGTAAAGTAAACTTAATTGTCCCTGAATGGAAATTTGCATGTGATATTTATGTATCCATGATGAGCTAAAAATGTATTATTGCATACTGTCATATTGCCTGTGTGCATGAAACAGTCAGGCTGTACTTCAGATAGACACAAGCGCTTCCATAATAACTGTTGAGCAGCATCACAGCAAAATCCTGCCTTGAAGGTAAGAGACAGAAAAGCCATTTCTGTCTCTTTGACCAAAACACACAGGCATGCACACTGAGCACACCACCCTGACGTGTCTCGTTTCAGTGTTTCTCATACTGCAGCAAAACATCCAGAGTCATTCCTGCTTCAAGCAAACTACGACTCATAATTAATTACTTTGTTGAGAGGAAAAAGGGATACTGGAAACCAAAGATGAGACCGAAAGAGAGGCTATGGGAGGCAAGGAGGGATGAAGACAGCAGAGGGGGACAGAAATTTTACTGTCATGAAGAGCTGAGGGAGAGCTGGAAGGAGAGGAGGTACAGGGAAGTAAGAATAGATGGATGGAGAAAAGAGAGGGAGGACGTGTTGGGACTTAAGATGGTGCCAGTCGGCAGCCGATGGAAGCGAGAGCTGATTTGTCTACACGGCCCTGCATTCCTGTCTGCCCGTTAGCGTGGGGAATAAGGGAATTGGGAGAGAGAGGAGAAATGGAAAAGGAGAAGAGAGAGCTAGAGGCTTTGAATTTGTTCTATGAAAGCAGCTGTCAGACAGTGCCTAGCAACACCATTTAAGAAGGATTCTTGGCTGCATTTATAGTAATTACAGCAAAATATCCCTGCCTTTTGATTCCGAACGAGCTTCTGCGGCACAACATGGCTATAACTAGAGGGTAGTTCAGACGGATGATCGAGAGGATATCTCTTTTGTTAACACAAAATATATCATGTGTTCTTCTTGTTAAATATAGATTAAAGGGAAATATTAAAGCTCTGCCCCACTCTTCTCGGCATCACATTTGAATTTTTAAGCTTTTTTCGAAAACATTCAATCTTAGAAAGTGATTGTTTATAGCATTACTTGTCAAAAAAGTGCCAAAATTAAGTGAGCAGCAGTTGTAATCAGCTAAACGATTTCTTTTTTTTTTATACATTCTTTTGTTTTAGGGAGAAATATGTAACGAAAATGAGGACTGCAGTCCAAATAGCGAATTGGAGCCATAGATGGTATATTAGCTCAGACTCCATTAACATATTGCTCAGTTTAACCGTTACAAACATCTACTTCCTCTAAGAGATTATTGATGATTGCTTACAACTCATAAACAGACACATACTCAAAGGCAAACATTCAACATTAATTCTAACTGTGATAAATATGAAACAGATGAAACGGAAATGAAAAACTAGACAAGAACATTCTTCCTTAATCTCTGATAACATATCATGGGCAATTTTTGATTTTGTACAGTAACTGTATTACATATTGCTCATTCTGTGTATTAGTTTGTTATACTCTTTATGCATACAGCTAAATAATAATTGCAGATGAAGCTCTTTCGATCATAATAACTTTCTTGACATCATTTGTGTGATTACAGTCCCTAATGCTCACTGATGAGCATGTCTTAGCCTGTACTCAGTCAATCTAATTGAAACCAGAGCTTCATTAAGTTCACCCTGTAAATGGCCCTCTCCGGTCACTGCTGTGTGGTCTGTGTCAAACACAGAGGCCCCTCCCATTCAGGAAGTCGGTCGGTGCTCTAACCCAATCAGAACGAGGCGCTGACGGCAGGCCAGTGGGCTCTTCAACACTCCTCCTTATGACATTAGAGCCTCTTGATCTGCTCTGATGATAACACACTCCACCAATCTCAGCCTGCATCAGCACCCGCTGCACAAAGGCCCGGCCCGAGCCAAGAGTGTGTGTGTGTGTGTGTGTGTGTGTGTGTGTGTGTGTGTGTGTGTGTTTGAGTGACCTTACTTTGGAACCAAGGACTGTTTGAGTACTGTACCTACCTCAAGGACTCTGACATTCCCCTCTCTCTCCAATGTAGGAACACCACGAGCGATCGTACCCAAAGACGCAATGCAGAGTTGATAATTTCTGTACAGAAAACACTCTGAAGTGGCTTGTGTTTAGAAAAATGAATGTGTTTGAACCTCATCCTACTAAAGAGGATTAGTAAGTCTCAGATGTGAAAGGGTGAAAGAGAAGGAGTGGCAAAAAATGAAAGAGATTGGGCGAGGAGAGGGGATGGGCAGATGTCAGCTATTTCTCTAAAATCCAGAGGGGTTGTCCAGTTGGATCTTTGCCTAGACCCCTTCTTTGAAATGCTCTGACTCACTTTAAGAGAGCGAAAAGGAGAGACAGACAGATCTACAGATAGACAGCAAGAAAATATGTGTGACACAGAAATTGTGTTCATGCTTGACACACTTATACTAGATCAGTGATTCACTATGCTTGGCTATGTTTCTTTCATACAGTATCTTTTCAGGACACGTACTTTTCATGCATTTTTGCTCTCCTTTTTGCTGATAACTCCCATTTTTGTCATGAGAGTTTGTGTTGTGTTGTTTGTGTTTGTGTTGGGTTACTTCTCGACACACATGTAGTGTTTTTTTCTCCAAATTAGTTCTGGTGCTTGAACTGGTTCTGTTCAAGATTCTTGGAAACTTGGTGTTCTCTAGCAAACTAGCCAAAGTTTCCACCAGTTTTGAGAGGACTCAACATACAACAACCTGAAGAATATGATAGTTCCAATTTATTAGCACTAGACAACCTGCTATATTTTCCACTGGGAACCAACTTTGGGGTTTGGAAACAATTTATTTTTGGTCTAAATCTTCCTAACGGTTCAAAAATAGGTGTGCTAACTGATGATTTCAGTTGGAATGATCATTTTTTCATTTTCACAAAAGATAAAGTAAAATAAAATAAAATGAAATGCATAAATAAATAAAACCTTTGTTGATGATGGTACCAAGCAAACATGTTCCCTTACATCTGGAGAACATGGTTTGTTTGTCAGGGCATCTCTGTAGCACAGCAATTCTTTTTTATAATGATATGTTGTGACACATTTTACCTTTTATCGAAAAATTGCAGCTCCTGCTATTTGGATATTGCACTTAGCCATACTGTGATTTTAATAATGTTTTGATCAATTGCTCAGCCCTATTTTCACACACAAAAGCAATGTTTTCTGAAAACGCTGAAAACAGTTTTCCTTTGCACCACCCAAAATATGTAACAATGACATTGATCTTTCTGTCATGCCGGGCTGTTGTAGGAAAAATTAAAAATGCTGCAATTTAAAGGAGTCTGGGTCTTTGAAAAGTTGTCAATATCATTGCTCTGTTTGGTGATTGCTTTTCTTAACTTTTAAAGCCAATCTCTGAATGGAAACAACAAGAAAACAATTGAAGATATATGGTCCGGGGCATTGTTTCTCCTCAACATGGTCTATTTATTATAGCTGCTGTGTGTCAAAATCTGTCTGTTATAAACTGTTTTTCTTTTACAAACTGAACAAGGGTGGATTCCCTTGGAAAAATGTAGGTACAGATTTTAAATTCAATGCTTGCCTAAATAATTAAACATAATGTATTATTTGCAACGTGTTGGTGCTTGTAAACGCTGGGCTGATTGCTCCATCTGTAGTACATAATGTCAGAGTCTCTCAGTCAGTTTTCTGTCATTCATTTGATATGTACACTGTTGACAGTACAATCCAAAGGCTTTCTTTATAATATCAACAGCTCTGTGGTGGATTAGACCTCCTAACCCCGATCTAGACAGGGTATCTGGTGACAGTAATCCATGCTGCTAATCCACGTCTTGATGTAACCAAGGACACCCCGCCTTCTCGCTCTATCCTCTCTGTCCTTCTTTTTTCTGCTGCTGCCTTCCTGAGAGAGATGAGTGTGCCATCTGTTTTGTGTATCAGCAGGGGTTAGTTTAGCCTGATAGGCATGTTAGACCTGATCACTCCATCATTATTTAAGGTTTTGTCTATTTGCGTGTTTACAGGTTTGTGCGTACGCAATTACTCTTTCTTTTACATCTTAATTTTCCTCTTGCTGTGCTTAATAATAATGGCATTCAGCCACATTGATTTGTTTGTTAATGTTTGTCATTCCCCTGAAATCGGTTCTAGCTGCCCACAAAAGTAATTGTTTTAATTATTGAGCAAGAATGAGAATAATTGTTGGCAGCTGGTACTTTTACAAATACCTACCAGAAAAAGCTAAAAGTATATGTTAAATATACTACAAGAAGTGTTTAACTGGTGTTTTTAACTGGTTATGAAACAGTTTCAATTTCATACTGATGCCTTTACATGACTCACATAAGCAAACCATCAGTGTAAAGATTGTTTATTTCTATATAGTTATTCTTAACGCCTGCCACTGGGTCACATTCTCCTATGAAACCTGATGAAAAGATGTATGGCATGCAGACTGGAAGAGTCTGTTTGCGTATTCACAGCTAAAGTTACAGTGAGTCGTACCTTCTGCTTTAGATAAACTTTTGACATATTCTTTTGGTTATGTTAATGGAAGCACTATCGTTTTTTGTCCACAGGGGCCTCAAAAATTGACACAATGCAGAAGTTTGAATTGAATTAAAAGTACTGCATACCAAGTTTAAAATATTAGAGTGATCTGGATCCCTGCAACCCCTCCTCCCCAGATTCAAGACTCAGGCAGGTTGGCTGCAAGTTGCAGGGACACTTTAGTCCAAGCAGATTCCCAAAAGTAGTATAAACACAATTAATAGGCATACTTTGTGTCTGTGTATGCATCCATTTAGGAGTATAATCCAGCCCTGATCCTACAGAAGTGCAAGATGAGTCCAACGCTGCAAGTTGATCAGCTTTGTCAGTTGTCTTGTCAGTGGAAAGCTAAGCCGGCTAACGCTAAAACAACAACCCACCTCTCCAAAAATACACCCTCTGGTGGCATAGGCAGGCAGTCGCTGAACTCCAGCTGCAGACTCCATTAACACATTACACATGCTCACTTTAAATGTTATAAGCATTCACTCATTCGGGGACCATTCTGTATTAAATTTAGCACCATGTAAAGTAAATAAATGTGAATTGGGCATTGTGGAAAATCACAGAGGTGTTGTCGGAGAAGCCACTATTTCCACTTGTTTCGTGTTTCCTTCATCTCTGATAACATGTCACGGTAGTTTAGTGATTTAATACAGTAAATGTCTTGCATATTTCTTCTTTAGGCAAGCAAAATGAAATTGCATAACTTTGTTTCTTGAAACTGAGACAAATAATCAGGGAAATTGTAATTTTACCCATAAAGAGTGCTGACCTACTGCATGTTTGTTCATGTTAAGGGTGTTTGCTTGTTTGTATTTTTGCTTAGCCTGAGTCATGTCACTGTGAGAGCATTCAATTAGTGCATTTATGTCTCTGCATTCATGTGAAGACTTAATGCTAATATGTGTGTACATCCTTGTCTATACTCTCAAGTAATTGGGTTTTTGTGAGGGAGAAAGTGTGAATGTTCAGATTGTCAGAATGGAAATAATGAGTGGTGAATCCTCCTGTGTTCTGTCCCTTGCTAATTCTCTCATTCCTGCAGGCAGGCAGGCAGGCAGGCGGGCAGGCTGTACTGTATGTGTTGTTGTTCGGGTTCTCTCTTAGCTACAGCTTCTCCTGAGCAGCATGCTTGGATAGCACAGGCCTGTACTTTTTTTCTCCCCAGCCACCAGCAAGCTGAAAAAGCCTCAGTTTACTTTGCTCTAGTTTAATTTGGTTTTTGCCAGTGTTGTAGTGGGGGGGGGCATAATGTACTGTTATTGGTGCCAAGGTACAATGCCAGTTTGTGGGTGTGTGTTGAGGGGGCATTCCTGCTTTGTATGCTCACTGTGTTTGTGTGTATTTTATGCAGAAGTGTCAAGTTGGAGTGTGTGTCTTGCTGTGTGGTGGTCTGGATGTTTGTGCAGATTGGCGAGCCTGTGTGTATGTGTGATTGTGCGCATTTGTGATTGTGATTATGCTGGGTGAGTGCAGGGAGACTGTGTTTTCCTCCAGTCCCAGTGTGTGGCTTCGATGCAGAGTGACGCTTATTCCTCTGATCAGTGCCAGTGCTCAGCGGGAGAGGGGGGTGGATGGAGGTTTTGGGGGGGGGGGGGGGGGACTTTACCACTCCACTCAGTACATCCACTGATCTGGGACACACATCTCTGTCTGCTTGTTTTCTTTTTCGTCGTCTGCTTGTGTCAGTGTCTTTCTGTCTTTCTCTGGCTCCCTCACTCACTTGTTTTTGCGCTTTTCAAACTCCCAGTCCCTGCTGAGTCTCATACTGATCTGCTACTACTACTTCTAGTGTTACTAGTATGACTACTAGGGCTGTACGATTACATCAGAATTTGCGATAAAATTGCTAGTTAGTGGGAATGATAATTTTTGCATCAAAATTAAAATTTTTCATTGAAAAAAAAATCATGATGCTGTGACATTTGTTGGATTCTATACCAAACAAAGATGTTTTCTTAGGCTGTTATGTCACACTTTTCACCACCTTGGAATTATCAGGTTCTGCATGAGCTCTGAGCAGTTTTGAGATATTAAGCTTCCCTTTTTGTTGCATTCAAAATAGCCAAAATTACATGTGGAAGTCTCTTGCATACATGAAAATGATAGGCCCAAATGTATTCTAAATGTACAATATCAAAATCCCATCAGATTTGTGAATGCTCAGGTTAAATGAAGATAGCCATATTGAGATTTTTTGATAGTCTTTCGATGAATTGTTCTGCACCAGCTCCTTCCTCCTCATCCTTCTCTGTATCCAGATCCCACAACCCAAAGCACTGGGGACTCATCATATGCCAGACCAACTGCCCATGGTCACCAGTGAGTTGACAAGCTGTAGGTTACGAGAGATGTAGCCAAGCTGCCAGCCTTGTGGTGGCAGTTTAGCAGTCTCATATGAGCAGGTGCATAGCCTGAAGCAGTGTGCATGAGAGCTTTAAAGTACCACAACAGCAATCCACCAGTCTGACCTGTGCCAACTGATATCATGTCAACCAGAAAGACACATGCCTGTAAGAGACAGAAGTGGCTGATAACGCCAGTCCCAGTGGTGCAAAAGCCACCAAAAGGGCCCTTGTTCTCAAGGAAATAAGGGAATCCAAACAGCATTAGAGTAAATAAAAGAAAAACACATCATTTCAGTGCACTGTATGCAAGCAGAGTTCATTTATGTAACACCTTTCATGGACACCAGTCACAACGTGCTTTGCAGTCAAAGAAATAACATCAAATAAAATCAAACTGAATCAAATAAATGAGAAAAAGATACAACACCAGAAAATAAACACAGGGAATTGTTGAGACAATATAACATATCACATGCTGAACAGATTTTTAGCTTTCCAAAGAGTTCAAAGATCTCAAGCTTATTGGGAGACTATTCCACAGCTTAGGGGCTGCAGATTGGAAAGGACCATCTTCCCCCAAGGCTTGAAATGTATCAGAGGAGAACCCTGAGAGGAGGAGCGAACAGCT
The DNA here is from genome assembly GCF_056507025.1 of Lutjanus erythropterus. Taxonomy (NCBI): domain Eukaryota; kingdom Metazoa; phylum Chordata; class Actinopteri; order Lutjaniformes; family Lutjanidae; genus Lutjanus; species Lutjanus erythropterus. The sequence continues at coordinate 18,083,621 of NC_139338.1, read as the reverse complement.
TGACTCATGGCGTGGGAAAGTCCATAATATACTGTGGATCCTGACCATGTAGGTTGCCATAAGTGAGTACCAAAATTATAGGTAGCTCCTTTAACTGCCCCTAAAACAATGCCGTGACCAACCAAATAAAACCAGACTGGAAACCCACTATAATTTACCTACCACTTGAGTTGTCACAATACCAGAATTTTAAACTTCGATTTTTACATCAACAACCTGCACACAGAGTTGGTACAGAAAAAAAAACACAGTCTAGTACAGATTCTAAGCAAATAGACACAGTGACCTTCTTTTAGCTGAAGCATGACCTGCTCTGAACATCTCCATTACTTCTCTGAAACCTCACTGATCCTTCTTTCTTTTCTATTTGCATCGCTGGGTTCTATTAACCTTTACTTTTTTCATTCAGATGTTCTGTGTCTTAAATCTGTGTTGTCATTGTTGTTCTGTGCTGCATTCAGGTCCATTTACTTGTTATGCAGTCACCTTAATTGTTGTCTGTGTGAGTTAGCAACTGTCATTCATTCACCTCCTTTCACCCCGTGACAGATTACCTCAGATAAGTGTGCAAAAATCTGTCTGTTCTTTATGAATATAAAGGATTATATGTAATTACCCCACGTCTTACTCACTCATAATCTCCTAATCCCATTTGACTCATATAGTGTTTTTATGAATTGATGGTTATTTTTAAATGTTTTTACACTGCGAGAAGTTAAGCTGTTTACCAAAGACTCTGACAGTTTTTTCGTTTCCAAGTCATTTCTTCAACATAAATGCCTTCTCTCGTCAGAGTATAAATAGCAGCAGATTATTTTGTCGAGGCGTGCTTTTTGTTGTTTCTCCTCCAATTGTCATGTCTGGCCTCGGCTCTCCATTACACAATCTTTGCCAAAGCAAAAATGGCTCCTGACATATCCATAATAGCTTTGCCTAATACTGTTGTCCCTGAAATTAGCTTTGCAGCATCAAAATACTTTGAAACAGGGCAATTTGTAGCAGTTGATCTTTGAACCCAACTGGGCGTTTGTGTCTTGTCTTGAAGTTTCGAGCAATATTTCGGACAGCCAGACTAAATGTGTGTATGAGAGACAGAATAAAAAATGGTCATCTAGTTTAGGATCCTTTCCTTCCTTCCCTTCCCTTCCTGCTCTCCATCTTTCCTTTTCTTTCTGCTCCTTTCCCCTCCTTTCCTTTCCCTTCACCTCAAAACACGAGAATATCCTGAATTTTCACATGCTCATAAATGTAAATGCAGTTTATTTCTCCTTTTTAGACTGCAGTTTTACAGTTAGACGTGATTCCTCCTGGCTGGCTGCTGCTGACAGCATTTAAGAACACAGAAAACGAGACGGAAAAAAATAGAAACCTTCCAATTATTTTCCAAAGACCGAAAACTTCAGTTTGGAGTCTCACAGATGGAGATAATGCACACAAACAAGCGTCTTTGCCCACAGTTCTAGCGATATTGGAAATGTATGTGTATGTGTGGTGCTAATCAGGAATTCATTAGCACTCTTTGATGTCTATGGCACTGTAAATGTGTGAGTGTGTGTTTGATACTTGAGTAAATCTGGCAGCTTGCCCAGAGCAGCAGCTACACACTCAGGTCACAGAATTTAAAACCCATCTCTCATCTCTTTTGCATCTCTCATCAGTCAGAGAAACCATGGAAATTTTATTTAACTAAGTGGATATCTTGTCATTGAAATTAGATTTTTTTTTTTGCTTTGTCATAATTTGCACTTGCTTTCAAAAGTCATCACCTTGTCCTTATTTCCACCAGTATCACACCTTTATATTAATATGCATGTATAATAACAGGCGAGCGAAAATGCATGTTAATGGCATGCAATTGGATAAAGATAAAGTATGTGTTAGGATAATCAGTCCCTCTGTCTGTGTGTGTGTGTGTGTGTGTGTGATGTATAAATCGTCAGAACCAAAGCAAGCTTTAATTAATGGCGCTTGATGATCAGCAGGCAAAGGCAAACAGAAACTAAACGAGCTTGCCCCCCCGTCAGGGAGGATAATTGCATTTCACCAACAGATTCATGTGGCAGACACACTGCCATTGCAGGGTACCACTGATGAGGGAATAATTTTTTCCCCCCTTTCAGAGTTTTTAGTATTTTGTACTCGCAAAACTCCCGTTTATTTCCCAAGGGAGACTGCTGGGAGCCTTTTTTTCTAGTATTTTTTTGTTTTGTTTCGGATGTCAGCTGTGTTTAAGTGCAGCAGTGTTTTATACTCATGAGGATAGATGGATGTGAAGGTGGTATAACAGCCTCTCCCTCTGTCTCTCACTATGTCTCGCACTGTTCTTTTCCTTTCTTTAGTCTCCTTTCGTCTTCCCTCCTTCCTCTCTGTCTCCTTTTCTATTAATAATAACTGCTGAATAAAGTTGTCTGGGAATTTCAGAGCAACGCTTTGTTATGGCCGTCCCTCCTGCTAGGTAAATGAGAGGTGGGAGCTCCAGTGCTGTTCCCCATGTGAGATTAATATGCAGCTCCCTTTTTTATTTTTAGAGAAACATTATGGGCTCACTGCCCTGTCATTACTCCTCAAGTAGCGGCAGCAGCTTCCAGCTCCTTTCTCTGAAGCTCTCTCTCTCTACTGTCTCTCACTTACACTTGCTTTCACTTTAGTGGGTGGACAAAATAACAGAAACACCTCTCAGTGCAATTTTGTCACAGCAAATACCAGTTTAGTGAATCTAGTATCATGTTTTTCCTCAGGCTCCCAAATGTGTTGATTTTAACTCCAGACTTTTTTTGTGCAACAGCGTTTTTGGAGGCTTAGTTACTCAATATAACATATTTTTCAGTATGTCACTGAATTTCTCTTTATTGCAGTGTTATTTTGTGACAGTGTATTTCTTGTGAGGCTGCCCCTGACTAAAGATTCCATTGCACACGTCTGATATTAATTTAATTATTTAAACACATCTTTGGGATGAGAAGCGAACCACCTGTTAAATACTAACAGCAAAATGATTCTGAATGCATTGGAACAACCAGCAAGGAATCGTTGTTGTAAACATTTTATTTATTTATTTGAAGAACGTATAACCTTACAAAAGTGCCTTTGTTCAAAACACATCTCAGAGAGGTAAACAACTTTATTCTCGAGCCATTTTGCCTTTGGCCTGCATCAAGGTCATCATGAAACACTTTACAAACAACACTTAAACACTTGGATAGGGTAGGTATAAATAAGGAAAGTAAGGAGCAGAAAAAAATTCAAAACAGTTAAAAAAAGCACAAGACAACCAACCATGTCGTCAAACTGGCCACTATCAACAACTAACTGAGCTTACTAGCTAATGCACAGTAAGCAGCAATGCGTTTGTGACTTCAGTGTTACAGAAAAGGTTCATGTTGCACCCGTCCCCTGATACTTTGGTCCCATGCTTAAGACTAAGACTTTTCTCACTGACTAATAGTTTAGCCAACTGATAGGGGATAGCCCTTGTTTCTATTATTTTTTGTCTATCCCTTTCTTTCCCTTCATCCGCCCTCGTCATAGCTTTGGCAATGATCGCTCTTTGACTCACACTCATCTGTGCACAAACACACACATCTTAGCACACGTCACCTTTTCTATCTCTGTATCAGTTTTTATCCCTCTCATCATCCTCTCTGGTCCTCTTATCATGTGTTGAGAGGCTCAGTGCTCTGTTCTTTCTCTCTCCTTCTCTCTCTGGCTGCCAGGAGATGGAGGGGAGATTGGTAAGATTGCAGTGAGGTTGCGTTTGACACCACCACAACTTGTGATTGCTTGGATATGAACCTTAGATGAGATCTGTGGCTGGATAATGTCAGGTAGCGCCACCATTTATGGGCTCCAGCTTTCAAAGTGATCATAAGAAAAACATTCTAAACAATGGACCTAAGTTATTATGATGGCATAAATTATAATTGGGATGTAATGCTGAAATTAACAAAGTAAAAAAAAAAGTAATTGCTGTAATTTTTCCCTTTTGTTGGCTGCACCATGAAAATATTTGATTTTTTCTTATTTTATTTTTTATTTTACATTGTTTGTTTTATTTTTTGCTGTGAGCTAGGAACACAGCCATGACATTGTTCAATAAAACTCTCTTTTGCTGCTGGAGATTTGCATTAAGTGTGACAGACAAGCTCTCGCTTAGCTTTACTGTGAGTGACACTTCAAAGTTTTTGCTTGCTTCACCCTGTACCTCTCACACAACAGCATGCAGATTGTTAGAAATCGAATTTGAGAAGAAAATGTTAGTATTACTTGTACTATTTTTACATATTCCTTGATCATATGCACACTTCTATGCACATTTTGCACAATTCTATATTGTTTGGAACAAGTTAATACCTAGGTCACAGCTGCAAAACCTCCTTTTTGTATTTTTTTCATAAAGGACAAATTGGTATATGAAAGAAAAATAAATGATTATTCTATTTTCATATGACTGCTACCTTTTACATGATCCATAATATTCCACAAATAATAAGATTAACAGCTCATTCAGAGTAAAACTCAAGTAAACAAGTTAACTGAGTCACTTTAATTCATATCCATGTAACCATTTAAATTGTAATTTCTAATCTGAATGATGTCAGTTAGATTAAAGAAATATTGTCCATGTAAACATTAGTTAATAATTTACATTTGATTTCAGTGGGATACAGGTGCCAACACTAGAGTAATACTGTGGAGTTCCAGTGCAAGAAACTATTTGTATTCGTGTTGCGGGACTTTTATTCTTGTGTGTGTCTGTGTGTGTGTGTTTAAGACTAGTACCTGGGTACTACCCAGGTGAACACCACTTGTCATAACATTCAGCCTGCCACAGGAGAGCCCTAATGAGCAGGAGACACACACAGGGGAACACCATGTTTACAGGAAATGCTGTCATATCCGCTTGATAATCTGTGCTGCTGTGCGTTATACTGTGTGCTGGGGCACTTTGACTGTAGATGTAACAGTTGTATCCACAACATGCAAAATTTTCATTAAATTGGCATGGTTTTACATGAGTTGTGTGTGTGCGCCTGCCTGTTGTGTCTGCATGTGTAATACTGAATCTTTGCAAATGACCTAAGGACTATAGGGAAGCTTATTTCTGCAACCACTTGCATTTCCTCCCTAATTGTTCCTCTTCTGCCCATAAACCTCTTGCTTTGTGTGTGTGTGTGTATATGCATGCTTGTGTGTGTGTGTAGGTATGTTGAAGAGAGAAAGAAGGTCCTTTTCTCTCTGCTAGCAGTGTCAGCAGGTGAGCTGCCCTATTGGGAGAAAAGAGAGAAATCGCCAAAGCATGCAAATTGCTACTCCGAGGGGAGAATCAATTAGGTGCATAGCGGCTGGAGCAGAAAGGCATGGAGGGGCGGAGAGGGGCAGGGGTCCATGCAGAGAGATGGTGCAGAGCCATGCTGATCACCTCCTCTGAGACAATGCATTACTCCTCCTCTTCTGTCCCTTTCCTCAATCCATGGACTGATCCTATTGGCTAAAGCTCTCTCTCTCTCCACACACTGCCTTTTAAACCTCTACTGTGCCTCAGCCTCATTCCTTTTTTGTCTAGCCCACTTCTTTTCTAAGTATAGATTGTGCTAGAGTCTCAAGTGTGTGGCCTCTTCACCTGTTTTCCTCATTATTTTTTGTAATGATGCTCTGCTCTAATCTGTGCCAGATAAAATTAGACTTTAATAGTCTTCATATCCATAATGTATATCTAACAATACCATGTGACATTTGCCTTGGATCTGTAGTAATTTGTTTGTTGGTTTTCACTGGATTTTGTCTCTTCTCTTTTTAGGTGCATAATGTCCTCCATCTCAAGAGAGGCTTAATCCTGATTGGCCGACAGTACTGGACTGTGCCTCCTTCCCTCTCCTCACCGCTCCCAGCCTCAGCACAGCCATGACGTCCCTCACCAGGACATGGACCTGCTTTTTTCTTTGCTGCTTCCTGTCTAGTCTGGCACTTCCCGCGACATCACAAACAGTGGTGCAAGCCCCACAGGCTCACAGTGCCGCCTCCCAGGTGATCACAGCATCCCTTCAGGAGGAGGAGTATGCATCGTTTCGTGCTGAGAACCCAGAGTGGACATTCAACCATCTTGCGGTGGACTATCGCAATGGTAATGTGTATTTGGGAGCTGTCAATCGCATATACAAACTGTCCCCGGGCTTGGAGGTCCAGGTGTCTCACGAAACTGGCCCGGATGAAGACAACCGCAAGTGCTACCCGCCACGTATCGTCCAGCCCTGCAGTGAGCCGCTGACACTCACCAACAATGTCAACAAGATGCTTCTGATGGACTATCGGGAGAACCGGTTGCTGGCATGTGGCAGCCTCTACCAGGGCATCTGCAAACTCCTCCGCCTGGATGACCTCTTCAAACTAGGAGAGCCCTTCCATAAGAAGGAACACTACCTCTCTGGTGTCAATGAGAGCGGCTCTGTGTTTGGCGTCATTGTGTCATATGGCAATGCCTCTCCAGACATGCTGTTTGTAGCCACAGCAGTGGACGGCAAGCCCGAGTACTTCCCTACCATTTCTAGCCGCAAGTTGGCCAGAAACTCGGAGGAGGATGGCATGTTTGCTTATGTCTTCCATGATGAGTTTGTGGCCTCTATGATTAAGATCCCTTCAGACACCTTCACTGTCATCCCAGACTTTGACATATACTACATTTATGGCTTTGCCAGTGGGAACTTTGTCTACTTCCTGACTTTGCAACCTGAAATGGGGGGCGGACCAACCACTGGGTCCTCCTCAGCTGGTCGGGAACAGGTCTACACCTCCAAGATAGTCCGCCTTTGTAAGGCAGACACTGCCTTCAACTCTTACGTGGAGGTGCCTATCGGATGCATCAGTGGCAATGTGGAGTACCGATTACTCGAGGCAGCCTACCTGTCCAAAGCTGGTGCCATCCTGGCACGCTCGCTAGATGTGGCACCAGATGACGACGTTCTGTTCGCCGTCTTCTCAAAAGGCCAAAAGAGGCGTCCACGCCAGGCCTCACAGGACTCTGCTCTGTGTGTCTTCTCTCTGCGGAAGATCAATGAGAAAATTAAGGAGAGGCTACAGTCGTGCTACAAGGGAGAAGGCACACTGGACCTGGCTTGGCTCAAAGTCAAAGATATTCCCTGCAGCAGTGCGGTGAGTGCAACTATTACACACACAGAGACAAGTTCAATGATAGTGCTGGGGAAATATACAGTAATATATATTGTTATACTACTATTATACAATGCATGTATTCTACACATACTTTGGGTGCAGGTAATAGGCTAAGTATAATAATATAAATAACTTTATTTAAATAGAACCTTTCAAAACTGCCTTTTCAAAGTGCTTCATAAATAAAGGGCAAGAGAACAATCAAGTACAAAATCACAGTCAACAAACAAATACAAGTAACAAATTAACAGGCTAAAAAAGTAAAGATAAAACAATAAATGAAAGTACACATAAAACAGCAGATAAAATAAGTATCACATAAAACTAGAAAAGTGCGCTCAATAGAGTGCAGATCTTTACCAAGCAATCCAAAAAGAATATTTGGATGTAACCCCTTTGTAATCCACAGCATTTTGATTAGTAAATGTAATTTAATCATAATTAAATATTTCTGTTAGTAACAGTTTGCAATTACATTTATTTTGTAATTTCATTACTTGTAAATAGCTACTCTCTCGCACTGCAGGTATCCTATTAGACCATATGTGTGAAATTTTGTGTTTATTAATGTATGAATTATTGAGTTATGGCAAAAAATATTTTTGAGGTCACAGTAATCTTTGATCTTTGGTCACCAAAATATAAGCAGTTCATACTTGAGTTTAGGTGGATGTTTGTACCAAATTTGAAGAAATTCCCTCCAACCATTCCTGAGCATTCATCAGAGTGGGATGGATGTGAGGTCACAGTAACCTTAACCCAGTGACCTTTAACAACCAAAATCTGATCTGTTCGTCTTTCGGTTCAACTAGTCATTTGTTCCAGACTTGAAAAATTCACTCAAGATGTTCTCGAGATATCATGTTCACAAGAATGGGATGATTCACAAACATAATGCTGTGGTCACAGGTTTCAGCGTGGAGGCATAAAAAAAGGTTTTTTAAGCTTTTTCAGAAAATATGAATCACAGAGGTCCTTCAGCAACAGTCAAGAATTTTCACAAACACACACACACAAAAGCCAAAAAAAAAAAGCCAAACAGTGATGATTTCTTATTGTTTCTAACTAAGGGACACTGCAGGTGAGTTTCTCTGGAGGAAAATCAGTTGTGAAGGCTCCCCCACATGTGACTATAATGAGCTTGGGTGCACTGCGGGAGGCCTTCATGAACACTATGTTCTTGGGTGGGTTCATGCTCCATCACATTACGATGAGATATTAACCATCCACTGCCTCTTTTAATCCGCTCACCCTTTAAACAATGCAGCTGAATGCTCAGCCAAATTACCATAATTCCATTCTCCATAACAGCATTACAAATTCAGTGATTCAGTTCATTTGATTTCTCACTTTGTGCACATAAAAAACAAGGTTAAATTGGGTGTTGCATGTTTAGACCATCCTCACAAGCAGCCAGAGCTGTTTCATGTATTTTCTTGTTGATCTCCTATTATGTCATTAATAAGAGCTGCCAACCTGCCGAAATACAAAATGACCTTGATTAGAGTGCATTCGTCAGTTATCATGTTCCCCAACATATTGTAGCAAGTATAGCTAAATGAACCGTGCTCACATGACAATTTTGAGTTCAGAGAGGTGTAGGTAATGGGTTAAAACGACAGACTATCTGGTTCAGCTTACAGATCAGTTAAAGGTATATAGATACAGTCATTTTCTCGATTAATTAATAAGCTGTTTGGTCCATAAAATGTCAGTGTTGCTAACTCTTTCTCAAAGACTATGCTGTCCCTCCAGAATTTTGCAGGCTGTTTTTGAGATTGTTGTGGCCTAAAATGCCAAAATTTAAGGCAGCCTCTCTAAAAAAAAAAAAATCTGATGCATGTTGCAATGTTTTTAGGTTCCTTGCAATGAAAGTGAGAGGTAGTGTAAATTGCAAAAAAAGTTGTGATTTTTATTTTTAGAATTTATTTTTTGTCTCAATAACAATGATAAACCCAGTTTTCAGTATCTGTGACAAAATGAAGAAAAAAAAGTGAATAATAAAACATTGAGTCAGTGCATTGAGAACCTGAATGACATTTATATGGAGGACTGGTATGTTTGGTGGAACTTGCTGGAAGCCACAACGATTGGTCAAATTTGCAGAAAAGTTCAAGTGATTGGACAAAAATTGTGAAATCATCTTTGAGAAGCTGAGTTCAAAATGATTGAAATGATTAATTGATTATGAAAATAGCTGGCGATTAATAATACTAATTGACTTATCATTGCATCTGTAATGTACTTTATGAAATAAAACAAAAATTAAACATCCATGACCTTTGTGTCATTAGAGAAGAAGACTGAACTAATGCACTAGTGAACAAAAATACAAATATTTTACCAAGACATATAATCACGGGAACGACCAGTAGTATTGTCCTCAGTCAGACTCAGTGTTATCTCCAGGCGCTACAATGAAAACTTATACTGCCACAAATACTTGTAACAAGAATTTCATCGCTTGGTCATGGTCATATTTCAGAAACATAAATTTGATGCGCTCACAGCTGCTCAGTCCATATTGTTGTGACCTTAGCCATGCACTATCTCGAGACATTATGAAGTTGACCCTCTCTCGTGTTTGGTTGTGGAATCGCAGTGTTTATCTATTAATCTGTCTCTGGCACGGCTGCACACCGTCCGGGGCGCCTTTGTCTGCTGCTTGAGGGCCTGATAAATCATGCCTGGGGTGGAGCTGTCAGCAGGGAGAGGAAGTGTGAGGGAGCACGCCGGGGTTAGCGCTGAGGAATGATGCCATTTCAGCATGCGCCACAGTATCGCCACCGTCACCGCATAAATTAGACCCTGCTGAACAAGTGACGGTGGACTCTGCAGGAGATAGATGAGCTGTGACACACATACACGCACACGTGCCACCACACTTTTTAAGTATGGCTGCTGCAGAGATGGAGAAGGCAGTTTTTAAAGCCAGAGTGAGGCTTTTGATAAATGATAATAATAGCAATAAATAAACTGGTATACAGAAGGCCAATTAAGTGATTTATTAAAATGTAGATCATATGAATCTCGTCACAGTCATAAATACATGGAAACGCAAACGCACGCATAAATCAGAGGCCTATTGCTTGAGCATTAGTAAATTAGTAGATGTAAATGTGGGCCATAATATATTTCCTATGAGTGTTTTCACAATGAGAAACATGTTAAGATGTAGAGTTGTGAGTAAACTCTCATCTCATCTTGCATGTGTCTGTGATGGATGGTTGTCTTTCTAATATCCCATGGTTGATTTTTTTTTATGAATCGTTGGTTGTTAGTCTCTGATTAATTCCTGTGCTGCCTTAAATGATGCATGACTGGGAGCACCATGTCTCCGATATCATCAGAAATGTAGTTTAAACTCATCGTTCATGTCCTATCCAATCTGTGCCTCCCTCCCATGTGTGCAGAGAGCCAACACAGACACACGCAGTACATGTGCAGACATATGTTCATGCTCTTCCTTCAACATAACCAAACAAGACTGCTCCGAAGTCTGTGGAAGTCGGAGTGGTTTTTGGGTTTCTGCACTCATAAGATAGTCTAACTGAGAATTCACACAACCACATAAATATCAAATAAGGGTCTTACTGACTCTCTTACAACTCTTACACAAGTCTTACACTTCTCTTACACAACCTTGCTTTATTTTATGTCATTTCTCCAGCGAAAAAAAGGTTGAAGACATTTGAAGAAATAAAATTAGGTTGTTTTTGGATCAAAGATGAGATTCAGACTAATGAAAATTATATTTAAAATAGCTGCTCTGTAAAACCAGACAATGTATAAATGATGATCATATACTGCCTGTGGACTAGGTATGCATGAGTTTATTCATGAGACTGAAGTTGATTTTGAAATCAGTTTTTTAAAAATACTGTGTGCAGTAGGGCACGGTATCGTTTAAGAAATTATGATAACAGTACCCTTAAAGTCATCCTGATAGCAAGAGACTGCTTCGTCTTCTACCTTTTTTTCTACTTCATTCAGTGCCCATCATGTGAATTGAAACATTCCTGATCTAATCCTTCTGCACTTTATGCACTTATTTTTACCAAACACCCTGAGCGTGTAGTTTAACCATACTTTCCACTGTTGACAACATCTCAGCTTTTCTGACGCCGTCAAATACATGATGCTCAACTTGACCCCAAATATTAAGTAAGCATTAAATGCTTGCAGTGATTGGCACACAAACTATAAATATAGTCACCTTTTTCAAGATCTTGGTACACTTAGGATTGAATGCAAGTATTGTTTGACTGGAGAAGTTGAAATATTACTTGGCCCTGGGTTTATTCTGCCGTTACCTTAAAGATTTTGAGCACTGATACTCAGTCCTATTTGATTTGATTTTGATTTTTTATTAGGATATCTTTTAGCCCAACAGCCCTACACTTTAAACACCACCTTAATAGATACAAACAGAAACAATATTTGTACAAGTGTGTATGTGTGTGTAAATATATGTATAGGGAAATATATAGTATAGTATATAGTATATGCTGTAACATGAACTCAAAAGGCGTTGGTGGTGTCGTTCACAGTCAACCACCCTACCACCTCAGTATAATTCTAGCTGCCTTATTCTGTGCCCTTCCTAAGCCTTCCTATGACATGGATTGCAGCATTGTCCAAAATTGCGGAGCAATAGCTGACCTGACTGCCAGTTAAAATTTGGGTTAACTGTTTCAATACCTCCATAGCCCCATTACTCAGTATTTTTGTTAAACTTGCTTAAAGTAACTCTGGCCCATGTTAGCAGCTTGTTTCTCCCTGTATTTTTTCCACTTTGTAGCACTTTTCTGAGCTTGCAGCTTTGCAAGAGGACCTGGTTTATTGGAAATTGTAGTAATCTGTGTCCACTTTGAGGAGGAAACAATTCTTGAATGTGTCTGTGTTACAATTTTTTAATCAGAGACGGAAACACTTTGAGATACTAATGTTTCCGAGAAGTAATCAAATCATCAAAGTAGGTATAACTATGTTCAAGGACACGAGCACATTTACAGGCTTGAGTATGACGGTATAAACACTCACTTCTGCCAGACCTTTGTTCCACTATACCATCTTTAAGAGGCTTTCAGTCAGAGTGGGAGAGATGGAAAGGGGGGAGAAGTTGTGAAGAAAAAGTAGGCACAGAGAGTGGCATTATGGGTGAGAGAGTAATAGGGAGGATGGATGTTAAGAGCGGGGAGTGAGGGGTGGATGCGTCCTCTCTCCCCCAAATGGCCACGCTTGGCTGAGCCACATAATGCCTGCTCAACAGTATAAGTCTGCAAAGGGCCTGCATCCATAGATCATTGTGAAGTGGCATGTGACCTATAAAAAAACGCTGCCTGCTCCCTACATGTTCACTGTGTCAGCAGAAAAAAAACAGAACAACAAAACAGCGGGATCGCAATAAATTCACTCTCTGCTCTCGTCCCTCTCATCCTTGATTCATTGCTCACTGCCTGTGCTGCTCTTTTCTCCTTTTGCCTGTCCTTCTCCTCATGTTCTTATAAAAATAGTTGCCACCGTCCCAGCTTCTCATTCTGTTATTCTCCCCCTCCTTGAGTCCGTCTTTCACCCCCCCTTTATGTCTTCTTACAATGCTTTCCATAAACACACAGCAAAGTACTGTCTGAGGAAAATTACAAGGTCGCCTGTAAGTCCCTGACAGGCCACGGCCATCCCCTCATCCCTTCTGCTAATGATCATTAATTACATGTCATTAACTAACATGCCACGGGCTATTCTTCCACATTTGTCATGTGCTATCGACTTCACATTCTGAATTCACTCCAATTAATTAGATTATTCTACTCGGCCGCTGTTTCTTTGAGTCATTTTCTTGATCTCTCCCACAGTCCTCCCAACACACGTGCTCACGCCTCCCCTCGTTTCATCCTTCACTTGAAAGGAACTCTTCCAGTATGACATTCTCTGTCTTCCCCTCCAGGCTCATTTTTCATGTAATTATCGCCTTTTCTTTCTTACGTTTTGCTCTATATTTGACCAACCTTTGAACGGTGTTGTCTGCCACTGTGCTGTCCATCTCCATCCCTCCTCCTCCTGATTGCGGAGCTTAATCAGTAGCCGGCTGCTGCTGCTGCTGCTGCTGCTGATGAGTCAGTCTAGGCCACATCCTCAGGAAGGGAAAGACTAGTGGATTCATTAAGAACATCCAGACTCTGCCCCCCCACACTTCACCCCACTCCATCCACATATCCGCTATCCTGCTTGCTGGCTGGCTCGCTAATTAAATCTCCATACATGATACCACTTGCTAAAGGTCAGAATCCATCACAATATCATTATTCTGTGATTAAACAAATGTCTCCCGCTTCCTTCACTATACTCTGCTGACTGGCCTGTACCTGAAGACACTGACTGAGCTGGGTTCCTCCATTTCTTTCCCCCATTGTTTCTGTCTTTTGTCTGGCTCTTAAACTCTTTTGTGTGCTCTGTCTCTATTTTCCCACTATCTAATTCTTTTACTCCCCAGTGAGCAAATTGCCAATAAGTCCAACCTTTATGAAGTTCATCACAGTCATATCATATACTTGTTGAACTGTGTAACATTATACAGCACTAAAATATGTCTGTAGTATTATAACATAAATGTAATACCTGTCAATGCACAATATGTAAATTCTGCAGCTAGGGGTCTCTCTCACATTAAAAAAATAACAAAAGACGTAGTTTGAGGATGTTGTGAAGTGGCATGGGATCATGGGAGTTGTTATCCTCAACCAGCATAGTTGATCTAAGTCCGTCTGATGTGACTCAGGCAGAAATCATGGTTATGGATGAGGTAATATTAAAGTTTTATTAATGTTACGTGTAGTCACATGTGCCAACTTCCTCTCTCACTCTCCGACGTGTCCGGTGTATCTTGTGTTTTCCCGGAAGTCATAACAACGAGCAACGTTTGGGACAAAATATGCGCAAGTGTTACATATCCTATCTTAAATGTGATGCAGTCTCAAGGGGCTGTTCAGATGTTGCGTCTTTTGCACAGTCACTATTTTAACTGGAGACGTTGACAAGAGAGCTCAGCAATAATAGCGGTGCTGGCACGGTGCACATGCGTTAACTTTTCAAAGGCAGCAGTTGTACCACAGGTCATGTGAGAAGAATAAACCAATCACTTCCACAGGACTTGCTCGACCCTTTCCCTCCAAGGACATCACAACAGGTCAGCCTAACTGAAAATGGAAGAGTGGCTGATTATAATTAGCTGTGCGACCTGTCAAGATCTTACTATTCTAACACCAAAAGAATAAATCTCTGGAGATGGATCTCAGAGCTTTGGATAACTGGTAAACACGATGATATTCTGTTGTTATATTATTAGTTGTAATAGTTAATTGTTGTGCTAGCTAGCGAGTCATCAGGCTCACCAGTGCATATCTGGCTATGAACAAGTATAATTAGCTACTCTTCATTGTCCTGCAGAGCTGATTGCTTAATGACGGCAGGCTCAACAGTTGCTCCCAAGCAACTTGGATAAAAAGATGAGCGCGGCACAGCTGGTGTGTTCCACGAATTTTTAGACTCAACAGCCTCTAATATAACTCCTCCACTAACTACATCCTGACAAATGACCACAGAGTTGCATCATCATCTCTGACACAACATTGACCAAAAGAAAATATAAAAGCTGTTCTATTGAATTGTGATTGATTGAACTTAATACTACATGAAATATCAACTCTATGTAGTTGGTAATACATGCAGACTTGTTTTTCTGGATTTCTGTCAGTTTAATAAATACAGTCTAGGATGAAAATTAAATGGTAATGTCTAGTAATCATTCTGAAAGAAATAATGAAATATTTTCTGCCTGTACACAGTGAAACACGGGTTAGGAAGTTATCTGATAAGTCTTTCTCTTTATGATGGTAAGTTCTATTTTCAGCTCTGAGTTTGGTTTGTGAATTCTTTTTCCCCTCCCATGTCTGCTTCTCTTAAATTCTTATCTTGCCTCTGAAGTTCTCTTACCTTCTCCCTCTCCTGGCTCTGCTTTAGTGATGTCTCAGTTTCTCTCCAAAATCGTCATGCTGTTCCGTTAGTTCCTGATTTGAATGTTTTCCCTAACCAATATTTATTATCTGTTGTAGGCTGCTCCACTAACGGTTGGCAGGTGCGAGCATCCGCAAACATAATTTAACAAAATATCACAGGCTTATCAAAGCTTGCCTCCTCACATTGAAACCTGCCAATGGCACACGCAAATAAATCAACTTTGTTTCAGGCACACCCTGAGAGGTGTGTGTACAGCCTAGTATGCCCATACACACTCCAATGCATGCTGATCTGCTGCGTTTTCCTGCATTGTTTAGTATGAATGTGCACTAACTCGGACTATCATTCCCCATTTTGCATTCTATAACTGCACTGATCTGCCAAGATTGATGGCACATCTACCCTAAAATGACATGACCGTGGAGCATTGAGCCAGCCCTGCGTGTGTGAGCCCATATATATATTCTTTCTTTCTTCAGTTCTAATCATTGTGACTGGTTTTCGAAACAGTCCCCAGGGCACCATACAAAGGGGAAGTTAAATCTACTCTGTGACAGCTCTTGTACTCTGCATTCAAACTGAATTTTGAGCATGATTCAGTCAGAGTGCTGCA
The DNA here is from genome assembly GCF_056507025.1 of Lutjanus erythropterus. Lineage (NCBI taxonomy): Eukaryota > Metazoa > Chordata > Actinopteri > Lutjaniformes > Lutjanidae > Lutjanus > Lutjanus erythropterus. The sequence goes on along the minus strand of NC_139338.1, from coordinate 18,067,825 downwards.
AAAAAAAAAAAAAAAAAGCTCTCTTTTTTGGAATGCCCTGCGGATGCCATAACAAAATGACAGAGCACTGATCCCCAGCAATCAGAAACAGATTCACAGTGGCTTGTGCTCTTACCAAGACAATAAAGTACACATTGATTTTAAGAAGAATCACTGCAGAATAATATCACTGACAAATAATTCATGTTCCTGTCTTTCAGTAACCATATTAAGAATAGATGTGAGGTCATGGGGCTCAAGCTATTCTTAAACTTTGGTCATTATTTGCTTATATATGTTTTGCTATTGCTATAATTATGAGTCTAATGAGAGACGAGGACAGAATGGGAGACATCAGTAAGTCAACTTGGGAGGATGTACTATGCCTGGGCAATAAAAAAATTGTGATATTTATCGTTTATAGATGTTTCATCAATAGCAATAAGAAAATTGTTAACTGGAATGTTCAGTAGCTTCACTTAAACACATTAAATGTAATCCGCCAAGAAACCACATAACAAATATGCTCTGGCTCATAATATCCCTTGATAATGCAGTGTGCCATGCGTGACATGCATAAAAAAAATAAAGTGGTCACATTAAATCTTTTTTCTCCTGGTCTGTATTAAAAAGAGCTAATTAAAACCTATCAGTAATTTTCTTTATCGACTGAAATGAAGCAGTTTATTTTATGAGGATTTTTTTTAGCCATATTGGCCAGCTCTAGTGTGTCGGGAGAGTGGAACCAGTTCTCATCATAGCCCTGTACTTGCAGAACTGCATTTGTGCAAGCAGAGCCCTTGTAAGGATGATCTCCTGCTCTTAGATACTTGTCTGTGTGCTGCTATCACATGCACATGCCTGATTTTTATGTGCATCGGGTTTTGAGACTAATTACATGCCATAATGGATCTGCCTTTCTCTCTCTCCAGAGTAGACTTTTACAGTGCACCCAGTGCAACATCTCCCTCTCTTACAAAACAACAAAAGGACAAAAAAGTGAATATGGAATATCTGTACAGGATATTTGTACAAAGTCAATGTACTCAATGATGCAAACTTGCTAACTTTGGTTGATGCTGGACAGTATGTACCGTGAGTTTTTCAAAGTGTCATAATTAAATGTGGTTTTAATGCTAATTAAAAGTTGACACGGTAACACTTACAGCTGGGAATTTATACTGAGGTTTATTGTGAAACCAGTAATCTTTTCATCACTACTAGATGCTAAATTTTGCATAACCCATAACCCATGTATTGGGTTCTCTGGTCAGCCATTCACCATAACTCCACACCGATGCGCCCAACATGATTTGCCTTTCGACTAATCTCTGGGCACTGCATATAAATTTCATCCTAGAAATGTTTTACTGCTGCTTGCGCTGCTGGTAATATGTTTGTACATGTGAAATCAGAAGTAATTATGTGTGTTTGTAGGAACATTTGACCAGCGGGGCTTTGATGTTGAGGCTTCTCTCTTCCTTTGGCACTCTTCTTCTCGCTCATTCTGTTTCTTGTTTCCTGAAACAGGCATGTAAAAGCAGAAGAGCCCTCAGATGGCTCAATTGAATAGAAGGTTGGACAGTCTCCAAAACAGACACTTTTTGTGAAGAGGGAAATAGGAAAATGATTTAGGCAGACAGGACACAAGTGGAAGAGTGCACTGCACATCTCACTGTGTGTGTTTACTTTATAGTGTGTGTGTGTGCGCGCGCGTGTGATGGTCTGTTCTGTCACGCGTTGCTAGAGTGATGGAGGGCACCACGGATCAGTAGTCAGACAGACTACGTCTTGGCACAGTAGTCAGTGGTCCATCTGATACACATCACACACACACATAAGCACACTGTCACACTCACTGGCACACTAACAAATGAACGGTAGAGCTTAATTTAAACTTGCATACTCAAAGGTTTTAGCTAGAGTGTCACAGTTTACATAACTCACCACAGTAGTCATTGTCTCACCAAAAGCTACCAGTAGAGTTTGAACTAGAATTGAAATAAACTTGAGTATTTAAGTCAGTCTGTTGACACATCCCACCATTATGTTTGCATCCATCTCAAATACCTTCACTTGCCAGGTTGTTAGGTACATCTAGCTTAAATGAATGCAGTCTTGCAGAAAGTCCTGCCATCATGAAATGTTTGCTAAACAGTTTGTAGTAAATCTTATGTGCACAGCCATAAACACATACTGCATAAAGCAGTTTTCAAACTGTTTTAATTCAGATGGTCTAATTTGTCTACTGCCATGTACTAATAAAAATATCTTAAGTTAAGTGTTTTATATGTAGGAAATAAATATTCATTATCCAGCAAATGAATACTTTAAAGGATTAGTGCTACCATACTTTAGATGCCTTCTAATCACTGTGAACTAAACATGCTTCTGCAAATCGTGATATATAAGCTGAAGTAATGACTGCAGTTTTTGCATATGCTTCACTTCAGAGTGACTCAGTGTTTCTGCAGGAGTCATACAGCCAATGTTTGAGCATAGTTAAATTGAATGTTGACATTATATCTTACAATGAACACTGCATACCCACTTAGTCATGACATAATTCTCTAGTGCCGCCAATCATCCTGGCAGGTCAGTCATTTAGCACAGTGGGACTAGAGGAAATACTGGATTTTTAAGTGGCTAATTATGCAAAGAGCAACTACGAGGATATATTTTTTCATTTTACTCCTCCACTCTTTCTTAGTGAGAAAGGTTTTCCCGTGCAATTACCAATAAGTCTGCAGTGAGACAAGCTAACTGTAAGCAACAATTGTTACGTGAAGACTTTTAACAACAGAAAACAAAGTGAAGAATTAGCATGGTAAAATGGATCGGAGAAGGAAGTCTGATGGATGGAGTGTATTAAAATAGATAGAAGAAATGGCTGGAAGTGCAAGAAAATGGACTCTTCGGAGCCTCTTACGGTTAAGCAGCGACATGAAGCGCAGTGTCTCAGTGGTTTAATGTGTGTCATTAACTTCGTGAACTTGCAGCCAATGGAACAGGCCCTCACAACACTACAAGCCCAGATTAGGCCATACATCAGAGAGTGTTGGAGAGCGGATCTCTTTCAGTCCCCACTAATCGCATTGAGCAACTCTCTCTCTGTTTCGCGTGCGCCCACTGCCCCCTCTCTTTCTCTCCACTCTGTATCTGCTGATCCCTCTGCACAGTCCAGAAGAGAGCTCTCTTTGTGCTGGTGCTGGCAGGCAAACAGAAGCAGAGAGATGGATATGGCTGAGAGTGACCTGATTCTGCCTCAGTGCCTGGCCTCTGTCCAAATACAGAGACTCTGCTCTCCTGTCCCTCTGTCTTCAGGGAGGAACCCCCTGTCTCTCTCTCCTCTGTTGCTACGCTGCGGGACGCTGGCTGGAATTCCTACCAGACCTGAGCAAGAACTGAGTTTGTAAATACAAGTCATTTGAGATGTTGGTTGCTGTTAGTGACCTAGTGGTTCTTCTGATTACTCACACATGTTCAGATGTGTGCATGTCGCACCCCTGAAAAGTGGGGAGAAATAATCACAAGGGTTATACAGGGGTGTTTCCTCAGCCCGAACTTTATTCTAATAAGAAAGATACCACGGTTACTCTGGTCCATAGTCTGAGACAGAAGCAATCAATTTCAGTCAGATTAAGACCTCTCTGTAGGTTAAAGGTTAACACTGTTATGACTTCAATTAAACAATAAAGAATACAGTAAACAAATAATAGATAATGCACAGTGAGCAGGCCATTATTGGTGCAGAAACCTGTTGCGAAGTGGAGGAGGGGCCTTAATAGGCTCATAATCTGCTCATTACATGGTTACTTATTAATTTGACACAAAATATGAATTTAAAAACTAATTTTGTATGCCCTTCCAGAGTCTATGAAAGAGAACTGCATCCATAGCAATGGTCTGTTATACATAGAAATGGGCTTTTATACAGAAATAACAGACCTTAGAATGCTGTAGTCAACCAATCAGAATAAATTATTTAACAAAGCGATGTAATAACTTGACAAAAACAACTAATTGTAAACAGGGATGAAGGTGTTTGAAAGTATTGAGCCTCATTTACTGGTTTCCATACTTTTTCTTGGTAATGTGTTTATGGAGATGGAATGAAAGAAAAACAGTGAGGACTGAGCCTAAATTAAACGCCTAGATAATCTTATTTGAAGACAGCAGTCCTTTGTGGTCTGTGCAGTTTGTCTGTGTGAGGGGTTGGCACCATGATTTTATTCCTAATTGCAAATATCTTGGAACATTTTACTGAGTCCTTCAACATTTTATAATTTGTGTCTATGCAGAAGTTAATCAAGTCAAGTCCGTGCATATAAAGCCCTCATGAATGAGATCCTTGAATGCAAAAGACAGAAAAAGATGAAAAATCTTCCTCAAGGTCTACATTTAGTCAGTGTTTGCCAGTGCTTGGACAGCATGTAAAGCACTGGCCATCAGAAAGGGCGGATAGAAAAAGAAACAAAAAGTTGCAACACTCTGAGTTTGAAAATGCATTAATGAGATGGGTTCAGAGAGAGAAAGGGGGCATAAAATGTGATAGACGCAGTGACAGCAGTGTCTTATTGGCAGACAATGTCAAAGGCTACACTGATATTACTTGGTATTCTGACTAGAGGCCGCTTTGGCATCACAACTACAAATGTCATGTTTTGGTGGTGGCGTAATGAAAACATGTCTGCTTCCTGAAAGGGACTGACAGAATGAAAGTATATTTCATTAGATTGCCGAATGCGAGACAGAGATGGCGGCAGTGATTGGCAACCAGCAGGAATAATACAGCATGTGTCAGTGACAAGAGATGAAAACACACACTTACACACACACATTTTTACACATATAAAAACATCCTCTTCTCACACATGCATCTCCCCACACTTACGCAGTCACACACGAGCGTGTTGACAGAAGCAGACAGATGATGTGATTTTTTTTTTTTTTAATTTTATGATGAAAATCATTTTTACTTTTTTGGTAAAGTAATCAATCTTGGGAGAAATGGCTGCACCTTTATTATCTTTTGAGCCAGCATTCAATCATCGGGGCCCCAAATACTACAAAATACTCCATTTTGCCTCTAATAGACCCTGTTAACCTTTGAACCCTGCTACAAGGAGGCTCCTTTATAACCGATGGCAGCACAGAAAAGGTGTTATTTTCTGTCGCAAAAGCAAGTAATATTAACTTATGCATAGAAAAACAGCTTTACTGGTGACTGAAGTAAGTGGACACCAGTTGAAATTAGGTGTTGGGGGAAAAAACGTAGATTCTTAGATGCATCATGATTAAGTATTATGAACCAGTGCAGAAAATTTAATGATTGGATACTTGAAACCCAGTTCTCAACATTTTGGTCATCTGTAACAATTTTGTAATAATGGGCTGCACGTTCCTTACAGCTGAGCCAATGGCGTGGTGGAACATAACAGACGTGTGTAATGTTTACGTGCTAAGCTAGGCTCCTTCTTGAGTTTTGGTGAGAATGGGTAGCTGTGACCAGCGTTGGCTTGTAGAAGGGAAGAGGAATTGTTTTGATTTGAACTGTCACTCAGAAAGGAAGGTAGAGTAACGCTGAAAACCAGAGCGATATTTCACTGTGATTTTACCGACTGACCCTGGCTCTCATCAGAGCGCCATTAATCTAGCAGTGAGCCACCACAGGACTTGTAGGACACAGAGTGTATTCTTGACAACAGCTCATTCTGAAAAGGTCGCGGTGGGGAGAAGGCAAGGAAAAATTGTCCACTTTAATATGTTTCTGTTGTGCAGCATTATTCATCTGTGTTTACTCTCAATCTTGCATTGTTATCTATCATCCCTCCTTCCTCTATCTGTCTTCTGTTTGCTCTTTTTTGTCCTCATCTCAACCCTCCAACCATATGACACAAATCTTGACCCAAATTCAGGTCATCCCTATCGATCATTCATACCACTTCATATAACCCTCCATGTTATAGCCTGAAGCTCAAAGCGGCCCAGACAAGCCATGTTCCATTTGTCTAATGAAAGGCAGACCTCATATTTCCTCTGTGACTCAGTCTGAGGCTTCTGATGATGATGGCCTTTAGTGAAAGGTTGTGAGGAGACACTTGGTGCTCGCGGGATTGATCGAGAGCCCAGGGGGTGCACTTCCAGGACGAAAAAAAAAAATGAAAATAAGACATAAACTAACAGAGCCTCTGCCCCCCAGAGTATCCCACCTCTGACAGTTCAAACCACTAGGCAACTGAAGATTTGAAATGGTTCGATAGGTTTTAAGCCAAATGAAAGTCAAAGATCTCATTGGCGCATGTTCATGTTTTTCCTCTGAAGCTTTGATTGCAGATTAGGATGTTCCTGTGTGAGCCCCAGGTAATTTTCCATAAGCTTAAAGTTAGACTTTTCTCTTGTTTTGTTTCACCTGACATGTTCATTTGTTGTTAGACATTAATTTAATTTCAGCTAACCATGTGTTTTCCTTATAATTAGCTGTTCTGAACCAGTGCATGCCCAATCATTCATATCAGACCAATATTGCTCATAATGTATTACAAGGGCTTCATTTGAACATTGAAATCAGCCAGCAGGCAATTGCTTTTCGTCAAGTCATTACATTAATACTTGTATTTCATAACTCATACCCACTATCTCACCTTACTCCTGACATTTTCTGTGCATTTTGAAAGAAAGTAAAGGCACTGTCTAGTGCCAAGGCATTTCTCCCCACAGCAGCCCACCACATTGCTAAGCTATTAATCAAGAGCGGTCCCTGCTTCAGTCCTAAACCCAGTGTTTCAAATCCATCCATACACACAGAATAATGACCAATCCCCAGCGCCATTATTCTCTTATCAAAACCCATAAGTCATTCTGCTCACAGTGACTGGTATGAATATCCCCCCTGCAGGATAAAACACACGTATGCAAACACAAAATGTAGAGAGGCCCAACACATGAAACACGCACATCTGTATTTAATCACAAAATCACAGCCGCATGTCCACACAGAAAGCATAACAGATGAGCTTCCATCGGGAGTTATATTAGTCTCACAACTAATACTGTTTTTTATGTACGTAGAAGCAATGCAGTGATTTGCCTCAGTGTGACGATGCAGCACTTCTTCTTCTTTTTTTTTTTTTTAGTTCTCTCAGTTCACTTTGAATCATTTCACATTGAATATCTTGCCGCACTGGCAATTCTGCAGTTGCTGTTGCATTGGGTGGACGGTGGGGAATTGTGCCTGACAGAGCAGCCTCTGGCGCTATTACAGAGCAAGCGCCTGACTGCAGTCTTCTTCCATCTTCATCTCTCTCTTACTTGTTCCCACACTTGCCGTTTATTGCATGAGGACCAGCTGACGCACAAAGCGTACAAATCCTCACACATTTTCTCTCACATCCAAACTGTTTCTCCCTTGTTGACCTAAGCCCTATCCGTAACTATAGGCAAAAATAATCTCAGACACACGACTGATTCTTATTTTCATTTATTTTGAACTCGTCTTTGCTGTTTATCAGGTCACTTGTAGGTTTGTATCTTGATAATCATGCTTCATATAGCTACCAGACTCTCTCTGCCTAGCTTTCCTCAAATCTTCCTCCCTGAGAAACTTCATGAAGTGTTGGGCCAGACTGTGCTCTTTTAATTTGTTGTAAAAACATTTGTATTTAGAATTAATATCCCATCTAGGAGAGGACTCATAACAAAGCCCTCCACATTTACAGTAGAAACTAACACCAATCAATGCTTTAGCAACAAAAGGCAACCACTGAACACTGCTAATAGCTTAATTCTCAAACCTGGACGAACGCCCTGTAAGCAAATAAGGGAAGTACACAGGAACGATCAACTAAAAGAAAAGAATTCTCCCAGGATAATTTAAGATTATACCATATAAATTCTACAGAGGCTGAATAAACTGTGCAAGAAAGCAAACCACTCTAAAGCAGCATGATGTGGTGTCAGGAAACCTGGAAGCAATGGCCAGCTGCCTCCGGTTCCTTGACGACCTCAACCAGTAGTCAACACACTGGAAGACAAAACAAACTCACAACACAGCAAAAACACAACAAAAGAACATGGCACCAGTCAATGCTTTAACAACAAAACACAACCGTTAAACACAAATAACAGTCTGATTATCAATCCTGGACGAGCCCCCAGTTTCGTTTGGGTTTGGGTGCAGCTCTGAGACCCATCCAACAAAGGGATTAACTAAAAGAAGGAATTTCACTTAACAAAGATTAATTTAATTTAACAAATGTAATGAACAAAGGAAGTTGACAGGAAAAGCCGCTAGACTGTAGGATGACGTAGATTTTATGTGACCTGGAAGCAGTGGCCAGCTGCCTCCAATTCCTTGATGACGTCAACAGGCAAACTGAAAGACGAGCAAACACAGCAACAAAACTGCAAATCTTGACAGAGGCCCTGGGGCCATAACCATAATATACTAATCTCTCCTCCTCTTCGTCACTGCAGCTCTTGACCATTGACGACGACTTCTGCGGCCTCGACATGAATGCGCCGTTGGGCGTGTCTGAGATGGTGCGTGGAAAGCCTCTCTTCTCCGACGCCGTTGACAAAATGACCTCCGTCATCGCCTACGTCTACAAGAACCACTCGCTGGTCTTCGTGGGCACCAAAAGCGGACGAGTCAAGAAGGTAAGAAGCGGGAATGTAGGAAGAAGGGTTGCAGAGGTGGCTGATTGATGAAGGCAGAGATTTGGTTTCTCTTTTTCAGAATGTGGAGCAAGGGCTGGGAATTAGGGACCGCTGGGTTGGAGGACGGATAGTAGTAGTAAGGCAGATTGACTTTCAGGCAAATCAGCTGAGTTGGCTGTATTTGCAGGAGGAAGAGGTGCGTGTGTGTGCATGAAAGAGGGAGAGTGAAAGGAGGAAGTGTGTGTACTTCATTGTGGAGAGAATTTGTGTGTGTGTGCGTGTGTGTGTCTTGAGGAAGAGGGGATCAGGAGAACCCCAGAGGGGGTTTTATTTCTAGGGCCAAGCCTATCTGGTATCTCTCAACATCCTCCTCATCCACTGCACCATGTATCACACATACACTTGTATACACTCGGTATCAGGAGTATCCGCTGCACTTTTCCTTCACTTTGGACTTGTAGAAAATCCAGAGCCCTGGGGGCAGATTGTAGCACACATCAGCATGTTGCAGAACTTGCTAGACAGCACAGATCAGCATGTTGCAGAATCGATTAGACAAAGTTTCTTATCTGTTTCTTGGGGCAAATTGAGGGATCAGAATAGTTTGAAATACAGCATTTATTAAGATCTTAAGTTTGCTGCAGCTACAGCGTGTCAGTACAAGAAAGGTCCGGCACTGGCCAAAATCACTGGCTCAGATATTAGGGGGAAAAAAAGTACTATATCTGTATAAAAGGCTAGTCCGATACAGTCCATTAGCTTAAACTGTGAAGTGCTTTGAGCAACATGCCATGAAGAAAGATGTGTCACAGTAACGCAGATGAGCAGCATGTGTCACGTGAACAGTAGCTAGAAGGTCAGTGAGACATGTCAGCAGTGTGTCCATGCCAGCTGTGTGAAGTTACTCTAAGCTCAAGGAAGAAAAAAGCAAAACAGGCACAAGCAATTTACTGTAACTCATCAGTCATGTTGTGGGTTAAGTATTTCATCCTTCATTTGAGTAGAATATTTGTTTAATATGGCTTTTTTTTGTATGGCCAGGTTCAGCAAAGTGCATCCTCACAAATGTATTATAAACAGATTAGTACAGAAGCGTATATCATTCTGTTGAGACAAGTGCACCTGCTCTTTATGAAATAATTGAAAGATTTTCAGGTTAAAAAAATATTCTGAATTATGAGGTTTTTTTTGTGTAAAGAAAGGCTCTGTTTTCTGAATTAATATGATAATTTTCAAGTGAAAAAAGTGCTTTGCTTTTCTTAATTAATAAGATAATTTTATCACGTAAACAAAACAGAGCTGAAATTCCTTTTACAAGAAAAATGATCTTGCTAATTTAGAGCAGAGCAAATAATAATAAACGGGACAAATAATTTTTCTTAAGCAAATTCAGTACACTTCCTTTTTTAATAGAGGGGAAAAAACAGTATCTGATTGGTATTGGCAGATAACTCAAGGTCGCCGTATTGGCAGTGCTATTTTTTTTTGTAATTTTTGACATTTTTGTGTAGTACTTTGGTAATGTGTCAAGAGGAATCTATCTTATTATTACATTTGTAGTCATTTTGGGATACGGTCTCTCATGGCTTGAAAGCTGTAAACCTGTGAATTCTTTTTGCAGCTCGAAGTGTCAGCCGCAGTGAACATCTCTTACCATAACTGTCTCTGCCTTGAAAAACATGTCACATTCTGTGTGACAGCAAAGCCCTTGGCTAAACAAGATTTGTCCCCTCAGAGTTAAACAGCACTGGATAAGCTGGGTTTTGGCGTGTTGTGACTTCCACCTTAGACTTTCCTCATGCCCCTGTGCCCTACCCCGTGTGGTAGCCCTTTTCTGGCCTAATGGGATGATGCACTGCTGCTAGGTGTGATAGAAGGGTGGTAGCTCCTGTACTTTAACTCCCGCTTTCTCGCACTCGCACACACGTATACATCGTGGGGCCATGACTGAGACAAATTCTAGGGCGGCTAGGCCAGTGAGCCTCACAGGCCTGGGGAAAACCGCATTACACAGAGAGGAGGAAAGGAGAGGGATGGAGGGAAGCAGAGGAGTGTTGAACTGGAGGGGTGAGACTGGACAGTGATGGACTATATTCCTGAAATGCATGTCTTAAAGTGAGGAAGACTGCTTGTTTGTACGCGGTATGGTCAAAGACAGAAAGATGAAAGTTAAACAAAAATGTGATTGAGGCCAGAACAAGCAACTGATGTCAAGAGTTGCCGGAGTGCTGGTTTTTACATTGTTTGTTTTTGGTGATTATGGGCCTCTGCCTGTGTTTGTTGTTTTTCTTCCACACAGGAGCAAAGTGGTTGAGGCAGCAGTTTTCCATGTTGTAAGACAATAACCAACACGTAGGCAGATGCTTCAAACAGGGGAAATATGTAATCATATTTAATACCTACTGCTCATCTGTGATGATGAGTGCCAGTTAGGAAGTGGAAATTTTGTGGCTTTGAGTTTTAAAAACATTTCAAGTTGTTTTCAGGGTATTCTGAATATTGTTTTTGCTTCAGGACGTTATACACATTTTTTTCCTTTGTGCTTTTCTTCTTTCCCTTGGCGTTTCTCCAGACATCCCTCTCAAAACCACACATTGGCACTCGAGAGAATCGTGTCTGCAGGATTTTTGGCATTGTTCTCACTCAAAACTCAACATGAATGAAGATCAAATTGTGCACATATGGTGCGTTCAGCCAAAGAAACCCCGCTGACGCATACCGTCTTTGACAAAAGGTGATCAATATCCTGTGTCAACTCAGGCATACACACACAGCCCCATTACAACCCCATCCTCCCCTCCCATGTACATACTTCTCCTCCCCTGTCGTTAACTGTATACCATTAGATGACATCACAGGCAATAAAAGACAACAACAAGACAATAAAAGGTCTGAGCTTCAGTCCACCTCCTTCATCAGTGACTTTATAACCCCTCTGCTAATGGATGTTGATTTATATACACTCCTCCACCTTACTTGTTCCATCCCTCAACTCCCTCCTCCTCCCTTCTCTCACTCACTATATTTCACTCTTTCTGTTTTTTTTTTTCTCAGTGTTATTTATGATGCTGTGACTAACACGTCACCCTAAATAAATATAAGCTTTACGGTAAAAGAGAGTGGATGGATGGACTTTAATGCAGTGGTGTTTTAGTTGAGCTAAATGTTAGTGTTTACAGGCATCACGTTTATGACATCATGAAGTTGAGCCGGGCAGGAAGCTGAGTGAATTAAATTCAATTTGCTTGTGAAATCGTTTTATGTAATGGGGGTGAGAGTAAAATTTTGCTAGTATAATGCAAGGCCTGTGCAGACATGGTTGTACGTCTATACCGATGGGGGCCATAATTAACGTAATGTATTCCCTAGCCACTAAAGCTAACCTTAACTACCACAACTACATGCTTAACCTTAATGTCAACCTAAACTACAGATCAGCCAGAGCTGTAGAACAATATTTTAGATAGACCTTGGTAATTGGACTCCATTAACGAGTCTACACGAGTCTTCATGTATCTTTTCTTTCCACCCCCAGCTTGGTTCTGCTTGAGGTTTCTGCTTTTCAAAGTTAGAGCTGCAACATTTAGTCGATTTATTGATAAGTCAGTCGAAAGAAAATGCATTGCCAGCTTTTCTGATAAATGATTAATTGTTTCAGTCATTTTTCAAGAAAAATGTCAAACATTTGGTTTTCGTTTGGTTCTACCTTCTTAAATGTAAAGATTTGCTGCCTTTCTTTGGCATTTATGATCATTTATGATAGAGGCTTTGGGTTTTCGACTGTTGGTTGTTGCCAAATGTTTGCTCATGGTGGAAATTGTTAGGTCTCTATAAATAATATTACGAACAGTCTAGACCCATTCTGTATGAAATAACTTAAGTTATAATTTGGTGCTATATAAATAAAATAGACTGGACTTGACTCGTGTAATGTAGGGCCCTGAAAGGAAGTGTTTCTCAGGAGTCTAGACACAGTCATGTCTAGATGGGAACCCCATCTCGCGAGGGTGACTATGATCTTTCCTTAACCCTTACGTTAAATGTTTTTTGTCCCTAAACATAAGAATATCTTCACCACAGCGTTGTCATTAAGTGTTTTGACAATGTGAACGACAGAAAATCAGTAGAAATCTTGCAAGATTTTTGCAAATCTAGGGTTCTCTTTTAGACACAACACCCAGACATAAATCTGCAGATTATTGTGGTCGAGGAGGGAGTGAGGGGTGGGGTGTCTTGGATTGTGTAGTTGTTCTGAAAGATGAGTAGAATGATGATGTGGGCGTGGGAAAGCAAAAGTGACAGCAAAGCTTGAAAGCAAGGTTTGCCTGGGAACAAACTACAGAAATTCACCAAGAAGAATAAAGGCAAAACATGAGAGAAAGATTTTTATATTGAACTTTTATTAATGTTTTTTTTTAACCAAGTCTTTACTCTCAAACAGTCCTTTGAAGAAATAAGAACCAGCCAGTATTTCCTCACTTTGCTCTCTTAGTCTACCAGTTTTAAGTCCATCTTCACAAAGATGGTAGTACGAGACCACGCACACACAGACACACACCACGCAGCCCCTGCCTTAGAAGTCTCTGATGCTGAGTGGCTGTGTTGTGTAAAGTCCAGATTGACACAGTCTAAGCTGAATTTCATAACACCCTCCTGTCAGCAGAAAACAGGCAGTGCTGTCGAATCAGTAGTATTCTGTACATACCCACAGCTGCTGCCATGCCTGGCCTTTACTGTCTCACACACAAGGCTTAAAACCTCACATCACACACAAGGCTTATATGATCTGTACACCTCCTTGCCTTTCCCTCCATGCCTTTATTTCCACCTCGCTTCTAGCTCCTCTGAATTGATAGCATGTCTCTTCCTCTCTACTCCTCACCACACTTCCCACCCTCCTCCTCCTCTTATTTCTTCCCTTCCCCTCCCTCTTCTCCACCTCTGTTTGCCCTCTTCTCATAATTTCCCTCTTCCTTCTCCCCTCATCTCCCTCCCTCCCTCCGTCTATCTGTCCATGGCTGAGTGGAGTTGCTGTGAGAGCTCTTTGATGACTACCTCCTGCCATTGGAAGTGAATGGACCATATGGCTTCTGTCAGCCCGTCCATCGGTCGGTCAGTTTGTGTGTGCGTTGGTCTGTGGCTTTTAGGAGATGGAGATGTGATGGAGATAAAAGGCTGTGGCTCGGTAAGGTTTAAACCCATTTACTGCAGGTCAGTGCACAGCAGCAGGTCAAGGGGAAAGCCTTAACCCCCTGCAGGCTTTGGTTTAGTTTATGGTCATCTGGTCAGGCTACACATTAGCATGACAGGTACGCGTCTGTGCGGACACATATGCATGATACTCACACGGTTGCATGTATTGAGATAAGCACACATGCATGCATCAGTGAACACTTAGACCCTCACACCACAGGCTGCTGGACAAAGGCTTACCAGGTATCTCCATGGGGTCGTGGATGGAGAGGTGGACTCTGGGACGAGAGGGAGGTGTGAAGAGAGGGAAGAGATAAGATTGAGGGCCACCTGCTGAGGTGCTAATGCATCTACACTCTGTCTGTCCCAATGGGGGAGCATTGGCGCTCAATACAATGAGCAGCTAACCTTGAACTTGACAGAAGCAGAGGCACACAAATGAACAAGGAAGGAAGAAGCTGAGGATACGTGTGTGTTTCGATGCCCTAGATATTGGCAGTTTATACAAAGCACTGCCGGAAAAGCAGGCATGTGAATGCCTCCTGGAGTGATGGTACAGAAGGGGAAAAAAACATCTTTTCCACAGAGCATTTGTCAGCATTTGGCCAAAGGGCAAAGAGCAGGGTGTTTTGGTTGTGACAATTCGTTCTCCTCTTCACTACTACAGTCACCACTTTTCAATCTGTTCCAGTCAGACAGAGACGAGGGAGAAGCGGCAAACATGAGGAAAGAATGAAAGAATTTGGGTGACAAGGAAGATGGCAGAGATGAGAAATGGAGATCAAGACAGCAGGATGAATGAATAGTAGTTTGCAAGGCTTTAGCTTCTTAAAGGAGAGGAGAAAAGCTTGCAGGAATTGTTGAGAGACGGAGACAGAGAGATCTGTCATATAATGTTGTCAGGGGAGATAGCATGAGCAAGAAACAGGTCAATTCCAATGCTGAATGGTTAATGGTTGTTGTCGGGGAAGGGAAAGGTCAAACTCTCACTTTTGACTCAACCTCTGCCAATTTTGATCATATATGTAACACGCCAAACAGTTCTCTCCAGCTACAGTAATCGTTTCTCCTTTCACTGTCTGTCTGCTGCCCTCCTCATTGCAAACATGCTATTTATCTTTCATGTAATGTTTCCACTCACTTGTTTTCCTCTGCTGTGTCACTCTTTGTCAACTGCCGCTCCCATGCTTTCTGTTCATGCTGCGCATGTCGAACTGAAATCTTCAAAATGAGAGATTCTCCTGGTCAACCATTCGCTAAATGACAATTTCCACTGAATATATGAATTTTTTCAGGTTGACTGTTCAAGTATTTGAAAAGTTGATGGAAATTACAGATAATCATTTCACACCACTGCGTAAATGAAATGTTTTCATATGAAAGTTTTGCAGTAAAACTAAATATATGTCTCTTACTGGATGAGTAAAAAATCAACATTCTCTTCTGTATCACCTCCATGAAAAGATATATATGGATACTGATAATTAAAGGTACTCAGAGACCTTATAGTGTTAATGTAAAGCACCAGGGTTTAATAATTTTTGTGATTGGCTGTCTAATGTTACATGTCTTAGAGCAGGGGTCTCAAACTGTTTCTTCATTTTAGCCCAATTTTTCACCCATAAAAATCACAAAATATAACATCAAAAATAAAATTATGGAAATAAATATCTCCTCCTGCTTCATTTTAACTGACTAATGTACTACTCACTGTGACTTTGCCTGGGAAAATGTGAACATAGGCTTGTTCAGTGGCCTCATTATTAAATTGACATTTTCATAACAAGTTAAAAACCCCTTGTGGTAGCTTTAAGGTAAAATATTCGATTTATGTTTAGTGACAATTTATACCTTGCAATCTAATCAGCTAACAATAGTTTAGATTGTAGAACCACAATGATTGAAATATATGCCCAATTATTTTCTTTTCAGCTTATTACAATCATAATTAACATTGCATTTCCCCATCTAATAAATGAACAAGAGCTGTGCTGCTAACTGGCTTTGCTGGTGGCACAATAGATTATGGATTGATAGATATACGCGTATGTGGGTGTGAGAGCTTTTACTTGAGATATTTATTGCTCTGGAGCAGTCCCATATGTTTTGTGAGTTGATTGTGTCCTTGTTTTGCGTGTGTGTGCGCCTGTCTGTGCATGTGTGTGTGTATGATGGGTTGGTTAGCCCCAGATGCAGATTATTGAAATGGGCTGAGCTGAGCCGTGGTCAGTGGAGCAGAGGATTAACTGCTTAGAGCTAATGATGAAATATGCTTTAGGACGTGCAGGCATCGTGTGTGCATGTGTGTGTGTGCGTGGACAGTGGTTTATGATTTTTAAGCCCCATCCCCACCCTTGTTTTGCTATACAACACAGTACTCTTCGACACAGGTGCACACACTCGCACACACTGTTACTATCAGCCTGGCTAGGAGCCATTACAACCCCACCCTGTAGTCCATTCATTCTCACCAGTGGTCTAAACCACTGCTGTATGCAGCCAGTATTCCCAGAATGTCAATGTTCCCATACTGTTAAGTATTCCTCAGCAGTAGTTGCCTTGGCACTGTGTGTGTGTGTGTGTGTGTGTGTGTGTGTTGCTGCTCCCACAACAGCTAGCGTAGCAGCACACACTAAAGCAAGCTCAGTCGTGAGTTGCCATGGTAGCACAGGCTGTTCCACGCGCATGATAGAATGTATAGAAGGCAGGGAAGACACACACACACACACACTCGCACATATCTGAGAGTATATTGGGATACACTCTGTTTTTAATTCTCAGGGAAGCTTGCAGCACTGCACACACATCATGCTGATACAATGGACTGAGTGCACATTAGGATGATCTGATCTGATGATAGTGGGCCGGTATTCGATGACAGGTGCTGTCCACCTCACAGCTATCAGGATGATTGAACACAGTATTAATCTGGTCATGTTTTCGTCTTGCTGCATTAATTGGTTTTTGTTGCTCTGCTGTTTGTTGTAGAGATGGAAAGGCACGTCAAGGGGAATCAGTAAATGGGAGCCCCTGTTACCCCCCTTCAGCTCATGCTTCTTTTTGTAGCGCCATTGTTCCTGGGCAATTGTTTCTACATATATCTTCGTCTGGTAATTGCTTGGTGCACAATGTTTGCCTAGGCCCCCTTCCAAAGTCCAGTTTCTCCTCTAGATTTGGGGAGTTGGTAAATAGTATGTGTGGTGCTTGCATATGAGTCTCTGTGTATATATTAGTCAATTATGTGCAGAAAATGGCAGGAGCTAATGAGTAGTGAAGTCCAGTAATGGCCTGGGAAGAGGATCAGAAGGTAGTGGTTGCATCGTGCGGTCTCAATCCCCACAATACTTGCTGTGCCCGCTGCCAAAACGCAAAAACCCTCCCCGTCCAGTAGCCAGGCAGTCTGACTGGGCAGCAGGCAGGGTCCATGTTGAATTCAGTCAGGAAGTTGTAGCTTGTAGATGGATATGTGGTATAGTTGGAGGGAAGAAGAGTGAGATGAGGAATGGAAGATGTGGTGGGGAGACAAACTGGGCTTGGCTCAGGGGTTGGGGGATGAAACCGATGTAGAGTTGAAAAAAAAAGGAGGAGGAGATGAAGATGGAGACGGTTAAATGGATGGATGGGTGCACGATGGCGAAACAGAAAAGACAGATGGAGAGATGCAGAGAGGGATATTTTGCTGGGAGATTGAATGTGCAACACATGGCGAGGGTGAGATATAGACAGTAGAGATAAATAGATGCAGAGATAAGGGCTGAATAATCCAAGTAGGGCTGTAGGCTTGTCATGATACTTTTTTTTTGCACAATAACAGTAGAAGTACACCAACAAGAGAAAGAGGAGAGGCAAATTGTGCTGGTGAGATTTTAAAAAATCCATAGAGGCTTATAAAAGGAATCTCACCTAAGTAAGCGTTATACATAAGCAAATACAAACGGCATGCAATCCAAGAAAGTGTGCAAACAAGCAACCTTAGGATCAAAGAAACCAGAATTTTAAAGTCTGATACAGTACCAGTATTTAGAAAATGATATTTAATACCTCTTTCAGTACCACAGCAAAAAATAAAATAAGACATGTTGACCATGTTGATAATTTTTTAATAGTTTTGGTCCTTTAGATACTGTCAAATGTTAGTATTGTACTTTTTTAAACGTAGTATTGAAAAGTATCAGTACCTTGATACTTTTGATAACCTTAGATTTTAAGTTATTAAATGCTATAGCTTCTCAAGACCAAGAAAAGTCTTTTCTGTTATTTTCCAACTGCTGAAAAGTGGTGATGTATTAATGGGTCATGAGATTCAAAATAAAATTCTAAAATATTATCAGATAATATTATAATATTTGAGTTTGAGCCCTAAATCCAAGTGAAAAATTTAAGGATGAAGGTACATAGAAATAGTGAGTGAGGTAGAAGTACAAAGCAAGGGGCCACCACGGAGTGATAAAGCATGTCCTCTAGACCATTATGGAATTTACACACACACACACACACACACACACACACACCTCAACACACAACTTTCTATTTGGCCTTTCAGCGAGACAGTGTTCAGTTGATGAAAGACATGAGGGAAGAGGAGGAAAGCAATCTCTCCTCTGATTTAGACAGAGTATCACATGGTGCTCAGGTTAGCAAAGTGCAACCACCGTGCACCCTGCCTTCCTGACTCAACAGATACACAAAGTGCCCTGATGTGGTGGATGACATTGCTTGTGCATTCAGTGTGTTGGGTTGTCAACCTTCATGTCTGTGCGTACATAGTCGTATGCAAAAATAGCTCTTCACCTCACGTGTGGTGTGTCATTCAGGTGTGTATTTATAGATGCCATTGCTGTAGCTCGGCCTTATCCCTCCTTTCCAGGGCTCTTTTATAATTGATGAGCTGCCAGGGGCTGAGCAGGGCAATAGCACACACAGACACACACACAAACGCACACATACAACCAACCTTGGTAACCAGCTGCTTCACTGCAGGTTGACACCGTGTTTGCACACACATACACACAAAGTCAGAGCCACTCGATTTCCTTTAAGCCCTTGTATTGCTGCAGCTTGTCGCAAAAGGTGAGCCTCCAGCTATGAATCATGGTCTATGTAGTGCTGCACCCTAGATGCTGTTTATATTGGTCTGACTTGCTGATTAGCTGCAGCAGCTCTTAGTCAGAGTGAAATTAAACTACCTCAGAATGTCAACTCGATGTTACGCTGCTGGATATTTTTAACGTTTTTCCGACCTTCCTATGAAATTGAATTAGTATTCAGACATGAGGCTTGCAGGAATCAGGGTTTTTTTTATATTTACACAGATCTTTTTTGAAATGGGAAGCAGGAAGAGAGTGGGTGAACGGCTACAGAAAAGAGAGAGTGTAGAGGGCAATATTGGTGCACAAGAATGATGGGTGAAACCCGCAGAGATGGAGAGAATGTCGAGAAAGGGTAAAGAGAGACAGTCTGATGGGAGGAGAGGGTGAGAGTGGTGAAATAGAGTTTGATGTTCATTTCACTCTTGTGAGTCTGCACCTATTGAGAAGAGTACCAGTATGTGGCAGCCTATTGAGCTGTGAGTGATTTGAGTGGCTATTCTCCGCAGTGTGTACGTGGAGTTGAAAGGCTCGAGCCAGCAGAGAAGTTGGAGTGAGAAAATGACTAACTTGAGTCTGATCTTTCCGTTTCCTGGCAGTTTGAACTGTAGTTGACTCTGATGTGTTGCTGGCTCAGGGTTAAGACAAGGTTGGCTGCTGAGAACGATGAGTCAAGGTCTGGGGACATAAACAAATCAAAGGGCTGACATGGAACATGGAATTTGTGCTTTGATCGTGAGTATAATTTTCGCCTGTCGTTTTTTCTCTCAGTTCACATGTTTGGTCTAGTACTCCAGCTGAAAACCTCTGAATTCTTAGACCTTGGTGGAGAACAGTATTTTGTCAGTTCAAATTACTTTTGTGTAATAGTATGTGTGGAGTGAAAGACTGCAGCAACCTTGCCATGTTTTGACTGTAGAGAACAGGCCTGGACAATAAAACAGTAGTGATATGTACTAGAAACAGACACTTCTCAATAGCAATAAGAATTTTTTTTGCGTCCTTGCTCATAAACGGTCTATCATGTCCCTTGATAATGGCATGCGCTACGAGTGACATGCAAACTGCCAATCATTTTACAGGTGTGTTGTTCAGTTGCACCATCAACACGTGATCAATGTGTGACACACAGACTTTAAAGAACTGAAAAATAAAATGGTAGACTTCGAGTAAGTAAGGTGATTTTATTCAAAATTAAGAGATTAAATACACCAGTTTTCTCTTTTTTCTGAATAATTAATAATGAATCTATATGGACAAAAAAGAAACCCTTTACAGTGATACATTTTTGAGCTCTATAGCTCAAAGCTATATTTTTGAGCTATAATTTAGAGTAGCTGTAGTTACAAATGTTATAATCAACTGTGTGGGCATGGCATGAATATAACATGAAAACCTTTGAACTCTCATGCAGTCGTTCTTTTTGTGGAGTTTAAAATGTTGAATTTTTGATGAGGCTGATCCAGTCACTTACAAAGTAATTTTGGTCCATACACATTAACAATGCCTGTAATCCGAGCGCATGTCTACTGAGTATTACCAGACCACACTGAGCTGCAAAAATTGTGGGTTGGCTTACTGAAGCTGGGAAATGCTTAATTTCTGCATCATTTAAGTATTCATGCAGCCTGTTCATCGCCGTGTCAGATAGTGGGGAATGCAGTCTCAGCTATGTTAAGATACCAGCCCTTATGAAAGAGCAAATACAGATACAGAGTTGTGAGGACAGTAAATTTTATAATCTAGTGGCAGGTGAATTGCAAGCTGCACAACCCAACACTCCCTCCCTTCATTGCTACCATTTCATTTGTTTCTACTCGTTTCTCCTCATCCTCCTCTGCCTCTTTATAGCTTCACAACGTCCTACTCTCTCTGCCTTCTGTATGCTCTTCTTTCTTCCTTTGCTTATCATTCTGTCCTTCCTTCTTTCTATTCTAATTAACATGTTGCTGTATGGCTGTCCAGTGAGAAAAGCTGGCAGCTTGTGTGAGTTTACAAGCTGCTCAGTGAAGATGGCTATGCCAGGCGGGCATGTGGCCTGTGTCTCAAAGCAAGACTGACTTAGTCAGGCTCTCCTTAACTTACCTGTCTTCTCAAACACTGGGGACTGTGGATAAAAAGTATCTCAAAGTGAGTTCACAAATGTGAACCAACTGTAATGTCACACATTGGTTTGTGGACTACCGTTTTGAAGCCTTGAGTTTGGCATTATGGCGGTTGCCATTTTTGTTTTCTTGCAACTAGGACATGCACAGAACTGACGAGAGTGTGGAGGTGGTGGGTGACATACTGCAGTTTGGGCAGCGCTTGGTTTTGGCTTGTCCATTCTACAGGAAATAATGGCGGCCTGCCTGTTTATAAAGTTTCTCATATTACAACTAAACAGTACACTAAAATATGTTTCTGAAAACATTTTATGCAAGAATTAGGCAATGTTGTAACATAATATTGATCCATATTTGACCGACACAGCCTAGTTGGACAGTTTGATCTGAATTTTGGGAGGTTCTGTTGGAAACAGGACACAAAATGGCAGCTGCCTAGTCTAAATCTTTTTCCCGTTACACCTAAACAGTACACCAAAACATGTTTCTAAAAACATTTCAGATGAGAAATAGGTAATACAGTAAGAAAATCCTGATCAATATTTGATAAATATGGTCTAGTTTGACAGTTTGTTCTGAGTTTCATGAGCCCTGTGTGTTGTACTGGATGGCCTCACTGACAAGACTTGTCAATTACACAGAGCAGAAGACTCCCTGCTTGATCATTTATTGTACTCTAATTGAAACCATAATTTAAAAAATGAACATCCTGCAGACTTGAAACTAGCAACTGAAACAAACTGATCATTATGAAACTGTTTACTAAGGTCTTAATGAGAAGTTGTGCCATTTTTCTATAAAGGTGCATACGGTCTCACCCCCTGCTGACCAGAATAGAGAATACAGGTTTAATGCACTTCCACGTTGGCCTAACCTTTAACCCCAGAAGCCTTGTCTTTGATTTAATAGATAGTCTGTGTTCATAACTGATGTTGTTAATCCTACATTAACCAAAAAGTTAATACACATGAAAGAGTTGGAGTTCATAATACAGTCACCGACCAGAAACCAGATCAGATCACTTGCAACATCAACACATCAAGAGCGTTTATTATCATTTTCAACATCCAAACATCATCTAAACTGAGAAGCAATTAATATCAAACTTATTCCACTGATCTGTTTTAATGCCTCTCTACTCATTATAACTTGTCAATCTGTCACAGCGATGACTCACTGTTCTCTGCCAGCTGATTGATCAGAAGGTGGGCTGATTAAACATTTGGATATTGTCTTATCACTGTTCCCGGGTGGCTTAGCCATCTTTTCCATTTAAAAGTGGCCCAGCTTTGTGATTCTGGCAAAGCCAGAGTTAAACCCACAAGTTAGCTGCCTTACTCACTAATCTGGCTTTGTAATAAAAGCCGCTGCCTCTGAAGATGTCATGTAAACACTCTCACAAGCAAGTACGCATATGCGCAGGCACCCTGAAAAATCTGGACTAAACTCTACAAACACACAGATATACTTAAAATATTCCTGTTGCAAATGTACACTTGGATAGTTTTGGGCTGACAAAAGCTTTTGACAGCACAGCCATTCTTCAGTTGACACAAGATAATTGCTTAGCTACATCTCTCAAATGTTCAAACTCATACAGCACATCAGAGTTTTTCTCTCTACCTTGCCCTGTCAAGCTCACCCTTAAAGCCTAGATCTGCTCACCCAGTTAATTAGCATCACTATTAACATTCTTCAGCCATATCAAGTCTATGTCAAGCCAGCAAATGGGAATGTAATTATGTCCGAGCTTTCTCTCTCTTCTGCAGATGGATCGTTGAGTAGGTAACCACAGAGAAACACTCCAAACATAGCTGTCTTTTGCACACATACACACACAATTACACATTTACTCAGACTTCTACTCATGTCAAAGGTGGCTGAGCAGTTAAGAATCACCCTCTGTGGCTGCTGCTGAAGGAAGACTTCACTGCTTCTTTTTTTTTTTTTTCTTCTGTGCATTGGAAGAAGCGCCTGAATTGGCATTAATTACTCTTGTGTAGCAGACTGTGAAGGCATGGGCTCTCCAATGCTTAATTAACAATTCCTAAAAGTGATTTATCGTTAATTAAATGGTATAGAAAAAAGTTTATAGTAGCGGCAACAAAACAAAATTACAGTGTATTAATTATCATTTCAATTTTGTTTCATGCCTTGGCATTTGCCTGTGTGCAAGAACCAAATCATTGCATGGCGATTGTTAATTTGTGCTCCAGCGGTAGAAAATCAATACAATGTCTAGCAGCTAATCACACAGTGTGTTCCTGTATAGCTCAGTGGATGGGTGGCTAGAAGTAACCCTGTCACTGCCAGACTATCATTTTGTTATGGCATGCATATTATTTAGTTTTACAGCCATCAGTCAGAACATGAAGGGATAGTTTGGATTATTTGGTGTGGACTTGTATAAGGTATTTATCAATAGTCAGTGGATTACTCGCAGCAGAGAGGAGCACCAGCGAGGAAACTAAGCAATGAACTGCTATGGGCAGGGTCAGCATCAAAAGGTATTTTAGCCACAAAAATCATTACCAGTTTAAGTGTACACTATCTTTGGAATATTTTCACCGTTTTACTTCACCATCAAACAGCTTTTTCTGAAAGGAAACCACCGTTACACAAGCCAAACATTGCTGTCTCTGAACCAACCAAACTCCATAGGTGAAATCAGTAATTTTACCTTGCAGAATACGGGGGGTTGCTGGTTTGCTGCTGCCTTGATGTGTTACTGCTCAGTTATCTGGTATTTCTCTCTGCTTCTCCTAACTGGGGCCCTGCCGACCGCCATCTGCTATAGCTAACACACTGACTATCAAGAGGTACCTCATACAAGCCCACATCAAATAATCCAAACTGTCCCTTTAAGGTTTATGATGATCAAGGATAAGTGAAGATTTATGTCCTTTTCATTCGAGAGCTGGTTTATCAGACGCAAAGTAATGTTCTCCTTGTCCTCTAGGTCTCTCTTTCTTTTTCATTCCACTCTACACAAACTTTCATCACTTTTTATGGAATGGATTTTCTCAAAATCATTGATGGATGACTGGTTGAAGCAGATCCATTTTCTCCCCATTTTGTGTCGGTGGTAGCGCATGCACTGTAGCACCCATATTTCTACAATAACTCTCATTCTTCTGGATTCCTAGAAGCAACTCATCCTTCTTTCTCTCATTTTTTACCTCTTCTATACCGCCATCCTTTTCTTTCCAACTTACCTCCCCTTCTCCGAGTCTCTGTGATTTATGGCTGAGTCTGTGCAGCTATAGAGGACACACCACTGCAGGTGAGCCCTCTGCCTCCCCTCCCTCTCTTTCCTTGCACGCTTGTAGCCAATCATCGTACGCTGTGGGTCTCTTGGGACGACAAGTGCCCCCACACACCTTTTTCTCTCCTCCACCTCTCCCTTCTCTCTTTCTCTGTCTCTCTCCCTCTGCAGAGAACAGTTTGCCTCACAACTGGGTCATTCTCTCTCCTCCCTGCAGTAAATGCCAGCAGCCAGTCAGGGAGGCTGCACTCTGTAGCTAGGCTCAACTGCAAGGGAGACTTCTGAGACTGCAGATGGGAAGTGTGCGCACCGTCGAGGGGGTTGCGTTTGTTTGCATGTGCGTGGGCGTAGTCAAACCTGTTGCAATTGCAGGTAGATTGAAATAAAAAATCTGCATGAAGGGGAGTCGTATTTGAATTAAACCTTTCCATATGTTTGCTTGCGCATATTGCTATATTCTCTGATGTGTTTTGAAGCTTTTATTAGCCACCACATGTATTAAGTCCTCTGCAAACATCAGTTGCATCCTCCAGCACCTGTTTTGTTTGTTTGTTTTGGTTTCTTTGCACATTCTTATATTGCTCAGCTTGTCCTCCTACTCATCTCACAGACACACACGTTTGCACACACCCCCTAATGTAGCTGCAGCGGTGTCAGTGAGCTGCGATTTAGATTACTCTGACTCGCCCATTAAGCAGATGCTAGCGTAAACATCTTTAAAAGGGTCCCTGGGTCTGTCTGTCTGACATCAAGACTTTGAAGTGTGCCTCAGGTACCGAAGCTGCTTCATCGACACAATGACGGCAGAGACATGGAGAGAGTAAATAAATGAGATGGAAGGAGGAAGAGAGGCTGGAAGAGATATGGAAAAAAAAAACAGCAGAGGCGAGTAAAAGGAGGAATAAAAATTAACATCTGTAATCTTGCACACCTATCCTTGCAGTCTTCTCTTTTCCTCTCACCTCCTCTCCTCACCCTTTTCTTTTCCCATCCTCAACACAGACCTTAATAAGTGGATTTTTATCTCAGCTACACCAGCGCTCCCAAAGGATTATGGGATTTTTTTCCCCCTGCTGCACACACAGAATGGTAATTGCCAATCTGCAGTTAGAGACACTCCTTGTTTTTAAGGAATGAGATAGAATTGGTGAAGAAAGCCCTCAGCTTTTTAAAATGTTGATTGTGGGTTGGTGTGGTCTGCTGCCCTCACACCTCTGTAATCTGTATGTAGTTTAGAGCTCACCCAGGGTCCTCATCACTTTCTAGACTAAGACGCATTATCAGTGGCCTGTGTCAAGGTTCTTCTCCCATCTTCTCTCTTGCCTTCACACAAGATGGGATGAAAGGTGTGGCACCCAAATAACCCAGCCGTGCATGCTGTTTACAAAAATGGGTTCATAACACACTCATGTAGTTACTCACAAACCACAACAGTTAAAACCTGACATGTGTGCATCAGACATCTTAAACCAGCAGAAAAGCAAGAACAAGAACCCTTTTAATCTCTAAATACTTCCAGCCAGGGCCAACGGTAAATCTGCCAATTATCTGTCGATTATTTCTTAGTCTATAAAATGTCAAAAAATTGTGAAAAATGCTCATCACAATTTCCTAGAGCGCAGACTTCTTAAAAATAGCTTAATTTGTCCATTCAACAGTCCAAAACTCGAAGACTTTCAGTCTACTTGCAGACATACATTAAGAAGCTGTAACTTGCAAATGTTTGACATTTTTGCTTGAAAGATGACTGAAACTAGTATTCGATCATCAAAATAGCCCTTTTTTGTGCATTTACTTGTACTTTTTAAATTGTTTGGTGTTGTTATTGTTGACATGTTCAAGCCTTTCCAGCAAGAACATAAAAGTGGTAGTGGTTTTAATGTTCAGTCTGCCATTGTTAGAAGAACAATTTTACGCCTATTTCACAGGCGTCTTCACAAGTGAGTCTCTTAACTTTGTGGTTTCTGGCTTAGTTGATTTCAGCAGGATTTCTGTTTGACAGATGCATCCAGTCTTTTGGAAACAGGGTTCTCCTTTCATCTTCAAGCAAAAGCGGCAAAATCAGGTGCTTCTCAGCTCGAGGACATCAATTTTCAGGACATCGAGCAAAAGGGACTGGAGAAACCTTGTGGATGACTTCATGTTGTTTGCCTCATATCTTTGTTCACTGTGACTTTGATGAAGACGCAGTAGTGTTGAAAGTCTGTTTATGCAATTCAAAGCTTTCTTAGTTCACTAGTATTTATTTTTTAGGTGGGCGTAAGTGTCTCTGAGGACATTATGTTCACTGGTAACATGTCCAAGTCTACCCTGGATATGGCTAAGTCGCTACATATCTCCTCTTCTGCCTGATGAATACTATATAGCTATTAATTAGCCATTTGTGTCCACAAGTATGGCTCTTTGTGGTGGACACTCGGCCCCAACTCTCTGTGCGTCCACGTCCCCTTCTCCCCTCCTTTCCCCAATCAACTCATGCCAACTCAAAGCCAGGGACGAAGCCAGTGAAACACTTCATTAATTGTATTTTAGGAGAGCAGCACCTCCTGAGCCCAGAATCGCTAGCACAAACACTCTCTAAACACACTGTCGGTGACTCCTTTTGGAGCAGTTGCACATGAGACGCAATCACTACACACTCTCCATCTCTCTCCTTCACTCACTCCGTCTCTCAGCAAGTGCCAGCTCGTTCCTGCTTGATATTCATCCCTGCTGTGAGACTGGACTTGAGGTTTGTTTGACATGGATTAAAAAAACAGACCTAGGAGTGTGTTGCTCTCTGTGTGTGTGTGCATTTTTTTGTTTATCCATTGGCAGTGTATGTAGCGCTTATAAACATTTATCACGATAATAGAAAATACAGTGAGAGCACAGGCGCCCAGCATGATGTGAGAGTAGTTGTCAGATAAGTTTAGTAAGGGATTCTATTCGTGTCTGCTTCCTGTTTTAGTCCCTCTAATGTAGCTCAAAACAAAATCGGAAACGATCCAGTGGGAGAAGTTGTGAGAGAAAGACAGTCCTTTTTGTAGAGTACAGTACACGACTCTTTTGTGAGCAAAAGGATACAAAGCGTTGGGAATACCATGTGTTCCTCTCCTATCTGTGGAAATGTTGCCTGCCAGCACAACCTCAGTCCAGTCACCGCTCACTGCCGTAATAGTCAAAGATGGATTTAGGTTAGCCATCGCAGCAGCACTGCAGCTCCACAAACTGCTGAGAGATGTGTGTGTCTGCAGCATGCGTATTTAAGTGTGTCGGTAGCACCTGCCTGAATCCTCTAAACAGCCAACACCATGGATATTTTTTTTTATCCCTTTCTCCACGTCCTTGATTCCTGACACTTGAGCACCCTGGGAAATTTGACTTCCAAGGACACGCTGATGTGTACACCCCCCCCACCCCCAATTCTCTTTTTTTCTCTGTCTGCTTTCATTGTTGACTAAAACTCAGCGCAGCATCTCGTCTACTACACTCCTCCCTGGAGATGGAGGCCTAGTTTTTGCTCCCCATATGTAATCAACTTCTCCCCTTTCATTAAAGTTAAGCCCTTAGCACATAGAGGAAGGAGAAAGAGCTTAGTCACCGAATGTGCTGAATATCAATCAGAGGAAAGGTTTTTGTGTCAAGAGAGGATGTAGAGAAGAGCACATAGAGAGGAAAAGATTGAGTAAACACTGGAGAAAATAATGCATTAAATATGTCATATAAAACTGAGATAGAAGAGACATCCCTTCATCTCAATTCAGCATTCCTCCCATCTTTTTGTCTTCGTCTTCTAGTAAATCTCTGTCTGTGTCTGTGTTTGGCTTACAAGCCATGCGCTTTGCCAGGCAGGCACGTGGCTGTGGCCGTTCCATCTGGTTTGGCTCTCTAGATCTCTCCTCGTTAGGCCATTACTGCCGTTTAGTCTCAGCTGCCCGCTCCTACAACTGGCAAACCAACCAAACCACTGTCCTCCTCTCCTTCTGCCGCCACCATCATTGCTTGGCCCTGGTCTGCAATAGCAGCTTAACTGTCAGCTCCAAGTCCCGTCCAATAAGCTTTGCAGCCACATAAAGCTGTCAGTCTCAGAAAAGTAAAAACCCAAACAGTGTTGGGCATTCCGAGTGGGAGCCGTTTTGACCAGTGGAGTTCAAATGTGACCAAACCCTGCTTGGAATCACAATTTTACATCCGATTTTTAATTAAATCCGTAAGTGAAAAGAGCGTGTTTAAAACGCCAAAAAACACACCAAAAAAAAAAAAAGCACAACCTGCATCATTCTTGCATCATGTTGCATCATCAGCACATTTTAAGTGTGCATTTAAAGGTGGATGCTGCTTTAGCTCTATTTATTCTCACTAGTACCTTGTGTTGTGATACAGTGCCCTACAGTTTAGGCTCTGATTCCCTGGCGGCTTAGCACACTACAGATGTAACTGTATGTGTTAGAACGTGTTGGCAGGCGCCCTGTTTCACACAGCGTGGGCTACAGACTTGGCCGACGAAGACACACCAAGGGAGACACGTTCTGAAATAGAAACATCAGTCCCGCTTGCTTCTATCCAGACGAATGAAGAAACAGGAAAGCAGGAAGGTAACGATGGATGCCAGAGCATGAGAAGGAGCTGTTGCCCCCTTGTTTTACCCCTTGCAGCTTTCCTCACTTGGATTGGTTCATTTATTTGTCAGTCAGATAATCTCCCAGTGAGCTGATATTGCACCATGCTTTGCCTCCTCTGGCGCTCCCAGAATGGGTTGTGTCAATATAGATTCATTTAATCTAACCTCATCAGAGTTTAGCAAAATGAAGTTTAAATTGACTAAATCAGATTTAAAATTAAGCAGAACTCTCCAAAATTCAAATCTATCTTGGTTTAGTAAATCCAAGTTTATTTAAATTAAATAGAGTTTAATCAATATGGAGATTCTTGCTTACCCAAATAAAAAATAAATAAACAGAAAATTTTTAATGCTGCTGGGACCTTGCTAGTTAGTATAAAAGAGGTGGGAAAGCTGTTAACTTTCAGCTGCTCTTGCTGTTTGTTCTGAACTCATAATTACAACATGGGAATTTGCATATACTACTTCATGAACGTGGAATTTTCAGGAAACTTCCACTTCATGATATTGTGAATATGACATGAAGTGTTCATATGGATTCTTAAACACTGTAAACATGACCCCATTTGTACGCACTGCCTGTAGTCTGTAACAAAACATTATATGGTCTGCTAGCTAGTGAAAAAGTAAAAAACAAACATGTTGACTTTTTAGTTAGCTAGTGAGCAGTGTGACTTTTTTTTCATTTTCTAGCTAGCCAACAAACAGTGTCACTTATATTTTTCACTAGCTAGTTTAGCTTAAAACTTAGTTAGCCTAGTTTGCCTACTCACAATGAGTTAAATTTAATTTTGTTATAGAGTAAAAACTAAAGGTTTAAAGAGAGGTTTAGAAAAATCTTGATTTTAGTTTCAAAACTTGATGCAACATAATTTACAGTTAAACCATGATTTAATAGGGTTTAAAATTAATCCTTGTTGCTGCAACCCAGCCCCAGAAGAAGGCGCAACATAGTGGAGATTTTTGATTCCACTCTCCAACCTTGCTCGAGATCATGAGGCCAGCTTGCAGCTGCTGGATAAGCTACTCCTGTGTGATTTGCACATACAGCCAACATGTCTACCAGTAGTTTGAATAATGAGCGTGTGATGCCAGTCTGAGAGTTTTTGTTGGTGGAGGGACGGCGGATGGGGGTGGTGTATGTTGGATGGTATGAAAAATGAGCAAAACGAGCAAATGAGGAGGAGAAATGGCGGGTGCTTTCTCATCTCATAGGGAAATGTTATTTAGGCCTCATTTGCTCCAGAAGAATCTCAGCAAAAGTGTGAGAGCCCTCCAGAGCTCTGACTCATAAAAAAAAAACCAGTTTTTCATTTTGCTTATGAATATGGTAAATGATATTGAAGATACATTTTGTGCCCTTGCTCTTTTATCTTATCCTTTATTTCCTTCCATTCTTTGATTGTACACTCTAATGCTTCCTTTTCTTTTACTTTTCCCCCTTTAGGAGCAAAATAAATACACTATGGACTCATCCCATAATTGGTTATTATTTTTGCCATCTCTCAATATTCTAAAAGGAGCGTTTTCTAAAACAGAAATTCTATAACAAAAAGGGTGTTTTATGAAAAGTCACAGCTAAGGTGTGAAGCTACATATTTGAATTCTTCTAATAACACATTTGTCACCTCTCTTATTAAGTAAATAGACTCTGAAGATGATTTAGTAAATAGGCTGTAAACCATGAGAACATTTGTCAACACTCTTGATAAAAGTGTCTCAACCCAGAACTGAACTGTTGATGCTTTTGCTGCAGCACCATGACAGATAATAACTGTGGGAACATTTACTCAGTGTTACGTAGCCCGGTACATTATATGCATGGTCTGCTGCTTCCCGTGGAGACTCAAGTTTCTTCTCCAGTGCAGCACTTCAGTCCGAAACCGAAACCTCAGTCCGAAATTGCATGTTTTCATCAGAATAACTCTTTCTGTTTAAGCAAATCATCTCTCACGCGAGTTCCCACATAAACACACATGGGTGTGTTCATGTGCACACACTCAACACACTCAAACACTTAGCTTCCTCATGTTAAATGGCCACTAATTCTCTGTATCGGGATTATACATAATTGATTTATGGATGAGGAGTGAAATTACTCATCAGTTGAAAGAAAAAAGGCATTTTGTCTTCGGCTGGAGCTTGCCAAACTGTACTCTGCAGTTAATAGAAGAGATGTACTTGTGCTCAAGGCCGTCCTTACAGTCTTTGTTAATACAGTGCAATTCAGTAAATACTATACATCCAAAATTGGTCATGATTCTAAAGATGCAAAATCTTAAGCAAATGGCGTTACTTTTGTCGTCATCCAAGACATTTGTCCCTGTGGCCAGTGTCATTTTAAATGTATTCCCAGTGTATTAAAACACCCCAAAAAGTCCTGAGCTTTGTGTTGTAGATACTTTGACTTATCATCAATAACAGTAACCAGAAATTTGCATCACAATGTTGACATCGGTGACTTATCATCCTGCTGTTAGTAAATAGCGGGACCTTCCCAGCTCTAACTGCCGGAGACTGGTGCTGTTTTTTTTGGGGATGTGTGACTGGGTTGTGACTTTTCCCCATAGACATAGACATTAGGCATTTCTTTCTAATATGAGTTGCCAAAAACACTACCCACTGCCACATTACTGTTGTTTGTTCTCATAACAAAGCTGTGAAGGGTAAAGTGTGGGACATTTCTCTTTTACATTTCTCTTTTACTTTGACAACCCAACGATTTCCTGTGAGATTCATTTCATCACAGCTGCTTATAGCTGCTTTAGTGCTACATGTTGATTTTTCTGTTGTTTTTTTGATATGTTGAATCACACTTTTTTTTTCAAATGAAGCAACTTGTGATTGTCAATTTATTTCTGTTTTTGAGAGAGTCGGAAAACTCTCATTTAAGTGAGGTTTCTGCTGGGGTCGGTAGGGACAAAAAGCAGCGTTTGTCTTTTTGTTGCAGTTGGCAAGCAGGCCCATGGCTAAATAGACAGAATATATTCTCTATAAACTCTTTTCACTGACTCTCCTCTGTGGTTGCAGCTCCGCTCAGTGTATATTGACCTCAAGCTATGAACTTGTTGCAGCCCTGCCTTGCACTCCCAGACCACAGTCACCTTTTTTCATCTCATTTGGATATATCCCCTTGCAGCTGTGTGAGTGTGTGTTTGTGTGTCAACAGAAACTTGAGCCAGCTCTGAACACTAACTCATCAAAGGTGATTTCATTGTGTTAGCATACAGTAGGAAAAGGATCTGTGTCTACGTTACAGTTGATATGGCGGATCCATTTCAGTGGAGTTTGATGTTTTCCCTGGGCCCTCTGTTAATAAACGGCTGCTTTGCTGAAAGTGGAGGCATTTCTCCCCTCGAGTTTCCTGTACAGTGATAGCATATCTAGACTGCTGCTGTTGCTAGGGCTCTGTTGCTAGGTAACTATTTATCTACTATTATGGGATTCTGTGGGGCTCAATGGGGAAGTTAGCGCAGACAATTTGGCCTTCTGTTTTGTACACTATGCGGTGTCATATTATGCATATTCAAGTTGGAAGTGTGAGCATTCTGCTGCAGCTGAGGTAAACAGCAGCTGCAAGTCAGCTGCTGCCCACAACATATTCATGCATTAATATACAATACAAGACCAAAAAACAAAACATAGGCAGTATCATAAATCATTCAGATGCACACAGTATGCTCTGTTTCTCTCAGAAACAGTGATAGACATTTTGTTTTCTGCTGTCAGTGCTACTATGGAGGCTGGTAAGGGTCAAGGGAAAGGCTGTGTGCTAATTGAGATGCAGCTATTTATACAAGAGTGACTTCTATTGTATCTCTTGACCCGTCCTGTCCACACACAGATAGATACACGTACACAAACCTTCTCTCTATCTGTCTGGCTGTCAGTCGGTAGTCGTTTCCCTCACTCTCAGTCCCTTCAAAGGTGAGTCTCTGACCTTCCCAGCCCATCCATTAAAAGTATTACTGCTCAATGTAATCTAACACACTCTACAAGTCTGTCTGCACACAGATGCCATAAACACACACACGCCACCATTAGATCATAAAAGTGGGCACGCTCAATGTCAGCACCAGCAGTGTGGGCTCACCGATGAACAGGGAAAGGAGATGATTGATGTCAATCAGTGGCAAATTTGCATGCCAATAGGACTGTGAATAGGCAGTGATGGAGTGAATAGTAAATTTCCTTGCAGGCCTAAGAAAATCTCCTCCTCTCTTGCTGTCTGTGGGGTAAGATTTTCCTGATGGCCTCCACATTTTCATATTATGAATTGGATTAATTGCATGACTTGAAGGATTTAATGGGCATCTGTCGATGTTAGGGAGAACTGTGACCGTTCCCGTGTGCTTAATCTCTAAATCAGAGGAATTACTTTTATCCAATGTTTTAAAGTGGTAGTTCGGACTATTTGATGTAGCGTTGATTGAGGTACTTATTGATAGTCAGTGTATTACCTACAGTAGATGCCAGTTGGTGCACCCCCAGTTAGCAACTAAAGGTGTTTTAGCCACTTAGAATGCCCAACTAAAAATCATAGGTGAAATCAGTCAATTTGCCTCACAGAACATGGGAGTTGCTGGTCTACTACTTGCCTGCAACTTGTGTTGCTGTGTGACTTGACTGAATCTGAACTAACCCATACAACCTCACTTCAAATAACCCCAACAATCCCTTTTTATACACATCATTGATAAAATTAGCACATTTTCTCCGCTGCTCAGTTCTCTAACAGTGATATTTACTGGACACATAGAGCATAACGTTTTTCCTCTTCTAATATTGCTCCATACACCTTTACTCATCAATTAAAAACAAGCAACGAGCTGGGTTAGCTAAGGTTAAATATTTTCTCAGGGCAGGAATATAAACTAGTTGCTGTGAGAGTAGTATGCCATAAATCTTAGCTTGTCTTGTCAAACTGACTTATTGCTTTTTACATGGATTTGTTTGTGTGTGCGTGTGTTTACACAAGCCTGTGCTTGCTTTTGGATGTGGTGAATCAAACACAGTAAGGAAAAGGCTTTTACAGAAAATGAACACCCATAAAGACAATGGAAGAGATCTTGTGTGTATGAGAGTGTATATGTGTGTATGCGCACAGTGTGTATGTTGTTAGGGCCTCTGTCCAGGTGATGAATGATCCAGGGGGCTGAGTGGAGGAGAGTGTCTATAAAACACCCCAGCCATCGTTTCCCCTGTTTTACCATCCTCCATCCTTTCATCTTTATGCTCTTTCTGTAGCTAAAATCCCCCTTCGTTTTCTCTCATCGCCTCCTGTTTTGTCTGTGTTTCTCCATGTCATCTATCTCGTTTCCCTCCCAAACCTCATCTCTGTCTGCGCCGCTTCAGGCCAAAGCTCTGGCGGTAAACAAATGAGTGCAATATTATTTTACGGGACAGCGACTTCAAAGTTTCCCTCTGTTTGGAACAATTAACAAGGCAAAGACCTGAGGGGACAATGCAAGAAGAGACAAGTTGGTGAGAGAGAAATAGAGAAGGAGGGAAAGCGTATTCAGCGAAAGACAGACGAAAGGAGTGTTTAAAAACAAGACTGGGCTAGAGACACTTTGCAAAGAAGAGTGTGAGAGAAAAAATGGACATGAGAAGGAGCTCTGTACTAAAAGAATGATCTAATGAAGGGATAGAGAGATTGGACAAGTCAGGACAAAGTTAGTTGTGACATGGTGATATGATTTATATAGTGTTCAAGGTTTTATAAGTAAAATCAGTGCTAATTTTTTGCGTGAATAATGTTGTTTAACTAACAGCTGGAGATTGCTTCCAAGGCTTGGTTAGGAATGAAAACTCAAAGATAAAGAAAAGTCAAAGATGACTTGAGGAGAATTTGGTAAGAAAAATGTTTAAAATTCAGTTGTATGTGCCATTACTGGCATACAGACGCTTAAAGATGCAGTTCACCCCCAAATCAAAAATTCATATCTTTCCTCTGGCTGTTTTAGTGTGAGCTGCTGAGTTTTGGAGGTATTGGCTGTGGAGATGTCGGCGTTCTCTTGAATCTAATGGAAGTAGATGAAACTCAGCTTGTTGTACTCAAAGCGAAAAAAAAACCTCAGTACCAGCGCCTCTTTCTAGATATCATGACCCAGTTACTCAAGATAATCCACAGACCCTGCTGTGAGCAGCTTCACGTGCCTATTGTTCTATAGAAAAAACAAAGTAGCTCCTATATGAAGCTGCTCACAACAAGGTCTCTGGATCATTTTGAGTAATCGGGTCATGATTTCTGGAAAGAGACATTGCTGTTGAGTTTGTTGCACTTTTTTTGGCGCACCACAAGCCGAGTGTCATCTACTTCTATTATATTCAAGAGAAGACAGACATCAAGACTGACTATCTCCAAATCTAAGTAACTCAAACCAAAACAATTTAGATGAATAGAAGGACACTACAAGCCAGAGGAAACATATGTATGTGTGCTTTGTAGGAACCTGATAATGCTTTTGTTAGTTCCTTTGGATTCTGGGTCAATTTTGGAGGAATTTGGCAGCTACGGAGCAGGATTTCCCTCTGATTTGTAGGAACAAAGTGTTTTGAATTAGCTACAGTTCTGAGTCACGTCTTTCACCGGCTTCTTCATCGTTACGGCAGCCAGGTATCACAGTTATTATAGCTTTGCTCCGTACTGACCCAGAAAATACGATTCCCAAAAAAACTGAGGCAGTTTGTTCAAAGCAGATATTCACACATCCAGCTATCTCAGATGCAGGTGTATTGGGAAATGATAACGCTAACATTTCCTCAGTGTGCTGGATTTTTTTTCTCTTTTCAGAAGACATAAAAGAAGGCAAAGTGATAAAACTCTCCAGGACACTTGCATGTTTTATATTAAGTAATGTTGATGATATGATTTCCACTTTCCACGTGAGAAAAATGCTTTGAGAAACAGTGGCGCAGTCCAATTTGTAACTCATTCACCAGGATATATCATTATGCTCTGCTGCACCTGTTGGCCTTGACCATTTTGTCTGTTTTTCTACAGTCCTCAGATCTCTGCCAGCCACCAGCACCCCACACATACACTACACAGACACTACTTAAACGCCTTCAACACCACCCAGCTCCCTGCCTTTATATCATGGCGTCTTGCCCTTGTTTGTGCCAACTACCCCATACTGTGCCAACTAACAACCTCCCTGCAACCCTCCATACACACACAGACTTGCACACACAGGCAAACGCCGCCCCCCCCAAACCAGCTGAGATGAAACGACTGTGGATCACACAACTGCTAAACTTTGATCAATCTGGCAACAAGTGTAAATAGGATCATTAATAGGGATTTAGCAGGGGGCTGCCGTCTGCAATTACACATACACGCACATATGCTTTTTTCAGCCGCTAGTATTTTAGATAGCTCTCTTTTTCTGTGCACGCACACATGCGCACAACCGCAGACACAGTTCGTTTTTCTGTTTCCAGAGACAAGATGCAGCATGCAAACAGAGTACCAATGGGGCCTTTAATTGGGGTGTAATCTGAAAAGTGTAATTTGCCTAGAGTGGATAGAGAGATCTGACAGCAAGAGTTGAAGAAGGAGGGATGGGAGGAGAGGATTACTACGAGGGGAAAAAAGGGGTTGGGGGAAAAAATCGGGTGGATGAGCATGGAGAAATGAGACGAGAGCACGGTGGCAGGGGCGCAGGAAGAGCACCACAAAAAGACAAATGTAAAGAAAGTGGGATTCAGTGACAGAAATCTTGTCAGGAAAATGAGTCGGAGGCAGACAGAGAATGAGAAAGAGACGAGCAGAGCGTCTGCAAAAAACGGTGAGCTTCACATATTTTCCCCCAGTATTATATCATGTGTCACTCACGCTGTCTCCATTCCCTGTCTTATTCTCTCACACACAGCCACTCCTCAGATTACAGCCATTTGCCACATTAGATCTGGTTCTAAACGAGTCTCAATCCAATTCAAATCCACAAATCAGTGAGTCTTCCTATCCCTAAACTCCTTAGATTTCTATTGCCAAAACCCGATTACATCGCTTTTATAACCCACAAAACCCACTGCTGCTGTGGCTTTCCAGCTGCAAGCCTCTTATCTATCAAAATGGACTAATGAGTTTGAAGCTCGCCACTACCAAAGCCAAGGTAGAGAGACGGATATTGTGGACTTCATGTGCTGCATGTGGTTGGTTGATGCCTCTTACAAAAGACAAAAAAAAAAATTTGAGCATGGAGATAAAACTGCAGGACAGCTGTGATCTCCCAGCAGGGGTGAATAAGGGATGTAATTCTAAAAACAACTGGCTTTCCAAGTGACTTTGTTGTCCTCTACAATCCCTCTAGAAAATTGCAGCGTTGTGATTGCAACAATTAACACAAATTCAACCAATCCCCGTGAACTCTGTTATTATTCTTATTATTCTTATTATTGTATTATTTTGTCAGGGGTACGGAAAAGAACACAAAAATATCTATATACACACTTCTTTTTTCCCAATATTCACTTGCACTTGCAAAAGAGGCCCCAAAACATTGCAACATGCATTACACTTTTTTAGAAAAGCTTCCATGAAATCAGCTATTTTAAGCCGCAACAATCCCAAAAAAAGCCTGTGAAATCCTTGAGGGACTGCCTTACCCCCACCTTTATGCTTTTCCTCTTCAACCTTTTTTTAAATGTAATTTTATTTGTGAGCCTTATGTCTTTTATTCTTGACAACTTCATTCCTAAAATGTAATAAAATAATTTGAAGTATTGACTCACTCAGTGATCAATTTACCCAGTGATCTACCCAGCAATGGCTATAGATCATGACTGGAGACTTAAAAAGTCACTGAACCAGTGACTCCACCATCCTACAATAACATTATCTTTATTTATTGGCTTTGGCTTCCCCCCTGTGTTAAGATCAATTATGAGGAGCATGTGTTTATCCAGTCAGGGTCATATAGTATCAGTCTATTGTTGAGCTTTTCAAAATGGCTCTGACCTCAACCCTCACCTTGACCTCCTGAATCTTGACCCCTGACTTGTGACCCCGCTGTTGTCTATGATACCATTGTTTGTCCAATGAGCAGTGCAGAAAGAGCGAGCAGTGAAGCGCAGCTGTTTTTGTGCGTGTGTGCACGACGACGCAACAACTTGTGCGCTTTGGGTGTTTTGTATCTTCTTTTATTTTCCTTTTTCCCTCACTTGTTCATCCTCTTACCCCACCTTGACTCCCCCCTTCTTCTAAAATAAAATGAGCCTGGCAGTTGGCATTTTGCTTTTTGGACGACAGGCTTCTCCCCCCATGTTCAATTATTCATGCTGAACTCCTCACTCCCCACAGCTATGGAAGCTAGAACACACACACACACACGCGCACACACACACACACACAGCTCTGTAAATGCATGTGCCATGTGTTGGCAGTGATATTTTTGGGGCTTTGTTTTGCGAAGGGGAACTGGCAGCTTCAGTATAGTGTGCAATACACAAGTGAGAGACTATTATTGGAGATGAAGGCAAAGGGTTTCTATTTCTCTGAACAGTTTGGACGTGATTTTCTGTGACTTCAGACCTGCACTCACATTATCACAATTCCCAGTTGCTTTTTTTTTCTCTATTTAAGGCTCTTTTTTAACATTCTCACTTTTACAATCTGCCTCCTTTTTATTTGCCAGTCTTCCATAATGCCCATCAAACAGTGCATCTCCTTTGTTTCCTCACGCATTTCAGGTTCCCTCATTTCTCATTCATCTATTTTTCTCTCTTCAGTCCATTTCACATCCGTGCTCTGCTCATTTTTCATTCATCTGTTTTTCCTTCTACAGCCCATTCATCTCTATTCTCCTCTCCATCTCCCCCTGTGTGAAGCTTGATGTCCCTCCCCTTCCAATCCACCCTCACACATGTTGTTATTCTCTCTCTCTGTGCTGTGACAGTGTCTCTGGCAGGGTTAGGTAACAGTGCGCAGCGTGCCCTACTGAGCCGTGGTGAATAATTCAGTCAACAGGACACGAGGCTACACTCTTATGTCAACTGGAATTACAAGTTACAAAATGCTCAAAAGAGAAAGTGAGGCATCGGCTCAGCAGTGTGTGTCGATGAAAAGTGAGCAGGTTCAGGTAGTAACAGATTACATGTAACAGGATTATGTAATACAGATATAAAAAAGGTGACTGTAATCCATAACAGTTGTTTGGCTCAACGATTTTACCATAGTTTGAAGTAACGGAAAGTAATCAAGTTGCATTACTGTGGTAGTGAGTCTTACCTTTCATAAAAAACCAAATCAACATAAACCAAAAATATATCACACACAGAAACTGTGTTATCTTACTATACTACACTTTCTCCCTTTAGTATTATCATAGTGTGCTCTTATGTGACATCTAAACAACTGATAATTTTGTGCAGCTTTTGAATTTGTTGTCAGTGCGGTGCTTCATTAAATAGACTGCCAAGTGGCGTTTTAGCACATGTGCTGTTTTAAGCAGTCGGGTACAAAACACTCAGTCAGGGCTATTTTGTCACCAGGATTGGAGGTGGAAGATGGTGGGAAGAAAAGCAGAAGGAGATGAGTCAGTGGGACACAGGAAGGACAGCAGGAAGGGAGTGGAGGGGAGAATAAGATCAAGGTGAATTTCAGATTTTTTAAGCCTGCCAGAAAAGACTGAATGAACCAAGCGAGGGGGTGAGGGGAAGGAGGGGGGAATAAGGCACATGTGAGTGAGTGAGATAGGCCTGGGCAGAGGACTCCCGATGTGAGTCATCCAGCCAGTGAGGGACGGGTCACCATGGACACGGCCACTGACCCTGCACTGATGACCGATCTATTGATCCCATTAAAGCTACACCTCAGTGTTTCTGTTCCTCTCTTCTCTGTGGTTGCTTTCCTGTCTGACTGTATTAATCTTAATGAGATCAACAACTCTGCATCTCTCCATGCTGCTCTCCTCTGTGGCGCCTGTCTGTATGCATCAATTTCTGTCTAGCTGCCTGATGCTCTCTGCACCCCTGCCTTCTGATTCTAGCATCTATTTTGTCCTTTTAACGGTTGGCTGCCTGTGGTTTATAGTTTAAGTGCCACAAATAGCACACATTATGCAAATCATGATTAAATACATGGTGAGGAAATAATACCATGAGCTAACCTAATAAATAGAAATGTATTAGGCCAAACTTAACTGAATGAAACTGTGTCCAATTGTTCAAACCCATTCCTGTCTGTCTCCCTTTTAAAGGCACAGTAAGGATTATTTGAAGTGTGGTTGTATGAGGTTCTTCCATCCATAGTCAGTGTGTTACCAACAGTAGATGTGAGTCAGTATGCCAGGAAGCTAAACAATTTTTGGCTGTGTACATGACCGGCAGCAAAACATATTTTAGCCACTTGAAAAAAGGTCCAGCTAAAAAAAATCTATATAAATTTAAGTGTACACTATATTTCGAATATTTTCACGGCTTTATCTTCACGTCAACAGCCTTTTCCAACAGGAAGTATAAGCCAAATATCACTCTCTTCAAAGCAACCAGACGCCATTGGCTAAATTATTAATTTTACCTCACAGACCACTGGACTTTTCCTGAACTATCCATTTAAAACACAGAGGTTACACAATAACACAAACTAATTGATCAAGGTAGAGATGGACCAGCAATTCCCATGTTCTGTGAGGTAAAATTACTGATTACGCCAATGAAATTTGATTGCTTTGGGTAGTGCAATATTTGTCTTCTTTCATGATGGTTTTCAGTTGTAAAAGTCACTTAAACTGATACAGATTTTTTTTAGATGGTTCTTTTTTAGGTGGTTGAAATATGTGCAGTACGTTGAAAGTTTTCTGACTTTTCCTCATTTTACCACTGCGGGTTTTGATGATATACTGTATGTGTAGGAGACAAGCGCTGTCCGATTACTCACCAGTGAGATCATTCCCAATTCGCCCCCTTTGTGCTAATATAAAAGGTTATCAGCCATGTGGTGATGTGTGCACAAACACACACACACGGGCATCCTCATTTAAAGCCATTAAAGTTATTTCTGTGGGAAATGTCCTCAGTGGCGAAGCTTTACCATTCTACGGCGAGACTTGATTAGAGGTTGATTTAATGCTCTCCAAACAATGAGCTCCTGTTTATTTCCAATTAGCATGATGGATGCAGACTATAACAAACATACTGCCTCCCTCTCTCCCACCTTGTAGCTCCTTCTCTCTTCCTTTCTTTCATTTAAACACAGTTTTCTTGGAAGGCACTCCCGTGGCAACAGCACGCTTTGACATGAGTGTTGCCATGGCACAGCATTTTAACAACTGTGGTTTTAGCTGTACCATATTACTTATTAATTGGATGTCCAATGTCCTTAACCTCTCTGAGGATGGAGCTCAGCTCTACTTTGTGTTCCCTGGAGAGATTTATTCTGAATTCTCAGTTTCTTTGGTTGCTGGATGATTTACAAGAATTCGATTTTTGTATTGTTCCCATACGTTTCTTCAAATTTGAGGCTGAGTATGCAGTAGTTTCTAATGTTTATTCATTGTGTAGTGGTCCATTAATAAATTATTTGTGACTATAGGACAGTAGGACAGCGTTAAAGGTTACATGCAACAAAAATAATGCCTTTCAGTAATATATTACATTACCAGTATTACAAAGTAATGTAATGCATTACCAGTAGACTGTATCTAATCTATCTAATCTGTTTTATTATTGAAGTTACTACCTCACATAACACATGAGACTGTTGCTATTTGTGAAAGTGGTAAAATGCGAAAATTGCAAAATGCATTTAAATACATTTGGCCACTTCCATTTTACTGGGCATCAATCTTACATTTACACACGAAAAATAGACTTAAATGACAGCTGAGCTGCAAACCTGCGTGGAGCTTTAGAGACGAGCTGACAGAAGGAATGAAACCTCTTTTTACCGTAAATCCTAAAATATAGGGGCATTTGTGGGCGAAACCACTTTGAGACATAAGTAATGCAAAAGTAGTGTGATGCATTCCTCCACATGGCAATATTGTAAAGTAATTTATTACTTTTAAATGACAGTAATCCTTTATTAATCCCTCAGTGGGGAAATTTATAGTATTACGCTAGCAAAAGGGATATCAAAATAGGAAAGAGCATCATAAAAAAGCAATAAATAATAATTAGTAAACAAGCAATATAAACAAGAGGAACAATAAAAACAAGACAAAATATAAAAATAAATACAATATAAAACCAAAGGAAATATAAAATACTGGAACAATATAAACAAGAAACAGGCACAACATTACCTCTATTGCACACAGTAAAATATTGACATCATACAGTATGAAATAGTATACATTAATATTGTGTACATTTTGAAAATAAGCTGCCCAACACTGTTAAAGGTGTGACTGTATGTACATGGATGGTATTTGATAGTCATGTTCAGACCAGGCAGAGTGAAGTAAAATCCCTTCATCCTCATGGAAACATATCCCCAGATGACATAAGCACACACACACATATGCTATAAACACTGCAGGTTCCACTAGAGCCATGAATATAAACAGACAGTCACTTAAACAATTCCACTTCAGCCCATGCAGTAGTTTCCTTCCAATACTTTATAAAGTCGTATTATCTCAACTCTGTAATCTGTATCAAATGTAGTCTGGCGTTGCACCCAGGGAGCCCCGAGCTATCAGTCTGCTACACATTCACCTTGACACATCCCATCATTTAAAATCAGAAGCACTCAAAGCTCTATTTGCAGGCAAAGAGGGGTGGCAATTTTATGCATTTCTGATCTGAAACTTGAACAAGCCCCTTTCCTCTCCATGCTGGCTTTCAATAAATTCAGATGATTTCCCGTGTCATTAAATGCTGAATTTGACTTGCAAATCGCCCCCTTGTGCTTTCTGTGACGACGACCAGATGAATGCACGGTAGACACACACACACATAACGTTCGTATATCCAGACATACAGACAGACAGCACTCGTGCAGCTCATGTTTAATTAAGCGGTTTGTCTGTGAAAGAGACGCCGATGGGTCTCGCACGCTGTTACCTCAACGTGTGTTTTCTCCAATAAACTTTTTCTTTCACTGCTCAATATCCTGTGGCCCTGTAGGGGGCAGCACATATTGGTGGCCTCTTTTGTCCTCTGCCAGCATGACCAAGGTAAACATCCTCTTGGATTATCTCTTTTCATTCTTTATCTCGCCCTCTTCCTCCTTTCACCCCCCTTTTCTTCACCCTCTCTCCCGCCTTCTCATCCTCTTTCACACTCACTCCATCTTGATTCTGTCTCTTTTTTTCCATCTCAGAGATGAAAGCCTCCCCACAGCTCCTTTCACTCCTCCTGAAGCAGCCCAAATGAGGTAGCTTATCTGATGAATCCCCCCCACACCCCCACAAAACACACACACACACACACACACACACACACACACACACACACACACACACACACACACACACACACACACCTCTGTCTTCAGACAGACACACTTTCACACACACACACACACACACACACACACACGCATGCATGCAGATACATATGTCTTGCTAGCTTGCATTCTTAAGCAGCTCTTAAAAAGAGCCATTCTGCACATGTATACAC
This sequence comes from Lutjanus erythropterus, assembly GCF_056507025.1. NCBI lineage: Eukaryota > Metazoa > Chordata > Actinopteri > Lutjaniformes > Lutjanidae > Lutjanus > Lutjanus erythropterus. The sequence continues at coordinate 18,024,364 of NC_139338.1, read as the reverse complement.
TGGTTTCTAGGTCCATAACTCACTTATGCACCATATAAACATATGCATAGGCGGATAATAAGTAAAACACCCACACAGACATACATACGGCGTGCCTGGAGGCATGGTAGGCCTGGTGGGAGATTTGGGGGCCTGGCACCGTGGTATGAGGTGCCTGGCGTCAGGTCCCTGGGGGTGGTGGGCTGACTGTGATGTTAGGTTATTGGGCTCCGCACAGCAATGCCTTTTGGTCTGCTCTGTAGGGGGGCATGAGGGAGTGCATGCGTATGACGGCTTTTATTAAACAGTAATCCCAACAGCTGTTGTTCTACCAAGCATCTCCCCTCCCCCCCCAACTCTCTTCCTACGTTCTGTCTCTTCCTTCCTTCTTTACGGGCGTCTGTCTGTTTTCCCTGACAGAGCACAGCATGAGCCAACCAGATCCACTAGAGACCCCTTATTACCAACTCGCATATCCACCTCCTGTCTCCTAAACATTATGTTCATATACTGTACAATTGATTTACATTAGCAAATTTGTTGAGTAGAAAATGTAATGCTGCCAGGATTAGGTTTTTAATCAACATAACAAGGAAATTAATGTAACTGAATGGCAACCTGGCAAGTCAAACAGAATGAAAAATTTTATGTTTATGTTTAGGCAATTCAAAACACTTAGGGACCAGTGTGTAGGATTTAGTGTCATCTATCTGTGAGTATGCAAGTTGCAAACATCTCTTCTCAATAGAGTCAGATTATTCGAGTTTGTTATTATTTATAGTTATTTATACATATTGAAAATGTCAGTGAAAGTTTGTTTGAGTGACCTGAATTTTATTTCTAAACTGCTAATACACTGCCTACGTTACGTATCTTTGTCACAAGTGTTGGATTAGTGCATTTGAGGGATAATATATCAATATTAGACTTTTTTGCTTCCTGATATTGTTATCGGCATAAGCCATAAAGGTCCTTCTGCTCACCCTTCTCTTTCAGGCTCGAAAAAGAAACGCACAGAAGGCTGTATCTGGAGTCAGTGTTTGTTTTTTCCATTCCAGGTTACTGTAAGGGCAGGGAGGTGTAACGTGGTGAACATTGTGAGCAAAGCATGCCCATTTCTCTGTTCTTGACTGCAAGAGCCAACACAAATGCTATCAGAGGAAGCGAAGACCCAAAGAGTTAACTGTTATTTTCGATTGAAATGTCTCCACAGCAACTCATAAACTAATATGCATGTACTAAGTTAACCATTTTATTTTGAGATATAAATTTTAAGAGACCTTGCCCACCCTTAGGATACAAGAACCAAACTCTGGTCTCAACATTCTGTTTTTTGTTGTTGTTGTTGTTGTTTTGTTTTGCTTTTTTAACCACCTACTCTGACATCCTTCTTGTGTATTTGAATACATTCACTTGAAACATTTTTTTTTTCAGACAGTAATTACATCAAATTGCAGCAATTACCTCCCAAACACATTTAACAAAGCAAGCATTAGTAGCATATATGCATACTTTGTAGTGGTTGATCTGCTTCCTTCAAACATACACATACATACACACACAATGAAGTTCAATTTCACTGTGTCTGTGCTGCCTATGATGTTCAGACAGCGGGCGAGGGCAGCCGGTGTTCAAAAGAGCTGTGTGTCTCTTTGTATGTGTGTTAGTAACCCTTTTAATGTAGCATAAGAATTAATGAGTCAGAGTGCAAAGGGTAAAAGTGCAGCTGTACACTGGCACCTGCACTCCACTCACACACCACCCCTTCTACCTGCAGCTGGCTACTGATTGAGCTGTTCCCCACCCAGGGGACCCCTTCAATGAGGGACACGTGTGTCTCCCTGACTAATTACCCCCCGTACACCAGCTTGCCAAGTGTGCACCCCTTCCTCCTTCTCTGGTTCTTAATAAGAAGGAAGATACTGTAGTTTCATCTCTGTCTGCATATGTCTTCCCATCCCGTCTTGCTTCCTTCCTTCTTGGCTCCACTCCCTCCCTCCCTGCTGTCACCCAGGACATGCTGTCCCACCCCAGCTCTGTCCCCCAGGCCTCTGGCCTCTCCCCTGGGTACCATGTGGAGGAAAGGCCCAGGCTTTGTCTCCCTGTCTAGACCCTGACATCAACCACAAGGGGAGAGAACTTAATGATGGGTTCAGCAAATGTGCTTACTGGCTCTAACCCACATGGGTGTGGGTGTGCACACACACACACACACACACACACACACACACACACACACACACACACACACACACATGCTTACAGACACACACACATTCTTTCTCCTCTTTCTGCCTTTCTTTTTCCTTTCTTTCCCTCCATCTTACTCACTCTCAGTGACAGGAATGACAATGGTGCCGTCTGTTCACCATATCATTAACATGTCCCCCACTGTACTTATCCTGTTGGGTACATAATTAAAGATTATTTTAATCTAATAGTCATGCAATTTAAGCCTGATACTAAAACTACTAAACTGTGAGCATTATTTGCTCAATACTAATAGAGCTTAAAAGTATTATTGTGAGTGGTTGGTTGTTGTAGCGGGAGAGCGTGAACTAAATTTTGCTGATGAAATGTTTTTGATGCATTGTTTTTGTTTCATCATGCTTGTGTATTTCAAAGAGTTTGTAAGAGAAAATTAGTTGCCAGCTATTTAGACAATCGATTAATTGTTTCAGTCATTTTTCAACCAAAAATGTCAAGCATTTGCTGGTTCCAGCTTGTTAAATGTAGAAGATTTGCTGCTTTGTCATTTTTGACAGAAGAGTCTTTTGGATTTGGACTATTGATTGGACAAAAAAGCAAATTGAGGACGTTGCTTTTGGCTCTGGGGAATTGTCAACATTTTTCACTTTTTTTTTTCTTTTTACATTTTATAGACTAAATGATTAAACGATTAACTGTGAAATTAATCCTCAGATTAATAGATAATTAAAAGAGTCATTAGTTTCAGCCCTGTTGTCCACTACTTTGTTATGTAAGGGATAATGTGCAGTGAGCAGATTATCCTTGTGAAATAAACCCCATCATCCTAACAAAGCTGTGCAATAATGGGTGATAAATAAGTTGTAGTAGAGGTGATCAATGTGTTAAGAAAACTGCCATCCAGAGGCATCACTCTAGTGACATTCATGTTTCAAAGAAGCAAAATTAGTATTCACCAATATCTCAACATTTTTCAAATGAATGGAAGCAAATTTAATTTCTTTGGTTAGGTGTGAAATTGGCAAAGACATGTTTATTATGCAAATCTGAAAACATTGGACTTGAACTTGGATTTGAATACAAATTGAGATTTTTTTTTACAAGTGTGAAGGTGTATTATATTGTCGCTCCAATCATCTTGTATGTAGTTAGGAATTACATTTCAACACTATTCTCAGCTAAAAATGCTACATTGTTCTCCTGATTGTGAAAAATAACTTTGAGGAAGATTTAGACCACATAATTGAGAATTCATTTGCAAACACAGTCCTCTAATTCTTCCTGAATGTATTTGTTTTCTGTTTAAGGCGACCGAACTTAGAAAAAAAATAATGAACTTGCACATTCTAATTAAAACTATATTTACTCAATGTTTCTCATGCATGCATCATTTAATCCTTGAAAGTCAATGACATTGTAATATCCTCAATTGGAAGTCTGTGCAAGATTTAAATCCCAAACTTGGAGCATAACAACACTGCAGTGCGGCTGGCTTCACCTCTGAGTGACCTACAACGGTTTTGCTGACTTGATGTTATACAACTTTTCTTCATGATTCACATGTTCAGATGCTCCAATTTAGTGCGTGACAGTCCCGTCCCAAACACAGAAAATACCATAAAACAGAAAATGCTATTAAGTTGAATGTAGTTTAGATATAAAGACCAAATAAGTCTGTGAAGAATTGAAAATCAGGACTGGTATTAAAAATGCACGAGTTTGCCTTTGGTTGGAAAATGGCTAGACTGACAGGAGGTGATATACAAAAGATTGTTTCTGTCTTTCCTTGTTTATTTCCCCCCTCTTTTCTCAAGCAGACATTCTGCTTTGAGCACTAATGAGAAATCAGGCATGGCTGCTGAATGCTTTGGTCATGATGGTCAGGACAAGAGATGGACATTGCCCTTTTCTCTGCTGTGTTTGTTTGGCTGTGTGTTTGTGTGAGCAATGAGCCAAAGGACAGGGTCACTGGTGCTGAAAGATAAACTGAACACGACTGTCTGTATGTGTGTTTATGTGTGTATTTGATTTGTTTTAACTTTCTAAATGTCTGGGCCTGGTTGCATAAACCGCCTTAAGTTTCAGATTAACATTACCCAAGCAAAATATTTCACTCAGGGCTGTTGCATAAAGCCTCTTCTCCTTGCCTAAGTGTTTAGACAAAGTCTTTCATGGCGGTTACTGTCATACTACAGTGCATGTGCACTTCAGTTACCATGGTTACGCTTCACTCACATTGTTCTTTAATGTTACTAAACAGCGTTATTGTCAGTTGTTAGCTAGCTTAGCTAATACAGCTAGCTTGTGTTAGCTAGCTTCTTCAAAACGGACAACAAAGACAATACAAAAAGAAGAAGAGAGCCAGACTGGACAGAAGATGAAAATGTTTTTCTCCTTGAAGAATATGAAAAGCACAAGCAAAGTAAATTTATTTCAGCCAGAGCAAATACACAAGCAGAAGATGTGGCAAGAAGTAAGAGACAAAATCATTGTCAGAAATCTGCTGTGAAAATGAACTGTAGATGAAGTAAGGAAGAGATAGGAAAATAATACCGTGACAACGAGAAAGGACATAAGCTGACATTGACACGAGTCAAAAATATAGCTTAGGTTACATTAGCTATATTGTTTCAGTGAAACAATATAGCTAATGTAACCAATAATATGACAGGAATAATATGACACTTATTTACTATGCAAGTAGTTGCACATAGTATGTAATGAGTTTTCTCTGTCTTGAAAAAAGTGTCTTGATATTTCCTCCCTTCTTCTGTCACCATTTATTCAGTCGTTGTCTGATTTTCCACAAATTAATTCCCTTTTTTGTTTCATTGTTTTTGGGGACTTTATGCCTTTATTTTGATAGGACACCCGTGAGAGTGACAGTGGGGGGTGACATGCAGCAAAGGGCAATTGGCAACAGAGGACTCACAGCCTCAATACATGGGGCGCACGCTCTACCAGCTGAGATATCTTGCCAGCATTAATTTACTTTTAAGGGACTGTTAGAGGTCCCTTAAATTTTTCTGAGGACCTTCTTGCTACACATAAGGGAATAACAGATTAAAGTTTTTTCACTTTCAACAACTTAAAGAAATCCTTATGGTGATTTTATGAAACTAATTTTTCTGAAGGCTCCTTTAGCCTTAGTGGTTTTATGCAACTAGGCACTAGTTAGCCTTATAGAGGGTTTAAATTGGTTTGCTCGTCAGATATACTGTCTGTCTGTGTGTCTTTCGATATGTATGTACTGACTGACTGATTAATTTTTATCAGACATTTAATCATGTTTCAAATGGGATGTTGCTATATGTTGTCTTAAGTAACCCTCAGTAGCCATGCTCCTAATTTGTATTCTTGATCACATTGTTAAATGTAGTTTAAGTATATCTCTTTACCTTGTGTTTTGATTTAATTGCAGTCCCTGTCTCTTTCTCTCCCTCGTCGTCCTTCCCATCCCCTCTCTCTCTGTTTCTGTGTGTGTTTCTGGACACTGGCTCTTGTTCTCTCTACAGGCAGTCTAATGAGCACACAGACTTCTGTGGAACACACAAATACAGCTGTAACTGAGAGTGCACTCCACACATGCACGTGCACACTCACACACACACACAGAGCTTGATTGGGCCCTGCCAGTGTTTCTCTCTTCAGCCCTAATGAGCAATGCTGGACAACCAGTATAACAATCATATCTCTGTTTCTGTGTTTGTCTGTTTGCACTGGAAGCTGTGAGCCAATGCTAATTCTGCAGTAAACTCTCTACGGCTTGATGAGCACCGTTTTACTTCGGTACTCTTGAGCAACACAGACACACTGAAGAGTAATATAGCCTATATCTCAGAGCTTTTCGGTGGTTTTTGTTGGCATAACAAACTGCTCGAATCTGAAAAGGAATAGTATACAGTGGACTGCAGTGGGATATGGGTGGAGTGCATTATGAATACAGCTGTGCTTTCTGAGTCTGTTGTTATAAAAATGCGGTATAGAAGTGATTGCCATTTGTTTGGAATTGAATGATGGAATCCAGATGGTTTTCAAGATGCGATCTGGCAGAATTGCTCCGTATGTTGTGCAACCGTCCCAAAGCGACTTACAGTTAGTTTGTGTCCAGACAATTTCAGGTCAGGCTCATCAGTTGAAAATGGAAAACATATCACTTTTGATGTAACATTAGTTATAAAAAGCAGATCACATATAACAGTCTACATGTTGATTTCTCAGTCAGAAAATAATAAATGCCTTTTGACAGACTTTTTTGTATTTGCTGACATTTGAATGTATATGAAACAGTAATATTAGGCATTAGTCATTACTCATTTATTGAGTGTCTGGGATGAAATAACATAATCATGATCCCATAGAGAGCTATCTATTTGTATCTGATAGCTAATGTTAGCAAAACTAGATATCTGTTGATATAGATCAGATAGCTAGCTGACTAGCATTTTACCAAGATTAGCTATGAGATTTAACTAGCTAGCTAATGATTGATGTATATTAGCAAGCTAGGTAGCCAGCGTGCTAACATTAGCTATCTTGAGATGAGACTATATTGCTTGTACAGATCCCTCAGCAACATCTAAAGTCATCTTCAAAATCTGTTTTCTTTAACACAAAAATGAGTTGAGCACTTAACAAGAAACAGGAAGGGAAAAAGCTGACAGAGTATCAGGCTTGCTCAACTGTTACTGGAGCGAAGAGTATAAAGAGGCGGGACTTAGGATGAGGCAATTATGATCCGTAGATTAGTTTTTTCCTCTCTGTTCCAGCGAGGTCTGCTCCTTTACTCAGTACACACATCACTTCATGTGGATGTCTGAGGGGGAAAAAGCTCACCAAAGTAGAGACCCTCCTTCTGCCTTTTCATCAGTTTCCTGCCAAGTTATCTCTCATGCATAGATGTAATACAGAACACATTACGTGAAAAGATGGTTGTAATTATGTGTTTTTCTGTGTGAATTAAATTAATTTCACCAGAATGGCTCATTGTCTTTTAGCAGACGCAACATCTGGATTTTGTAACAGCATATTTCTAATAGATGAACAATTGTATTATTTACACTGATAATAACTCTCACTAATCATATTTCAGAACATAATGCACTGATAATAACTCTCACTAATCAAGTTTTAGGACATTGTGTACTGGTCGATGTTGTGTCTGGCTGTCTTGTTGGAAGAACAGCAGAAATATATCAGCAATGCAGCAGTGGAGGACAAAGCAAATTTACCGTAGCTTAGCATTTTTTTCCCCTCAGTTCTCTTCTGTTTCGGTGAGCCTCTAAACCAGTTTTCTCTAGTTTATAGCCTTACATAACATTTTATAACACTAGTTTATAGCATACTGTATATCACAAGAGGCAGTGCCAAAAAAAAGATTGTTTTTCTGAATATATTTCTTCATGTTGTTTGCTGTTTAATGATGGCCACTGGCTTAACGATGACCACACAGTTTACCATGTTTTGGTTTGTGTATCTCGAAACTGGCTATGTGTAATGATCGTGACAGCAGTGTTCAGGATGAGCCGTAAACTTGCAGAATGTTTTTCTGTTTGTGTCAGTTATTCTTTCCAGGCTGCAGCTTTGTCTTATTGACTGTTTCCTTTGAAGCTGCTAGGCCTCTGGTCAGGAAGTTTAGACTTCAGACTTCATCTCTCTTCCTCCGTCCCTCTCGCCTCTCATCTCGCTCCTCTGCTGGACATCTGTGCTCCATCACACACAACACAAAGAATGAAACGCACTTTTTCTTGCTTGTTTGTTGTTCATGTCACACTTTGAATTCACATCCAGTGTAGATTCTTTGATGAAAGTGTGTGTTTGTAACTGCATGTGTGTGTTCTATACTATATCCTAAACATAATGACCATTTTAATCATTTGGCACACATGCACACAGTCTCCCATCCACGCCTCAGGGAGCATGTCACTTGGTTTGACCTGTGGAGTTTTGGCACCAGATGTCTCCAGCTGGCACTACTGGAGACATATGCTACATCTCCATCCTTGTGTGTGTGTGTGTGTGTATGATTGTGTGTGTGTGTGTGTGTGTGTGTGTGTGTACCTTGGCACTTTCAATAAGCCCCAGTGTTTGCTTTTTCCTTATTGCCTTTGTCTTTTCATTTCCAATCTTCTCTTGGTTGCTTTCCGTCCCTCTTTTTCCATTCCCACTGTTGTCTTCCCCCCGACTCTGTCATAACTCTCTTCTCTCTATCAATGTATTTTCTAAATAAGCAGTGCCTCTCTACATTTAAGTGTCAAGACCACTGCTATTGTTGTGTTAAAGAAAATTGTTTGGCCCAACTCCCAGGTGCTTTGTGCTGTAACTCACCTCTCGGGGGAAATAGAAAAGCTTTGTAGAGTATAATATCCACTTATGTGTATGTTTGTGTGCACCTTGTTGTTTGTCAACATTTTCCGTGCATATACATGCAGACACAGTGGACAAAGACACAGTGTCACATAAGAAAATGAATGAGAGTTGCTTATATGATAGTAACCCTTTTGGTTCGTCATCCTCTCGTTCATCATTTATGAGGCCATTTATTCTTCAGCATGCGCAAGGATGTTCCTTTATTTTGTAGCGTTGAATTATTCAGCCGCTTGTTGTGACGGATGCCCAGGATGATAAGGGATAGTAACACATGTGTACACACACACACATACACACACAGGCGAGATTCCCCTTAGTGATCTATGGGGATTCTTCTTCCGTTGTTTATCGCTGCAGTACGTGCGCATGTATCCCATGGTAGATGATGATGAATCATAGACTTGCCTGATCATGTACTGTTTAGGAGCAGCACCTTTTAAACAACGACAACATCCACTATTCCATGATGATAGCTGAGGAGCCTGTATACACTTTTATGCCTTTTGTGTGTGGGTGACTGTCCACTCTGTGTAGCTGTTACGTTTGTCTGTGTGTGAGTGTGTGTGTGAGAGAGAGAGAGAGAGGAACCCCTCTCATGTACCCTTTTTTGTAATAGTCTGAATGTAATAATGTATCAAATAGCTTAATATTCTGAAAAATAGAAAAAAATGCCTTGAAACAAGACTGTGACGATTTCTAACGCAGCATTGCATGTTTCTGTTTTAGAATTTATAAAAGGACTTTGGCAGACTGCTGCATCATTTTTGTTTTGTGGTTGTTCATACATAATCTTTTGCACATGTTTAGGTCATGGCTGGCTACTTTTATTTATTTATTTATTTATTTTTGAAGAAGGAAAGCTGAAACTGCTAGAGTCACTGCCTTGTTGTTCAGTGGCTACCATCGACTGTGGCTAATTTTATTTTGTGGCAAAATAAGTATTAAATGAAAAGCAATTTGGACATGCTGGGACTTAAATTGGATGGTATGACTGAGTTAACGTTATCGCCAAAACAACAGGAATTGGAAGTTATCTTCGAGATTTGTTACTATATTGTATACTGTAATAGCTTCCTTCATTTTTGGCTTCCCACTTCTACCTCAAAAGTGCTGAGATGATTTGCAGTTTGTCTGTGGCACAAATTTGCATATCAGAGTTCACCTTGTTCTCCCTCTTCACTAAAATTTAACTATGCACGAATTCATTTCACCTCCGTGAGTTAATCCACTGATCTTGGCAAATCCATTAAAATGAACTGAAGTTTGTTATGATTGCAGGTGTGGCCAAGCCCTTTCTCCCTCCTACACACGCACACACACACACACACACAAACACACACGCACACACATGCACAGGGACATACACACACACACACACCCTCTCTGTCTGATGGAAAGTTGCACCTCTCCTGTGGTCTCCTGCTCTGTCAACTTTCCGTCGTGTTGAGACAAACAGTGATTTGTTCCACTGTATTTGTTTACTGTTTGTTACATCATGGCACCTTTCACCGCTCTCCCCTGTTATTACAACTGATTTGTCTGGAAATGCGGCCTCAGAAAGGGAGAGACCGAATTTGAGTGTTCATACGTGGCAAGCCAAAGCACATGAGCTGTAGGGGAAAAAAAGAGTAAGAATTTTTACATTTGTCTGTGACGAGTGTGTGTAAGTTTGTGTTTTTGATGTGTGGTGTGTCACTTTTCTGTTACTTGTGACAGGCGAGTAGGCTGGCTGCTTTATTTGTGGACCTCCAGGCCCCACCATCGTCACACATCATGAACATCTCTTAGCAGATGGAATTGCTTTACCTCCCACCTCTGTTGCTGATGCTGCCAGTGAGGGGTTACACACACACACACACACACACACACACACACACACACACACACACATTTTATGTGCTTGAGCCCACATAGAGGCAGCTAGAAGTATAAACTCACACATACACATAAACTTATCAAATTACATATTTACTGTACTGAAGAACTTCGCTGTTAATGAGGTTAGTGTTTCCTGTTTTACTATTAAAATACTGCCACCCTTAGAACATGGCTAAATTAAAAAGATGGTATATTATAATATCATTAATAATGTAACAAACACATTCATGGACTCACAGGGACCAGTGCAGCACTGATGATAACCTCCCAGTCCTTATTTATCATTCATAAGTGGAGAGACATCTGAATTTTAAATGGGCAAAATGCTCTGCCAAATTAGCCAAAGTTGTAAAGATTTTTGCTTTGTTGTTGTAACCAGATTTTGACCCAAAATTTATGAAAGGTTTTTAAGTTATCAAGGCCTTTCTGGACATCATATAATGAGAGAAAAAGTTTTGATCTTTCTTAAAATGTGTTTTTCTCTCAATTATAGTTCTACCCTCTTTTAAGTAAGAAGAGATCACATACAAATGACATCCTTTGACAACTTTGGAGTTGGATCTACAAATGTGTTAACAACTTCATTAAGCACTGCTGAGACAAAGTTGGTTGGTTACTCAGACCCAGTCCACACTAGCAGCTCTTTTACCCATGGGGGTGTTTCCCTCTCTCTGTTAAAGGTTGTGGTACAGACTTCTCTATATTTCTGAACAGCTTAAACAGCAAGGCTCCCCGGAGATCAATTAATAGTTTATAGAAGAGAGGAGAGAGCAGTGAAATTGCCTGTCTTAGTGGTTCATGCTCTGATGCGCCACCACCAACGTTTGCTTAATTAGGCCAAAAATATCTTTTAAAAACTTGACTGCTGAAAACATTTTTGTTTATGTTTTCACAGTCTCAAAATTGAGTTTTTAATGTTTATGTGGGTTCTTAAGAAGAGTGTATACTGGTGTGCTAAATCAATTCTCTTCAAGGCTTTTTCTGCAAGAAGGAAAACAAGAGTCTAAAAGCACACTTATACCCCAGACGAAGTGCTGTATATTACGACTGGGCCTGGTAACAGCTGACTGATTGATTGAGGATGCAATCAAATGAACAGCGTTTCCACATTTAGAGCTATATCCACATTAGCAGGGCTATAAAATATAGCCATGTAACAGCACTGAGATTTTGCACAGTCCACATAGTCCATATTCTAGATTAGTGGCCCTGACCCTGTCACGGTGCAAGGCTTGAATAGTTTTGTGGCCAATTTTAAACACTTCTCTTCAGATCTCAAGGCAGAGGATTGCGTTGTCCACTGAATAAACAAAAGTTGACTTCTGACTGAGTAGTAGTAGCAGACTGAGCACACGCAGTATGTGTAGGTCAGAGTCAGATCAGCACCATGGACAGTGGTCAGGGAAGCCCTTCAGATTGGCATCAGCAGCACCATGGCCAGCAACCATCACACTGGTCGCAGGAGATGAGGTCATAATGTCTACACACTTAACCTGTCATCACATTACAGAGACATTGCATGTTAAGCTAAGTCTGTCAAAATAAATGACATGCTCATTGTCCCTCCAGCTCTGAAAACTTGATTGAATAATTTGGCCAGAAGGTCTAAATGTATTACAGCAGGGACTATTTTCTCTTGTTTTATTCCTCTTGGGTCAATATAATCTCTTAACTGTCATGAATGTATTGCAGAGTGGGTTCTGCTAGCACTGCAGAGGTTCTGTCAAGGGTCAGTGAATGGTGTAGCGCTGCAGTGGTAGTGGCTGCTGTGGCACAGCAGAGCACAGAGACGTACACACACCACTCATGATAGTCTGCTCTCATCTGCGCACCAGATGAAGGAGACAAAGGGAGAAAGAGGGGTTGATGAAAACAATAACTTATGTAGTCAGGAAAAGAGGGAGACGACAGAAGAACAGTGACATTGTGTCACTGTGAGGAAGAAGAAAGGTGAAAACTGAGCTGTATTAACTGAGACAGTAAAGTTACATGTAGCCCCTGCCTTACTGCCTTTACAACAACAAATTTATCTTTGTGTTATGACCTGTTTAACATAGCATTCTTCAGCTCTGTTTTTATTTTTGTCTTGCATAAAGATTATTACCAATTAATAATTTAAAGTGGAGGGAATATAGTGCAGCTTGCCATATTTCTTTTTTAGATTATTATTATTATACTATGTAGCCTGCTGAAGTTATAAATGATACAGGCTATACTTTTCTATGCAGCACATATGTATAAAGGGTAAGCATGTGAAAATCATGTGTCTTTCTTGTCGGAAGGAGAGCCATAACTGTATGCCTCTGTGTAAAACGCCTTGCAAACATGACAGTGTGTTGGCATGCACTTGGTGCCGAGAGACAGTGAACATTGCACGTTTGTACTGCTATACAGGAAAAAAACTGTTTTTGTGTGTGGAGGTGTCAAACTCATTTTAACTCATGGGCCGCACACAGACCAGTTTATTTTCAAGTGAGCTGCACAAGTAAAACCTTTGCATAGTCACCTATAAATAAAAATATCATTTTTTTTTTAAATTCTTTCTGAAAACGTTCACAGTTAATGAACCATCCGTATTTAGAGGCACACGATTTCTGCAGTCTTCAGCATGACGCATGTCTTCACAAACTCACCCTCAGAGGCTCTGATGCTGATGCTAATTTCTTAGCAATAAAGTAGCTAGCTTTCACAGCTTTATTGCTGATCTCCTGGCTACAACTAAAGAAAGACTGCTGTTTCCTAAAACCTGACAACAATTCATTTTTTTTTCTGTTCTCAGTTGTCCTTGCAATTGTATTCCTTGAGTGATGAAAGGTGCTGTGAATGCACCAAACAAACTGGCTTCCCATTTACCTCTTTGAAAAACTGGTATCTGGTTCATTTTTTAAGGCAAACTTCACACTGAGTCCACTTTTCTCCTTTTTCACAAAGATATTTTTTCAGTGGCAGCTCCTGCATCAACAGTAACTTATGCTTGACAGTGTAGTGTCACAGACCTTATCCAGCATAGGACCTGCTGATTACATCAGTACAACCTCCAGTGGACAAATCAGGAAAAGCAGTGCATTTTATTAAAAAAAAAAAAAAGAAATAATGACTTATCTGCAATTTCGACACCATGCAAAGTCATCCAGTGGGCCAGACTGGACCCTGTGAGTTGGGTCTGGCCTGCAGGCTGTATATATTTGACACCCCCGCTGTAGTGTGCTTTTTTGTGCATAAATGTGACATATTTATCTGTTATGTCATTTTTTAATTATTGTATTGTGTGAGCATGCATATATTACATGTATACACAATTAATTGTATCTGAGACACATGCACTTGCACACAGAGTATCTCCAGAGGGGCAGCATACATCTGCTCTTCCCTCATTAACTCTGTGCAGAATGTCATTTGTCAGCTCCACTGTCATTGGCTTCAGTAGGCCACATGTGTGTCCAGAGATGGATCAGGTGGAAAACTCGAATCCCAGCGGGCTTCCTTGACCCCGCCTCCACAGACATTAGTACAGAGCCAGTCGCTCACCTGCTGCTTCACCTCTGACATGAACACCTGGGAAAAATATGGGGCACACTCTCACCATGGAAAGCTGTTGTGCTGTTTTGATGGATTCTGTTTCCTCGCAGCACTTCCGCTCCTATTTGCATCCTCCTCAACCTCTTCATCTTTGTTTCTGGTGGCTCAGAAGTCCACCTCCTCCTTCTCCTCCCAGCTCTGTCTATTCCAAGGAGGAAACACACCGGTGGTTTTGACCAATCTTGTCCTATTTAAATAGGCCAAGCCAGAAATAGTATGCCCGTGTAATAGTCTGAAATCAGGCCTCATCAACTCGAGTCTTGGTTAATGAAACCAAGATACGTGCAGTTCATTTCCTTGTCTTAACCTTGATGGCAGGTTCTCCGTGTTCATTGGACAAAATACACTGGCTGGAAAGATCTGATATGTATTTTCATCATACTTACAAGGGATGTAATATTCCTTTCATAAGGGAGTGGTATTATTAAAACATGAAGAGATTGAGTAACCTTGAGACTCTGACTCCAACACATGCTCTCTTCACCGTTGCCATGGTAATGCAGCAGCAGCGCCTTGCAGTGTGGAGTGTTTTCTCACAAGCTCGCTGCAGTTTTCATTCCAGTGGATTTTGTCTCAAAGTTTTCCACCTGCATGGAGATGACCCGACAGCTTGAGCAGCCACTGCAGAGAGCGAGAGAGAAAACTGTGACAGGGTGTGTTTGCATGCGTGCACGCAGGTCTGCATGAACGCGTGCATACAATATGGCAGGTGCGTGTGTAGGCAGAGATAACCATGATTGGGTGTGTGACTATCCACGTGGCTTCGTGTGAAGCAGCCCCTCTCGCTCGCCTATCTGCCTTTAGAGATAAGACCAGCACACACACAGCCACACATACAGCATGTACACACGATCACCAGATGTGTATCTTTGCTTGGTGTGAGTGCCATTACCACACCCTGCTATATTTGTGCATTTCTTGGCATATTTTTTTGGACATCCAGACGTCAAAGGAGGGATAATGTGTACTTACAGTGACATTTGTTTCATCCTCCACCCTGTTACTCTGCAGAGCATTCTAGTCATTTTAGCTTTAATAATATTTATATGGACCGATCTCAGTGCCAGGTATGAAAGTAGAAATATTGTACAGTGTGTCTGCCAATATAGTGACATCAATAGACCTCACCACATTGTCTAAGAAGACTATTTCTGACTTTCAGTGTCTCATGACAAATCCACAGTTTTATCAACAGATGTCTATCTTTGCTCAGTGTGAGCACCATTACCACACAATTTTATATTCCAATAGTGTATTTTATAACCTATTTCTGAGCCCCGAGGCACCCACGGGGGATTAGAGTCAGACCATACACTCGCAGTGACCTTTATTTCATTCTCCCATGTCTCCTGTTACTCTTGAGAGTGTAGTAGTCATTTGAGATTTGATAATATTTATACAGACCAATCTCAATGCCAGGTATGAAAGTAGAAATATTGTACAGTACGTCTGCCAATGTAGTGACATCCCTAGCTCTCACCACATTGTCTAAGAAGACTATTTCTGGCTTTCAGTGTCTCGTGACAAATCTACGTATGCTCAGTGGCTGTCACTCTGCCTTTCCATCTGATTTAGTCCACTGTTAACAACATTCAGGGGGGGGATGGCAACACCTGTCGACGAGCACTGAAGAACAGGTGCCAGAGCGCCATGGGAGAGCTGCTGAGTCACTCTCACACCCTGACACATACACACATAGACAATAGACAGAACCTGGAGAGAATCTCAATGAGCCCTGACTCATTTTGTTTTATGGCATTGTCATGGTATTGACGCGTCTGAGCATTGTTTTTGTTAGTGAAACATTGAAATCAAGACTGAAAACACAGACCTGCTACTAAGCTTTTTGACCTGAAATTGATGTTCTGATATGAAATCCAACATCTGTATCGCAGATGGTAAAACAACAGTTTTAGGCATCAACATATAGTCTGTTTCAATGTAGTTTTTGTTAATGAGGGTTGATTTTCAGTTGTTTTAACAATGACATGATACTACCCTCCCCAACTGGCACCACAAATTCTGGCTAAACAAATTATTATCATTTTATTACTGTTAACTATTGCCTCTAAGATGTTACAGCCCACCTCTCCCTGTGAAAATGGCCAGGTGTTGTAAGTGGAACAGACGACATCTTGTCTGGCAGTATTTTGATAAAGAAAATGAAAATAATGTCTGTAAGCTGTGTCAGAATAAACTGGCATATAAACTCTTGACCAGATCAATGTGTAACCACATTCAGCACAAACGTGGACGTTAACCTGCAAAGAGAGCAGGCTGTTCATGCGTTAGCAACCCTCTGCTAACTGATATGACGAATTGCAAGGGAAATAAGTTGCCAGGAGTATCCCTATTACAGTGATATTTTAGCAAAGATGGCTATTGCACATATGATTTTTCTTGCAGGTAATACGTGTCCTGCTATAAAGTGTATATAGGTTGAAATACTATGGCATTATATGGATCAGTAATGTAGAGAAATAAAACTTCCATGGATAATTTATACTGCAGTATAAACTCACTGGCCTTAGGTTTACACTCACCATGCTCCACTCAACTCACCCGTTGACATTTCTATATACGTAGAGTGATTTGGAAAACCCTGGGGGTTTATATGGTCTGGAGCTCAGCAACTTAGGCTTGTGTCTAACCTCTCTGTTACTACATGAAGCCAGCAACTCACGCTGTGTCTGTCTCTGCTGCAGTTATAGCTAAGCCTCAGCCCAGGGGAGCCTCTCTCCTAGCTGCCTGAAAAACAACAACAACAGCGAAGGAAACATTTGGACACGACAGGAACAGCAGCCTCTGTTGGTTTATATTTCTCCGCTCTCCTCTCTGCCGTTAATTGCCCACTTCTGCTTGCGTTATTCACGCCTCATCCTCACCTTTCCCCCTCTAATTCTATGCCTGGCATGTCACTTTTGCTTGTTCCTTTAATCCCATCCCTCCACATATATCCTCAACTCTTCCCTCTGTTTTTTTCCTTACATTCTCTTCCTCCCTTCCTCCCTCCCCTCCTGCCTCCAGCTCTACACCAGCCAAGCTCCCGCTCCCCACTACGTATCTTTACTCGGGCAGCGCTGCCAACAATTAGAACACATTACTGCCAATTGTGCCACCTGCGGCCCCCTGAAAGGCAGAAAAAGAGGAGAGGAGGGGACGGCACGGTGCCAATGGAGGTGGGGTGGGTGTGTGTATGTGGTGGGGAGGTGGAGTGCTTTACAGCATTCTGGATACTGCCACAAAGCACAGTGTTTAATTACCAATAAGCGCTGGTTTAATCAGGGGCCTGAATACTGCCGGATAGACAGACTGCAACTGTCGTCTTCTTTGTGGGGGGTGCGGGTACGTAGGAATGGTTACTGTGTGTGTGTGTGTGTGTGTGAGCAGGGGTTTATGGTTAAGCTGTTGTTTGGTTGTGGAAGAATGAGTTGCAGGCTTGGGGGTTATTGTGCAGGGGGTCCGTTATTGTTTTGAAAATAATTCAGTGGTTGTGGAAATGAGATAGCGGAGAGGAAAAATTCATGGGGAGGGAGAGACATTGTGTGTATTTGCACACATTCACACCTGCATTTTGGCCAAGCACTGGCTCAAATCATAGTGAATTGGATGTGTTGTGTGAGGCTTGAGTGAAGGCAGCCTCTTCTCTGGTCTTGTGGAGAAAACGAAGAGGTGTCTGTGAGGAGATTTAGCCTGGAGCCAAAACCAATTCACAACCACTCCACACTGGAGAGGGGTCTTATCCCCCCCAACCTGCCCTCGCCATGACAGGCCTGAGCCTCCTGCACACACAGATACACACGCAGACACAGTGATAGACGTGCAGTTGTATGCTGTAACTTGTGTTGCTTGCATAACATATGAAAACACACACTTCCTCAGACACAGACACACTGTGTGCCAAGGTAGTATTAAAGCCTTAGTGTTTCTGTGTGCAGGCTGAAGCCAGTGGCCAGATGAGAATGTAATCCTCCATTGTGTTTTAAATGGATCAACCTGAGAGCTTAGTGAAGGCTGGGGAGACTGCAAGCAGACACACACACATACATACACACACAGTGCATTTACTTGTATTCACTGTTATAACTTTTCTCCAGTATATTATGAGTATTTCATCACTGTTTCTATTGTGTATGTGTGTGTGTGTGTTATCTTGCAGTAAAAGAGTTACAGCTGGTCGATAGGACTTTGTCTGTTTTCCAGAAGTGTCTGTGTGCGTGTGTGTTATTTGGAGTGCATGTGCGTCCCAGCTGTAACTCACACATGACTCTCCCAAATGAATAAATAATGATGTGTCATGCTGCTGTGACCCACCTCCCTCATAGACACAAACTTTCCTTAAACCCACATTGCACGCAAGCACATATACATAGACACACGCGCACACACACACACACACACACACACACACACACACACACACACACACACACACACACACACACACACACACACACACACACACATGCATGCTCACCAAAGCTGCAACTAATTATTTTCATTGTCATTCATTAAGCCAATGATTTTCTCGATTAATTGAGGAGTTGTTTGGTTTATAAATTGTCAGAAAGTGATGTCAGTTAGTGTTTCCCAAAACTCAAGATGATGTCCTCAACCCAAAGATATTTAGTTTACTGTCAGAGGAGTCAAGAAATCAGAAGATATTTATGTTTAAGAAGCTGGATTTTTCTTTTCCTTAAAAAATTATTCACACCGATTAATCAATTATCAGAATAGCCGGAGATTAATTTAATAGTTGACTACTAATCGATTAATCATAGCCGCTGTAATGCTCACATTCACTTTAAAGTTATCAAAAGTATGTTTAAAACAATGCAACTCCAACATTTAGTAGTATTGAAAGTATCAAAGGTATAAAATACTTGTTCATCCAAACCCTCAAAATTTGGCTTGCAGCTAATTTGATGACAACTAATCAATCAATCTATTGATTTATAATTTTGATTAAAATTTGATACATTTTTTTTTAAAGAACAGTTCAAATCCAAATTCTCAGATTTTAGCTTCTTAAATATTAATTTAATTTAATTTATTTAATTTGAAGATGTCATCTTAGCCCTTGGGGAAAGCATGATCTCGTGATTTTTACCATTTTTAGGCATTTTATGGACAACTAATCAATAAATTGAGAAAATGATCGACAGATTAAATCCATGAAAATCATCGTTAGCTGCAACCCTATTTGTCAGGAACGGTTATGGACCTGAGCTCCTTTCAACATTTAAGAAAGGAATGAGGAATGAGTCATCATTCAGATCGTCATCACCGTAGTTTCCACCATTGTTACTATCAACTCTCCTCACAGTTAAACCCCTCCCATGCTTTTTGAATTCACAAATTTGAAAATCACCGCCCTTATCCTCATAATGCCAGTCTGCGCTGTCGAGCACTTGCATTACGCTACACCACAGATAAGCTCCGATTGCTTTGCTATCTTCCTACTGGCCGCCAAGATAATCTGGCATGGCAGGCTCGCAATCAGGCTGAGGCAGGTGACATGTGACTGAATGGCTGAACAATGGGATGGAGCTTGGGTCTCTGATAAGAGAATTAATATTGATTGCACATGCATGTCAGACAGATTGTGTCCATTAGGAGTTGCATAGCTCTGCTCAGTCACACTGCAAACACGCCTTGGCTGAGGGCTGAATGAAGAAGGAGGAGAGGACCAAAAGTTCATTTCTTCAGTTTGTCAATCATTCAAGTCATTGTTCATTCAGTTGTGACTGTTATTATGAAGTGGGTTGTTTTATGCTGACTTAGCAGCCAAGCTTTTTTAAATTTCACAGTATCTCTTAAGCATTTTAAGATAGATCGTTTCTATGATTAACATGGTTTGTACTACACAGTCATACCATAATGTAACCCATTTATTTGCCATCAAACCTATTAAGTCCAAATCTATTACTGGTAATGTCTTTTCTGTGGTCTGCAAATGTGCTGCTAACACTATAAACTAAAGGTTCAATAGGAAAAGTATTCAGTCATTTGCTGACTCACTTGCTTCACTTACAATGAGGTTACATAAAATGTTGCATCCTTTTCCCAGCAGCCAGGTTTGCTCCGTCCAAATAAAGCTGTAGATATCCTCACACAGTCACCTATTCACAGATGAGGCATAAATAAAATCACTCACACACTCAGTCTGGATAGTGTAAGTAACACCCAAATATAGATCTGTGTGTATGAGTGTGTGTTTATGAGTGTGTATGTGTGAGAGACAGACAGACAGAGAGCGCTAAGAGCTATAACTGTGGGAGTGTTTTACAAGCTCAAAGCCCTGTGCCTGCTCCTCTAATTCAGCACACACATTGCACTTTCAGCAGATCAATGATCCCACTGTGCCTCGAACACACACATACACACAATCTCTCTCTTCCCGTACACACATATGCACATATACCTTCCACAGTGCACACACGCGAAATCCACCTCATTTCAACCTCCCCTCACTCCTGCACTGTTTCTCATATATATGTGCTCCCATACACCCTCTTCTCTCTTTTTTCTTCCCATCCCTCCTTCCCTCTGAAGCCCTGAGCAATTACTCATCGAGACTCTAGAGAAGAGCAAAAGAGAGGGAGAGTGTGAGGAGAGAGGAGGACAGAGGGATGGATGAAAAAGGAGAAGACAGATGTAGAGTACAAGAGTCTGTGGCTTTTAAACAAGAGCACCTCAAAACATCTGCTGCTCAATGACCAGGGTCACAGTGCCAAGCAAGAGTGTGTGTATCATCCATAAAAATGTTAGAAAATTGTGTAAATTGTAGATCAGTGTTTTCCAAAGCCTGAGGTGACGTCCTGAAATGTCTCGTTTTGTCCACAAAGATATTCAGAATGGTATACTGTAAATAATAATATAATAAAAGCATAAGTCATAAAATAACATAATGGTTGTCTTATCCTTACTGGTGTGTTCCTATAGGGACAGGACAACCACCAATCCAATAACCGCACAGAAAAACAAACAAACAAGAAAATAAATGGAGATGGTGGCAGTGGGTTGAAAGAAACATCTGGAGGCAAATAGTCAGAACTATGAGGCCAACCCAACTCTGAATAAACATGAATTCTGTTAATCGAATTGTTAAGTGGGCTAGGAAGCTTATAGGTGAGTTTTAACTGAATCAATGTGAGGCTTATATGTGAAATCCATCTTTCACTGGCAGTTTAGGGCCTCCAGGTAGAAAATCAAGTGATATAGGAAAGCGTTTTTTGCCAGGAATTATTAAAATGCAAAATGATGATAACACAGGGAACTGAATATATGCTGTTTTCAATGCTAAAATGTGCATATTATTTTATATTCTGTGATTCCCAATGACATTTGTTTTCATTTGATGTAAGTAGTCATCTCTGGATGCTGCATCTGCTGCCTGGAAAACAAAATTACCCATGTGCATTAAAAAATAAGCATTGAACCTTAGGTGAACCTCACAAAGCAGCCAACAAGATGTATCCCTCACTGTTTTGTTCCACTTGTTAATATATTTATCGAACCAAATGTCCCGGCCACTTTGCAGGCAGTGGTTCTCATTATGAATAGAATAATACAGTTGATGACAGTTATGACAATAATGATTGCATGAACATTTATGACCCTAATGGCAGTGGCGAGGCCTGAAAAGAGAAACTAATGTTTAGAATGCTGACCACAGTGAGCCTGTGGAAAACAATTTTAAAACACCAGGAGCAGCCATAAGGCATTCAGATCCCACCCCAACCCACCTGCTGTTGACCATTAACATAATGAACTAGCACCCATCTCCATACAAATTACTGCTTAAAGCTTTAAGAGCGTCTGGGAGCTCTAATGTAGTGTCTCCAAACTTTCCTAAGATGACGTATTGATTGTGCCAATCAATGGGGCCTAAAAAGCCATAAGTGCATCTGGTAACCATAATGGCGGCACTTAAAAGAAGGATGGATGAGCGTAATATTCACTAAGCATCATTGTCTGTGATGGAGAAAGAAGGAGAGAGAGGTACATAGCAAGAGACGCTAAGCGGCAACAAATAGAATGAAATGAGCGTGAGGGTACTGCAAAAATGTGTGAAAGAGACATTGGTGGAAGTAGGAAAAGAAGTAGGAGGGTTTGATGAGATGAAGTGAGAGATAGTTGCAAAAGAAACAACTCCTCTTCATGTCTAATTTAAGAAAAACCTCCTCTCCTCGGTGGTGCCGATCATGTTTCTGATGTGGAAACTGCATGTAGAGTGTTGTTGTGGCTTCAGCGTCATTCTGTCTGCCTTCATTCCTGCTTTTTCGTATGTTAATGATTAATGTGCTGGTAAGCAGGGGGTCCTCTCTCCTCCTACAGCTGTGGCTGCCCATCCATCCATCCATCCATCCATCCATCCATCCATCCATCCATCCATCCATCCATCACACTCTCTTCCCACTCTTTGTTCCACATGTACCATTGAGCAGTGATTTGTGTCAGCTATGCTCTGATACCGAGACCCAGTTCTGAATATGAAGGATTGCAGACAGTGCACATCAGGCATGACGAGGCATTGATCCACAACTTTTTCTGTGAGTGGAAAGTAAACAAAGTATTCATTAAAGTGAATTTAGAAAAGGAACAGAATAAATGTACTCTAACTTAACTTAAAAATATATATATTGTATCCTGTTGGCAAACGTTTTCTCAATGCAGTGTTAGTTTTTAGTTTTAGTCATGGTCTTTTGACTAAAATGTAATTTAGTTTTAGTCATATTTAAGTAATCTGAATTGTTTTAGTTTTGATGTAGTTTTAGTTGACTAAATATCATAAGATATTATTGGGTCAGTGTTAATATATTATATTTTATGGACCTCCCCTGACCTGACCTGCCCATGTATTTATCCTATAAATAGTTTCAAAACTACTCACCATGATTTTATCAACATTTCATTTACACTGAAACAATACCTTCAATTAACTGTTGCTTCATATATGTTGCTGGTGACATTATATTAAGTGCAAGCTGAAAGTACGAGTTTAAAATATTAAGAAACATTGTCACAGTTATTGCTTTTTATTTAGTGATCTAGTTTTTGTCAGTGAAAACTAGGGTGAAAAGTATTAGTTGATGAACTTAATAACAACCTGGTGTTTGTCTTCCTCTACTTGTTCCAACTCTGTTGAGCTGCACTGTGCCCCACCACTAAAAGCCCACCTGGCCCTCAGCAGCTGGGTCACACTACAGGCCATTTGGGCTCATCAAACATTCATTGGCCTAAATCTCCCTCCACCTTCCACCCACCTCTTATTTTCCTCATCTTCCTTTCCAAATGGCGTCCAGAGATCATCGAACATTTTTAATTTAAATCTAAAAAGGCTCATAAGGCTCTACAACAAGTGAGATCAAGAGGGATGAGCCCCCAGGTTCTTGCTCCAAATACATCTTTTACAGTACATGGTGGGATTGTATAGTTCCTGATGGAGTGACTAAAATTTAAGCTTCATACAATGGACATGGGAATTTCTCTCATTACACTAAACAGGTTGGATCTGAGGATATACCTGCCCCGAGGGTTGAGGCTTTAGAATTGATTTATATGTATAGAGGCATATGTCTGTCTGGGAGGAAGTGAGGAGAAAAGAGGTAGGAGAAGGAGGAGATGAGTGCAGGAACACTAAAAGAGTATTAGAGGGGAGGTGGAAAGCCCTTAGACCTAATCCTGCAAAGATGGTCTCACTTAGCTTTTAGATATTCCACCACCTCGAAAAGCCCTACAGGCCTCCAGTGGCGCATTCCCAGCTCATAAACTCATGCATGTTTTAGAAGGGCGCCCCTCCGGGGAGACGGGTGGGGGTATTGACTGGTCTAGGATACACAACATCCCACAATGGATCGGAAGATGGAATAAGAGCCTGAGAGAGCATCCCTATGGCAAACCGCCTAACTAGTGCCATAGCACCATATTTCATACTCCCCGACTCCTGCCTCCCCCTCCTCCCCCTACGAGCTCTCAAGACCCCAACACTTGAGGGAGAGGGGCTTTGTAGGGCAAAGTGCTCCTCCCTTGATAGCAGATGTTGTGTGTTTGAAATATCAGGACCTCTTATTGTCCTTCCTTTGATTCATAAGTGCCCTTTATCATCTGTAATGGGAATAATGTGAAATACCAAAGGACCACCTCTCCATCCTGAGTACACACAGAGTCAGACACAGTCCACACATCACTTTTTGTCTTCATTTAGTTTTGTCTTCTATTCAGTTTAGTTTCAGTTAGTTTCTAGATTGAGTTTGCTTGTTTCAGTTTTGTTTTGGTTGCTTGAAAGTGTTCAATTTTAGTTTAGTTTTTATTAGTTTCAGTATGAGTTTTAGTTTGTTTGTTGTTTTTATAAAGTGCAGTTTATTTGTCAGTCAAAGGTTTAAAAAGTTCAGAATGGGTATTTCAATACAAACACAACACTTTGTGAAGGCAATTGACTCACAGTCATGTAGACTCGACTAGAAGAGTGCACTCAGTAGAGTGGTCATCTCTGGCAGGCAATCTGAACAGAATATTTGGATGTAACCTCTTTGTAGTCACCAATTTTCCGATTAGTAAATGTAATTTAATTGTATTCTTTTTCACAATAATTGTAACATATTAGCATTACATTTATTTTGTAATGTGACTACATGTAAGTGGTTACGTTACATAGTTAATCTCCAGTGCTTATAGTATCCTATCAAACATTTGGGCAAAATAAGTAATTATTACTAAAATATGAATTCTTGAGTTATGGCCAAAAATGTGCTTTGACCCCCCAAATTTGATCAGTTTATCCTCGAGTCCAAGTGAACATTTGTACTAAGTTTGGAGAAATTGCCAAGAGGTGTTCCTAAGATATTGTATTAATGAAAACAGGACACATAATGACTTTTGAAATCAAGTTAACAAGAAGAGGATGACCCAAAAACCTGATGCCACTGGCTATGGCTTTTGCCAGTATGAAGACATTTTTGAAAAGTTTTTTAAAGAGTTTTTCAAAGGATTTGCTAAAATTGTGAAGCACAGATGTCCTTCAGCATAGGCTGATCGGTCCAGTAGTATGCACAATTAGCTGCAGACAAGCTTCAAGTGCGTTGGTCACGCGCGCGCACACACGTTTTTATTTTTTACTAGTTTTACTTTTATTTCAGTTAACTAAAATGCTTTTTTTGCACCTAGTTTTAGTGTTCAGTTTAGTTCTAGTTCAACACAATAACCTTGACACACACTCAAAAAATGCGCACATAAACATTGGGGTATAGCAGGAGGTTCATGGGACAGCGCCCCTATTTTGTGGTTTGCAGAGCCTCATGGATTCAAGTGTGTTTTGATTGATGATCCCAGCCAATAAGTAGCCTAGCATCTGTCTCAGCACATGACAACTATTGATTCCCAAAACTCCCAGCCCTCCCCCTACACACCACACACACACACACACACACTCACACACACATACTTAAGCTTGTGTTGACACAATACAGATGACCTAAACACAGAGGAGAGATTATCACAGATCGGGTATCATATTATAGCAGCCCTTTTGTCAGTTTCCATTACATTATGTAGATTACTGCCTTGCAGCTCACACTCCATCATAAAAATGAAGCAAAAACACAGCAGGTGTGTTGCAGCTTGTTTTTTCCATCCAACTATGAAAGTTTGATTATTTTCTGTTTTCACTTTTTGTGTTTGCCAGAGTTTGATGGATATTTTTGGATGTTGTCCACCTCATTTGCAGCCAGTTTTTAAAGCCAATACGGATTCGCTTTCCAAATTTGTATTTGATCAATTGCTCATCATTTACTGATTAAATTTTCCCTCTCTCCCATCGAGCAAGAAAAATGTTTTTTAAACGCTGTTGAACTGATTTGGCTCAGAGCTGATAAGCACAGCTTCATTTCATGTTTTCTGACTCTGAATTAATGACTTGATTAAGTAATAAAAATGTCATTTTTGCAAATTACTGTTAAATAATTGAAAAGAACATCCACACATGGACACTCTGATAGGTTCTGCAACCTTCCAGATATTGTTTACCATAACTTCTTCAAGAGTCCATTACCCTAATATCCAAAGCATCCTTTCAGCCTCTCCTGTTTCATTCATGAATCTCAGTCAATGATGTCCTGAGGCTGACTCTTTTCTTCTGACCCCAGCGATCAGTAAGTGGTCTAGACATATTTAACTATCTGACACTGTAGCACTCGCAGAGGTCAGAGGTTAAACACAATAGAGAGGTGAGAGGCATCGCCCCGAGTGTCACCCCTGGGGCGAAGGCTGGCCTGCACACACAGACATATGTGGGACTTTTGCATTTATGCATCCATGACTTGTCTCTACCATTATCCGAACAATGGAGTCTGTCAGCTGTGTAATTGAGTGGTTTCACTGGTCATATGTATACCATGAACATACAACTCTATGGATATCAGCTGTTAAACTAAGGACGTCTTCATTAATTCTGCTTTTGGACAGGCTTCTATTAAACAGGCATGGGGGTAAGGGTCAAGGCACCTTGTTTAAAAAATACAGGAAGCATTGGGGGAAGATGCAACAAAGATAGGATAGACAGACTGTATGATATTATGGACATCAGTGAAGTGTGTTGGACACTTGATGACAGCACTGCCAGTAATATTTAACAGGGTCAAATACCACTGTCCGCCCCCAGGCATGATGAGCTGGGTGCGTCTGCCTCCTCTCATGTGGTTTTTGTGCATGTTTGTGTAGGATGTAGCGACCCAAGCATCCATTTTTGCTGCATGTCCTCATGCGAGCGTAAGCACTCACACACACTCACACACACACACTAGTGACATCTGACCTCAATTTAGAGTCCGAGGTAGCCTGAGGGAAGGTGATGAGTTGAATGGAGACAGAAAGACAGACTGATACGGTTAGAAACTGGACATTGGCGGCTATTGATGACACACAAAGAGCTCTGTCTGTGTCCACTGCGGTCTTTCATCATCTTCTTCATCATCATCACAACAGAAGCATCCGCGTTGCTTTCATCAAGCTCTCTTTCTCTTATCTAGTTCCAAAAGTGATTAATGTTCTGACCTTTTGGCTTCTTCTCTTCTTCCTCTTGTCTATGTCTTTATATCCAGCCTTATTTTCTCCTCTCATACTCGGTTATAGATGGTAATGATGACACTAATGGCTCCAGTTTTTGGTGAAAAGTCAAGGTCATACCCATTGTGGGCCATATCTTTTATGACATTGAATTGAAAGTATGCAATCAGGGAGAGTTTAAATTAATTACACATTGATATAGCAATTGAGGGGATGAAAATATAAAGGAATAAATGTAAGACTATAGACCCAAACGCACTGAATGTGATAACTGGCACACTGCACACACCAGATGTGAAATGCCAACACCACAGAAGAACCAGAAGTATTTTGAAAAAGCATTATATTTATTTAATTTTAGTATCATCATTATTAATAATAATAACTTATTTCTACTATATTGTTTCCTTTGGCAGTCAGTCTATGTAATGACATCATACTAAGTGGTGTGCAATATTCATGTGTTTTGTATTAAGGCAGCCATGATAACTTGTTTATTAACATTTTACAACAGTCTGAGAACATTTTTTTTACAATAGCAGACAGCAAACTTAAACCACAACATACACCATGGAGATGAAGAGGGAGAGACAGCATCTGGACCATTCATCATAGTTCATAATAATGCAGCACACTGACAGATGTTTCATATAACGCAGA
Organism: Lutjanus erythropterus; assembly: GCF_056507025.1. Lineage (NCBI taxonomy): Eukaryota > Metazoa > Chordata > Actinopteri > Lutjaniformes > Lutjanidae > Lutjanus > Lutjanus erythropterus. Next base: position 17,996,626 of record NC_139338.1, on the reverse strand, counting down.
TCTGTCTGTCACTGCTAACAGCGAACCCAGTTTGCAGTGTAGTTGCCTGCCAATGTCCATTTTTATTTTCATTTAACTTTCTCCAAGGATGTACTATGGCTGCTAAAAGACAGCTTTGGTCCTCATTTCAAGCTCCAAAATCTAAACCAGGTCAGAGTAGGAGCGTCAAGGCAGTTTGATGTGCCTCATGCGCTTTTCTAGTGCAATCAGCCATTTAAAACAATAGGTGTACTTTAAAATGCACGGTCGGCACTTTCAGTGCATTTGGGCCTTCAGTCTCTTAGTTTGCATGTGACACAGTGGTGCATAGACACAGAAAAATGCACAGCCACCTACTCACAAAGCACAACGCAACACACAAGAAGCAAGACAGATCCATGAGCAGATGCACAGGTATTTAATTAGGAGTGACTGCAGCTGTTACTGTTTATTACCTAGACATTGTGAAGTAAATGTCTGAAATGCACTCAAACAGTCACACACGCTCAGGTCAACCATTTGTTTGAGGTGGCTTCCCAAGGGAGCATCAGCAGTGTGTATTTGTTTGAACAGTGTGTGTGTGTGTGTGTGTGTGCACGCATGCGTTTGCATGCATGTGTGTGTGCGTGCGTGTGTTTGTGTGTGTGTGTCCCCAAATACACCAGCGCCATCCACCACTGTGCAGGGTTGCAGAGGCCAACATGTCCACCGCCTGCTGTATGGTAATAACGTCCTCTCCATCCCAGCAGAGGCTGTGTGAGTGGGAGACCGTAACTGCTCATATACATACTTTTAACAAACTAAGAGCCCATTCGCTCAACATGCACGCACACACACAAACACACACACATGCAGACACACACACACTTTCTCTCATGCACACACCAGATGGCCTGCTGTTGTCTTTTATCCGTTTCTCCCTCCCATATCTGTATTTTTCTCTCCCTCCCCTGCTCACCTTCGCTTGCATGTAGCTTATGTGTGTTCCCATTTTTCCCATTTCTTTTACATTAATCTCTCTTCTTCCATATTCTTGTTTGTCTGTATTCCCTGTATTCTCTCTTTTCCCTCCATCCCTTGTCATCAGGTGACAGGTCCCCTGCTTGCAGTTAACACTGTTGTGTTCTCTGTCTGCTCTCTGTCAGCATCAACGCACAGCAGCATACACATATACAATTGCGCGATTGGGATGCTACTCAGCTTTTTGCACATTGAAAAAGCCTGATATTTACAAAAGGGGGGGCAGGGGCTGGCTTTTTTTTTTTTTTTTTTTTTTACAACTTTGTACTGCTAACATGTTGATCTGTAAGACTTTAACTGAAGGGAGCACAATCATGACTTCATGAAGCACATGGGAGAAGTTAGCCTTCAGCACTTTCCAGCAAAAAAGTTTTTGAACGTCGTTAACAGTCTATTTTAAGCAGAGCCTGACAGATTCTGGAACTTCGGAGGCGATATTAGGAAATAAGAAAATTCAGATCTTGATGTATCTGCCGGAATTTTCTAATAACAAATATGAAATACAAAATGACATTAGGGCACTGAAATGGTTAAGTTTAACTGATATTTTAAATAATTTTAAACAACTATAAATAAAAAACACAATAGAATTGGATGGAGTTCCAATGTTACCTAATTCATCCACAGTAACCTGCTCCTAGTAAGGACTCACCTGACTTCCATAAGCCATTCTGCCCGAAAGCCCTTTCTGACAGAAAGTCTCGTTTCTTGTGTGCAGGCATAATCAAATATCCACCACTAAAAAATTATCTTGTGAATATCAGATGCTCATCCAGTGTAGATTTGAAAGTGTAGTTCGGATGAAGTGGTTAGCTTGAATTCTTGTAAAATAGCATCAAAATATTATTTCTGAATTTTCAGACTGCTCCTAGAATCACTTCTTTGTCATTCATTGTATGCTCTTTATGTTCAAAACTAAACATAATATACTAAATACCTTGTTTTCCTCATTATCCTAATGCACAAATCTATTGAGATTGTTAGCAGTCATGTGCATTGGTGTGCACATGATAGAACTCATTGACATGTATTATAATGTATACTTTGTAGAAAGCAGCCTGTGTATTGTTTGTGGTGAATGGCATCTGATTGTTTAGGGGTCACTGGTGTGTGGGAGGATTTTTATAATTTGCACTTGAACATTAATTAGCATAATACATGTTTCTGTTTGATGCTCTCCTCTTTGCCCTCCTACATACATATAGTTTCTATGAACACACCCCACCGTAACTCCTTTCATATTTGCACTTTGTATTAGGAACTAGGCTAGTATGATTAATGTTCATAGGATGATCCATGGCTGTTCTCCATTCCAGTGAGTCCCATAGGGAGCCCTCTGCTCTCTGTCTCACATAGGTTGGCTAGCCAGCTAACAGCCCCCTACATACTGAATGGTTACCATGATGAATGATTAACATGCAGCCTCGCTAAATGATGGCCAATAGATCATTTATACGGTAACTGGAGAGGAAGACCTTACAGAAACCAGTAGGGAGTGTGAAAGAGCGTGTTGCTGCCTCGCCTGCATCTGTCTCTTTCACTGCAGCAGCCTCTCCCTGTGTTTCTTCCCAAATTCAGTGATTTCCAAACTACCCAGCTAATATGTCTGTGTTGTTATGTTGTTCCCTACATGCGATTCTGTTTTAACCCATCTCCACTCCAGCACATCACCTCATTAGCCCATGTGTGTTTAGTCCCTGTCCTCTGCCTACTAACTGCCAGATTGTTGTGTCCTTCTGGCAGACTGTTCAGTTAGTGTTTCTGTGTTAGTTAACCTTAGTTGCCCTCTGTTCATGATCCAGTGCCTCTTTGTCCCTCTGTACGCATGTCTGTCGGCTGAGGTAGTGCGTGAGACACTCATGCCCCACAGCAACCACCACTCACACCTTAGGTCCATTCCATCGGTCATCAAAAGTCTCTCCCTTCTGCATATGTCCTCTTCTTCTTTTGTCTAGCGCCTGTCTTTCTCTCTCTCGTCTCCCTGCGTGCTGGGCTGTGAAGACAGCCGTGAAACACAGCCTCATTTCCACAGCTATTTCCCGGGGAAACCCAAATGAAAAGATACTACCAACCTTTTCTTTCTCCTGCCACACCGCTCACCATAAATGCTGACAAGAGACTGCAGTACCATCTCTGACCTTTTACAGGGCTCTCTCAGAACACACACACACACACACACATATACACCATTCCCATTACCGGCAGTGCCTTTGAATCAGCAGAGTCTGGGACGGTGTGGAGGAATTTAATGACACACAACGTCGCTTCAATTTTAGCGCTCCCCGGCCGGGCTACCAGGTGCACCATTTGTCCTTTTATTCAAAGGAGAATGGGGGGCTTGAGTGGCCCTTAAACCAGCCTGACTGCGAGAGAGTGAGGGGACTGAGTGCATTCTCCTACTCAGATTTGAATGAATGTAAGATCTTTATGTCTTTCTTACTGTGAAATTTACAACATATCCACCAAATCTCACCCTTAAAATCCGCAGCAAAAACCCCTTAAATCTCCCCCGTCTCCCTCCTGACCCCCCTATTGCTGCTCTTATAAGCTGTCCATATTTCATGAGGGTTGGGTTTTTTCTTTCATGATGCCCTATGACCCCATGGTATGTCTTGGAGGGATGGTGGATGAGGAACTGGGAGGCTACGGCCTTAAATATCCTTTATGGAAATACTGCTCAGACCCCATACACAGCCCCTTCCTCTACTCCCCCCCATTCCCGATCAATAAATAATGGGGTGAGGCGGCGAGAGTGTGCAGCTAACAGATTGTGAGAGAGGGAAGAGAAAGAGAGTGCTTGCTGCATTGCAAAGAGAAACAGTGGGAGCTGTCAATGGCGGGAAAAACAGGAAGACGAGTAGAGAGGGAGATGAGAGGCTGAAGAAGAGAACAACAGTGGCAGAAATGTGAAGTGAGAAAAGTATGAAGAGGTGTGAAAAAGATTCAGACAATATGTAAAAGGAAAGGAATACTATAGGAAGTCTATAAAAAGAGTGCACCATAAAATACAGTTATGTACACACTTGAGGGTGTAATAAAGGTTCCAGAAGGGTTCTTCTTGAAGAGGTCAGGTGCTACCCAGAACCATTTGCTTCTGAGGAACCATTTTTTGAAGAATGGGTTCTTTGTAAGACTTAGAGTTCCAGTAAGAGCCATTTTTGTAAGACAGAGTTCTTTCATGATTTAACCCTTGGAATGTAAGAATTTGCAGTAGAACCCCTGCATTGGTTCCAGATGAAACCCTTGGAACATAGAAGGGTTTTCAGTAGATCCCCCTGGGTTGGTTCTAGGTAAAATCCTTGGAATATAAATGGGTTCTCAGTTGAAGTCGTTGGCTGGGTCCGTTAGAAGAGTAGAAAGATTCTGGATAGAGAGGAAGAGGAGGAACATTTCACAGATGGTTCTAGGTATAACCCTTTTATTTTTGGGTGTTGTTAGAATCCTTTAAAAGAATTCCAAGTGGAACCTTTATGAAAGGCTATAAGTTACCCTATAGAGTTTTGTTGGCAGCTTTATTTCTAAGAGTGTACCACCTAAAATAAGAAGCAAAAAATTGTGTAGTCGGGCGTCCCCTGTGTAGTTTTACAGATCAGAGAGGATGATGCAAGATAGTACTGTTAAACAGCACTCTTTAGAACTGGGGCGCTTCAAAATCACTGCAAATTAGACCGCTAATGTTCAATTGGCTAACACAGAGCGAGGGGGGGAAAAAGAGAGGAAAACTGAAAATAAAACTCACATTGCCCAGACTTTACTGCTCAATATTTTCCATGTCTGCCAGTTGTAAAACTCGTGATGTTGTGGCCACTAATTTTCCTTCTGCTCAGGCTCAGGCCTGCTGCTGTTACTGTCAATTATATCCTATTGACAGGTAATTACCGGCATATTAAGAGCAGCCATTAGTTGCTGTGAAATAATGTTGTGAATTCTACAGGTAATTAGTTTGAGTCATAGTCGAGAGTGTGAAGGCAGTGTGCAGACAAATACAAGAAGCGCTTAAGCCTCTCTTGCTCCCTGAAGTATGTGAAGTACGGGCACACACACACACAGCCGTGCACTTATTCAGACATGTTCGCACTCACATGCACAGGCACACAATCCTCCTCTCCTCCAAGTGTTTACTTAGTGCTGGCCCTTATTTTAGGAGAACCAGTCTCAGTACCCATTTCCCCCCGGTACAGAAATGTCAGCTGTGGCTCATCTAAATGACGGCCATCTGTTGAACCTTAATCAAAATTTCCATAATTTTCTTCATGCACTATTATGTTTCTTCACTCCCCCTTCTCTCCCTCCGTCTCCCCCCTGCCCGCTTCTTATCTCGTTTGCCGGGTTTAAATGCTAATTCGCAAAATGGGGAGTATTCTCAGGGTGGTCACATATGTTGTGGAAATGTGAATTTGAAATATGATAATGAAATAAGTGGCTCCCCGTGTATCAGACCTGCTCCCACTATGAGAAGGGTCTTGACCTACCGTGGTACTGTTATGATAGATGGCGGGCGTGCAGAGAGGGGTGGAGGGATGTTCCTTAGTGTCTCCTTTTGGCAATGGCCTTGCAATCCTTTGGGGATTCGATATGGATTTTCCTGTCCCTTTAAAGCAGGTCTTACGTGAAGTATGAGGCGGGTCTCACTAATCAGTTGACATCTAGAAGCACCCTTTGGTGGCCAACAGGACAGGCAATTTATGTGTTGTTTTAGCAGAATTAGTCTGGCCCTTTTATTTGGTCACAGCCAGCTGGACAGCTGATAATACCCCTGCTTCTCTCAGCACCGCTTCTCCACCTCAATAGCCTGTGCAGTCAGGCAAAACCACATAGCTATTAGTTCATTAATGGTTATTGTTTGTGCTTTTTGGATTGTATTAGAGAAATGTGAATGTGGATTTATCCTATTGGGTATTATTATTCAGGTCACTCTTTTGGACTAAAAACAAAAAAATTAAAAGCTATTTACTAGACAAAAGCCTATAAACAAAATTTAATTTCAAACAGTCAGACCTTTTTTGTTCATACTTAAGATCAAAAATGAGCATAAGTTCATTTTATAAATGGGGCCCCTGGTAACTAATGGTGCCTGATATAAATGTCAAGTCAAGTCATTATGGCATGTTGCATCTAGTGTTTTATGTCTGTGCACCCTATGACTGGGACCATGGATGCCCACACTGACCTGTGATGTGCTTGACATGGGGCCACACAAGCAGTTGAGCATGATGCATTCCTCTGCTTTCAAGTATAGCCACGTGTCGCCAGATGCTTTCCCTCCTTTACACAGAATCGTTTTGTTACATATTCTACCCGCTGTTGGAACCCTTTTGAGTGAAATACAGACCCGCTTTAGACCGTTTAGCTTTTAACAGTGTTTACTGCAGCTTCTAGCTAATGAAAGGCAACTGGCTGTAGAGAGGGTGCTGCCATAATGTTAACTAGTGGTATGGCGTTGCGTCTGTGATGTTGGCACCAGAGGACAACTATTTCAATTGACAGCTCAGGTGTGTGGCACCGAAATGAGGCATCTGTATTGTGATTTGTTTCAGTAGGTACCAGTTGTAAAGGAACTGATACCATATTCGCACTGTTTCAGTACCAAACCCTTTTTATTAATACTGGTATTAGACGTCCTCCATGTGGACTTAAATTGCGAGACAAACAGTATAACTCACCCAAACATCAAAGTCAATGGTACCTTAGAAATAAGACCCATTTGTCTTGAGCCTGATGGGGCCTAAATGTGAGCCAGCATCCCCACAAATTACATTCAACGCACGGACAGAGCTTTAAACAGTGAAGAGTTAGTACTTCCTGTCAGTCCGAGACAAAAGGCTGTTTGGACTGGGTCTGGCCGTTGTTTACATTTCACCTCTGTTCAGCTTCTCTGTCCTTTAAACACGACGCCAAACACTTGCAGTCAGCTCCCGTGTGCTACAGACTTCAAACTCTTTCAAAAACAGTGTGAGATGCTCTTATGTGCTGTTTTTCCTCCCTGAATCTCAAAAAAACCTCAAAATTTCAGAAGTTGTGTATCCTTAGTGACTCATCTCCAACCTGCAGAGGGAACTATTGCCATTTTTCAGCTCCGTTTCTTGCTCTGGCTTATCCATTAAGAATGTTGTGAGAGACACACTGCATCAAACTGTGTTTTGGCTGCACAGTTATGGTCTTTTATCTCTAATCCCAGCAAGGCTGTCCTCTTAAAGTGTCTGTCTGAGGGCTCCGTGGGGCAGACTGCATGGTTACTCATGATGCTAAACCAGCACTTAACAAGAGCCTGGGAACCTTAGGGCATTTAATGGCATGTGCAAGTTTTTTAGCGCCAGACACTCATCCTCAGTGTATTGATAGGAAGCACTGCATCCTCAGTGAGTGGCTTAGCTCAATTTACTGTTCTCTCAAAAGAGCGTGTTAGCCAAAATGTAAATTGTTTTCATTTACTGTTAATCGACTGAGGATTTGGTAAAGGAAAGTGATATCTGAAGGTCTCCTTGGTAAAAGCATCACAGAAAAGGTGCCCTCACCTTTACAGAACAGCACAGGGGACCTGTATAATGTCGTACATAACACCACAAACAGCAATTACTGGCCACTTCAGGGCCTATTATGGCTGACAGTGATTAATAAAACCACTGTTCCTACATAAACGAATACGGGAAGTGAATGTAAACGGTTGACCAAAGAGGCCAGGATGGCAAGAGAAATCTGCAGCTTTCAGATAAAAATTCCCTCTTTGCTTTCAACTAATTATCCTCCTAGCCTCGTCAGTACCCCAAACCAAGCCCATTCTATCACAGATAAGCCTCAGGGGACAATGCTCAGGCAAAAAGTATTAATATTTATGTGTGTGTGCATGTGTGTGTGTGTGTGTGTAAGTGTGTTTAATTACGAGTGGGATACATACCGGTGTGTTTGTACATGCATACCCTTATGTATACAGCATACTATTGTGCTGTTTGTCCAGTGGATAGTCAGAGGGGAGTGGAGGAGAATGGAAAGAGAGGCTGTGCCAGCAGGCAGCGTTATTCCCTGCGGGGAGTGTTGATTAATGAATCACATCTTTCTAACCTGAGGCTGCTACTGTGCCGCTGCACTTTCACAGTACTGCAGAGCGCCAGTCAGCCCTGTGCCAGCCTGCCTCACTGGCACAACATGGCACAGGGTGTGGGTGCTGTCACCGCTAACAGGGGCTGAGAGTTAGCGCGAGGAGAAGAAAATTAGATTCCGGGTATGAGCGGAAACTGCCTGACAAATTTGATCATTTCAGCCTGTGGGTGTTTTTTCGCTTCACACAAACAACCCCCTGCGGAATGTTGTTGAATTAGTTTGACATATGTGGTTATTATGTGGTGTAAATTGAGCATTTCATTTTTTTGAGTTGTTTTGTTGTGCCAGTCTTAATATTTTTTGCCCAAAATGGATTATTGTGTATTTTTGTTCTTAATCACAGTCAATATTTTACTAATATACTTTTCCTTTTCTCTCTTTCTTCCATATTCCCATGTTGCTTCTACTTCTGTGCACCTTTTGAAATGGATCTCTGCCAATATCAAGGTATGTGAACACATTTCAGACACCCACACTGTGCCGCTATGTACAAGCAGTTGTAAGCATTTTAAAGATGCTGAATTAGTTTCATTTTGTGAAAAATTTAAGAAACTTTTCTCAGAGTCTACTAACTAAGTGCCATATACCCTTACAGGATGATTGATGCCATAAATTTAAAACTCATTTAAAGATTTTCACAGTAGATTTGATCCTACTAGAGCATTTTTTATTTTTTATTTAATTATGATTGTGATATTAAGAATGGATCCCTAGCTTTACCATTGTGATGAAATTAATTCAGTAGCTGATTTTCAGCATTGCCTTTATGCATATTTGGTCACTTAACAACAGGAATCTTTCAGTTTTAGTTTTATGTATTTTTTTATGGTTTTACCATAGAATATAATACAAAACACTCCGTCTTCCCTTTGCATGCAAAAGGCAGGAATTTGTATTTGCTTACATGTGCAGAAACTGCTGTTAAAAAGCAGTACATGTCACATAGACATGCACATGCCATAAACATCCAAACAGGACACACTGAAACATATTTCCGTAGACACACAATAGAAGTTATATTAAAAGGAGCACGGGTGCTCACTAGTGAGGGCTGAGTTGGGATTAAGAGAAAAAAAAAAATAGAGTTGTGTGCTGAAGAAGTAGTCTGGCTTCAAAAACTGTCTGTCCTCATCAGTTGAGATATTTTCATGGATCTTTGCACATGGGATTCTGTACCTTCATCTAAGATATTGTTGCTTAAGCGTTGGACTGATTCACCATGGTAATAAGACAGTTAATAAGATAGTAAGATACATTGGGTTTGTTCTTCCTGTTAAGTTAGGTGCACAGCTACAATCTGACATTAGAGTGTCACACACTCACAGTCTGTGCCCAGACTTTTCCAGCCTGTCTGGGGGGTCCAATTTTTCTGACCTTATGGTGGGCCAGGTCAAAATGTTCCTGCTGCACCCACTTCATCTTTTATGTCAGCCTTGCCTTTGAGTGCTGACTGAGCACTACAGGGAAAAAAAATTAATGTGAGGCCATGTGATCTTGCACAGGTGTGTGTGTATCTGTCCTGTGTGACCTGCATGTCCATCCTATTTGGGCCGTTGCCTCTGGCCAGAGGCTGTTTTAATCAATTTTCAGCTGGCACAGCAGGCACCACACCGCTAGCTTAGCATCTGGTGTGTGTTTGGGGCTTCTGTCATCTCTCTGCTCTGCGTTGTGTTTTTCTTGTCTCTCTTTTTGTACCTGTTATACTTTAGCAGCACACGAAACAGTGGCGCTTGACACAAAGACAGCCAAGATCTAGCATCGCTCTGTGACTTATTTCTTTTCCATGAGCCAAATAAAAGCTCTGTCGATATTCTGGTCTAGATGTAGATCAATGTTGCTAAACAGTCCTCTCAACTTTCAATATGTAGAAAAACATGCATGTGTTTGGTCAGGGATTGTTAGATTGTATTGATCCAGTGGGACTGGTCCCAAATGATAATGCTTTTTTACACCCTATGCTTCCCTTAGCCCCACACACCTTAATAAGATGGCTTGGGGCAGATATTGCTATGCATTGTCGGCAGTGTTTACTACCTACCACACATTAGGTCCACAGAGGGCTCTATAATGACTGTGGGACTCTGAGTGGCAGCGCTAGTGTTTGTTTGTGTGTGCACGTGCACATGCAAATATTTATTTAATGTTTTATGTTTAGAGAGTGATGACTTTCATAAAATCTACATGTATACCATGTTTTTCTGTGTTAGACAGCAAATTACAGGATGTGTGCTAATTTAAGTTTGTCAGTGTTTGTGTGTGTGGGCAGACTGGCATTTGGCACACTGAGAACTCTGAAAAAAGTCTACTGAACATCTGTGCTCATCTCCATTTCCTTCTCTCCTGTCTACACACAGACACACACAGACACAGACTGTCTGTCTTACACAAGCTGCCGGTGAAGTTAAAGTTTACCACTGCTCTAAACACTCTTACATCCTACTTCATAATGAGTAATCATCCACTCTTTGGAACTAATGGCAGTTTTATTAGCTCTCCATGGTAGTGATGATGTTTCCCAGCAAGTTGTCATGTGACAGAATCTCACATGTCAAGCAGTGATGAAATTTTCATAATCTGCTCAGTCATTCCAAACACAAACAAGAAAGAAAACACAAACACATTAAACGCAAACTCAATTATGTAAGCAGCCACTCATGTGGTCCCACACTGACCTAGATGGAGACATGCAGACAAACCCACTTGCGCTTTAAGGGATCCTCTCACTCATTTCACATACTGCTCTTGGCGATGATGACCCCATCATGCCTGCCTACCCCAGAGATGTCAGTTGCTTTGATGCTGCCAACAGTAATTTGTCTTTACAGTCAAGATTAATAACTTAATAATGTTTTCCTGTTGTTTTCTCCATTTATCCAGTATTAAGAAACTATAGTTCCCATGCTGCCGTGCAGATGAGTGTCACGTAATGATCATCATTAGCCTTTTTAGCAGAGCTGCCCGGGTTGATCTGAAGGTGATGGATATACTGCTATGCTGTGAACACAACACTTGCTTGTGTTTCTGTTATAAATGGGTATCTCACCACAATTTTGTCCCTGAAGGTTTTCCCCACTAAACTGCCTCTTATTTTTGTTCAAGTATCATTAGCTCTGCAGCGAGTGATTAAAACTGCCGAGAACATCATTGCCACTCATTTTACCAGGCATCAGAGATATAAGTGAGGTCAGGTACCTGTGCAAAGCCCAAAGAATGCGCTGCAGTCTCTTCACCCTTCTACCATCTGGCAAGAGATACAGAAGTATCTGCTGCCATACCACCAGACAACCCAGGCTGTGAGACTCCTGCCAAGAGATAGAGAAGTATCCGCAACCATACCACCAGCGAATAGAACAGCTTCTTTCTGCAGGCTGTTAGACTCCTAACAAGAAATACAGAAGTATCTGCTACCTGAGCACCAAAGTCGCAAAGAAATCCCTCTGTATTTATTACCTGCCTAACTTACCAGGTGTGTCAGCTTTGTTGCACTTCATTTATATGCAGAAATAGTGTAAGACAAGTTGTCAATCGCAGGGAAAAAAAAAAACACTGTGATATTTTTTGCTGTGATTTGTGAACAGTACTTGTTGCTTTGCCCTACATGGCAGAAGGCAGGAATATGAGACGGTGAGACTATATACATATGAAAGATTTTGCAAAGTTTCCCCAGTCTTATAGTTCACCCCAGAATTCATTTTGACATTCAGCTGACAACAGACTTGTCTGAACTGAGAAACTGTTAGTATGCATGATGTTACTGATATCGGTGTACCGCTGGATCTTACTGGAAAATTAGCTTTGTGTGAGTGTGTGTATTTGAAGTAATATATTGAAAGTGCCTTGTGTTGGAGTACCTAGAGTTTCTTAACTGTGTTATTATCTACCATACTGGACATACTGCAAATTATTACTCTTCTTTCTTACTGTCAGAGTGTGTGCATGTAAATGTGATTTTGACTTCAGCAGCATTACTTTTGAGGATAAATACATTCAGAAAGCAATATGGGTCACCATAGGAATTATCATGCCAATGTGTGCTGTCGGTCTTGCCGTTATCATCAAGATTTTAAGTGGAAGCCTATTGACCTTTTAGCCAGCGCTTTTCCTCGCCCATTACAAAGGAGGCTGTTAAGCTCTTAACAGGACTTTTTAGCTGGATTTTCAATTGCTGTCTCTTGGTGAAAAACCCTGCCACGAGATGAAAAGCACTTAATCCGTCAGGTGATGTCAGAGGGCTGTGATGGTGTCAAGAGAGAAAAAGCAAGTGAGCAGGACAGCCTGTGATTTTTTTTTGCTTATCGTTAACTTGGCCTGGATGTACTTCTTTTCTGTCTCAATCATATATTTTTCTACAGTCCTCCACCCTTCCTCCTTTTCTGCTCTTTTTGCCTGACTAGCCTTCTGCAGCTGCTCCCACCCCTGCTGTGCCCTCCTCAAAAGCCCTTCCAATCCAACCTGGCAACACCTGCCTCCACAAAAACAGAGCCACTCGATCTCTTCCCTGCATCTTTCTCTATCTGTCTCCCACCTAGTGAACACCGTCATCCTCCCACACAATTTAACTACTCATGTGACGGTGTAATGCATGCTAATTTAGGCAGATGAGATGTGTAGCCGCACAAGTGCCACATGTCCCAGCATGGTGTCATGGGCTGGTGTGATCGCTCTTTACCTGTAGGAAATGTTCTGGAACAGCAGGCTGGGCAGCTGGAGGAGGGGATAAAAAAGAAGATGAGATGATGGAAGATGGGTGATTAGAGGCAGAGATTGGAAAAGGAACAGAAACGTCTCTGAATGTAGAGTTATCCTTCATTGCTCAGAGATATATGTGGAAAATCTGTAATGTGCTGTAACATTGTTCAATACTGCCATGACAATATGACATACGATAAATGAGAAAATAGAGAAGTGTGCATATTAGCTATACAGTTCTTATGTCTTTCTGCATTAATAGGTAGACTGCTCACATAGACTCCAAACACTGACATGTTTTATATGTTGTATTTATAACACACAGTTTATCCTAACTTCATAATAATTACAAAAAGCCAGTTAATCTGGGCGTAGCTGACACTGACATAAATAAAGATGAAGTGAGGCCAAAATGTCTTGGTCGTCTCCATATGGATATAATGACTGAATAAAAGGAAATAACAGAACAGCTTGAACAGTCTGCTAAATTCAGAAAATTACACCACTTTACTGTAATGCAGCCTTTAAAACCAGGAAAAGACAACAGTTAACTCATACTGTGATAAAAGCGATGCAGTATTCAGAATTTGAGATGATATCTAGTCTCATATCATGATATTGATATAACCTCAATATATTTTACAGCCCTAATAAGAAATGCCTTAAGAAATACATGGATTTATGCACTGAAATGCAGAAACTGGACTCAGTAACTGTGACAAGATAAACATTGAGCAACAAGTGCCTATAAAGTGTCCAGGATGATACCCTGTATATTGGCAGCTCTATTTAAAAAATCTGCTAATTTGAGTTCAAATGATCATCATCTTGTCTGTACAATCTGACGTCTAGTAGCATATTTGTGCTGATTTCCTCCCTCGGTTTCCCCTGTCGTCTGCAGTAGCTGTGTAGCTGTTTCATGAATGCAGGTCTGCATATTTCTCATGACACAGCAGCAGTAGCCCATCTGGCCTGATTGAAATTCGTTGAGGGTGTTTGCTGACTCACTGTTTATCTCTCTACTGTCATGCTATCCTGACTGACAAGATAAGACATGTCGAGGTCATACACTCATGCACATACAATACACACTTGCAGACCTTGAGGTAACTGCCTGCAGAGTCAGCAGTCGTAGGTTCACTGATTTATAGATCATTGGCTCTTGTAACATGAATCACTTCTTACTGCAAGAATAATTCAAGTGAGTTAAGTTATTGAAGTTTAATTACTGGAAGTATATCACGTTTAATTTTTAAAAGACATGTAATGGCAAGCTGTCATTCCTCCCCTAAAAACCAAAATACTCTCTGGATATTTCTTTGGAGGTGCAGTTAAACAGCTACAGCGAGATGAGTTGAAAGGCACCCTGCAGACATTGTGATTCAAAGGAACACGTAAACATTATTAGATAAGAGGTGAAAAGTATCCCTTCAGCTCCTGTAATGGCTTATTTACTTTCTCGTACAACACAGGACTCTGAAACCTCTGGCAACAGTTTGAGCTGAAAAGGAGGATGGTAATAAACCAAAGTAAAGATGAAAAGAAATAGCTTCAGCAGATTCCACTAGTGCTCTGCCCTGGCCATGTGGGTCCAACTGTGAAGCCATTATTATTACTATCATTATTATTATTGAAACCGCAGTGAGCTGCTGGTCTCACAGCTATCTCAGTATCACATTAAAATGCCAATCATGTCAAGTACTCAGCGCTCACTTCTCAGATTTTCTCTCAATCTCCTCAGAAGGAGGGACTTCTACTGAAGCCCTCTGGAATAAGAGTGCAATCCTAACTGATTGGAGGGAAAAACAGAGGATTACATAAATAATTTAGCGTTTTCTCTCTGTGGGTGAAACAATATGATTTTCTTCTCGCTGTTTCTCCTCACAGTTCACATTCTCTCTTCACCGCTCTTTGTCTGTCGTGTGTTTTGTACTCATTTTCTCCACTTATCCTTGCTCCCCCCCCATCATCCTCTTCCCAGCATTCTCATCTCTTTGCACCTCATGCCACAGGGAGATTTGGACCTTTCCAGCACTCGCCAAAATTACCAGTCCACCGTGCAACATCTGCAGCGGAGCATCTCTCAGTCCATTTCTCCATCCTGCTTGTAAAATATGCATGACAGCCATTGCCCCCGCTAGATCACTGAGTGGACAAAGCTCATCTAAATGGGGCTTAAATTATGTAGGATGAGTACGAACATAGTTCTGGCATGCAAACCAGCTGTTGAAAAGTGTTTCCATGGTAATGTACTACAATCTGAGAAAATGTGCTTTTCGTCTTTTAACTGCGGCATGACAGCATTTTAGTATGGTAGTGTGCGTGTCTGTGTCTGTGTGCGAGTGTGTGTATGCCCTTTGGCAACGTGTCTCTCACATTTTCAGAGGCCAGGTTTTGATAAAGCTCCCCATTCAGTAGAGGGAGGCTTTGAAGCAGATGTGTGTGTGTGTGTGTGCGCGTGCGCGTGCGAGAGAGACAGAACATACCATATTATCTATGATACATGCTTGCTAATATACATTGGCTCTATGTATGTTTTACTGTATTCCTTGCCTGTTTGTATAGCTGGTGTCAATCTTGTTTCCTTAAAAGAATAAGATTTCTTACATTTCTTACATTTCTTAGTTGTAGCCATCTTTTCAGTCAGTAGTACAACTATATTGTAATTTTCCATAAACACAAATAGTTTAGAGAAAGTGGCAACAGAAACCTAATGCCTGGGCCACACTGCCTGCCTGCCACTTGTTAACAGGTTAGAGCAGTGGTTCTCAAACTGCGGTTGGGGAAACAACAGGGGTCCTTGAGTGGATTATAGGGGATCCCCAGCAAATGGAGGAATAGAATATTTAAACTTGTATCACATTTTGTTGTTAGAACAACAATGGAAGAAATCAATGGCCATTTTGATTGATCATAATTTAGAGTGATCCTAGTTTGATCATAAATTGACCATGAAGACTTTATTGTTCAAACCTAAAAATTAAAAAAAAAAAAAAAATTGCTCAGAGGGGATTCCTCAAGACCCAAACTGGGGTCCACGGTCTAAGTGCATTTATTGTGGGGGTCCTTGACATGAACAAACTTGCCCACCTGAGCTGTGACTGCAGCTTTTTATCATCTAGAGATACAGCATCTCCTTTTAGTGACGTGTGGTTCTCAGCAAAAATAGAGAGTGAAAATGATCTGTTAATCATGTCGACATCATACCAGCAACGTGACACCTTTCACTGCAGTTTCCAAGTCTATATTTGTACTATATGTCAAATACATTTTTCTGGGGTACTTTCTCTTTTTTCTTTTGCCTCTCTCTCTTTTTTATGTAAGACATTTAAAAAACTACCATGGTCACCAATGAAAAACTGTTAAATAGGTCCAAAAGTTTTTACTTCTATTTGGAGAAGTTGATAGAGCGTTCACATTTAGACCATATTTCACCTGGATTTGCGTTTGCTATCCCCTACAGTGTACAAATATTAATATGAAGAAGGCTACTTGTATTTTCATTACTTGATCTGACTAGACTGTTGGCTTGTTTACAGCCTGATTGTCTGAACACTTGTGTTTCTTGACTTGTCAGAGTTTGTTGTAGCAACGTGGCCATTTTCCCAAATCGCAGCAATTGCTTTGGTGGGTAAAATGTTATCACAGCCCGTATAAATTATGGCCAAAACTGCAAAATCAAGACCCAGGCTGTAATAAACCAGGATTTTCCTTTTTATGGCCATTGGCTGACCTTTCAGTCTGTCCTATTTCTGCATCTGGTCACGCGTCCGTATCAAAATACTAGATTTTTCATGTCCCCTGAAAGGTTTAGTGCGTTGTTAGCAGTAGTCACTTTTCTAGCCTACTAAAGTTACTACTGAACATGTCGTGCAATATTTTTCCAAGCTTATATCAAACTTGACCGAACGGGAATTAGCGGAACAAAACCGCCGCCCTGTTCTTTCTTGCTGATTTGTTGTGAGTCACTCCACACCTTATGAATATTCAGAGCTGCAGTTGGTCTGCTTTTTGTTTTCATCCTCTGTCTTTCTTCAGTTGTCCCTCTCTCAGCAATGGCCCTTTTTACCACCTACACGAGAATACAGATACAGAAGCATGCGCACACACACACACACACACACACACACACGCTTACACACACACTTGTCTCACTCACTTACACAATAGTGGTTGGAAAGGCAAGCTGATAGTCGCTCCATTCATGAATATTCATCCACACCTGCTTCCGGCAGAAAGTTTTTAACAGGTTTCATTGCTGCTTAGACAGAAGTTTGGACCTGAGCTCTTTTGTCTATTGTGTGTTTTGTGTGTGTGAGTGTGTGTGTGTGTGCATGTTGTGCATGTTGTGCTTGGCCCACAGCTGTTGTCTCAATTTCTATAATAGGCTGTTACCATCTTTATTTCTATATCCTTTTTTTTTCTCAATAAAATTCTACCTGCAAACACTAAAGTAACATCTTTTGCCATGTAAAGTGTTTTAACTATAATTGGTTGATGTTTTGACCTTGCGGTAAAATTATGCTTTTATTTTTTTATGGGAGCTTAGCGTATTTCTAATGCCTACGAAATAGCAAAGGGTTACTGAATGGTAACAGGCTGATTTGTTTTGTGTTAATAGCTTGTCCATTATGCAAATTGACTTTTTTTCACTGGCTTTGGGTTGTAAGAAGCTTTGATGGTAAACAACGCAGCGTCTGGTGTGCGATACTCGCTGATCTATACCTCAAGGAGAGTCTGTGATGTCATCAAGCAGACAACGGCAGTGATGCAACATCAGTGGAGGGTTCGGAAATCACTGTAGGCTAGAGGGAGGAAGGTTGAGGGGATTACTGTTTGGTGAGAAGGGTTTTGTGGATTGACGGTGTAGCCCCAGGCTGTGTGTGTGTGTGTGTGTGTGTGTGTGTGTGTGTGTGTGTGTGTGTGTGTGTGTGTGTGTGTGTGTGTGTGTATGCATGGTGGCTGGCATTTATGCACAGAGTATGTGTGTGTGTCTGAGGCTGTTTGTGCCAAACATTTCACAGCCTTAGTTTACAGGTTGAAGATGTTTGGTTTAGTTTGGTGTGTCTATCTTTTTTTTTTTATTATTCTGTTCACTTTTCTAGCAAATTTTCCTACTTTCTTTTCTTCACCCAGCACTTCATTCTTCTTGTATCTCAGTTGAATTTATTTAAAATATGTACTTAATTACTTTTGAGTATTTTGTTACCTGTATTTTGCTGGGCAGAAAAAATAAGATGTAATTTATAACAAAATGCTTAAAAAACTTGTATTTCTGTATTTCAAATACTTAAAAAGCTTTATTCAATCTGTATTTGTTTCTCAAATAAGACACATTTTCATTCCCAGGTTGTAGTAAATACTGTGTAGTAAAGTGCAAAGGCATGCGTACTGAAATGATGTTACAATACCACAGAAGAAAAGAGCAATTAGCAAACACATGTAGAGCTGGCAAATATACTCACTAGCTAGAAACCACCAACACGTCAGAATAGGCTGATTCCCAGTGACTCTCAAAATGTCATATATGACCACTGGAGAGTACCAGCAACAGACGTACTGGACCTTAAGTATGAGACGTAAGAAATGTTCTGAAAAGATCGTAGTTTGGTTTTCTTTGGTAAGAAAAGATCATGGTTTGTGTTAGAATAAGTAAATGAAACTTAAATAACTTAAAACTGTAAATAAGTCAGTGTTGACTTTTGGTTTCACACTGGACATGAACTTCGGTCTCATGGATGAAAATCCTGTTTTTGACCCACCAATCCCTCCCTCCCTGGACTCCATTGCTCTTTTTATTGGTTTCAGATCCATCCTGAGGATATCTAAAATGTTATAGTATCTTTTTCATATCGTTATTTCAGTTTTCATATAGATACATTTGATGGGCAAGAATATGTAATATTTAGCAAAGCTCTTTTCAGTGTATTTATGCCCATCTCTGCCCTCACTTTTCTCCGTATGTCCTTTCTACTCCTTCTAATCCATCTTCTCTCCATCACTAAATCCCTCAGAAAGCTATCAGTGTTTTAGAGGCTGTGTTTGGAGAGTTAGGAGAGCAGGGGAACTTGACACTCACTCATTAAAGAGAGGAGTTATTGGCCCGGTCCAGTCACATAGCACAGACATTATCTATTTATTTATTTATTTTTAGCCGATGTCACTTAACAAGATGGAGAATCTACTGGGGTTCCCCCTCGTGTATGTCCCTAATTTGACATAGCCTATATTGTACACTTGCATGGTGTTAGTTATGTGAAAGAACAACAGAAGAGAGAGGTAGTAGAAAGATATCAGACATGAATTAGAAATATTTTTACCCTGGAAAAGCCATAAAAAAATGCAGTTGACATCAGGTTAATTATCCGCAGGAAGCATGGTACATAAACAAAATATCAAAGAAAAATCAAAAGAAAAGGGCTCATTTGAAGTGCATTTCAGAACATACACAGACCTACCTCTTAGGGCCCACATGAAAGTCAATTTGCTAGGCTTCATCACCTCATTGGCAAGTAGGGATAGTAATGATTAATCATTCATCGATTAATCGTTGTTAAGAATTTAACTGGTTAAAAATGTATTAATCAGTCCAGAAATGGCCTCATTTTACAGGCTTTTATCTTGAGGAGGCTTTTGTTAAATGAGTAAACCTAAGTTTTAATTGAGAAAAAAACATGTATTTTGTAGTGTATTAATTATTAATCAATTGGTAGCATTTTCAACTATTGTTTAAGGACATGCAAAAAAATTGCAACCCTATTGGCGAGACACTGCAGGCATATAAGATCTTTTGGCTGCCTGCCCAATTCAATAAAGCCATATTTTGAGCTGCTTATTTTATTTAAGGGTAACTGACATAGCTTCTGCTTCCTTTACCTCCTCTTCACACACATGCACACACAGACGCACAAATCAGCCCCCTTCCCAGAATGCTGCCAGTGTTGAGAGCGTGTGTTTGGGGAATGAGCAGAGCAGGGGAACACGACATGCTCATTAAAGAGAGAAGTTATTGGCCCGGTCCACTCGCACACAGAAAATAGCGGGAACAGTTTTCTCTGTACTGAGTGCCAGCACTGGTGGGAAAAGTGGAGACAAAAGAGGAGGGAGGGAATAAAGTAAGGAGGGAGTGATGGAGGTGCATCAGACGAAGAAGAGGAGAGAGATGGAAGTTTATCCTTCTTGGCTCTTCAGATGACAGTGCAGTTGTCTTTCTCGCTTTCCTGTGTGTGTGTGTGTGTGTGTGTGTGTGTGTGTGTGTGGAGAGGTGGGTGGATGTGTGTGTGCATTAAACCAGTTCCAGGATGGGAAGATAAAAGACACAGAGGACCCTTTGATGTTTTCCTCAAAGACCATATCAGTTAAACACCAAACCAAATAGCACTCAAATTTTTTACAATGTTATTTACACATCAGAGCAACATAACAACACCCACTGACTTCAAACATGGCTGCCCACTTGGACAAGTAGATGATTGAATATCCTCAATCATTTATCTGGATGTGAAGAGTCCTATTACAAAATTGGATCAAATGGGAGACCTACTTTGAGAAAATGATTGCTTTCATTACAGCAAAATGTATGTAAATATATATAATCCAAAAAGAATCAACCTCTTCAGCTACACCAATGCTGCTATTAAGTCATTTTAGTCTGTCTCTAGACTGCATTCAAGACTGGATGAGCTATTTGAGCATCGTGGCCCATTCCTTCTAATTAAAGTTGTGCACCCAGCACATAATCGAAAAAAGATTTTCACGCTTTCTGGTCCCTTCTGCCTGCTGGGCTTACATGACATCCACATAGTGTTTCTTTGGCTCTGTATGACCATTGCTTACTTACAAAAATGAAACCAAAAAAGTCTTCAGGGGACTCATGTTCGCCTTAAAGAGAGAATTTTAATGTGTAGCACACGGCCAGAACACTTTCTCTTACATTTTTTCAATAAATGTTGGTGAAAAAAAAGACTTTCTGGGCCCACAGCACATGACCTCTGGTGTCAGCAGATGTCTGACATTACTGAAGCATAACTTTTGAAACTATTAACTGTTAACTGAAAAGTTAAGCCAGGCCTAAGACAGTAGCCTAGTCAAAAATATTCATCTTGTTTTAACCTTGGCCTCTTTGGGAAAGTCGCTCTCCCTCGGGTAGATACTGTCTCATGGTGCACTTTATCTTAAATCACGATCAGTAGTATGACCTCATTTTGATGTGGCAGTGGTGATCTCATTGTCGAGAACGCAATGAACTTTTCAATTTGAACACGACTGCAATACGTCACTGGACACTGATGGCATGTTGATTAGGTGTTAGTCACATATTTACGCAGTGCTAGATCATCAGCTGACATACGCTCTCCTACCGAACATTAGTTTAAATAACTTCAAGTCTGAAAGTTACTGTTCCTGGACTTCACGCATTTGAGTTATTTCCGTAGGTCTTTTCCATAGGATTATTAAAGCTAATTTATGAGCACTTGGCCCAACCAATCCACACTATTTCTGCACTATGAGAAAAGAAAAATAAACATCAAGATGTAATCCTTGATATTAGACATCTGCTAAGTAGTTTCAGTAAAAATGTATGTTCACCATTCTACATTAATGGGCAGCATAACTGGTGTCTAAAAAGAGTTCACCTATTTACAACACTGAGTGCTTCATCCTGTGAACACAACAGGATGGTGACCGTAACATATGAGCTTCAAGAACTTAATCATACTGTATATCATATAAGCAATTGTTTCACATCCCATTCACTATTCAACCTGCTGCTTCAGGCTGTGGCTGACAGTATTTTTGCACATGGCCTCTCAGTTCATGGAAATATTGATATTGATTTGGGGACAATGACGTGGCTGGATACCTTGTCTTGTTGTTAAACATACTGTCAAACTGCAGTTACAGTTTGCCGATTGTACACAATGTTACTGACTTTGAATCTTGCCAGCATAACTTAAACCTTCTGCCTCATAGCTCCTGTTGTCAAGTCGTAGGGAAACAGAGTTTTGACTTGTAAAAAAACACATGGAAATATAAATGAATGGTCATATTTTTTTCTTTGGTTGGGGATCACGGTATAAGCAGGATAATGCCCTTCAAATTATCAATAAACAGTGTGAACATCAGACAGTTTTGACCTCCACGCTGTCCATTAATTCCTGACACTGTTCACCTTGTCAGGTTTTATCTCTTACATATACGTGTATTTGTTGTGTTTGTGTGCGGACCAGAGCAATACCCGTTGTATGTGAATGTGTTGTTGTGTCCATTTGTTTCGCCTATACTGAAAGAGAATAATTTAAAAAGATTTTCTGCCACACTCAGCCTTTGTAAGGTGTAGCCACTGTCTATCCACTCACTGTACCTCCTTCGTCCCTCTCTTCTCTCTGTTAGCCTTTGCACACCTGACCCTCTACTTCTCTCTGTAGATTGCTGCTATTTGAACGTAGTCCACACAAGTCCTGAGATATCTCCTCTTCTCTCGTGCTCTCATTCCCACACTGGGAACCAACATGGCGGCCAATTACACTGCTAGACAATGCTCGCCATAAATCATCCATTGGACTGTCAGACACATGGGGACTCAGCACTAGAGGAGAGATGCTCCTCTCCTCTATTCTCCTCTCCTCTTTCTACTCACTCTCTCCTTCCTTTGTTCCTTCAGTTTCTCTATTTATGAACCGGCCCGGAGAATCGTATGTTGCATTGCAGTCATGCTTTGCCACATTCAATCTGCATATCTGCCTCTGTTTCTTTTTGGTTCTCATTGATTCGTCTTTCAACCTGTTCTGGCTTGATTTTAATTACATTTCTGTTCTTACCTTTGTTGCTTACTTTAACTTTTCATCAAGGTTGTCATTTGTTTTTATCTTTCTCACTGCCCGTCTTGCTTCCCTAATCCAACTCGGCATGCTTTCATGACATGCCTGTTACATGAACAAATGTTTCTGACGGAGCTTTCAAAAAGGTTAATTATTTGGCTCACTGGTATTTTAAGTACAGTAGGTTTTTGTTGTAGTTTAAAGTGTTTTTTGTACATTAGTAGTAGGCTCTGCTTTCAACAGCATTCTGCTTTTTCTAACCTTTTTTTTCCACTTCCCTTTTTCCGTTTCTTATCCTCCACTGTTTCTCTGAACACTGAAGGAGCTCTTTATCTTTTTTTCACTCTATTTATGTTTTACTGCTTTTCTCTTCTTCTCCTTGCATGTGTCGGGGAGCACAACAGAGCGAGGCCATCAGGGACAGGAGGTTTTGATGGGGAAGCAGGAGAAAGACAGAGAGGCAGCATTGGGTCAGAGGAAAACTTTAAAGGAAAATAAGAGAGAGTAATTGAGGAGGGATTTGGATTTAAGCGTCACTTTTAAATGCTATGAATATCTACTTACAGATGTTTACATTCTGCAGTTTGTTTTCTTCATGTGTCTTTGAGAGTGAGGACCAAATTATATGAAGACAAGGGAGGGTATTCCAGCGGAAATGAGAGACTCAAGAGGGTGAAAGCTCGAATAGTCAGACGCTGCCTTCCAAACATGGCACAGGAATGGTTTGGGTTTTTTTTTTTGGTGATCTTTTAATCAAAGGCACATTTGTTTCATTTGAAACACTGCAGACAGATCACAAAATTCCAAAGAACCATTTCTTCAGATGCTGGCATGTTACACTATGCTGGAATTAGACCCTTATGGAAAAGGGAGGGCATCTAAAAACTATAAAACAATGTGAGATATTAGTCCTTCATGGAAAATTACTAAACTGGCATGGAAGAAAGACTTGGATTTTATACTGTCTAATCAAACATGGCAATGTAGCCTAAAATATGTACATACCAGCTCTTTTTGCATCAGACATGGTCTCCTCCAATTCAAAGTAATACACCAATTGCACAATTCACCTGTGAAATTGGGCAAATACCCTGACACTAACCCTGAGTGCCCGAGATTTTCTGTCGGAAGAAGAACTTACTGTTCTCCTGGCTTGTAACACTGCTGGCCTGGGGAGTAATTCATCTGCAGAGGAAGTGAGTGAAACCTCCCCCTATTAAACTCTGGTTCCGTGATTCTACTGGAGAGGTTTAGATACAATCAGAGTAAGTCCCAGGCAGGGGTCGCGTTAACCGAATATTTTCCGTCATTGACCGGTTTTTTAAAACGGTGACGGAAAAATCTGAAGGTCATCTGTCATTTTGACAGGTTGCAATTCACAGCCCTGACCACTTGGTGGCGAGTGAGCATATTAATTAGCTATTAGGTTCGTTCGAGATGAACTGCGCCTCGCCTGGAGAGACGAGATCAGGCGGCCACAGCAGGAGGTGGAGACAAAAAGCTGCAGTCAAGTCGGACAGTTTTCAACAGACTTAACGAGAGAGTAGAGGAAGAGACGCGAACATCCTGTTAGATCACCTGTAGGTTACCTGTAGTCTGCAGGTCATGATCATAGCTGAAGAAATAAAGTGTGTTCTTGATCGCTGATTGAAGTAAAAATAGAAGAGATCCTCCTTACATCTGTTCTTTTATCTGCCTTGTAAAGCACTAAACTGTTCTTTTGATAAATCATATATATAACCTTTATTATTATCAGACACCTAATATCTGCTTGCTGACAGATTAAAACTTCATTGCACAACAGAAGATTGATATGTCCAGCATTAAATATTACAATTACACAGAAAATTTGTATTTTATACAACACGTGGTGTTTGTTGTCAAAATTAAGAGCCAATCAGAGCCCGTCAGCTTGTCAATCAGGTGACAGCCAGGCGTTTGCAGTCGGTGGAGGGCAGCTGCGGCATCTGGCTCTACAAACTGCGGCCGCCTCGATCTCGTGAGGTTATCGTTGCCCACATGTGCATGACGTCAGTGCAAGTCGGGATCAAGTCGGACACAAATCTAACCGGCATGCACTATGCGGCGATCACCGCTGATCAATTCTGCGCAGACCTGGTTCATCTCGAACGCACCTAGTGTCACAGCAGCTGAGTGTCAGCAGCTGAAGTTTCTTCAAAAAGCCCAGTAGTGGTGTTGATATAAGAGGTACGGTGTGGATTCTCTGTTCAGCTTGTTCGGACTGAATATTAATTAAAAATGACTGAAAAGTAAATGCTATTGAATATGTAATTATGATCATTTTAAAAATTAAAGTGACGGGTAAAAACAGATAATGACGGGATTTTTATGAGCCTGTCAGTCAAAATGACAGACAATGAAAAAGTCTAGCGCAACCTCTGGTCCCAGGACAGGTATAAACCTGCACCCCCTTTGTACAATTTAATTAAAGTATCATTCACTTGAACCAGTTGGACTTAAAGACTGCTGAACAATCAGAAATTGTGTACAAACTAATTGAATGCATTTTTTTTTGTAAACTGAAAATCTATAAATGAAGTATCTTTAAAAAAAAATCTGCAATACTTCAAGAAAAGCATCTCTGTACCAATATAAATGTGGACATTTCCAGTATGTAAATGTGCATCTGTATCTGCTTGTATAGGGATATTTTGTGCATGTATTCTCCCGAGATTACATTTGGTGGTGTTTTTGTATCTGTGTGTTTACTTGAGTCAGATTGTGCACCGGTGTGTGTATGTGATAGGAACACAGCAGGTCAGTGTTTGTGATCAGGGCTGTGCTTACTGGTGCTTTTCTGTGGTTCAGTCTGCCTGTATTTTGTTGCAGGGTAAAGAATCAAAGCACCATGTCTGGTATCTGGCGTATACGATTGTGCGGGGATATGTGTGTGTCTGAGAGAGAGAGAAAGTCTGGCTGTGTGTCTATACATTACAGCATGAAAAAGGGATTCTGTAGGTGTGCTTGCACAGACGGGGTCTTATCTTCTGCTCCTTACACACTGCTTTGCTCAAGGACATGTTTCAGACATCAGTGGGAAAAAAATTGCGACTGTATTTTCAAAAGCAACCATTTTGGCTTTAACAGATCGGAAATCTTAAATTATTTTGCATTTCAAAGTTGCGAACAACAAGAACTTGCAGCCATGTATATCTCACACTTGACCTTGACAAATTGTGAAGTTTTTTTTTTCTTAAATGTTTCCTTGGCATGCTGAAAGGATTACACACCGACTCCCTCTCCTCATGAACCTTGTGTTAAACCTGGTTTATAAATTCTCTCATCAGTGTGCCTCCACATGAAGTGCCTGGATTTTCTTTCAGATTGATTTATTGCTGGTGCATCTCTGTGGGAACAGCATAAATACTACCTGCCTGCAGCAACGTTGTAGAAACATTGATAGAGAATTTGGGTGTGTTGCCGTTGTATCAGTGGAGCCTCCCTCTGGCGGTGTGTGTTAATTAAAGTAGCGGATGGCAACCTTGAGAGAGGCCTGATAACGCTCAGCAATGCCATGTTTATGACTTTTGTAAGCCTCTGAAACGCACATGGCAGTGGGTGGACACGCATATTAATCTGCACATAAACACTTGACACACACACAGACATGCAAACCAACATGTGCTGTATCAAGTCAGTACATCGTAATTAGCTTTTCCTGTTTGTATTCTTTCCACTGTTCATTTATACACTAATGGATGCTGTTAATGACTGGTCTTGCACCATAACACCTCTTCATCCCCCCCCATCTCTCCCTCCGTCTTTCCATCCAAGCTTGCTTTATTATGTTAACACAGGCACAAATGTCAGTCATAAAAAGCTTCTCCGCTACACTGCATTTATTCTAATCAACTAGTTTATTATTGCATCCTGTTATATGACACAACAGTTAAGAGGAAAGTGATGGACTTTAGGAGTTTAACTCATCTCTGTCTTTTAATACTAATCTGAATGTGTACTGTAGTATCCAACACACTCTTGCCATAGCAATCTTAGGTATAAAACTCAGAATGAATTCCCTTTATTGAATCTTTCTGCCCTTTAAGTTTGGCTAAGTTTTGACCAAAATGCAGTTTACGGTGATCAACAACATGATTTATGATCAAGTGTAAACTCACGCTAATGTCACCTTTTTTTTTTTTTTTGACTGCTATTTTGAAACATGGAGTTTGGTATTATGGCTATTGCGATCTTGGTATTTTTGGAGCCAGAAGTGGACGTATTTCGAAGAGAGGATGAGGCATACGCATTGCCCCACCTCTGTCCTGACTGGATCAGTGATTGAGAAGCTGACGATGTGGTAGTTACTTGTCAATCACAAGGTAGCCGTGCCCTGAAGCGAAACAAAAACAAAATTACAAAATGAATGTCATGCTGCATTGAAGAAGACTTGAAGCTATTGACTGAGACCATAAACCCATTAGGAAACTGCTCATAAATCAGATGAGAGGTAGAGTTTTTTTCCCCGTAAGCTTACATACAGTTGAACTTTTTGCAACCAGTGGAGTTGCCCCCCTGCTGGTGATTAGCAAGTGCCTTAAAAAGTGCCTTAAATCTCTACAATCCACATATGCAGTCTATGTTTTTAATCCTACAGTGTTAGCATACTGGTAGAAGACATGGTCTTGCTGGTGTTAACATCGTGTTTGTTAGCAAATGTGAGCAACAAGTGATAATGACTAAGAATCTATCAAACCAGATTATATCTGTGCAATATGTTAACTTCTTGAATCCATATTTATATTACTCTACAAAAACAACAAAACAATGAATGATGACAGTCTTTTATTAAATGTGATACCAGGCAGTATCAGACAGTCTAAATGCATTTAAGCTGGAGGGATAAAGAACCAGGATGTGTTGTACGACAGGATATAGATGTGTGACCTTCAGTAGGATCCATTCCAGTGTAATAATACCTATCTGAAATATCAAGATACAAAAGCACACACACACACACACACACACACACACACACACACACACACACACACACACACACACACACACACACACTGTCACACATTCATGTATTGTTTTTGTCAAAAACAGGATGCTGGTAATTGGGTTATGTTGTCTTTCAAAGGGAATGTGAGCTGCAGTAATGATGGGATAAGCAGGGAGCCTGTGTTATGTGTCAAAACGTGATCCAGTTGTGTTTCGGTGCGAGACATTAGAGGACGTCCCTGAATCTGATCATATCTTGGGTTCTATGTGATTTCCTCCTGTCATCCAATACCCCAGAATCAGCTGGTGAGATCACTCAGATCACAGTCGGTTTGCTGGCATAAATAGTGAAGATGAATGGGGCAGGAACTTGGCTTGTGTGTGTGTGTGTGTGTGATCTGACTGTCTCTTCATCTGTATTTGTGGGTTGTCGTGTGTGTGCATGGATGTTGCATCTATATGTGCCTGATAAGGATCTATACACTCTGTGACAACCAATATAAATCCTTTTATGAACATGTTTATCAGTCTGATGGGAGTCTCTGCACCTCGGCCCTGCTCGGGTCAGATTGTTACATCAGTATGACAGCTCTGTCTTTAGTTGGGATTCTGACCGATGAAGATACGGATAGACTTTATTACTCCCCACTGCTTCTAAAGCCACATAAGCTTGTCCTATCATAACAATATAGTTGGAATTATGATAAGGCTGCATGTTCTGTCACTATCAAAGCTTGAAATAATGTTTTTGGTATACTGCAAGTAAAGATGACAGTGTGGAAACATCTTTAACTTTTTGATATGATGCTGACAATTATGTAGTATATGATAATAATAAATCACCTCAGAGCAGTAGAACACATAACCGAGCGAAAATGTCATCTTGTTGTGTTGTTGGGTGCCAGAATCAAAGTAGCAACGTTTTATTGCACACAAGCTGCCACTGCTAGTCAAAAAACAAAACAAAACAACTATGGTTAAACATGATAAGATGAAAGCTGCAACAAAATAAACAATATGTCAAGAAAATAATGTTCTGACACCTATTTCCCCTATTAAATAGAAAAATACAATTTATCACCTTGTAAGTTCAAGTTTTTCTGTTTGATCAAACTAAGATAAGCTTTAATTGCCTCGTTAATTCTGTAAAACACTTCATTTAAACTCGAGTGACAGAAATAAAACAATCACACAATGTTATAACAGTCAGCAACTCTGGTGTGATTGAAATAAATCCATAATTCTCAGCATTAGATGTGAAAACAGTCTGGTTTTACAGACTGTTTTATGTTTTTCTCTCACTTGTCCTCCAGCCCATTTGGTGTGTACTGTGCTGCTGAGTATGAAGATAAATGACAAAAATCACCCAAAAATGGCCCCAAAATACCAACCAATGATGCACTCGGCCAATTGCTGATAGCAAATATAGTCGTCTAATCGGCCAAACTGCAATTGTAGAAAGATTGTTCATTCATTGACTGAGTGTACACAGGTCAGCCAGCCTGCTCCCATTGGTCAAGGTTCACTTTTTCCGGTAACACTTGAGGTCCTGGAGAAGGACTCATACTGTCTTCAGCCATTTATAAGAGTCAAGCCAACAAAACTTGCAGGCTAGTGTTAGCTAACACGTTAAGTGAATTTTTGTGCCTCCACCTAAGCTCCGCCCACAACTACCATCATTTTTACAAACAGAAAAGGGGTCTGTTAGCTTTTTGCTTTGTCGCACCAGATGCTTAGCAGAACAGCAGCAGCTCAGGTGAGCTGATAGGTATTCAGGATCATTCTCAAAGACACACCAGCACTGTGGATGCTTGCCAGTGCAGGGGCTTGATCCTTGTGTTTCTGGCTCCGACTCTTTGGGAGATGCATCTTCACTCAAGATTGTGGCCAGTACAAGAAAAGTCTGGTTATACCCACTATCATCATAAGACAACGAGATCCAGAACATTTTATTCATTCTTCTCAGACAATAAGATAACCTACTATCATTTATGACGTCTTCCAGGAAAACACTGTCAATTCCCAGTGCTCATACTGTACAAAATAAAAGACCAGAAAAAAAATGTTATGATATATTCCATGTTATAACACATGACGTGCAGGGTGAGAATAAACTGAGGCATGACAGGTCCACCACGCAACTGTACTGCTGACACATAATATCATAAGGTGACATTTCCCGCCCAAATGTTTCTCTCAGGCATTACACAACAGTGCATACGTCCATAAAAATATATGACAATGACAACATGTAATAAAAGTGTTTTTCTTTCTTTAAGCTATTTTATTATATATAGGAGTGATAGATATGGCTCTGTGAATAAAATGAAGCAGAATTAGTCCTTTCTTTCATGCTTCCAACAAAGTACAGATGTCACAGACAGTAATGGCTCCTCTCTCATTCTCTTGGCATAACCAGGACTGACATTTTTATAATTACAATTCTCCTTCACCACTGTGGACCAAACCACTGTCATTACTAATTCATTCCGGAGGGATGGAGGAGGAGAGGAGGGAAGGACAGACGCAATGAAGGAGGGAGAGAAGGAGGGGAAAAAAAGAGGAAGAAAGGGATTGGAAGAAAAAAATGCAGAGAAGAAGGGAAGGGAAGAAGAGAGGGGCAGGATAAAGGAGCAGAGGATTGAGATAAGACGGGAAGAGACAGGAGGACAAGTCAGTGTTGATGCTGAAGGACAAATGTGTGAGACAGGAAGTTGGGGATGAACTCTTGTCTCTTCATCTCTCCGGCTAGATTCCCCCAGGGTTTCTGCTTCTGGTAGGGGGACTGCAGGTGGACTCTTCCTTCCTTCTCTTCCTCTATTTCCTCCCTCCGTAGTCCTCGCCATGCTGCACCAGTCCTTGTTGCCATGGTAACACGGGGCGAGCTGAGCCATGCAACAGAGGGATGCAGGAGGACCAAGAGAGAGGAAGAGAGGGAAAGAGCGAAAGGTCTAGAGGGATCCACTCTTCCATTTTCGTAATCTATGGGGAAGAGGGTGTCCCCGCTCAGGTCCACCTCGGTGTAAAAATAGATTCAACAGATATGTTTGCTTTCAGAGAGCACATGTTTTGGATACACATGCTGTCATCTATCTGCTCAGCTTGGTTTTGCATTTCTGTATATCCTGTATTTTATTTGCATGGTTGTTGAGGCTTCGCTATTTAGTTTGGCATGCATCCAGAAAAGGAATTGGGAGGAGTACACAGAGAAAAAGATGTGCATAAGTGTGGGGAAGAATGTTTATGGTTGACTTTGGATTGAAGCTGTTTGTGTAAGGAACATGAATCTGTGCCAATGTCACCTAACTGCATCACCCGAGTAAATATATACTGCTCAGCCACCACATTAAAAGCACAAATGGTTAAGGTGAATAACACTGATCATCTCGTTACATCTCGTGGCACCTGTCAACTGGTGGGTTATATTAGGCAGCAAGTGAACAGTCAGTTCTTCAAGCAGTTGTGTTAGAAGCAGGAAAAAGAGGCTGATTGTGATGACTGGATCTGAGCATCTTCAAAAGCCACCAAAAGTGGTCCAAGGAAGGACAACCTGCGAACCGACGGCAGGGTCCTGGGTCCCCAACGCTCAAAGATGCAGGCGTGAAGCAAAGGTTAGGCTATCTGGTCCAATCCCTCTGAAAACAACCGTAAGCACAAATTGGTCTGTGAACAAATATATATGAACAGGAGAGCTGCCATTTTTTTGGATAAAAAGCACTGTAGTGTTTACATTTCCCAAAAGAATTTCAGTGACTTGTTACATTTGTAACTTACTCCCTTGAATATGAAAATGGCCATTTGAAATTGGTTGAGAAACACACATGTTTTAGTACTTTTTATGTAGGAAAATTATAGCTCCCCACTTTACTTCTGTTTTTTCATTGGCTGTTTTGTCCCATCCAAAATGGCGGCCACGTTAATGTGCAGCCCTAAGGCCACTGCAGTGTCTAGCTATGATATGTCTGTGGTTTACTTGGCATCTAAATCTCTAGATCTCAATCTGATTGAGCATCTGTGGTATTTTCTGGAACAAGTTTGATCCATGGTGGCTCCACCTTGCAACCTACAGTACTTAAAGGAACTGCTGCCAACGTCTTGGTGCCAGGTCACAGCTGTTAGCAGCACGAGAGGATCTGCACAAAATTACATTGGGCAGGTGGTTTTAATGTTGTGGCTGATCTTTGTATTTGTGTTGTTCTCTAGAGCCTTCCTCCCACAATCCAAAGACATGCTGGTTAAGTGGTTATAGATAATGGATGAATGGGTAGATGGATTAACTTTTTGGTAATTTGCATAGCGTATCACCCACAGTGAGGTGAAAATACTTTATAATTATGACACCAGATGGTCTATCATCTCTGCTGCAGTTTGAATGTGCAGAAAGTTTCAGATTTTGCTCATCATATAATGTGTTGGCTCTTGCATAGCACAGTTTATCATGGTGTGTGTGTGCGTGCGTGTGTGCGTAGACCTCTTTATTGCCCCATGCCAATAGAGGCTCACTCTAAAAGCGTCAAATGCTTTTATAGTTATTCTCTTGGTGTTGGTTGTGCGTCTGTGTTTGTTTGTATAAAAGCTGCCAGAGGATAAGCTTATTAACGCCACCAAGCAAAAAACTGGGGCTGTTAATCAGATGGCATTTTAGGCACAGTTGGAAGTGATGTGTGGGCACACATGTTTGTGGGAATATGTACTTTCAAACAGGCACACGCACAGCACATAAACAGAACCATCCAAAAAACCAACCAACTCATTACCAACTCTCCCTGCCTAGCAAAAGGCAAAGATAACAGGAAAGCAGGCAGAGTGAAAGCGCTGCTGTGCTTATTCAGCAGTAGAACTTGACTTTTGAGACTAACATGAGTACGATTAGAGCACTTTCTTGGGCCATTTTGAATAGCTGCTTGGCCTTGTTTATGAATAGATCCTGACTTCACGGTCCCTTGCTCATTCACTGTGGCATTCTGAAGAGATTGCTTTAGATGGAAGTAAAAGAAGTCCTATATGAGAAGTGTTTGCATCACACCTGATACAAGACATGCTTTATTTTTTAAAGTTGTTGGTGGTGGTGTTTTTATCTGGAAAATACTCTTTCTGCTCTTGCTTTTTCTGGCGCCCAACTGCAGTGCAGTTTGTTGTGCCATGATGTTTTCTTTCCTGTACTCTCAATTAGAGCTGCAACTCTAATTGAGCTAATTAATCAACAACAATTCTGATAATTGATTAATCACTTGAGCCATTTTTTAAAGAAAAAGAGACCATATTTTCTGATTTCTTAACCCCTCTGTGACAGTACACTGAATGTCTTTGGGTTGTGGACAAAACAAAGCCACCATCTTGCACTTATAGACCAAACAACTAATGGGTTAATCAGCAATATAACCAACAAATTATTTGAGAATGATAATCGATGTTAGTTGCAGCCCGACTCTCAGTTTGAGAGAGTCATCTGTTTCTGCTGATGGAGGATATTCTATTATGGTGACCAGATGAGAATGTTTGAAATTGGGGAGATGGGCATGAGTGTGTCTGTGTGTCAGAAGGAGTAAATGTAGCTATAGAATAATTTTGAGTAGCATCAGGTACATTTTTTTTCAACAGCTGTAGCAGCTTACAAACACATTTTTTATCACAAATTTATTCTGCAGTCACAGCTGAACTGTCCGTCATCTGGTTTAAACTAGTTGAAAGACATCAGCAATCTGTTATTTTTGATTTACACAAGTCAAAACATCACAAATATATATTTTACAAAAATGCACAGGACATTTATTTAATAATTAAAGCAGGAATTACAGCCTACATAAGTGATTTGTAATTCCTCAGGACATCTGGTCACCTTATATTCCATCCACTGTGCTGTGTCTTTGATTCTGGCTCTCCAATATTTTGAAAGATGCTCTAAATATTTGATTTTGAACAAGATCAAACAAAGTTGAGAGTAAATTTGAGGAGTTATTGTTGGATCCATGGACCTTGAAGCTCATTAGTGAGTGTCCTGTCTGAAAGCAAATCTTCAGCTGTATTCATCTTGACAGCACACACGTGTCACACTGTGTTTCACCAACAAACAAGCAAGATGCTTTCTTGTTAAGCAAATATTTCATTACCTTCCATCCCGAGTTCATGCTTCCGTCTGATCAGGCTAATGGTCAATAACACACTGATTGTAGCACCGAACTGTCTGTCCATATCCATGTAGAAGGAACGCAGGCAAATTGCATGTGTGTGCATGCATGCATGGGTCTGAGCGTACGCACAAACACACATACACATGGAATAAGAATTAACCCTGTGAAGTGAGGGGGATAATTCCATGGTAATTAGTGTTCTGTGTAATCAGTTTTTATTTTCCTGTGCTGTTGTTAGGCGCAACAGACAAAACAAAAGGAGGCTTGCACGCATCTCTCCCTCTCTCGCCCCCTAATTACAAACATATCCAATTAATTACACACAAGTCCCGCTTTCATCTGTGTGCACCACGTGAGAGGAAGAGATGAGAATGCAAAGCAGTCAGGCAGGAGCAGTGACACACACTAATACACAAGGAAGAAATTAATAATTAGTCACACACTGGCATCATATGTATTCATATGCACACTTGACTGATGTTGATTTGACTCTCGACTAAAAGTTGTGCAAGGTGGCTGTGCGTGTACAGCATCGCGTGTGTGTGTGTGTCCCTCTGTTGAAAAGACAGGTCAACTTTCCTCTGTTTGTTTTGTGTGTGTGTCAATGGAGTGAGGAGAGAGCCCCGTAGCTTGTGTCCTATCAGTAGGGGGATTAATACACACCTGCTGTTTGAAATCAAACAACTTTGCAGGATAGAGGATCCATCAAACCACCCGCAGCACATCTTCTCTTCTCTTCTTTACACATCCAGCTTTTCTTCTAATTTCTTCTAACAGACAAGTTGGCATTAAGTTGGATAGGTAAATCTCATGGAGTAACATAAGGCATGTTTCAGTGTATTACTTTGCCACACAATCGATGCTGTTCTCCCAGTGGCTTGCAAGCAACATCCTCATTTACCGTGTGTGTCTGTGAGCAGGTTGTTTGCATAACAGCTCAGATTCTGACTGATCTCAAAACTTACTAGGTAGTTCCGGTTCTTGCTCTTACTTTCACACATATCCTCCCGTTTCCACTTAATGATGTACATTCACGAGGAAAATTCCAAATTCAGGAAAAATTGAAATTCTCAGTATGCAACTTTATGCTCCTCAGATCTTTTAGATTATATATTCCAGAGGTATTCAGTTTTCTCTCAGCCAAGGACTCCTTACAAGGGCCCCTATGATGTATGTCCCTTGGAATAATTTGATGTAGCCCGTGTTTTTACACATCTACTCAGTTGATGTGAAAGATTTATATGCAGTATATATTTCAAGGGTGGATGTCGTAATTTCAGAGCCTAAGGCAAAAACGGGCGTGAGGCCCTCCAGATTTCTTGTTTTCTCTCCCTTTTCCAATCCTTGAATAAATAATAAGTCCTAAAAATAAACTTTTGTTTATGGTGGAGTGTGGAGGACTAATTAAACAGTCTAACAGCCTGAGGAAAGAAACTGTTCTGTAGCCTGGTGGTAGAGCAGTGGTTAATTCTGTATCTCTTGCCAGGCTGCAGCAGGGTGAACAGGCTGTGGCTGAGGTGGGTTTTGTCTTTTGGTATCTTCCCAACTCCTCCTTTTTTCAGCACTGCTTAGGTAGCTTCACTTCGCTTAATAGTCTGTTTACTCACTGAGTCAGTGATGAATGAAGCATTCTAATGCCACCATGAAGATTTTTAAAAAGACACAATGAGCAAAAATTGTAAGAGCAAAAACAAAGAAAGAAAATTATGGGTCCTTAGGCAATTTGCCAAACTTTGCCTAATGGTAAGTCCTCTCTGATATATTTACTAAGAGCTGTATATTGTTAGAATGACAACAGAAGTATATAAATTAAGATATTTGTTCCTATAAAGCCCTTCATTAAATTAATCATTTTTTAAATATTATTTTTCATATCATGATCATTTCAATGGTTGAATCTGAAATCTTTTCTTGGAGCCTCTGGCAGAGTTCTACCCTGGGTGTCCCCAGACCTTGATTTGAAAACCATTGACATATTCCTATGATTTTTCTCTCATCTGCTGCCCTTTTCACCTCAAAAACAACCCTCCCCTGGGTGCATCCACTGTGCAGGTACACAGCAGCCATAGCGATTGCCTTATTGCTCTGTGTCTCTCACTCGCCCTCCCTCTCTCTTCCTCTCCCTATGAGGCATTCGCCCTATTTCTTTAGTCGAGAAAGTAAAGGCCTTTGGGCCTTATGTTTTTCAATTACACACGGTGCTGAGATTGAGGGGAGCCGGGGAGGGGGTATACAGAGAGAAATGGAGAGAATGCTAGCTGTCTTCTAGTCTCTGAGTGTCCCCTCAGGGAGGCTGTCCAGGTAAAGCA
Organism: Lutjanus erythropterus; assembly: GCF_056507025.1. NCBI lineage: Eukaryota > Metazoa > Chordata > Actinopteri > Lutjaniformes > Lutjanidae > Lutjanus > Lutjanus erythropterus. The sequence goes on along the minus strand of NC_139338.1, from coordinate 17,960,611 downwards.
GAGGTGTTTGTTCTTATTTAGTGCCTGTGGCTGGCTGTGATTTAGCCTGCCCTGGGACTATAGGGCCTGAGTGTAGAGGAAACAGCCTTGTTGAGGAGAGAAAAGGAGAATAAAGGTGGAAGGTCTGGTAGAGGATAGCAGACAAAAGTGGGGAGTGTGAAATAAGTAGTGAGAAGTGGTACAGAAATATAGGAGGTTATTGGGAGGAAATAAGAAGAGTGCATATGAAAAAAAGGATAGAATTCAAGAAGAAAAAGGAGCTGGGTGTCTTAGTTGTGTTATAGGTTCGGGATATGGCTAAAGCAGGGTTTCTTTGACTGGCATGGGTGCTCGCCACTTGTGTCTGAGGTCACCCAATGTATGCGTGAGAAAGATTGAGACAGACAGACAAAGCCGAAGTCATTGTCAAGCTCTAGTGACAGTAATGATTGTGTGCTATGCCCCTTGAAGCCCTCAGGTCATAGCATTGAGCATAGCCCTACTTCATAGGCATTTCTGCCCCAAGGCCAAGTGTCTCTGGCTGTGAAATGGTTCTCAGTCTCACCCTCTCAATGCCAAAACCACCGTGAAGTGGACTTCAGCCTGTATCAATGACTCCTCTTCATGGTCTCCTCCATTATAACCAATTCAATAGCCATGGCTGCACGCATTCACATCAGTAGCATTCTTTGGCTGGTCTGGTTCCTTCTTTTTATGAAACTCTTTATCACTGACACCCACAGAACATCAGTTCAAGGTTATTTGTGTTTTTTCTTCCTCCAAGGTTGATTAGCCATGCATTCTTTCAGAGTGTGTGTGAGTGTGAAATCCCAAAGAGCCATTGTGGCTGTATTTGAATTTTGACCACCCTCCTGACCCCCTGTGATGATTGACAGGCCCTTTGTCCAATAGAACAGGCTTGCTCAGACCCCCTGCCGTCGCTGCAGTTTTGTTTTGCCGTGGGGTTTTGTGAAATCTGAAAAATTGTCTCAGTCTAGATTTCTTTGAGGTGTCATTGGATGCTTGCTCCCATGGAATCGCGCGCAAGTACATGCACATCCATGAGCAAGCTAGAGACACAAACACTCACACACCTTTGATCTTTGCACACACCACTAGAGCCCTCAGCCCCTTTGCCTTCCCACTGTCCATCCCTGTCAAGCCCTATGGCAGCCCAATGCCTTTTTGTCCATTCTCTCACCCCAGTGGCAGTAGCTTTGTCCTCCTTTAAAGAGCTGAGTAGACATCTGCCTTACATAACCCCAGGTGGCTTTGAAAGTGTATGTCAGACCCAGTTTACTAATATTGAATACAGTGGCACACACTTGTCCTACAGTGCTGTGAATCATAAAGTCTTTTTCTGTCAAAAGCTTTATTTTACAGTTGGTTGAATATATCCACTACACGATGTATAGACGGTAATATAAAGAGAAATAGACCCTTTTAGAGTCGATGTCGCGATTACATCACAGTGTTAGAGGCAAAACAAAGGAAAAGCTGGAGGCAAACATTCATCAACTCAAAGCAGCAGGCCACATAACCAAGTGAAAATGTCATCTTCCAGTGTTGTTGGGTGCCAGAAATGAAGTGCAAGCCCAATTCCAAAAAAATTGTAGTGCTGTGTAAAACATAAATAAAACAGAATGAAATGATTTGCAACCTATATGTTTTTGGAGAACATGTGCTGCCATCCAGACAATTTATTTTTTCAGAGATGTCCCCGCTTATTTCAGCAAGAAAATGCCAAACCACATTCTGCAATTCTGCCAGCTCTATTTGTTAACGTTTTCCAGTAACACTCGTGGTCCTGGGGAGTGAGTGACTGCACGTATTCAGAAGAGCTTGTATTTTCTTCAGCCATTGTTAAGAAACAAGCCAACAAAACTTGCTAGCTAGTTTTAGCTAATATATTTAGGAACCCCCATCTAAGCTCCATCCACAGAAAATATTATAAGTTTACAAACAGAAAAAAGGTCTATTGACAAAAATAGTCTGAAAGCATTTGTGTTTAATTCTAGTATAATACAGCATGAGACAGCTGTCCTTCCACTGGCTTGGCCAGATGTTCGTTGTCTTTTGTGAAAGTGATGTTGCAAATAAAGCATAACCACCCAATTTCTTTCCCCTGCTTAGTTAACCCTTACCATTCATTTAGCTGGTTTTGTGGATTTTTTTGAAAGGAAAATTGTCAGGTTTTTACCCAGCAGTAATAATAATATTCATATCAGCAGGTAATTACAGTTCCTTCAATAGAGAGTTAATCCAAATGTGCCCTCTCTGTGTTATCGGGGTGCATACCGGGGGAGCTTTGGAGGTAGGCCCATAGAAAGGCCTAAATTACTCTTTTATTCTGGAGGAAGACACACATTGAGGTTTGTGCGTACACACTCATATACGACACCCACATACTTCCGTCTCTGTCTGTTTCTCTCTCATACACACACACACACACACACACACACCTCCCCTCATTCCCCTCTCATCAGTGCCATATCTCACTCCATTTCCCCGTACAATGGCTGCGCTGTATTAGAACCATCCCTGAACCCCTGCAGCCGTACTCCGTCCCAAGGCCCAGACTATGACACAGTTGGCTGGGGCAGAAGAAAGACCCTCTGGCCCTGCCTCATTAAAATGGTAAAGAGCTGTAGGAGGATAGGAAAGCTAATCCTTCTACCAGTACCCTCCCAGAGTCTTCTCGTCTCCTGGCCTGAGACTGGGGTTGCTAAAATACATAGCCCCCAGGAGATGGAGATGATAGGGCTCAAATGGGACAGTTTACGGAAATGGGTTCATGGGGATTTTGAGTGTATGCGTGCTTGAGTGACACACAGCTCCCCAACAGAGCGTGATCCTAGATTTGTAAACATCAAATTGTGTCTCATACTATTTAGCATCAGTAGAGACATTTTCTTTTGAGTACAAATACTTCAACATACTGAAATGTTTCTGTGATTATTCGCCTGAACCTCAGCAATTGGAAAAGGACAGTTAGGATTATTTAATGTGGGGTTATATGAGGCAGTTATCAATAGTCAGTGTATTACCTACAGCAAATGCTAGTTGACACAACCCTGGTTTGGAGAACCAGAAGAATACCATACAGAAGTTAAGCAATGTACTGCTGTGAACAGGGTCAGCACTAAAACATATTGTAGCCACTTAAAAAAGACCCACCTAAAAAATGTGCACGCTATATTTAGAATATTTTCATGCTTTAGTTTGCCATAAGACAATCTTTTGTGATGGGGAAACCGCCATTATATAAGCCAAATATCACTCTCTCTCTCTCTCTCCAAACCAACCAAACTCCATGGGTGAAATCAGCACAACACAAACAACCTAACAGACCAAGGCAGTGGTAGACCAACAACTCCTGTGTTCTGTGAAATTACTGATTTAACCCATGGAGTTTGGTTGGTTTGGAGAAAGAGAGTGATATTTGGCATATATAACTGAGGTTTTCTCCTGTAGGTAATACACTGACTATTGATAAGTCCCTTAATAACTCCATATCAAATAATCAACATTTTCCCTTTAAAACAGTAATGAATATTTTATGAACACTATATTCAAGGACCTTTTTAGCATATCAGTAAATAAATTTGGAGGTTTCATTTTTTTTCCCCCTAAAAGTTAATTTTTGCTCCAAGGCCAGTGCAGCAAAGTCCTCACTGCAAAAGTCATGCCGTCAATCAGTATGTAAGTTGCAGGGCTTGCAAAGCAGGAGGAAAACAGGGAAATGCTGTTAATTTCCCCAAAGACTGACATAACACAGGTCAGCTGAGTGGTGACAAACGATAATCCCCTTTACTGTTACCACACAGTGACAGCCAGCAAAAAAATGCTGCGGTATATGTCGTGATATTAATTGCATGTATTGATTGCAGTTTAAGTACCACAGTGCCAGCAACTTAATAATGCAGCAATTGATTGAATACACAATTAGTGTTACATGTACTGGTTTTACCATTTAGGCTGCATTAGTTCCAGTAACTGTACACACCCAGAACAATGGGAGAGTCGTAAGGAGAAAATGGATGAGGTTGGTCAATCCGCTTACTCAGCAGGTCCACCTGAAGACTTCCCGACAGATAATGATGCTCAGTTTTCATCCCACAGGGGGAGAAAGACAGGAAAGGGGTGAGCGAACCCATCTGTCTGTGTCCAAAGTTAAAGCACTGAGGCAGCACTCCCCTCCAGACTGTGCAATTAGCCCACTCTAGAGGCTGATAGAACGGAGGAACATTCGGCCCTGCGGCTACTGCTCTGAGGAGGAGACCCTGACGGCCTTCTGTTTGGACTATATTAATGCGTGCAGCAGTGTTATGTTATCCATAATAATCCTGAAGCATTCCTGTCAAAATTCTGACATACAAAAGTAATTTAATACCAGAAATAGTAGGGGAGAACTTTTACATTTCAGAATTTTACTGCAAACTAAAAGAGTATTTCTTTCAATTAATAGTCACTCTAAATGCCCCAGTTTCTAACTGAAATGCAAGTTCTCTGCATTTTAAGGGATTTAGTCCATGAAACTGGTCTGCAAATTTCTGGATCTGGCTGCCAAGTTCAAACTCCATGTTACCATTAAAAAAATCTGATGAGCTTTTGCTAGTCCAGCATAACCTGGTATGGAAACTTCTCCTTATTTCACTGATATACCTCCTCATTTAGTATATCATGTGGTCCACAGACCAAACGGACTTTGCATGTTTCCACGCTGACCGGGAGTGACAGTATGAAAGTATGAAAGTAAAATGCATCTCCTAGCAGAGAGAGTGCGGGGGCAGAGTGGTTTTTTAGTTAAATATGTTAGTCTTGTCTGCCTAACTTATTGATCCTTCACGTGACCGAGGTTTGTGCAAGTAAGAATCTGTGGTCTTGTTAATGTTAATTTAGTATTTTTAATAAAAAATACAGACCCAAAAGAGTTGTTGATGAGTGATGAAATCCGATTCATCTCTCCTGTTAAAAGTTATCAAATCACCTACTATATGCATATACATATATATATATACAAATATTGTTTTATATTGTAGAAAAAGCTAGCACTTTGAACTGTGGAGTATCAATTCTTTATTTTATATTCATTTAAATTATTGAGATTTTGCAGAGTGCTGCTTTCCAACTTTGCACATTATTGTTGATGTTTCATTTTATAATTACTTTCTTGGCTGATCACAGCAATTTCACATCACCTCTCGAGTAACAATGAGCTTCCCACAGAGCCTGACGAATTAGCTGTTTTGTGGAAGGCTTTAGTTATAAATGCTTATCATAACAGGGTACAGCTCGCTCTTGTCTTTGTCTCTGTGTGTGTGAGTGCTTGCAGGATTCTGCCAGGCTGTTGATCACTTCTTTCATTCACTCATTCATTGAGCCTACTCATCTGCCTCGAGAGAATCTGCACACAGAGGATGTGGACAGCAACCAAACAGCCTCAGAGGGCCTATTGAGCAAACTGTAGATGATTCAGGGCAATAAGCACCACATCCTGTTAGCGGTAATTATAAGAATTATCATGACATACATGTTAATGTATTCATTATGTCCAATTTCCATTTTTCTGTATGGGGGCGGTAGATTCTGCCAAAGACTAAAGAATTATTATTTTCAGAAATTGCTAATTCAGTGCAGTTTGTGAGTGTAAAAGGACTGCTTTGAGGATAGTTTTGTTATCCTCCCCACCCCTCCCTTGTTATTTCTCTCGAGTCTCTTCTTGCTCTCCCTGTTTTCTTGCCAAATTAGTGTGTTGTGCCTAACATACAGAGAAGCATTGGACTGGGAGTGAAGGCTGTGATTTGGCATGCATTTTTTTTTTTTTTTTGTTGTCTGTATACGATCCCAGCATTTATTCTTTGGAGGCTGTGCATTGTTACTAGAGCAGCACTTTTGCCTGTCACTTCTGGCCTACATCTGACTGACATGCTGTACTCTGCTGTACTATACAGTGGTGTTGTATTTCAACGGTCTCAAGCACACACAAATAGTGCCTATGTGCCGGCTGGCAGTTAGCCAAGGCCATAGTCATAAGGCAGTGACAGTAGATGACAGCAGTAAGATTAAAGGGTGTGGGAGTTGTGAGTAGGGCTGAAGACTGGCAGGTCCATAAATATCCCATGCAGGGATGCCCCTAATGCTTCATAGCACCGTATCATCACACAGTGCCATCATAGGGATAGACCCGCTACAATGAGATTTGGATGTGACCGTGTGTCTGTGTCTGAAGGAGAATACAGAGTAGGGTTGAAGGCGTAAGTAGGAGTGCTGTCACATACTGTGTAATACAAAGGTTTATTTACAAAACTGCCCAAGAGGAACTTGAGAAAGAGACATATGATTTTTCTTGTTTTTGCTAACATTTTGTAGTGGTCAGTGCCAAACTGTTACTCGATTAAAGGTCCAGGTTGTAAGATTTAGGAGGATTTATTGTCAGAATATGGCAGAAATGGAATATAGTATTCTTAAATATGTTTCCATTAGTGTATAATCACCTAAAATAAGAATTGTTTGTTTTCATTAGTTTTCAGTAGCCCAGAACCATAGACATACATACGTAGATGCCACATTGGCCTTTGGATCATCCATCAACGTCACCACCACATTGGACCATGTAAGGCTGAACTGTAAACACATAAAAGAAAACAGGGGAACTGTGTTTTCTTCTGGATAAAAAGCACTATAGCATTTGCATTTCTCAACCAATTTAAGTGAGTCATTTTTATATTCAAGGGTTCATGATCTATGTGGAGTAAATTAGAGAAAAAAGTTCATATTATATCATGAACCCTTGATTATAAAATGACTCATGTAAATTGGTTAAGGAATGTTAATGTTATAGTGCTTTTTATCCGTAAAAAATGTTTATTTGTCACAGGTAAGTCTTGCCGAGGTCAATATGGTGGTGAGATTGATGTATCACGGCAACAGGCCGAAGCAGTTAAAGGGGCTTCTACATATGTGTCTCTGCCCATAATGGACAAACCGAACACCAAGTCTAAAAAGGGCCTTTCACAGTTTTTGCTACTTTTGTGGCCACCAAAGGCTCTCCTGCAGGGTGATGGAAGGTGTTTGCAATCTGCAAGCTCACTGCCAGATGCCACTAAATCCTATAAACTGATCCTTTAATTAATTAGTGGATTGACAAAATGAATTGACAATACATTTCTTAATCTTTCATGCAAATGTAATTTTGCTGGTTTTCTTTGTTTCATATAATCATGAAGTGCAGCAATTTGAGAGTGTCAACTTGGGTTCATGGGTCTTGTGATGGTTATTTTTCATTATTTACTGATATTTTATAGGCTTGACTAGGGACGCAACAATTACTGTAATGTTTGAAAACCTCATAGTAAATACTGTCCAGCATTAAACACAGCTGGCATCAGTCTGCCAGACACAGCACAGCAGCAACATGGGTTTGTTTTGCATCACTGAAAACATTGAAATCACAAAGGAAATGATGCCTTTTCAAATCATTGAGAGGTTTTGAATATAAAACTTTGTGAATTATTTCAGTGTGTGTGTGTGTGTCGGTATCTTTTTTGAACGTTTCAGCACATTTTAGATACAAATCAGTTAATCTCAAAAATAATCAACAGAATGTTTTTCTCTTTGCAGCCCTAGAGCCAGTGATATTTTAAAAGCAGTCATGGCTGAATTGAATGTCTTGATCTGTCTTCTACTCCAGATACTGAGCTTATTTGTCAAAAAATTACAACTGTAGGAGGATTTACTAAATGCAGAATGGAAAGACATTTGTGGCAGCTATTTTGGATTTGCTGTTCAAACATGGTTAAAGAAAGCACAGTTTGTTTTTAAATCTCCACATGTGCTGCTATCTACACAGACAGACACACTCTGACACAGACACTTTACACACACAGCTGTATAAATGCTGTTTTCTCTGTAACCAAACCTCGCAGTCACGTACATAAATTTTGCCACACTGCATACTCACCCACTGACACAGTCCCCCCATTTCTACGGGAACACACACACACAAGCCCACTTGCACAAGAAGACATAGTCGACACAGAAGTACACACCCACACACACACACCGAAGCAGAGCAATAAACAGCTGGAGGGCCTGCTGTAATTAAACCTGTACTGCTGTTTGTAAGCTGTCAATGCATGTATGTGGGCCGAAAGACACAAACACACGCGCACACAGTTAGGCACATTTTCTGTTGCATTTACATCTCATGCAATCTTTCTCTCAAGGCTGAGTAAATTTCGGAGTGCTGTGTGGAGATGAGTGGTGCCTGTCTGACTCAATTACAGCATAAACACATCTGCAGGTGTACTATCACGCTGCCAAAACAGTTCCACTTTTAACTGTTTAAACATTCAAATCTAATGCAAAAAAAGCACAACAAGAATTCATTTTAAGGTGGAGACAGAGGGGACTAGTCGCCATCAATCTCTGAAAATTATTTGTAAATAAATTAAGAAACTGAAAATATATATTTAATAGAAGTCGACTTCCTGTTTGAAATAATTCACATATATCTACAACACTTTTTGATGGTTTTGTATCCTGCTCGGTTGGTCTGAAATACATGTCACTTTGACATTTCATCATAGGTTTGTTAATGATTTTACTTAGTAAATGATGTGTGTGCGTGTAGAAGTGAATCAGAAAAGACACTTATATGGTTTTTAATGTGCACTCAAGTCCACCATTAACAGAGGATATTTAAATATTAAAATTCACATAAACTGAACTGACATTACATCTAAAAATTAACCCTGGAAAGAGCATAAAGCAACAGGGAGTAGGACTAAATTTCTTTCCCAGTACATCTCTGTCCCCCACTAAGTTCTAATGAGATCTGCACCCTTGGATTTGTTGATCTGCTTGGCGAGAAAGTGTGTGTGCGTACTTATGTTTGAAGTACTGAAGTGAAACCATACTCGTTTTATTTAGTTTACTTTTCTTTCATCTTTTGAGCAATTTTATTGGTTTTATTTTAACTCTAATGTTACGCATGTTTTTGGTTTCCTACACATGTAACATATGTTGAGACTACACTGGTGTGTGTCTGCATTTATGATGTTTATGTTGTTTATATTTATGGTCTCTTGGTTTGCTTTAGCCAATGTGTGTGTGTATGTGTGCGCATATTTGTGTCCCCAGTGAGGTGTGCTCTCAGCTCTGAGTGGGCGTTTCACAGACAGCCAAGAGACCAGCGGGGAAATTTCCCATCAGCCAGTGCAGTGTGCTGTGCGGGTTAACCACTGAAGGCTCTGAAATCCATAGCCGCAGCACAACACTGCTCACTCTCTCTCTTTCCCTTCCTCACCCTTTCTCCCTCGCTCTCTGTCTCCCTAGATGAATCGGAGCAGAGATGAAAAGCTTTCAGGAATGCTGGCAGACAGGCAGTGCTTTACAGTAATCTAACCTGGGGAAGATGAAAGCCAGCTGGGAAGCTGGGAATAGAGCGAGCAGGGAGAAAGGTGAGAGGAAGAGGAGGACAGGATAGAGTTTTGGGAAAGAAAAGAGTAGAAGGGTGAGATAGGGAGAGACAGAAAAAGAGTGGTTGAGGGAGGGTTTGAAGAAAAGGGATGCAGAGGTAACAAAAGACAGACAGTTTGTAAAGAACGGTAAGGGAATTTATGACAAAATGGGTAAATGCTTGAAAAAGAGAGATGGGATGGTTAAAGGATGAGGGATGGAGAAAAAGAAAATGGCCATGAGAAGATATTTTGCTTTACCTTAAAGGATAAGACAAGTTTATTCCAACCTTCATCTTATTTCCATGGTTTTGGCAATAATTCTTACACTGTAAAAAATGTTGAGATTTTACAGAGAAAAAACAAATCAAATTAAATAATGATTCTGTAACAGTGAAATGCAATAAATAATAAATATAGGTCAAAGCAATAAATTTAATATCATATCCCATATTACTTACTCTTATTACAGACTGTTAATTGCACAATAAAACATTGTTATATTTCATGGCACAAACTGTTATTTATACCATGGTATTTTCAAGTTAGTTAGTTAGTGTTTCTTTTAACAATAAACATGTATTTTTAAATTGGTAAAATTGGTAAAATATGGAACCAATGTTAACTATAAAATCATCAACTCGTATATAATATAAATAGTAGAAGCAGTATTTGTTACGCTGAAGTTCTGGTAACTACAGCTACATTTTCTTTTGACTGTGAAATTTTTTAAACAATGTATCCATTATGGTAACATTGTACCCAACAAGTAAATTGTTGAGATCTGGGACATTTCCTGGTAGAACTTTAGCTGTGTTTCCAGCCAAAGTAGCTTGAACTTTAAGACAAAAGAACTATATTTCAAATGTCCCTTAGCTTGTTGTCATCTATGATATCACTGTGGACCCACAAAGAAAAGGCAAATTAATCAGCTGACAAGTGCAGGAGATTTTTGTGTTCACCTTAAACACAGTGAACAAAAAGAAAACTCTTTTTCCACACCTCAAGCCCTGACCCCAAAATTCATGTACTTTTGGAAGCTACTTCACCCCAAGTAGAAACTTTTTGGGGGTTAAACTAATGTCCTCCGATATTAATTTAGACCCTGGTTCCTGCGGTGGAAATTCTCTTCCCATCCCTGGAGAAAGTTTGTGTAGTGGAACATACCTTCCTTAGTTGTAGTTTGCCTGTCAAATGAGGGATTAAGGCTTTTTTTTGGTTTTACGTTAATAAAAGTCACAGGTTCATGCTAAATTCTGGCCCATTAGACTTTGTTGAATTAATGTCGCCACCCAACCAGATCTTAGCAATTACTTTGAGTAAAATATTATCACAACTAAGACCCAAGCTGTAATAAACTGGAATTAGTTCTTTATAAAATTAGATCTCAGTTCTCTTGAGCCTCTAAACTTTGTGAGAACACTCACTTATATTTCAAAGTAGTAGGAAGTAAAGTAGTTTTCTTTTTACTCACTTAGTTTACTAGGAATTTAAACCTTAATTTTACTTTTAATATGGTTGATTTGGATGTATTGGTTCTTTTTTAATTACGTATGATAGCAATGGTGAAGGTGACAAGCAAGGGAAAATGAAAGCAAAACACTAAGGTGGGGATTAAATGAAAACAACCCATGAAAATGGGCTGCTGCATTTGGCATTGTAATTACTGTAAGTCAGTGTCGTTTGGAGAGGTTGACACATAGTGTAATTGTAGCTGTCATACAGATGACAGCAGCCCAACACAAACCTGTGGAGTTTGAATTTCAGATCCTCTTCAGTGGAACAAACTCAATTGCAACACTGCTCACTGAACACTGAAGTAGCATCAAGTGTACCACTGTTGTCACTCGAAATGGCTTTGGCAGGTGGAAGGGGGAGCTCTTTTTGTGTGCGTGCGTGTGTTTGTGCGCGCGTTCTTTGAATCATAATGTAGGTGGAGCAGGCCTGTCGCTGCTGTGACAAATCCCACCTCATGCACCTTGTACTTCCTGCGCAAAATGAGAGAAGCGCACCACAGCAAAACGCTTCCCCACCTAATTGAAATTTTGAGGTATAAGAGGATTTCTGCACAACGTGAGCTGACAGGCTCCATTCACCAAATATCCTCTTAGACTCGTCTCCCCCTCTCTTTCTGTCTCTCCCAGAGAAAGAATTAACTTTTATCTGTCTTCAAGTTTTAGTGCAGCTTACAGCCATCTCTATCTGAACGTTCTGCAGGTGATCTGTCTCACTCCCTTTCAATCTCTCCTCTTTTCTCTCTCTCTGTCATTCAGGCTTGCTTTGCTCCAACAGGGACACCTGGTTTTTCTGTTTGCTTGTGATACTTTTGCTATGTCGCCATGTAAAGGGGCAGAATAAGTAGACACTGGAAAAAAGATGCAGATTATAAGATAAGAGATTGAGGAGGGAGACACGATGGTGAAGAAAGGTGGACAGGGTGCAGGGTGGAGAACACAGACAGAGAACAACTGTGGTTATTAAATGCTCTTAAACTGTCGTATCAGCAAAGTTGAATTCACCACACATACTTAAAAGGGATAATTTTGATTTTTTTTAAGTGCAGTTGTATGAGGTACTTATCAGTAGTCAGTGTAGTGTACAGTAGACGCCAGTCAGTACGTCCCCAGTTTGGAAAAGTAGAGAGGAGTACCAGCGCAGAAGCTTAACCATGTGGACAGGGTCAGCAACAAAACATGTTTTCGCCACTTAAACTGATATTTATTTTTTGGGTGGACTTTTTTTTTTAAGTGTAGGGTATACACTGATTAATAAGTAACCCATACAACTGCACATAAAATAATCAGAACTATCCCTTTAAATCAACTGAATAGAAACACAGAAAACAATATCCGTACTGTGACACATTAGGATTAATAGCAACTCAGAATTGAATTTTCTGCATTGTCTGATTGTGTGTTTGTTCATTATGTTTTACATTACAGTAACTAATATATTTCCCTGTTTTGAGCCTGTGTAATTACACACGCATTGATACATCTACATGCTTACACATACAAACCCAGTAGTAAAGGTATCGTTTGTATTCAAACATGCTTGCACGCTCCCTTTATTTGTTCCCTCGTCTTTGTGATTAGATAACCAACCATCCCGAAACAACACGCTCATTTATTTATGGGGTGAAGTTATTTGACTCCCACTGTGAAGCCTCCATTATCATGCACAATACATTGCTTTTGTGCTACGGCATAATGCATGGGCGTGAAACTCTAATGTGCTCCCTTGATAAAGAAGCGCTAATTTTAGAAAAACCTCCCGCGGAGTCAGTGAAAGGACGGCTTATACTTGTGATGTCTTCATTGGTAGAGGAGAGGGAATGCATTAGAAAATAATGCACAGACCAAGATTTTACAGATTGGGTTCATGCCCAGGTTGGGAATCATTTTCTTGACTCTTGAAAGCAAAATGGATGGAATATATTATTTGTCTCATATCACAAAAATTGAAGAAATTGCCCTACCACCTACGTAGTAATAAGTGTCACTCAGACTAATGCATCATAGTGATTTTTTTTTTTCTCTGACAAGCCCTGTTGCTATATAAAGATTTAAGTAGGGCCATACCCTAATGATACAATTCCAGTGTGTCAGACATAATTCAGGATGAGGTATTGCACCACATACAAGGAGGCGTAGAAATGAACTTGTGTTGTGATTAATGTGTTTGCCTCTGGTGGATGTTTGGAGTGAGAGTAAGACGGGACGAGAGGCGAAAAGAAAATAGAAGTGACTTAAGAGAACCGGTCTAATTCTCTTGCGTACAGGTGGTATTTCTGTTCGCCCTACTCACCTTGTTATTTTTTTGAGTGCTATCAAACAACATGTGCAAAAATTATTAGCTTGAGCAGTAATGTCATCTTTCTTGAGGTGAAAAACAAAAGCATGTATGCGGAGTTTGGGTTGTAGGAGCAGAGATTCCCCTCTTTCTTCTCCCTGACATGAGTGAGGTGTGCTCTTAAAGTACTTGGAACATCTGGCGAAGGTGTTCCCAGTACCTGACGAACCAGCTACACCTTCTGGGCATCTGCATCGTAGATGCTTGGTCTGTTTCTAAGCAGGGCACAAAATGGCACCTGGCCACAGCCTTTCTCGCATTACAGCTAAATGGTACACTAAAATAATTTTCTGAAAGCATTTTAGGTGAGAAATATTTCATGCATTAACAGAATCTTTATCCATATTTGATCAGTCTTGTTGGACAAATTCGTGAGCCTGAGGCGTTGTGCTGGAGGGACCCGCTAACTGAGTTCAGTTGGATAGACATACAACTAATCAGAGCTGCTAAATGTTTGACTTGACTTTTCAGATTTGGTCCAGTGATGTACAGAACCTGCCCTATGTTAAATAAATGGTTGTGACCTGATCCAAGGCAGGTGAAATTTTGTGGCCAGACATATTTCATTTTAAGCTATTTTTTTGTGTAAATAGTGGATGAATATAAAACGTAAATAGCATTTATGTAGGTGTAAATTTAAATGCATGAAGTTATAGTTCCAAAGCTCCTGCGGCTGGTGGACATTGAAACCATTATATCAACTGGTTGTGTAGTTGTTGTGACACGCGCAGCCTTCATGGAATGCATCCAAACCATTTTCAGTGGACATTGGCCTTTAGTCTTGTTGCTCTCTCGCAGTCTCACCATCTTCCCTCCAATGATTGCCCTTACTATCGCTCATGCCTCGAGGGTTTACTGCAGTGTTATTCCTCGCTCTCGCTGTCCTCCTCACTCTCCTTGTTTTCATTTTCTCCCTCCCTGCCCGTCTCTTTGTCTCCCTCTCTCTGTCCCCCGCTATGCAAGCAATGCAATTTTTCACTTCAGTGGGAAAACAGGTATAATAGAGGGAGTGTGCCAGTCTGTTTAATAAAGGAATAAAGGCAAAGAGGAGAGATGAAGAGAGAAAAAAAGGAAGCGCCCTTGGGGCTGAAAACAAGAGAATATACACACAGACTACATACACACATACACACTTGTACAGACAATAAGGACGGAGCACAGAAATTCACACACCTGCTTATCTCTGAGGAATTGGTTGTGAGGTGCTTCCCTATTTAATTAGAAACTTTGGTAGGTACCTCATAAATCACCACAACATAAAACTGAAGGGTAGGCAATGAATGCTTCCCATATACAAGCTCAGTTGCGCACACATACACACACAAATCTGCACAAGTCCAAAAGGAGAAGCCATTGGTAATTCATGAATTCATGAGTGCGTGTGATCTCCAGCTTCAGTCAGTGATCCATAGATTTAATATGTGTGCGTGCACGTGTGTACCACTCTGCACTGAGTCTAGTCTGTCTTTACCGGAGAGGCTGACACCAGTAGAATATTATAACACCACTTTCAGGAGAAGTGCTGACTAAATGTGTACTTTGTCAACTTTTTTTTCCTCTAATATTTTATTGTAATTATACCTCCACCAATATATCAGTCACCTGATATTACCAGCATGATATTGGTTTATCACAACAATATTGGTGTGTATAATTATGGGCATTGTATTTATGTTTGACCCTTTTTTCCAGTTCAGTTTTAATAAATACATATATTTTGCTTAGGGATGTTGATGATTAATCATTTATCAATTATCAATTAATTGCTAATAGAATTTAACCAAATAAATATGTATTTATTGACAATCAATCAATAGTCTAGAAATGGCAGTAATAATCCCTCAGTTGACATTGTTTTGTCTGATGGAGGCATTTTAGTAATAAGGAAACAAGTGTGGTTTGTGTCTCATTAATTATTTATGATTTCTGGATTAATTGATTATTAGCATCTTAAATTATTTATGACGGGAAAATGCACAAAATCTGCATCCCTAACTTTACTCTATTTGTATTTTTCTATTTACAGTTTACATTTATTAAAATCACTGGTGAAAGTTAACATATTTTTTTATCAAACTGTGAAATAACCTGCATCAATCACGTGTCTTTGTTAAAAGTATTAACCACTTTTGAGGGATACTTGTCAAGAATGAGTGTTTATGAATATATTCTACATTTTGTATATTAAATGCTGCATAAAAAATACCTGCTGATATATCTATCAGAATTTTTTTACTCCCTATTATCGGCATTGGCATCGGCATTGTCCAAAAAGTCCGGTATCGTTCAGGTCTTATTGTGAAGAGCATTACAGATTCAAAAACATAAATACAACATAAATGAAATGGATTGTCCCTCCATGTTTTGGTATGTTTTTTCCCACACAGCCCTCACCCACTGCTTAAAAAATAAAATAAAATATACATGACAGTAATAACAATTACAAGATCAATCTAAAATACAAATAAGATGTGTTTGAGAACTTATATTTAATATTCAGTTCCCTCAACAAGATGCATTCAGTCATCTCAGTACCAAGCTAAGGATACTTGACTTTTAAAAGAGTTAAAATTTCCGTTTTAAGATCACAGTATTCAACTCTGTGATCACACTTGAGCAAAGACACAGGACAGAGATGGTGTTGTGTTGAGGAACCGTGCACAGGGGTGCAGAAAGGTCACTGTGTATGAGACTGTGTGCAGAGGACTGTGCACGTGTATGGCCCCGTGCATGTGTATTAATGCTTGAACTTGGGCCTGGTGTGTGTGTGTGTGTGTGTGTGTGCAGTTGTGTGGGTGTGTGTGGGTGGGTGCTTGTGCTTGTGTCTCTAGAGCTATTCTGATGGCAGTGTGTGGTAACGGGATCCAGGGTGATGTCTGCTCTCAGACAGCGTCTGGCTCTCAGTTCCCCATCTATTATTCACACACCTGGATACACGCACACACACGCACACACACACTCACACTCTGCCTTCTCTTCTAATGTCTTTACTACACTTTTCCACATTTGTGGCTGAACATTTAACAATTCATGTTTGTTGACTCTTTCTTGGCCTTGTCTTTGTGTGTGTGTATGAGCATATGTTTGCGAACACATGTCTCTGTGTATTTATGTATTTGTGCTTATCTCCCAGGAAACCAATCACACCCTTGAAGTCAATGAACTGCTCTGTTTGTCCTGGTAAACAAGCTGAAAATTAGTATTGACCAGAAAGAAGAGAACAGACTGATAAGCAGTAAAAGAAAAGAGATAGATAACCACTAAAACAAGGCATAGTCTGAGGGGAAAAAGGGACTAAAGAGTTCTCAAAGTCATCCCCTCACCTTGGCTAAAGTTGATCTGAGCCTGTCAGTAGGTCATTATCAGGCCTAGACATCTCTTTGGGGACCTGGGCCTTCTCCGCTACCATTTTTGGATCGACTGCTGATTGACATTTAGAGAAGAAGGGCATGGTCCAATCAAGAAAAGGCTATTGAGTTTGTGCAGTTAAGATGAAAGAATGCTATTGTGTTGTGAAACACGGCCTCACATAGGGATGGGTAAAGGTCACGGTTGGGGTGTCTGTGAGACGATCCTTTGACTGCTGATCAAAGTCTGTCACCGTTATGTAAAGAGAGCTTGTATCCATTTGACGTACCTGAGGAGCCCTAGAATCATGTTCCATGTAAGGCTGATCTAAGGTTTTTCTAACATTGCTATTTTTGTGGCTCCTATAATTAATCATGACCTCAGATTATCCCGGGTCAGTGATTCTCTTTCTCCTTTGCTCAGGAAACAAACAGATCCTCCACTCATTATCCTCAATGCTTGGATAAATAACTGACTGACAATTAAGGAAGCAGGATGTGGCCAGCTAATAAAAGTATCATTAGGTTTAGTTTTACGACTCAGTGGAAGAATGGGCATCATTGTCCTTCCATTGTTGCGTGGGTACATGTGGGACTTTTGGTCTTTTGCTTTTTCAGTCTCCAGCCTGGACCTAACCAACTTCCCAAACAAGCTTCCGTGCACATATGCTCTGTACACTTTGGGAAGATATTTTGGCTGGAAAGTTTCTCTAAGGCTGCGTGCCAGTGAATGTGGGAGGAAAGGAGGCAGGGAAATTAGGGAGCAGTGTTGTGATAAACATAGAAGTGGATAATTAGCAACTCAAATTTGCAGTCACTAATGCTAGTCAACACAAATATACTAACATTTATAGTGATAGAGAGTACCCCATTTTCATTTCATTTCAAGTAGGTGTGATATTTATTACCAGTTTTGTAGTCAAGGCCACCTTAACCGAAACCGAGTCATGACCAAGACCAGAGTCTATCAGGACCAAAACAAGAGCAAGACTTAGAGAAGTTGAGACCAAGACAAGGTGGGACCAAGGTAGGGCTAGACCAAGTCAAGACTAAAACCAGACTAACATGTGTAGCTAGCATTCACTAAATTTCTATGGGTAAGTGGTGAACAGAGTCTTGGTACAGAGGCACATTGCTAACTTTAGCTTGTTAGCATCATTTAAACTTAGCTTACCTTACTTTATGCTTTTCTAAGTGCTGCTAAAAAGTTGGAAGCGGCCCTAGCAGTCTCAGGTAGCGTTGCATTACAGAATTTACACACTTTGTGGTTAACCAAATTTTATTACAAAAGATCTGGCTGACATCTCCTCTCAGACAGGCACAGCTTCTCCTCCTGTCACCCACTGTCTTGCACATGAAGGAGGGTGGCGAGGGCTGACAGATTGAGAGCCGGTAACAGTAACAAAAACTTCAAATTAGAAATGAGTCAAGTTTTTGGTGGCATTTGAAGTAGGAAGTTTTTCTTTAATATCCTCGCATTTGTGGTCTTGACTGGTCTTGAAGTAAAGTCCTTTAGTCCGAGACAAGACTAAAAATGCAGTAGAATCGAAGACGACACTGAGACTCGCAAAAAATGTTCTTAATACTGGTAAATCTTATGTACTACAGTAAAACTATTTATATAGTGTAGTAAACTGTCAAAATATATGGACCGTCATGCGGATCAGATCTCATTTACAGGGAAAAAGAGAGTGATGGAGGTAGATATGTCCTTCCATCTGTTGCTCCTCAACCATCTCATCTTTTTCCTCTTCCCTCTGCTTCTCTAACATCAAAGCTAGCCGCCTCTTGCTCTGCCATATGTCCAGCTTCTTGGGTGCTATAATTCTCACAGGTGTGGACACCTGTGATACAACCTTTCCCTCACTTCTCAAATACACACACGCATGCTCACACACAACACGCAGAACCCCTTATTAGAATCTCAACATGATTATAATCAGGGGTTCCATTTATACAATTGGACCTGCTGAAGCAGTTTGCCAGCTGCACGTCTCCAAATGAATGGCATCCATAGCTCTGAGTTTGTCCACCGCTGCGTTGGCTGAAAGGCCAAGTCTTGATTCGACACAATAGGCTGATTTGGTGCCCTCACTACTCCAGGGGAGCATGTTGACTTCATTAATGGCTCCCAAACCCTTTTAGCTCTCACACAGTGGCCTCTGGTCACAAAATATAATGGGGTGCACACCAGTTTGTAGCACTGCCACCGGGTTGCACCGCTAATAGAGACACAGGTGGCGATGTGTGCGCAAATTATGCTACTGCCTCTGTGGAGTCCTTGAGGCCCAGCCAGTAGCTGCAGCAGCGATTGCAGGAGCAGCAGCTCTTATCACTGCAGCAAAACGGGGTAAGAAAGGAAAAACAGAAGAGGAAATAATTGGTTTGAAAGAGAAATGTGCGTATGGGTTTTTCTCAGCCAGGCCAGGTATTTGTCTGCACTAAATGAGGTCTGTCAGGAGATCTCTACCTGTCGCCTCCAACACCCTGCTGTGGCTCTAATGAGACAGAGAAAGAGGAATTGGATGGGGAAAGACAGAGGGAAAGAGGGACGGGGAGCAGAGGGGCTGTGTAGAGAGAGACAAGCTCTGACATCTTCTCTGCACAGTAAAAGTGATGGAATGATGCATATTGCAAGGAAAAATGGCAAAACAGAAAAATCGATGGCCAATGAAATGATGCAAGACCATGAGAACAGAAAGAGGGGACTGAGAGGGAAAAAAGAGATGGAGCAGTTGTTGAATAACAAATAGAAAAGGGACAGTTGTCTAGATGAAGCAAGGTTTGTTGCTCTTCACTGGGTACATTGAATACATTTGTGTGTGTTTTGTCTTATCCACTTGATAGAAGAGCTTTTCCTGTCCATTTCCGCATAGATTACAGCATCAAGCGCCGGGCCATTTTCCTATATTATCCGGAAAAAATGGGCCCCATCAAGAACCATATGCCAACAACCCATCAAGTCTGCGAGGCTTTTTATTTCCGGTCACATCTGGCAGTGAAGGGAGTGAAGAGTTTTCAGTCTAAAAATGTGTAAGCACAATCAAAAGAGAATGAACGGGAGACAACCTCCAAATTCACTGTTCTAGCAGTAGCGGTATAGAGTCTCCAGCAATCATAACAAGAAAGAGAAATTTAAAAAGAACAGGACGAAAGACTTTGAGAGAAAGTGAGTGAGTTGTTGGAAGTCAAGCAGTCACAAATGTTCTCAAGATTGAACCAGCCATAAGCCTGCAGGTATTTTAGTCAACCTCATGACTTACAGATTGAGACAGAACGACAGAGGGAGATAGAGGGAGAGAGTGAGAGTGAAAAAGAGCAAAAGCAACAGCAGAGGAGGGAAATGAGTAACAAAAGCTGAGCTGTGAGCCCCCTGCCTGGTCACACTGCTCTAAGGCAGCTCAGCAGTGAAGGGAATGATAGCAGGGAGACCTGTCACTCACCCTTTGAAGCCATGGGGGAGATTGAGAGAGCAGAGGAGGAACGGGGGGGAGAAATGACTTAGGAAGCCTCCAGACACTTGTCCCCTTTCACGTCCAACACCATCATCCCTCACAATAACATTCTTGTCCTTCTCTTTGCCTCTCTCCTTGCTTTTTCTGTCTATCTCTCAGCAGGGGGATAAGGTTAGATTAGTAGGCTGCGTGGACCTGCAGGCTAACAGGTACCACACCTTTAATGCCACAACGGTCAGTCACTGAGCCAGGGGTCCCCCTGCGGCTCTGTCTGCTTTAGTGTCAGATCCCAGATGTGAGGTGGTGGAGACTTGAAGAAGCACAAACAGAAACAAACATAAGTGCACATACATTGTCTCACTCAAAAGGCTTAAAATTGATTTTTGTTTTTTCCTTTGACTTTCTGTATTTCTTTAACTTTCCTGTTTAGGTATTTTGTGTTGCTGCTGCTTATAAAGGTAATTTCTTTTCATTGTGCAACGCTGTGTTGTGTAATGATAATAAAGTTTTAATCCCTTCAAGCCACATCCACATATAGCACTGATAATTAAAATCAGAATAGAAGAGAATACAATATATAATGAAATAAAAGAAAACAACTTCTACAGTTATTGATGGGCATATTTACATATACTCTTATACAACCCAGGAAATTACAGCCACATTTCCAAAAAAGTTTGGATGTTGTGTAAACCGTTTTGACCTATATTCATTTGTAAATGTACAAGCATTCTGAATTTGATGCCTGCAACATGTGAAAAAAGTTGTGATAGGGGCATGTTTACCATCAACTTCTCTTTCAGCAGCACTCAGTAAGCTATTGAGAACTAAGAACACATGTTTTCCAAAAACAGTTTGAATTATGGACACATCATACCACAGCACAATTTTCCACTTTGCATTAGTCCATCTCAGACAAGCTTGGGCCCAGACAAGTCAGTGGAGTGTCTTTGTTGATATATGGCTTTCACTTTGCATGGTAGAGACTTAACTTGCATTTGGAATCAGGGTTGCAGGCTTTAGTTACTTTGTGTTGCTGCTGCCATGACACAGTCACACTCAGGCCACCCACTAATACCCACATTGTCTCAGCTATACCACTTTAATCTCCCAGCACAGAGTTGAGGAGGTTCTCCGGAAGTGTCTTTTAACGTTCTGTTCCGAAACAACCTTGCCAAAATAAAACATCTGCGGAGGATTAACCTCAATAAAACCAAACCCAACAGGAGGGCCATTATAGAGGTCAAAATTCTGTATAGTTTTGACACTGCCAACGCAAGTCTCTGTAGTTACTTCCCTGCTAACAATGACATTTCCCTGATTTGCACCCACAAAGCACCTTCTTTCACAGTGCAGGCATCCGGGGAAACGCATTAATTAAAATCCTGCTGTGTAGCAGATATGCCTAATCGCAAACATAAAACAGAGAATAGTGAATTAAAAGCACAGAATGAGTTCAGTTCCACTCTGTGGGGTTTTTTGCCCACTCATCCTCCTATAGAGAGGAGCTGAGCCGGAAGGAAAGAAGGAAGGAAGGAAGGAAAGGAGGGGGGATTTTGAAAGTGTCATTAATGAACCAAATGAATATTTTGCTTCCATAAAGTAAGTAGTAAAGCCTTGAGTTGATGTCATACCTTTGGATAACTGCAAGATGTCCCCATTACAGCTTGTCATAAAATGTAAAATACTATGCCAAAAGACATTGTACATGTAGAAGTACCATGCCATTAGTCATTCATGTGTCACCTGCCGTACTTGTTTGAGAAACCACATACTTTAGTGCCTTCCTGTCTGGCTACATCTGTCTGCTTTTGATTGTCGCTAATAACTCTTGGCGATGAATAGCGGATCATGTGCGATTCTCTGCTCCAGCAACGCTACGCGACCAGCCTGGCATCCCACATTAGTGTGCCACTTCCTCGTTAATACCCAGAGATTAATGTCAAATCATCCACACTCCCCCACTAGTCTCGCACCAGTCCATTTCGCCTAAAGCTATATATTGAGGCATTGAACGTGGAAGAAGAGGGTTTGTCCTGGCATTGATTGACACTGAGAGATGGATCCAGTCCGCCTCCTAGCCCTCTATCCCTCTGTTATTCTCTCCATTCCCCCTCCCTCCTTTCTCTCTGTCTGCCATATGTTTCAGTGAGCTGGCCAGATTTGGGCAATCAGACAGCCACTATTGTATTGCTGTCGGTATGAATAGAATGCGTGGAGAGACACATTGCCATTATGTAGTGACGATACGTTGTTTCCTTTCTTCTTGTCTCTTTCACAGTCAATGTTCCTCTCAGTTGTCCCAGTCTATCTGTCTGGCTGTCTCTCGTCCTAGGCTCTTATTGCATGTCCTGTCTTGCCTGGTTGAATGCCTAACGCTCTGCTGTGGTTCGACAAAGAGGTTCGAAACTTGAGCGAAGTGTGGCAGGTTGGGTTACAGTGGCGTTTGGCATGTGGCTATGCTGTTGCTGCTGCAAAATGTTTCTGATTGGTATCTTGTACAGAGAAGGGACCCAAGGGCTTAAAGAGAAGAGCCCGGGAGACCTCTGTGTGCTCTGTACACGGCCTTTCAAAATAAAAAACGCCAGTTTATTGAAATTGACAAATCAATTCAAATAAATATTCTATCATTACTGTTATCGTGATAGTGTTAGCCAGTCTTTGAATGTCCTGAATGAGCTACAGATTTGTAGAACTAATAGTGCTCCTGTTTGTGTAGTTTTGACTTGCATTGAATTAGCATTGAACAACAACACCAGTATACCGTAAGGCCCTGGTTGTTAAACACATCTGTCTTTTAAAGTAATTTGTAAGTAAGTTTTGGAACAATGCTTATTATTTTCTCATATCCAGCAGAAAAAAAAAGTTCATGACCCTTTTTGGATGCAGAAATGCTGGCACTGAGACTGGGTTTGCCTGTGCACGTTTCAGAGATTTGGTGGAATTCCTCACACAAGTGTTGTGGTAATTTAAGTTTCCCAGCATGCTGTATGACTTTGGATGACATTCTGCTCCAGCCCACTCACCTCACTGTGGCTGCATGGCCCTTGTCAGACCGTAGTGATACTATAGTCAGCAGCTTATTCTGGCTTCCACCAGCACCATGTTGGTCATGGTGTGTGTTCCGGCCACGGTGTGTTAGTGTGTGTGCCATGCTTAACAGACTGCAACTCTGTGTGACCAGCCTTCCTTTTGCCACCCCAAAATCCATGCCATAGCGGGCAAGGACACAATCCTTCGATCGCTCAGGACCACACACACATTCCCCCCGCCTTTAGTTATTATATGTCTGAAGAAGCACGCTCTCATATGCTGTTTCCCCAGTGGGAGTGGGGGTAGTTCTGTCTGTCTATTTCCTACGCTAAGCCACAGTTGGCATCTGCATTATCGCTACTACAGCAGTATTTTTTAATGTCTCCTGAGGATTGACTTCTAGTTTCCTCCTTAAATGTGGACAATCTATCTCACCACTTGATGTAAAGTAGTTTCTACATAATGACAGATCTAAAATCAATAGAAGTGCTCAGGTGTTTAACCATAAGTACTTCATTTCAAAGGGCAGTTCTGACCAAAGGGATGTTCTGGGTGGCAACATTATTGACATCACTGACATTATTAACATTATTATTATATGTCAGGTGTTGACTCTGTAATTACTTGATACTAGAATGTTTCTTCAGTTGCTTGATATATTTTATAGCTTACATTGATTTTATTGCACAAAATAACAAACAATTTAAGCACAGGTCTTACAATTTCTGTAAAACAGCATATGTATAATAAGATAAAGACCCCAGCGTTACATTTTCACCTGCTTCAAGATGGACTCCACGCAGAGCCCGAGGAAGTGTGGTGGTTTCCATGTGCTTTTGTGGCACCCAGTGCCAATACGAGGAAACTGAGAGAGGGTACTCCTGTGGTTTTCACACCGGAATGGCTTCCCTGTCTCTATCACACCTTCTGCTAGCTGTTAGCCCCATGGAGAGAGGGAGATAGTCACTTTGGGCACATTATTTTTCATTGACAGATTCAAAGCAATAATACCATCTGCACATGGGGGTGAATTTGGGTTGCATTTGTTTTTCTCTGTGCTGTAACACTGGAACTGTTTTTGTGATGCATTTATAGTTGGCGAGTACTGAAATTCTGTGCTCAAGTATAAATAGTTACATTACTGAAATATTACTCAACTGCAAGTTAAACTACTGGTGTTAAAAATACTCTGAAACTTCTCAGTAGTTACCTTTTACCCACTGATGTTTAATGTGTTATCAGAAGCAGGCATTCAATCAAAAGTTGTTTCTGTTTCTCCAAAGCTTTTTTTTGTCCGTATGTCATTGTTGTTACTGGTCCATTTGCAATCAGATTGGCTAGAAAGATGCAGATATTAATTCCAAATTTTCTCTACTCATTCATAATTTAAGCCAACAATTCCATTCAAGCCCTATAATATCCCACATCTTTAATACAGTATGAGGTTTATTCAACTTTTTAATTCAGTTCATATAAATTAGTCCCTTTCCACTTTTACAGCTCTTCATATTCCTTCAACTACATGCAAAATTATTAAAGGCAGCATTCCATTTGGCATCAGCTTTTCAGTGCATCTTAAAATATTCAAAATCTTTCATACGTTTGTGATACTTATTCAACTTTTAAAGCCAGCAATGCAGTTTAGTGTCAGCTTTCAACAGCCAGTATTCACACCCGCAGTTTTGTCAGAAATTGCCTCCTCTAATTCAAACTTTACTGTAATTATGATTTTAAAAGTAAAGTAGATTACATAGTGCAATGCATACTTAAGTAGAAGTTGAAAAGATACTTGTAAATGTACAAATACCCAAAGAATGACTTAATCAAAGTAATTTACATTAGTTACTCCCCTCCCCCAAAGAAAGTGAAGCATACTCACCGAACGTCTGAATAGCTTTAAAAACCATAGAACCTCCACAGATATTTTAATGTTTTTGTGATGGTAAAAATCACAGAGAACGGCATTTTTACTGCAGAAGCCACTGTCTTTATCTCTTCCTCCAGTGATGGTGTGTAATTATCTCTCACATCCACTAGGGGGACACAGTTAATGTCCAGGGTGGTTGCTCTATGGAGGACTAGGATTTTATCTGTATGATCTCTGATGTGGCATGAATTTCTCTCACACGTGTACACACATTCGGACAGAGCTATTGAAGGACTGTTTACTACACACATTTTGCAGGGCAGAGGAAGCGTCCTCTGTGAGTCAAAAGTGCCAGGAACTCTCCCCACTCTCCCCCGAGTATCCGTCATTACCATATGAGTAGCTCCAGCCAGACGGGCTGCGTGCACATGCATGTGTGAGTGTAAGTGTGTAAAAGAAAAAAAAAAGAGAGAGAGTGAAATGCCAATGTTTCTTTACATGCAAGTGCTTGTGTGAACACTTATTTGTATGTGTGCAGTTATGTGTGGGCTCAATGCATCTCTTACCTTCCCACAACTCTGAGGCAAAATGAAGTCTGTCTGGCAGTGAATGTCTATTGTGTAGTGCTAATGTGATAGCAGAGATTAGCATTGTAATCCATTTAGCATAGAGCAGCTAATCCACTTTATTACTGTTGAAAAGGAATCAGATAATATTGGCTAGCACCACTGTAGCTGCCTTAATGATTTTAGGCTGATGAAAAAATTACTTAAAGATATATTAATAATTACTCTTGCTGACAATGAAACTAGGATTAGTCATTTCATAACACAACATAATCATTATTAGCTTTGGCTTTTCATCAAGGGAATTAAGGTATTGGTTGTGTTCAGTCTATGCTGAGTGGGCTTTTTGTTGTTGAATAGTGTGTTTTAATGGCAATAATAATCATGCACTAGCTCTTTTTTTCTGTTTTTTTTTAAAGAATGGATGCTTTAGATCAGGGACTAAACCACATCATAATTACCTACTAAAAATAACATATCCAAATTGTGAAACAGTCTGAAAATATTCACAGGTTTAGGTGTTTACAAAACAGATAATGCAGCCTGAGATGTCTTAAGAAAAATAAGTGCAAGTGTTTCAACAATATAAATCAGGGATAGCAGTAATAGTTCATTTGTATAGCACATTTCAACAACAAAGTAATTTGACATGCTTTGCATAAAACATAAAAGGCATGGAGACAAAATGTAAAAGGAACATGTAAAAAAAAAGACATTTCAACACATTTAAAATAATGAAATAAAAATAAGACAAGGCTGTAAAGTAAAAGTTACAGTGTAGAAAAAGATTACAATATTAATCAAGAGCCTCAGAGTTTGTTCCAGAAATGTGCTGCATAAAAACTAGAAAGCTGCCTCTCTATGTTAAGTTTTGTCTTGGGGGACAGAAAGTAGACCTTTCCCAGACAACCTGAGAGGTCTGGGTGGTTCATAATGTAGCAAAGGTTCAGAAATGTATTTTGGCCCTAAACTATTCATGCTTTATAAGCCAGCAGCAGTATTTTAAAGTCACTTCTTTGGCAGACAATAATTAATAACTTCTCCGCAATTTTCACACTTTGCAAAGTCATCCAATGGGCCGGATTGGACCCTTTGGCAGGCCGGTTTTGGCCACATTTGACACCCCTGTTTTAGGTGTATATTTTGGAGTATTATTTCTTCAAAGCACAGACTTTAATATCAGAGTCTGCTCTGTGCTCTTTTAATATCTACAGGCCCAGGGTGACCCTGCTGTGTAAAGAAATAAAAAAGGGTAAAACTGCTATTAAATGCATTGTATGTGCCAATTATTGTATATATAAGTCCACTGGTCTTTGATTTTCTCTCTGTCTCCCCTACGCGTTTCCCTCCAGTCCCAGTGTGACTCAACCAGCCAGTGTTGCATGCTTGCGGACATGCTGTGCACTCCCCGGTGGCTCATTTGTTTTGTTGGCGGTCAGATTGAGGGATAATATACAGGAGCTTCCCCTTGAAGCCCCTCTGCTCCCTGGTGACTGTGGATCTGTCCCAACACAATAAAACTCTATATTCAGCCATTGCCATAGACTATCTGCCCCTTAACTCTGCTCAGCAATTGGCTCCATGTACAGTGGGGGTAAGCTGATACACACACACACCATCGCATACATGCGCATGCACACAGACACACATGCTGTGTACTGTGCACAAATGCACCTACCGCTCCTCAAATTAACTCACCCGATCGGGCAGATTAGATAACCCCACCTGCTGAATCTGGCCTCGGCTCGCGTGGACGTTTCTTTCTTCCTACCTCCCTCCCTCTTTTCTTTCTTTCCCTCTCTCCTATTCGCCTTCTGTTCTTTTCTTTGCAACTGACCCGAGTGCATACAATGGTTCCCAGTGAAAGTGTGTGCGGCTTTGATACACAGAACTCAAGGTCCTTTGAGATCGAGATCACTACACAAGCCAAGCAGGAGGCAGAGTGAGAGAGGAAGAATGACTGAGAAACAAAGGAGAGGAGGGAGGGCAGGGTGAAATCAGGGTGAGAGATGGTGCCTGGTTAAAGAAATGTCATGTTGTGAAACTGGATATCAGTAGAAGCAGCAGGAGTAGGGCAAGACATGAACTGCACCTTGTGTACTTAGGTTTCTCTTTTTACTACACAATAGTTGATTGTCAAAGCAAAGACAAAGAAATGTTAAATTGGGCTGCAGGAGAGCAGTTGATAGTTGGTGATTCGTTTTTTTTAAATGTGGAATAAAGTTCAGGCCTGGAGATACTGACATTCAGTCACTGAAGTAAAAAGATTGAGCATATAGTTTTTTTTCTAGTATGTGATATTTAATTATGATGGGGTACAATGAGTGAGTTGTTGTTCACTCCATCCTTCCCTTTAATAATTTTAATGTGACTATTTGATCCTTCAGTAACGATGAATCTTAACAAAAGAAGATGAAAAAACATATAAAGGATTTTGTTGGTTATTTCCTGTTTTATTTTGGTAGTTTCTGGTCCTCCCTCGTGTGTTTTGGTTTTACTTCCAGTCTTTGTCATCACTAATTATTTTCACCTGTCTTTGGCTGCCCTCACTTGTGCCTTGTTATCCTCCCCTCCCTAGTGTATTTTATCCTGTGTCTTGTCCTCTTTAGTTTTTTTCTCTTTTGTCAGTGTTTCCTGGAGTTTTGTTTGCTTTAGTTTTTGATTCCCCCCTGTATGGATTTTTTTTTTGGATTTCTTCTTCCCCTGCCTGGATTTTGGACTCTTCCTCGTTATTCATGTAAGCTTTTGCTGGTCTTTGGTTTATCTCTCTGCCTCCTGTTGTCTGCATTTGGGTCCTCTTAATTGAACTTGTAACAGCCACTGGAATAAAGGTGCTGTAAGTGACATTTACTGCCACTAGTGGTAGCTGTGGAGGACTGGCATCTCAGAACAAAACAAATGTGAGCTTTTTTATTGGAGACAATTGCTACAAAACCCAGATCAAACTGTGAGATTAGTAATGTATTGCCAGCTGCAGTTTTGTGCCCCGCTTGGAAATGGAGCCCCCCAGAACTCAGACCAAACTGAAACTAGGCAGTGATGATGAATAGTATGTAACTTATTCACCGCTCAGCAGGCTATTACTCCATTATATCTTTACATAGCAAATAGTTGTTTACTGCCATCTAGTGAGGCTGAATATCTTACATTACACCTTTAATTTTTGTCCCAAACAAATAGATTAGTTCTGTTTTCATTTGGTACAGCAGCATTTTATAAAAGGAATCAGTCTACTTATTGATAATAGTTTAGGTGTCTCAACCTTGAGGAGATGTCTGCTTAAGGCGGGCCTGCAGAGAGGTATTCTTAATGATATGCTGACAGAGTATGTTGTCATCAGCGCATTATAATTAATCATATAGTGACTCACCTGTCTGCTCGACCATCTGCTTCCTGTCCAATTATCTCCCGTTCGTGCCTGTTACCCGCAAACCCTTAAGTGCTGAAGAGCACAAAGAACTACCAAGAGTCATCACAACTTTAACAAGACCTGCTCCACACCTGTCGGCAAACCCACACGGGTCTGTGAGTGTGTGTGCGTGCTTGTATTCTACTGGGTGTTGAAAGTTGCTGGGGTAGGTATGTGTCAGAACTGTGTGTTAGTGGGAAATTACTGCGAGAGGACCAGATTTAGAAAGGATCATTTGGAACACATCCTGTGCATACGCACGCGTGTGTGACGATGTAAGCAGATGTTCGGGCACAACCCCACAACGCTCCCATCACACCACCAAGCGTGCGTGGGGCCAATTCCATGCACTTTCTGCTGAGTAAACACACCTAGGGGCCCACAGACCACACCTCTTGCCCAGATGCCTAATTACCGTAATCACTTTTGAATGGCTGAAGCTGCGATAGAGAAAGATGAGCTTCTCAGACACAGCACTGAGAGCTATGATGCATGTGAAAATCCTGAGGCAGTATGTGGTAGATGGGCAATTTTGTCAATAATAATGTTCAAAAGTACCTTTTTAATGATACCTTGATCCCTAATTGCACATGTTGTTGTCCTAGACGCCACCTTTGTTCCATTACCCAGTCTTTCCTTGAGGAAGGCAATATTACTCTTTATCACTTTGCCCCTTTTTTACCTCAGTTATTCTTTATTTCCATATTATATTTCTAGCCCTGTAATTAGCTCAGTCCATTTCATTTATTTTAAATGCTGGCTATTCTGTACTCTTCACTTCTTCTGGGATAACACTGGTAACACAGTTGTAGAGTTCAAAAAGCTAAACCAATTACAAAAATGTCCCTGGTCCTGACAAAGGCTACTTTAGAAGACACTGAGATACAGTAGTTGTTTTGCATTTTCATTTTTTTCCCTATATCTGTAAAGTAAAATTAATAAGTTTCATAACTTTCTATGCAGTCGGCACTAATTCAGTTAAACTG
The DNA here is from genome assembly GCF_056507025.1 of Lutjanus erythropterus. Classification (NCBI taxonomy): domain Eukaryota; kingdom Metazoa; phylum Chordata; class Actinopteri; order Lutjaniformes; family Lutjanidae; genus Lutjanus; species Lutjanus erythropterus. The sequence goes on along the minus strand of NC_139338.1, from coordinate 17,930,656 downwards.
TTTTGGAAATTTGCCTCATATTAGGTTTGGTATGTTTTTTTTTAATGTTGTTATTGTAATACCTGAGAGGCAACATGAGCCCTACAGTGATTAGAAATATTAGGGTTTATTAGATAAATTCATTCTTAATGTCCTTCTGTGTTTTTTCCAGATCCGGGTGGACGGCTCCTCTCGTGCTCTCCAGTATGAGACAGTGCAAGCGGTGGAGAATGGACCCATCCTCCGAGACATGGCCTTCTCTTCTGACCACCACTACCTCTATGTCATGTCTGAGACCCAGGTCAGGCGCACACTCTCACACATATACACACACACACACACACACACACACACACACACACACACACACACACACACACACACACACACATCAAAAGCCCCCCCTGCTGACTCAATATCATAACCACTGGCATTTATCATTTTGTTATGTCACAGGGTAGAATAACCTTTGGTGTAGTGTGGAGGATTTCATTACAGCATGGCTGGAGGAGAGAAAAGGATTAGATGGACTGTTGGATGCTATGACCGTGTATTTCCACAGAAACAGACTGTGAGGGGAGAGCTGGAATGAATAAATGTGTTGAATTATCGGGAGAGAGGAGAGTGGTCTCAGTCCACTTGTGTGTGTTAGTGTGTGTGTCTGCACATACAGATTCACACACTCCCTCTCTTAGTAGCTTTGATGACATGGAATGTGAAGCGAAATAGCAGCACTCTATGTAATGGACACAGAGAGACTGAACACCTCTAAAGTAGCATCACGGAAAGTCAGTAACACACATACTGTGCTCACATAAATACACAAACACATACACCTATGACTCACTGTGATACTTATTCACTTTCTCTTTATATTACACACCAAAAGACATGCAGCCGCAAGCATGTACTTGCATTATAATTTATACATGTACAGAAGAAAGCTGTTCATGTTTATGTCTTACAGTATGTGGGGGAATAATGAGTTATGTGTACGCTGCGCTAAACATTGTCAGGATAAATAGTGCAGGCAGTGATGGACTGTCCATCTGGCAAGGTTGGCAAATGCCAGAAGGGCCGCCCGAGCTACTGGCCTCCTGGGCCGCTCAAAAATGAAAAAGATGAATGTCTGATTGCATAGAAAAAAAACTTCTTAACTCAAGGAATGCACTCAGTAGAGTGCAGATCAGGCAACCTGATTTTGTTTTTCTTAGAAACCTTAACCTTGACCTGTGCAGGGCGTCCCTGCATCTCACCCAGTGTTCACTAGGACAGGCTCCAACCCTGCCAGGCTTTTATGTGATTCTAAAATAAATAGTCCAGCTTCTTTTCCCATGATGCCCTTGTTGCTAACTTTACACTATCAAGTGACGTCTTGCCAGCATAAGGAGGTGTTCATGCTTATAGATAAGTTATGGTAACTCAAAAAGTGATCCTGAAGCTAGAGTCAGACGATGTGATACACAAACGATAAGGTTGCAAAAAAGAGCAAATTCCTTTCATGCGCACTAACCAGGCTACGTGAAGGTAAGCCTGAATTATTGTTACTGTAGAATACAGTGTAGCTATAAACTAGTGGTTATATTGTAGCTATAAAGCTGGCATGGGTGGCGTTGAGGAATTAAAAAAGCCCGATGCCATCTGAAATCCATTTGAGAATGTGGATAAAATTGTGTAGAGCTGAATATTGTTTGTAGCAGCCCTCGCTAGCATTGTGTTTGTTGTTGTCAGCTCTTTTATTTTCGCATGGCGAGGTCTTCCCGTCTTCTAGCCTAATTAAAATTGCAATTTCTCATCTTATAATCTTTTGCGACAAGGGTGGACAATTTTGGGTGCCTTACCAGCCTTATACCTGAAACCGATGAATCTGTTTTGTGATAAAACAAATTCTTGGTTGTGTGGATCCCACTTTATTGCTGTGCAGCGTGAAAGAGACCAATTTCAGTGTGTTTTTTTCAGAAATTAGAATTATTGTTTTGGTTGGAATTAGTCTGCTGTATGTTATAAATGCCAGGGACGTTTTATCTTTTTTTAAATCCCAGTTTGTCACTGAGTGCAGACCAATCATTTTCAGACTCTGAAAGATACAGTGACCGTGTCCACAAAGTGTTGAACCTTTTGTCCCTTTTTTCTGAAAAAATAAACCAGACCTTTGCAGAATAATTTCATTTATTTGATGTCCTTACAAGGAAATTAGTCCAACTGAGTCATGATTCCAGGAGTTAATTCATCACGGAAACCATAAACACACAGACTTCTTACCATTCAACACAAGCATTATCTTTTCATCAAATGCTGAAAAAAGGCTACTAATCAAATCACTCCAAGACAGGTTCATCAATCAAAAAAAAAAAAAGGTGGTTCTCTCTCTTTTCGGTTCAGTGTAGCCCCATTCATTGTTCATTATTAATGTGGCTGTTATAATATTGCAAAAGCTCGGAAGTTGAGATAATATGCATATCATACCCTCTCTCCCGCCTCTTTATCTGCTGCCACCCGTAATCACAGAAGGCCACTGGTGTTTTGTTGGCAGCGATAGCCTAGTTACCCCTGTATATTGTCTGCAGCTTCCAGAGGATTATAGACCTCTCTGGCACCATGAAAGTGTCACTATTTACTAATGTGTAGTGCAATGTGTTTGTGTGTGTTTGTGTGTATGCATGCACATTTTAAGAGCCCAGATTATCCCGATAGCACTTTAAATATCAGACAGACAGTGAGTTGAAGGTGCCCTTTCAAATGCAGCGCTCATTGCCTCTCCTGAGGTCTTAGTCATTCCATCTGCACAGAGAATGGAAAACGAAGGGAGGGAGAGACACAAGTTAACATAATAAGGACATTTAGGATGCTATTTTGTCATGGCATCCTATTACATCCAATTACTCTTTTGTACAAATCTGTTAGCCAGCAATGTGAGAATTTCTCTCTCTCTCTTTTGGATTGCAGTGTGTGTAATTGGGCTTACAAAATATATTACAGAATAACAAATGAATTGTTAGAAATACTTAATTCCCATTTCTTCCCATTATGTTGGATTCTTTTATGTCTCGTTATTATCGCCCAACATCGTGTTACAAATTTAGCATTTTTAATTTGCATGCCAATTAGCTTATATTGGAAAAAAAAAAGTGAGTGAACCAAGTGAGTTTTGTTGGCCAGTAGTGGTCCTGTGTGTGTGTGTTTGTGTGTGTGTTAGGCCTTCGTAGTAATTAGTCAATTAGCCTAGTTAGAGGCCTGACCTCCACTAAATGTTTAGGAGGAACATCTGGGAATTACCATACACACAAATATAGAGCACAGTTAATGAACACAATACACACACATTAAGACACTCATTTACCGCTGAAGGGTGTAGACAACAAAATAAGAGTGAATAAAGTGGTTTTATTCCATCTATTCATTGATATACTTTACAGATTTGGTGTTTGTTAACTGACTATAACATTTCTGCTAGATTTGTATATTAAGTTATTACCAATATTTGATAATTTCCTGAATTAAATTGACCAGTACTGATATTTTTCTCATTTCAATGCAATATTTCTCTGTATTCTAGACTCAGTTGAGCTCTGTATTGTCATAATGGGATTTCACAAGAGCAGCTTTCCATGATTTACAGTTATTAAAAAACACCCTTATTTATTGTATATACGCTCTTTATGCAGCCCCTCTATTCCCCTTCTGTCTGAAACAAACTATTTTACTGTTGGCTGTTGCGTTTCACTGATTACTGTACACAACTTTCTTCACTGATTTTGATGAAACTGGATTATATTTCATGGAGAAAATATTTTCTGGTCGTCCCTGTGATATCCTCCAGCTGTTCTCTCTCAGCTTTTCTAACGGACAGAATTTTACTCATTGTTAGAGACTATTTCAGACACTAGCTGGCTGTTTAGCACAGAGATAGGTCAGTATAGCACCCAGAGCTTCTGGACACCACCTTAGCTTTGAAAATAGATATAGCCACTGAATTTTATTAATTTACTGTTTATCATAATGTATTGAAATGTCCCTCAAACTCCTTCAAAACCAACACCAGCATTTTCTATGAGACAAACCGAACACAAACATATGCCTGTGCAGAGGGGACGTCCATACAAATAAATCCACATATGCCAAGGTTAACCCATTGTCGGAGGTTGAAAGAAATGTTCACATATGTTTGCCTCATTTTTTGACCCTTTAGCCAGGTTTAATTTGAACATGGCAGAGTTTGAACGGTTTATGACAGAAAATAAGAAAAGGTCTCCTTTAAGACCTCAGTGCAACAGCTGAAAAACGCTGCTTTTGTTGTCAGGAGTACCTGTCCTGATTTACTGTTAAACACAACACTGTTTCCAAGTGTCTGCAATCACTGAAGAGGAGCACAAATCACTTCACCTCAAATGTAGAGAACACATAGCAACAACAATATTTTGGCATAGCAGGCAACACGCATGCACATTCCTTAGTCCCAGTGGTGGCAAACGCTATGAAAGCACCTCGAGCTGGTCGATAGCAGAGGGCCACCTGCTGTTTCTGGGGCCTGGGACCCAGACAATCTGAGACAGTGTGATAAATGGAACATGGGAGAAATACAGAAGGAGGAAACACATGATAGAAAGAGAGAAGAGGAGGGGGGTCCCACAACGGGAGGCTGAGAACAGAGTTGGTCGATACAGCTCCTCTCCTGCTGTTCTTAGCCTCAAAAACCTCTCCTTGGGATTGGTGATGTCAGGCCCAACAGACAGACCTCCTCTGGATCCCAGGTGATGTGAGAATACAGTACAGGACAGAGAGGACAAGAGGGTCAGGAAAGGGACAGAGAGTGGACGTTAAAGGTCCAGTGTGTAAGATTTACTGGGCTTTATTGGCAGAATATGACAGAAATGTAATATAATATTCATAAGTTTGTTTTATTGGTTTATTATCACCTGAAAATAAGAATTATTTATATCTGCAGAGGATGCTGGTCCATGGCATGCTGCCATGTTGCACCACAATGTTTCTACAGTCATCCAGAATGGACAAACACTGAGGATGGGGATGGGGATTTTGCAGGGTTTCTACCAGTGTATTGCAAAAGGCAAGGCCAAGGTTGACTCCCAGCAGGCATAAGTGAGTTTATTAAAATTTTATTTATACAATATTTTTAAACTGAAATGTGTTATACAAGTGACAGACTTGTTTCAAACTTGTAGCAAACCCCTTTAAGGTATAACTTGGTGTGTAGGTTGTGCGTGTCAGCAAGTGTGTCGTTACAAACTGCTTTTCCATGTTTTGTTCAGTGGAAACTTGGCTGGAGGAAACCCTGTTTTTTATGTTCTCATACTAGATTCAAAGGCTGCGAGTTTAAGTTAAAGACCATTAGACAAAGACCAATTGGAGACCTTCATAGCTGTGAGTTGAGTTGCTCCCATTTTTGATCTTAGCAGTTGATGGTAAAGACAACAAAGCCGAGAAAGGCTCCGTAAACTTCTGCTTTTCATTAACGGTAAACAAATGCAGACCTTGTCCCGCTGCAATCATCGCTCTCTATCAGAAAGTGAATTAAAGAAAGCAAACATAATTACTCAGGCTATTTAATGGCTGCCCAGCTCAGTAATTTTTTATCCATCAATGGACAAACGTGTATTTTGAGATCTAACTAGCAAAGCCTTTTCAGTACAAACTTCAGTATCATCATTTTCCATCCAGAAATAAAAGAATTTGGACATGATTACTTTGGATCTATATGGACTGAAAGAATCTGATAATGCATGACTGTATAATGATATGTGTAATTAATTGTGAATAAATTACTGTGACCACTGGCACACCTTGACAGAGAGGTATAACTCCAGCTGCAGGGAGGGACGTCACGCTGAGAGTCACACTGCACCCTGCTTGTCTGTGTCACATTATACACTCATTAGAGAAGAGAAAGCTGGCCAAACACAAACACACATACCCATGTATTATCGTGTACACTGCAAAAAATGCTCTCCGCAGCCCAGTCATTGTATTTTTCTCATCCTTCATTAAATTCCTCTTCCATCCTTCCAATTGCTTTTTCTTTCTCTCTCTCCTCCATCCTGTTACTGTGTCCTCTTTGTTAGGTTTGTTTTTCTTTCGGGATTATAGATTTTTGCTCGTACAACCCCTATTCATTTCTAAGGGGATTTGTAAAGCGAATGAGGATTCAGCCTTTTGTGTTCCTTGCTCCTCTTTCTTCATCTCTTTTTTTTCTCCATCTCTATTCCAATTCTAACCCTCTCTTGCAGCACATTGTCATTTTTAACCCATGCCACCCCCCCCAACCCTCTATTCCTGCATTTCTTCACCAGTCCCCACTAGCAGAGTAATCTGTCATCCCTGTTCTCTCATTAATCCAGTGATTGGCTGTCCTCTAATTGGATCTCTCTCACTCTCCCATATGCACGCACATGCTCTAACATAGACACACACACACACACACACACACGAGTCATCTTATTAGTGGGTTAAATAGATGTTCTGGTATAAGGAGGACAGTCAGATTAGAGAATGAGCTGTTATTATGGATGTTGGGGTTGGTGTTTGAGTGACAGGGGCAGGTCAATCCCACTGTTATATGAGCTGGTGCTGTGCTCCAGTACAATGTAACTGTGCTGTTAATGCTGGTTCATCTGTCAGCCACAATGAGAAAATCTGAGTAGAATGAATGTGGTGGTGTCTGCGGAGGTGGGGAATCATTTCATCATTAGTTCAGCATATAAATTAAAAGTAAAAATCAGACACTAAAAAAGCATTTGCTTTTAGTAGGTGTTATAAACGTCTATAAATAAAAGTCTATATTTTACATAAATATCTGTACATCTACCTGAGTAAAGAATGCATGGACTTTTGTCACCTCTGTATGCTGTTCTTCAAATGCAGATGCCTGTGCATGTCACCTCAGATTGTTAAAGCCTGATTCAATGGCAGAAAATTCTGCAACTTCTGATAAATTCCCAATACCCCATTTGCCTATGGTACAAAACAAGTGTGTGAACATGTCTCATCAGCCTTTCCTCGGATTAGCAAATAATATTTCTGCAAAAGAATTGGTGACATTTAAAGCTGGAGTTGTATAATACCAAGAATACCAAGTCAAAATTTAGTTTACTGTAATTAGTCCTGCGACTCTTATTTTGGCGAGCAGTGGTGGAAAGATAGGAAGATGAGTTGGGCTAGAGGGTCCAGGGTCTTGGTGTAGGTCATAGTGTGGAGAATGAGCCCAAAAGGCATGACGTTTTGTAGGGCAACTGGTGTCGTTCAAACTGTGGGTTTGATGAGAGGGGCTTAGCTGAGTGATACAAGGCAGCAGAGAGAGAGGTGAAAGATTTCTATTGCAAAACATCAAAAATCAATGTAGGAAAATCTTATTGATTAAATAAGTTTAAAAAACAGAAGATCTTTCAAACTCTACCGTGAATGTGTAGTTTTAATCTAGTGTAGTGTCTAAGCAGTGAAATGGAACGCAGTGTAAACAACTTCTGTTTTGAAGCCGATCATGAGAAAGTAATTTGAATGAATATGATTTTGATTGCAGAGTAAATTACTCCGTGTCTGGCTGTGCTGAGATTTGACATGAGTTCCAGGACATTTGGGGGCAGTTCAAGCTGTTATTGTCGTGCCTTAGTCATATAATCCAGCCTCCAGTGTTCCCATAGCCATACCATTCCCCTCCAGCAACCCAGTAAAACACATTAACTCATCCTGCCAGACACTGTTACATCAGTCATGAGTTAGATTTTATCGAACATGTCCCTACATGGTTTTCTTGCTCAAGTCGTTTTTTTTCAACATATACCCACTTTTACATGCTGCATATAAACTGTTGCTCCAAAGTGCTGGGACTGCCACACTCATGGTGCTAAATTATTTATATTCAGCATAGCAAATGCAGATCTGTAAGTGTGAATTATTGAAAGTGTGTACTATAGTGGGGTGAGATCGTTCAAAGTCAAATGCTTTTTTCTGTCTTGAACCCCCTGAGGGAAATCCGACAAGCCAATTTGTGGAAGTATCGCGTCTTCACATCTCATCAAAGACGTTTAATACCAGAATCCTTTAATTTCTATCAGCGGGAAACTTTTTACCACATCCCTTAACAGTGTGGCTTCCTCACCCCTCCAGTGTGTGGCTGTGAGTTATGAAGGTGTTTAGATGTGCATATTATGTTGTGTCCCAGTTTAGCTGCAGGCTGCTGTGGTCTAACAAGGCGAGCGAACAGAGCTGATATGTTGCAGCCATTGCTGCCTGACACACTTCTGAAAAATGTCAACGAAGTGGGGCAGACAAGGTTGGAGTGAACTCTTGGCTCACTCAGACTCCCTTTTTGAAGTTCTACCTTTGTGTTCTCTCCCTTGTTCTCACTTGCTTTGTATTTCTGAATCAGTATTACTCTCTCTTCCCCAATTGCAGATAGCTGTGAGTCTATAAGGCCATTATACTGTATAAAAGACAGATATTTTGCAGACAATTTGACATTCATGTGAGTCATCATCAGCATCTATTTGTCAATGTTTCTCCTGATGGAATCAGTCCAAACTGTGCACTCTGTCTGTGTAATACAAGACTTATTTTTGCTCAGGCTATGCCTCAGACCAAGATGATGCGGCCTATGCAGAATTAACCACAGTCTCTCTCTCTCTCTGTGTGTGTGTGTGTGTGTGTGTGTGTGTGTGTGTGTGTGTGTGTGTGTGTGTTGCTACACTTCTACTGCCTGCCAGCGGGAGAAATGGCAGACTAAATGCAAATCCTGTTTGTGCACCAAAGGGTCAGACCTCAGCCCACACACCTTAACTGCACTTTACCTTGACATCCATCATGTCTCCAGCTGACAGTGTAACGGGAAAACATTAACATGTGTTAGGGCAAGTTTTGTTGCTGAGCACGCTACAGCTTGCTTTTTTGGTCAGCACAGACATAGCAGCAGTGACAGATGGTAAAAATATAGCCGAGTATGCCTCATGCAGGAAATTCTAATCTGTAAACTGTTATTAGTGAACTGCCTCAAGCTATTTAGCTGTTTTTTTTTTTTGTGTGTGTGTGTACGGGGGGCCTTACCCTCTTTGGAATGGAAAGATAAGTGAAAATGATTGATTGTATCCGAGTCGTTTGTCATGCGCTGACAATCCTGACAGCGCAATGGATGGCTTTCTCATTTGACCTCTGAGAACGTCAAATGAAAACAATATTGCACTCGCAGCCACCGGCCCGCTCTGTTAACTGAGTTTATGATATAACACCGTTGGTTGGTGGTTGACGGATGGAGCGGCACGTCAGCTGTGACGAGGCAGCGGGTCATTGATGTGTCCCTCGCTTCATTTGACTCCCATGACAATCAGTCCTCCATCCAGCTGGAGAGGAAAAGAGGTGGCACCTAGGTGGACAAGAGAGAGACACAGAGGTAGCAGTAAATAAATGAAGGAATAAATGACAGAGTTATTGGCTTTAGGTGATAGATAGAAAAGAAAATGAGAGACAGAGTGGAAATTTAGGGGTGAAGTTGAGAAGAAATAGATTGTTGTTTCCTTACTTGTAATAAATAAACACTGACATTACCATGGGCAATAAATACTGTGTATTATCTACAAACTGATGGAATGGATGGATGGAATTTATTTATTTAATCTTGATTTTATTAGGCAGTCTTATTGAGATTAAGATATCTTTTGCAAGAGAGGCCCCAAAACAAAAAATACACTTTTCCTTTTTTACGGGGAATAGGAGGGAATAGGAGGGCAACCTGTTCCTGATGGTAAGATTTCTTGGCAGCGGTTCTCTCTGTGAGGTAAGAGTGGAACCAATTAAGTGTGGTTTCATTTAGCCCTGTGGACTATAGTTTGTGGTCGCTGATTGCTTGAGTGTGTCAAGCCTGTTTCCATTTACAAGACATGTTGCAATAACAGCAGGTCAGGGTTTTTTTTTTCTTATCCGTTGTCAAGTATATGAATATTGATTTTACTTTTTCAGGTTTAATGATTTTCGCTGATTATCTGGCATATCTTGAGGATATTTAATTGGAGACAACTCCTTTGACACATGCACACAACATTCCTAACTTACAATATTAAAAATTACCAATTAACACCGCATTACATATATTTTAGTTAAATTATTTCTTATTAATCCCTGTTTCCCTGCCAGTGCTAGTAATGATGCACTTGGCAGCATTGTGCCAAACTAATGAACAAACTCACACCAGGGGAAGGAGAGAAAGACGAAAAAAGCCTGGGGGAAGAAGAGAAAAGATAAGAGAAGTTCAGCGTGCCCTACAGGCTGTAAGGCAGGATTGGACTATCACTTTAATTTCCCTCTCTCTGTTCATTTGGAGTGGTGGAGTTTGGCTGCAGGTGAAATCCCTGTTTAATTACAAGTGGAGGGGGCAGGAAAAGAGTTGGATAAAGAGGAGAACAGAGATGAGGCAGAAGAATTAGTTAATAATAAAAGTCTCTGCAGATTTATTAAATGATCACTTTCCCACTGCAGGTTGACTCAGAGGCCCCTGGCATTATGTAAGGAGGAGGGGTGATGGAGAGAAAAGGAGGAAAGAAAAACAAAGTCGAGCTTTATCATCTCCTCAGTGCAGTGACGAAGATCTTCAAGTGGAAATTCTGAATACACTTAAAGCAAAGACGCTTCCTCCTTCTCTCCCTTTAACACCCACAGACACACACAGACTGTACATATACTGCATATATAATTGGATACCATTGTGCCACCACAGTAAATGATCAAGTACATCTTCATCTCTCCCTCCACACATTAAGACATCAAGTACATCTGTGATCTTGGCCTTTTTTAAAAGCAGGATTATATTTAGCAGCTTCCATCTCTCCCTATTGTGAAAAGAAGAGAGGGAGCAGGGTCTAATGGCTGTCATTTTCTCACCTGAAACAGGAGGGGAATTATAAATGCCTCACACCCCATCCTTTGTATTTATCCCCGCTGATATGATAGTGCAGCCATAGTGGAGAGACAGTGAGCCATAATGGTTGCCCCTCTGGCAAAGCCCACGAAGAAGATTGCATGAAATGAATGTGATATCGAGATGAGAGAGACAAGGGGTGCATTGGGTCGTTTAGCCACCAAATCCCTCAATTTTTTTGATAAAAGAGGGGACAAAAGTGTTGCCTGCTTGACTGTGAGTGTGTGTGCGCACCAGATAGAAAATGGAGGCTCTGGAGAGATGATGAATGTATGATCTTACACACCTCAGAGCGTCTGAGTGACAGAGAAAGACAGACAGACAGAGGGAGAATGAATGATATCAGGATCCGCGCTCTGGAACAGAGGATTCACATTGGCAGCCATCGCTTTTGCTCTGAATGTGGTGTGTGTTTGTCTTTGTGTGTGTGCGCTTTATCTGTGGAGAAAACCATTTCCCCAAGATGCAGGCATCTGAGGCCTCGATAGGCATCAGGAGGTCCCTTCCATTCTCCAAAGTCTAAATCCGTGTGTGTTTTTGTATGTGTGTGTAGATGTGGGTGGCGTATCGTCCTATCTGCTGCCGATGAAGTGTTAAATTATAAAGCGTTCAGATATGGTGGCATTGTTTGCTACAGTTCTGTCTGGGTGCTTAGCTTTTATGGCAGATCACGAGGTGACAAACCACTCGATGCGGTGACATGGCTACATAGATTACATAAGCACACACACACAGACATGAACACAGGGAGATTGCGGTTTCATACACTCTCATGATAAGGCTTTGGCAGCTGAAATCCTTCCATAGGCTAACACAATGGCCTTTCTCTTCAGTGACTAACAGGTTATTTAGTTGGCAGTGGGCTGAGGCGGTGGTGGAGGAGAACGATTGGCGGAGAGTGACAGGAAAGGAGGGAATCTATCATGTGAGATGCAAGGAGGATCAGTGTTGAGTTTGATCATGTGCACACACACTCACAGCGCTATCTCTCTGATTTCATCTCAAACTCATTCCGTTTATCTACCTAATGCAAATTCAGCTCTACACAGTAGGGAGGGCAAAACATACCAGCTGATTTATTTTTTATTCCCCAAAGGGCACACACACACACACACACACACACACACACACACACACACACACACACGCTTTGCACACAAAGATGCACTTGCATTGTTTTTAATCTGTAATAGCATGCAGGATTCCTCTTGACTTTGACAAGGAGATACGCCCCCTCTGTATTCATTCAGCTGTGTGTGAATCTGTGTCAGTGTGTGTATGTGTATGCTATTTATAGTACTTGGAGAGATACACAGAAGAGACATAAATGTAGAGAGCAACAGAGAGAATGATGTACTGGTGTGTTTTTAGAACATCTCCATCGTGTCAGTGTCTGTCTTCAGTGACAGTATGTTTATCTTTGTAGTCCATGTGCATCTGTATGCACACATGTTGAAGTATGACTTCCACCATGATTTTGGGAAAAATTGTAGCACTTGGTGTGTCTTTATTTGAGAGAGAGAGAGAGACGCAGAGATGTGCTGTGTGATAGTCTGTGTGTCCGACAGAGAGAAGCGCCGTCAGTGCCGGGCTGCACTTTAGAGATACCACTACGCGTAGCCGTTTCTGATCTCTTGTTACATTCAGCCATGCCCTACATTGGACGGCTTAATTATGGTCTTTTTCATACCCTCAAATATGGAATTTAGTCAGTAAAATGTGCTGCGAAGACATGTATAATTGCATCACTTATATCTGGCAGTATAAAGAGACACTAGTATCCAGAAGAATTTGATCCTCTGCACCCATTGGAGGAAATGCACTGAAGCTGTGAAGTGATTTGAAAATTGCCTAGATTACATCAGTGCCCATCATCACTGCCGTAGTGGCACTAGATTCACCTCTTCCCCAGCAAGCTACGCTGGTGCTCATTCCATGTTTTGACCTCAGACCTAAATCTCTGCATGTATATTTCTCCACTTCTTTATACTGCAAAGCAGGGCAGGAATTTTATGATGGCCACGGCCGCTGCTCCCACTCAGTTTGGCCTTTTGTCCTTCAAAAAATTATAAAACCTGTTGCTGCACTGGCCTTGATGCCCCACCCGCACTGACCCAGCTGATTTAGCTGTTTTCTGTTCTGCCTCTTTCCTATCAGTATGGTTTTTAGACACCAATGTCTTTTGATGAGACCTGCTACAAAGATTATATTATGTGCAGGGCTACTTTTTGTCTAATTCCGTGTGGTCACAGCAGATAATTAGCTGTGTGATAATAAGCTTGTAAAGGCTCATCTGATTCTCTCTGAGTAGAACTGTGGCCAGTGCTGTTTAACTGTGGAGTAAACATTGTTATTCTGAGACAGTGATAGTATAACCTCCTGGTGTCGTTCTGTTTGAGTTGGATTACAAATGTAGATTGGAAGAGAAATCTATCATGGGGAAACATTTGTTCAAACGAATAAGGCAGAGAAAGGCAAAAGATTTGTTTACCTGCATCTAAAACTTGTATTTTAAGACTGAAATTTCAGGTAGTGTGCCAGCACCCACACAAACAAACACACACACACACACACACACACACAAAACTTCGCTGTCATCATAACCCAATATCAGCCCACACTGATGATGTCGTCTCTCTTTCCCGGCTGTCATCGGTGAGCAGCGTGAGTGACAGCGGTCATCCACCAATGACGGCTCATTAATCAAAAGTGCCAGCAACACCTATTATTGTGCCGTGCTGTTACCATAGCGACGAGGCGAGGGGGGAGCAGCTGAGTTCTACCTCAGCTTTGCCCCTTTGCGCTCGGTCACTCAAGCCCCATGCCAATCAGTGCCAGTCAATGCCAGTTTGAATTGGCAGGGCGATATATCAGAATAGATGGACTGCTCTCCCAAGTGGCCAAGTTTGCCATATGGAGCCAGTGGAGGAAGCTGTCAAGCACTTACACTTTCATGAAAATCAGTGCTGATACAAAATACTTGTATTATCACTTAACATATTAGGGTTAGAATGAGTGTGTTTGTTTTTGCAGTTCATGTGTCTAAATAGTGTGTGAAACAGAAATATTAGTATTTTAATATGAATTAATATTTAAGAAAAATATTATTTTTCATCACAGCTGCAATTAAGTTGAATAGAGACAAATTACAGCTATCTTAAACATTGATTATAATAATGTTGTTTTGGTGTAAATCATCCACAGTGCAAACTATAATTCTGCAGCAGATATACCTTGTTTTGAGTAAAGACTGCAGCTGTCACTGTTGACTACCCCACCTACAGTTACTTGTCCTATTCTGCAGAGGTTGTCTGAAGCACTCTTCTACATTTGTAATAAATTAGAGGCAGAGCTTTTGACCATGAAAATTGACTGTTATGTGTTATTCATACTCCCTGTACACCTTTATTTTCACTCTATTTTTAAGGTTTTGTGTTACCTCTTAGCATTACTGGAGCACAAGGAATTGAAATTCATTATGCTTGTCTAACCTGAGGAGGATTTTTGTAAGTTGGAAAATAACTGAAAACTGTATTTTGATGCCTCTAATCCATTTATTTATTAGCACAGAACCACCTTTCTTTGGCTGATGTATTCTCCATCAAATTCAAATTCCTCCCATGACATACCCAAACACTGCAATCCTTAAATTATTTGAAATATTAATTTTCTCTTGCCTTTGACTTTTTCTATCTGTCTTGTGGTAATGTTTCCTTCTAATATTTTTTCTCATATTCATTTCATTCATAAATACATTCCAGCCCCTTCGAGATACATGGCAAAAACTCACAAATGCAATGATCTCAATAACACAGTTTGTCAAATCCATCAAATTCTTCAGGAGAACAAAATCAAGGCTGCATTACAGATAAATGGAGAAAATGGAGAAGGTCTGAAAACAACTATATCTGACAGTGAGTCAAGTCTGAACTTCAAAGATATTTTCCTCTACATAAGATTCCTAGGAAAACACAGTTAACTTCTGGAAAAAGATCCTAAAATCCTACAGAAGTACGATCTTTTCTGGAGAGAATCATTGCTCTGAAACAAACAACAAGAGGTTGGAAAAAAACTGGAACCTCCCAAGGTTAACAGATGGCTGAAAACAGTAGAGGACACACACCATACAGAATGAAAAAAGTCACTTACAAAATCAACAAGAACGAAAAGTTATTGGAAAAGAGATGGGCTTTCTTTAAATTATGTAAAGGCAATTGACGGACTATGCATTTTCAATACAAATGAAATATTAGATGGATCATGCTTTGAGAAAATTATTTAATGAAAATGTGAGAGAAGACTGAAGTCGTAGTAGTTGGCTCTCTCTTATTCTGTATTTTACTGTTTTTTTTTTCGTTTAATTATGTGTATGTTTACACATGTATAGATTAGTATATTCTGTATATGTGAATATGTATGGACATACAAACTCTGATCAGCAATGTCTACACTGGTCATACTACTTAATCGTTAATGTATGCGCCGTGTCTTGTTCAGGGGTGAAGGATAAAAAGCAAAAGATGTCAAGATGTTTAAATGACAGGAACTGTGTCAGCAATATGTATTGACACAGTGAAGGTCATAAATACTTAACGTAAACTTTGAATGTCTCTTCACCATATTTAATCCTTGTTGTGTGTTTCTCTGCAGCTGTCAAGGGTGCCAGTGGAGGCCTGCGGTCAGTACTCAACCTGCAGTGAGTGTCTCGGATCAGGAGATCCCCACTGCGGCTGGTGTGTCCTGCACAACATGTGAGTACTAATTGAACTGTCATAGAGATGTGCACACACACACACACACACACACACTAGTATTTTTTTCTTTCTTTTTTATGCATACAAACACTATATTTTTCACTTCCTTCCAATTCATTCACAAAGCCTTGAACATACTCAAGACCAGACAGTCTGGGAGGGTGGAGGGGGGGGGGTTCGGATTGTTAGCCTCCCCTACCTCCATGACGCCTGGGCCCATGCCCAGTACTCCATTCCTTGCAGCCCTTGAGCATTCAGGGACTTCTCCAGCCAACCCAGGCCAACTCTTAGATTGCTTTCCTAGGGCTCGGCCTTGTGCCAGCGCCCCCCTTGGATCCATTACCAAACCTAACCACTGGCATTGTTTACCAGCCCTGAAACCAGAGCCTGGTGAGAGCACAGACACTGGCCGGCACTGCCAGGCCCCTGATGGGCACTGCTCCAAACTTCAGGTTGACACGAGAAGAGTGATAGCCTCTGTTATTGTAACTAACTAGAAGCTGTTAAATGAGATAAATCCGAGATGATCTCATTAAACACAAATCACTCTTCTTCTTTTCTTCAGTTTTTTTCCTTTACCTTTAAGCTTGTCTGTCTGCCTGATTCTCTCTTTCACACAGACACACACACACACACACACATAGATGCACACAAATTCACACACACCCCAGCTGCTGTCAAACCCTTGTCCCTCAAGATTGGAGCAGAAGATAGTGCTTGCTGGGGGCAGGGAGATTTCCCACTCCACTGTAAATTGAAAATTGGTTTCTTGTGTTGGTGCTAGCCCTTGGGTAGTGTGTGTGTGAGAGAGTGTGTGAGTGAGACCGAGTACATTTAGGCTCTCCATCCCTGCTAGCATGAGAGGAACACGGGGATGGCAGGGAAGTAGTGTGAGTGTGAGAGGAGCGTACACACTGAAACTCAGGTAGGAAGGAAGACGGATAGATAGAATGAGAAAATAAGGGCTGTATAGTGAGATGACAAAGGAAGAGAGGCAGGGGAGCAGACTAGCAGAGAATACACGAGAAAATTCTGAGAAGGACAAAAAGAAAAGACAGCTCTTAAAATGGTCATCCAGAGTAAAAACTTCTGAGACAGAAGTGATGTGAAGAAAGGGGTGGAATTTGATAAACTGACAGAGACCTAAAAAGGGGCAAGTTTGTGTGCAGCAGAGTGAAGGAAGGAGAAATAGAGGATGAATGTGTTTGAAGTCTCCAGGGTAGAGAGTGCATTAGCAGACAGAGGACACACACTGATGGGTTATGGGTCACATACCAGAGGTTAGAGACAAAGTCTCACACACGCCTATGCATGAATGTGTAATGCATCAATCCAAAGATCAGATTTGTCAGTTTTTTGTGTTCAACTCCCTCTCTAAATGCTCTGTAATTAAAGGAGGAATAATTAAGCATCCAAAAATAAGCACAGCAGTCCAAATAGCAAGTTGGAGCCACTGATGGTATATTAAGCAGGTTTAAATCCTATTTAATGTATGAACTATGGTTGAAGCAAGTCATATACCCCACCCCCTCGACCCCAGACTCGAGGAACCTCAGCCAGTCTGCAGAAACACTGCAAGAGCGCAAGACAACGTTATAATGTGACAGTAACAAGAGATGACGAGTCCTACGCTGCAAGTTGATCAGCTGTTTCTAACTGTCATTTGTCTGTCAATTTGAAGCCTGTTGCCCTGAAAACAAAAGCCCACTGCTCCATAAAAAATACACACTCTGAAGTTTGAGTTCAGTGACTACCTCCCCTCTGCCTGCCAGACTCCATTAACATTTTGCTCAATTTAACTTTTATGAACATCAACTCATTCGTCAAGATTATTAATGATTTCTTACAACTCATAAACAGACACTTACTCATTTAGCAAGCATTCGGCACTAATTTAAATGAAACAGGCAAACAATGACACAAGTTATGGACAGGAATAGAAATTTCAAAGTAGGACACTGTGGCCATAGTGTTGCTAGAGAAGCTGCTGACATATCATGGTCATTTTATGATTTATTACAGTAGACATATTATAGATTTCTCCTTTAAGCAAACATTAATCAACCATATGCTGTAGTCTAGCAGATGATTTAATTAAAAGAAAGTATGTCCAAAAATAAACTAGTAAGA
Organism: Lutjanus erythropterus; assembly: GCF_056507025.1. Lineage (NCBI taxonomy): Eukaryota > Metazoa > Chordata > Actinopteri > Lutjaniformes > Lutjanidae > Lutjanus > Lutjanus erythropterus. Next base: position 17,912,875 of record NC_139338.1, on the reverse strand, counting down.
TCAATGTAAACAACAGCAGCCATCGTACAGATATTTGCCACATGAAATGTGCTTGCAGTATAAATCAAATATTACGTGTGTGCAGCTATATGTGAATGTGGTCCACATGAGAGTGCATGTTCAGTTTTGTGTGTGTGTGTGTGTGTACGTGTGTGTGTGTGTGTGGGTGTTTTGTGCGTACAAACCCATTAACACCCTGGACATCCTCCCAGTCAGAGCAAATGGGTGGCCACAGATTGGCCTGTCACACTTAGCCTGATAGAATCGGCTCACCTCGGCTCACCCCACTCTTCACTCACAAACACACAGGGGCAGGTAGGCACACACACACACACACCTTTCTTGTCGGAAAATTAGTGTCAAGTCGCCAAAACAAGAATAGAGCCCGGAGAGAGAGGGAGAAAATAACCAAAATGCCACTTTGGCCAATCTCTAGGTGTCTAGGTGTTTGACCATCACAAGGGCAGAAAGGGAGATTACAGGTGTGTTTTCTGTGTGTGTGAGGTTGAGTGTGTGTGTGTTGTAGGTGTAGTTTTGCTCTTCCTCCACCTTTCATGCACACAGACCCACAAACACACGTAAAATGCACAACCCAGTGTGACTGATCGACCACAGGTTTATTTTTCCCAAAGTCCCTCCTCCTCATCGCTCTCCATCCCCCAGCTTGTGAATTCTTAACAGGGTCTTGGTGTAACAGAAGCCCCCCTACGTGCCACCTCTTACCACAGGGCAGGACTCTATGTTCCTGCTTTAAATACTCCTGTTTGCCTGCTGTTATATATGTCTTTCTCTGTTGTTCACTGTTAATCTGCACTGCAGATATATATTGTGTTAGCTCTGTTGGGCTAAGTGAACTTCCTCAAAGGTCTACATTTTTGGCTATGTAGCCAAATTTAGACTTCACTTGAAATCAGTAGGTGATTTGACTGGGGGATTGAGGCGGTATTCCATCCTGCCTCTTCAGCAAAATGACCAAAATTCATCTCCCTTGTTAACCTGCCATCCTCCCTCTGCATCCCCTAGTGGCAGAGAGAGTTCAGGGGCAGAGAGGTTGTTTAGGCCCATATGGTAGTTTAGTCTGTCTGATTTATTGATCCTTTATCTGACTGAGGTCTGGGCAAGTTAGAATCTATGGCCCCGACCATGGCTCTGAAATATCAGTAGCATGACTGTGCTGTGTATTGATAAATCCATGACACTGTCCATGGTGGTGAAGTACTTTTCTCCTAACCTAAATTAAAGCATTGATTATGTTTGTCAATGTAGCAATACATGGTACCCTATACTAGGCTAATGCAGAACACTTGCAGCAAAATATTCCAAGTTGAACTAAGCTTCTCCCTTGCTACCTATTTTCTTTTTCTCTGTCACACAAAATTGATTGAATATTGATAGAAATTATTGTAGAAAATGCTAGAAGATGGGGATAGCAGCCTACTTAGTCAATGTCATACAGAATGTGCACTGGTTGTGCAAATCACAAGCATGCAAATATATGTGCACACATATGGTGCATACATAATACACAAACATTCACATATACAGTATTTCTGCATAAATATGTCACCTTTTCTCTACAGGTCAGGTTTGTGTTGTCTCTTGAGGATGATTACACAGTAATTAGCTGTCTGGACACATAAAAACACACACTGAGATGTGTATGTGTCTCTTCATCCCGTCCCCATGCCCCCTTTATTTAATGACTCGTCGCATGAGGTCAGTAGTGGTGCAAGATCATTAACAGGCCTGATTCACAGCCTGACAGTGCGACTCAGGAGGTTCTGCAAACATCCGAAGAGAAAATGTCTATACAGACATATGGCCAGTCTTAGTGAAAATATATACTTCAAAATGCAGGCATCAGACTCCTTTAGTGCGTATTGGCCTTTAGTGTTAAACATTCATAATACTTACCACCTTCTGAACCTCTGAGGAGAAATATTCAACAAGTGTTGAAGTCAGCTGTTTAAATGTGCTGAAGAGTAAAGAAAGTTGAAGAAAGAAAAGTGCTATCTTGCAAGGTAGAAAGTGTGACCGTGAATTAACAAGGCATTAAGTCTGTCCTTGGTGAGTTGGTCTGACACACACATACACAGAAACAGGCACACACACTCATACCTGACCCAAAGCCCTTCTCTCCAGGAACCTCAACCATTTCAAATGCAACATATCCAGTGCGAACTGCATTATTTGATATTCAGGATACAAATACTTATCCCATGTCCTTCATTCTCCTCTCGTCTCCACTTGAGTACCTGGGCAGAGTAACATTTTTTATTTATCTGGCTCTAAGGGGTGACTCAAATAAAACAGAATGCTTTTAGAATTTGTGGAAGTAACAAATCCTTCCTCATTAACTTGACATATATATGTACCATTTTATTCAAGTTAATTAAAGTTAAAATTCATTTTCAGAACTCCATTGTGCAAGTTCTTTTTATAGTTTGAAGTAAATATATATGATGAAAACTTGCTGTGCATCCCTAGTACACTTTAAAATAAGCCATGGTTGCTTTTATATTGATGTAAACACTGCAAACCAGGATGAAAGTTAGTATGGAAATCAGTTCTTTACAAGTTAATAATTCTGCTAAATGTTATAAATGTCAGTGCGACTGAAGAATTGTTGGTTCATCTTAAGAACTGAAAAATACCCTGTTAAAATGAAAGGGTTGAGAAAAAAATAATAAATAATTAAATTAAAGATTTAAAGGCAACTTACTGAAATAGATTAGAATAGAGGTTTGAAAAAAAATTACCAACTAAAAATGTTTTGTTGACACAATTAGTTTGGATAAACTTGAATCTTTGAGTTAACAAACAACAAAAAAGAAAAATGTATGTCATTGAAGTGAAAGTGAATAATGGTTAATATTTTAATAATTTCAAATAAAACCTCAAAATTTTCAGGCACTTAAATAATTACATAAAAGATTCATAGCTCACTGTGACCATTTTTTGGGTTTCTAAAACTAAAAGATTCAAGTCAAAAGCAAAACGATGTATTAAACATATTTTCTCATAAAAAGATTTATTTGATTAGAAAAATGTATTTGGATCATTACAAAATTACCTCAGCTTGTCTCTTCTTCCTCTCTTTTCAGTCATTTAAAGTTTTGAAGTAAAAACAAATAGTTTCTGCAGTGAACCTATTTTTTAAAATATACCAGCAAGAAATACTTGAAAGAAAAAGACCAAGTAACAAAAGAAAAGAGAAAAAGCCTGTACTCTTATTATATGGACATCAGAGCTTTTAAAAGTGTGAATCATTGAACAACAGTTAAAACAACAAAAACAAAACATCAGACTCTGCTATCCACTTGTGTGTCGAGTGCATTCTGAACATTTTTTCCTACACTGATGCTTAATAAACCACTAGCGTAAAATCCTCTCATGCTCGCCTGCGGTTCTGTGATTGGCCGGGAATCCTGCTCAGCCATAGCTTGAATTGATTAACCTGACGTTACAGAAAGTAGCCAAAGGGAAATCCACTGAATGAGCACTTGATGCCCACGGGGTCCGTCTGCAGTTCTGTGGAGAAAAAGGGACAACAGATGGATGTTTTGTGAATCATAATGGAGCATAGTTATTTTTTTTGTCTTTATACTCAATGCAATGCTATGTTGTGAAATGCTTTTGGCCAAGGTTAAAGATATTTCTACAAGGAATAAAAAATGTGAAAACAGGCACCCTGCTGAGTACACTGACTGCAGACCAAAGGCTTAAACAATGCATCTTTAATAACATATAGTAAAAAGGCCAAAACACGAGAACTCTTCAGAATTCGCACAGACACTCTCCCGCCCACACTTACATTGTGCTGGAAGGAGGAGTGCTGAGGGGAAGGATAGCATGGGGTTCATCTTCAAAGTGTTCTTCCAGATAGTTTGTTGTTCCCAATCAACCTTGAAATCACCTCGCTGGTCTGAGAGCAAACAGGATGCAAGCTCTCCCTCTCTCCCCCTTTCTATCAGCATTGCCTTTATTTACTTTATAGATCGGTGAGAGGAGCTGTTAGAGAGAACACCAGGGGAAGAGGAGAAAGGCAATCAATAGTACAGGGGAGGAAATCAACAGGAGTGGATGGTGCACCTGTGTGTGTGTGTGTCTGTGTGTGTGTGTCATTGCAGCCATTGTCCTTGACAAACACTGACCATTCATTTAGAAAGGCAAATGCCTTCATTTATAGACATATGCTCCTATTTATCCAATCAGCCGTGTATCCCATATGCCCGCTATGTATTTTTTGAGCCCACTGGAAAACTTTGTCAGACACCCACCCCTCCCTCGAATAAACCTGAAGCCTCACCTGTCAACCAAACTGTCTTGGCCTATCACACTCCTGCTGCTCTTCTGCTGAGATGCACGACTTATGCTAATGCCTGTCGAGCTCGGCAGGTGAAAGGAAAGTCTTCTCTCATATCAGCCCCCCTTCTCATCATATTCCCCTTCTTTCCACTCTTTTACCATTGACATGGGATGTCATACTCTGTCAATCAGGGGAGAGTTCCTTAGAAAACTCTTACATAAGATTGCCTGTAAAGGATTATAGAAGAAGCATTGTGTAAGTCTAGCATACATATATGCTGATATTCTGCACATGTGATATTCATTCTTTACCTGAGTATTTATACAAAAAATTATGGATAAAAACAGTTGACTTTTCTGGTATTCTGCATATTCAATTATAGCATACTAGCTGTATGATATATGTAGGACTGGGTAGGTTAGGGTATTGCCTTAATCCCATCAGGTATTGGAAAATGTCTTGACATTCACAAAGCATGTTTGCACAAAGATCTAACAACACTAGTGATTGCTGTCTAATGTTAACACCCTTCTTCCACTATTTTCCAGTATCCCTCTTCTTCTACTATTTTCCCATTACCAGTCTGCTGCTTCTTCTACTTTGGTTTCTTCTTCTGCTTCTCCGCCTTCTTCTGCCTCCCTTTCTTCTTCTTTTACTTCTTGTTTTTCTTCTGCTTCTTTTTCATCTGGATCTTCTGGATTTTCTTTTGCTTGTTTGCTTCCCCTTCTTCCTCTTCTTCTTCATTGTATTGTTACAACCAATTTGTGACCAAACCAAGTAAAGACTGTGTTTCACTTTTAAGTCACTTTTCTACTATTAAAAAAACTGGATTAATTTTGTGGTATTTGTTGTCCAACAGAACAGAACACTCAGTTTTGTGTTTTACTGTTAATGCTAGTCTGACATGACATATTCCTTTTTCTGTGTGGTTTTCATCCACACTTCAACCCCTCTAAGTTAAGCAGGGGCACATCTACAATGTGCCAATATGCCAGAACCGTTAGAGCTACGTTATGGATATGTTACCTCCCTTAACGCCAGTCTGTCAGCTGTCAGTTTTGTGCGTGGTTAACTAGGCTGTCAACGCGCCTGTCATGCGTGACAGCCAGACAGATTGGAATCCATATTTGGAGAAGTAGCATTGTCAAAATGAATGTCATCATATTTGGCATGGATGTTGAGAATATCTCACATTACTGTGTGATATCGGTGTCAATTTGGAACAAGTGGTGCTAATGTTGCAATATCTTCACATTAATAATTGGTTTGACATATCTCAATCTCCGCTTTGGCTGCGATAGGAGTAATATTCCCAGAGCGCTGAAATCATTTCTCTTTCTCACTTTTTCTCACTTTTTCATTTTCTTTTTCTCCTCCTAACCTCTTCCTCTCCTCACTATCATTCATATCAAACTCTATCTCCAGCAGGCTTATCATACACCATATTTTTGTCTGTCTGCAGAAATTTCTGTATCTGTGCTTCTTTCAGATCCACTCAGTCTGTATATATTTGTTTATTTATCACCAGTTTCAGTGTGTGTTTTGGTGCATTGAACCCTATTACACAGTTTTTCTTCTTGTGCATATGAACAGACGTGATCTGTATGTTCTGTTTTCAGAACCTTTTTTGCCCATAAACAGTATCACTCTCCTATTCTCTTCTTTTCTCCAAGCACTCATAATCATCGATCCCTCCTCCCTGAAGTGGAACAGGGACAGTAAAGTCATCTGTGCTACTGGCCACAGGCAGATTCCTTCTCCCAGTTCATTAGAAGAAGGTCTGTCTATACAATCAATAGTAAACTTCTAGGGGTAGATTGTAATACACAGGGGCGACTTTATGAACCAGTGGACCAAGACAACTACTGTGGTAGCACTCTGATTTATCAAAATAAACAGGACAAGATAAATCTAAATGCTTTGATGAAGTTGTATTCTGGAGTCACACCATCACATCTTGATAAATAGTTGTCAAACATTTCTACAAGCTTATAAGGACACAAAAAAGTTCAAGAAGTCACAAGTAAACACATAAAATGGCTGATAAAACTTGCAAGTCATGCTGCAAAGCGCCTTGTCTTCTAAATCCTTTGTTTTCCCAAGACATCTTTGGTGCTGTCAAATGAATAACCTTTTCAGAGGGAAAAGCTAATTGGCAGATCCGTTGAACGGGTTCTCTTCCTCTCTCTTCCCTCTCTCTCTCACATTAATTCTGCACCGCCGCTACCTGTCGCTGTGTCACAGTCATCCGTTACCTCAGTGTGCTCATTACTGCGGTATGCCACACTAATGCTAATTAAATCGCAGCGCCACAATTAGCATGCTACCAAGGACTCGCGTTTGGTTGTGGCGACCACTATCCTCCCCCTGGAGATCGCCGTGAGTGCTTTGAAACATATTGTTGGCAGGGAAAGGAGTTGTTTAAACCAAAAGAAAGTTTTTCCTCTGATGTTAGAGTGAGATCTAACATTAGGCCAGTGACCTTTAAGGAAAAACATTAGCTGTGAGCTTATTTCCTGGGCCAAGTTAGAAGGGAGTAGGCAGATACTCCATATATAATGACTAATGTGTGTTAATTGCCTGTTAAAATGCACGATAGTGATGGTGTTGACTACATTCATACATTTAAAATTTGTTTATCTTTGAAAGGACCAGCAATTCTCAAAAACTCTGCTTATCAAAAGGATAATTTATTTGTGTTACAGACAAAAGTATGATAAAATCTAAACTTGCCTTGTGGAAAAATAATTTAATTAGTGTCCTTTCAGAGCCAAAATGCAAGGACAAAGACAAAGAGGGAATAATAAAAGGAAATGAAATGAGGGAGATGAACAGGAGATATTTAAAAAACAGAAGCTTCCTGGTCAATAAAGAAACATTAGATTACTAAGAAAAGCAACAATATACCAATAAAAATCACAAAAGCCAGTATTTTTGACGAAGTACAGTGTTTATGGCTAACAGCTGGACTATATCAACATATCCATTCACTGATAGATTATCAATGAAGGGATGTCTCTGGCAATTAGTAGACTTTAGTTTAAGCTTCCCATGCATCTCTACTCTGGACGCTCTGTACTTTAGGTCTCCTCTAAGATGCAGTTTACAGATCTGGGGCATTATTACAGAAACTTCCTGTTTTAAGTCTTGAGTAAAGTTTGGAAAAGTTTTTCCTCCCAATTTGGTAATACAGTACAAAGTTTAGGAATCCTATTTTATCTTAAATTCATTATCCTAAATATTTAATCCAACATTGCTTATCAACTTTTAGGTGTAATCCTAACACTACTACATAAAATTAGTTGCAACTATGACAATGCACTGCTCAGCCTCATACCTCAAAGCGGAGGGACTGGATCTGGTATGGAACAGCACTAGAAATGACTTGGTCAACTCTCAAAGTTAAATTTATTCAAAGTTGTTTCTTTGATCTTGAGATCCTTGCATCCATGGCACTTGGCTCTGATGTCTGTGCCCAGGGGAGGATGGCCCTCCCCTGAGTATGGGTGACTGGTTTCAGTCCCCCCCTTGCCCCCCCCCTTACCCCCACCCTGCACCTTTTGCTGGATGCTAAAGGAAGTTGAGGGAAGGGAACAAGGCCAAGAAGTGACAGGGGCATCAGGACGGAACGGAGTGCTGCACCTCCCAGTTCCCTCTCAACTGTCACCAGCATAGTATGGAGAGGCGCACACACACAAAACACACATACACAACAGCTGCACGCCCACTTTTAAGTCAGGACCATTGCTCACTGTCACCTATTGTCACCCTACCACACAGGGAAACACAGACACTTGAAAATGGACATGCACACTCACCCACAGTGGGGAAGGTGTCTTGCTTTTGTCCGGCAGAGCATGAACCAGACACACAGGGGCTGACATGAGACAGAGAGGATGAATGAGAGATGCTTTGACAGTGAAAGGAAGTGAAGGTAAATGGTGATGTATTCCACACGATGAGAGGGGTGAGCGGGAGAAGAGAGAGAGAAAGGTTACATAAATTCACAGGAAGAAAGAGTGGGGATGAGAAATCTTCCAGTGAAGAGCATAAATTAGACTCTAGCAGCAGGTACTCTAGTCGAGGATATGAGGGTAAACAACACACACACACACACACACACACGGCTCATCCTGACTATGATAGAGAGCAGCTCTGGGAGAAGGTACTCATGCAAGTCACCTCACATGTCCCATCACATAGCTGGTGCTATGGCAACAGTGGTGCAGTAAAAATAGAATAACTGTGTTATACAGTGTAATCCAAGAGTGATCCCCGCTGATTATTCAGTAATAATATCAGATAGCATCGTCAGTGAGATTACTCATGGTTGCCAAGATAAAATAATGTCATCGGTATATATCTATAGATATATGCACCAGCTGGACACTTTGAGGAAAAGAACACCTTTTAGTGTATACTGTAACAACCAGACATTTTTGTTTATACTCTGCAATTTTTAACCAAATTGCATTATCTATCATTATCATCACCCGTCATTATCTATTTACGACTGCAGCTAAGTTATTTTTATTGTCAGTTTATCTGCAGATTATTTTCATGAATAATTAGTTAATCATTAGTCCATAAAATGTCGTAAAATTGTGGGAAAATGCTCATCACGATATCCTGGAGGCCAAAGTGACGTCTTCAACAGTCCAAAACCCAAGGATTCTTCATTTACTCTCATAAATGACAATGGAAAGCGGCAAATCTGTATGTTTAAGGAGCTGGAACCGGCTAGTTCCTATTTTTTGTATTTTTTTCCTTTGTTGAAGTACTTCTACATCTTTTTCTTTACTTTAGTGTTCTTTCAATACACTATTTGTAATGATTTGGTGCTAAAATCATAGCCATATCCATTTCAGGCATTTTTTAAAAACTATATTTAAAAAAAAAATTACATTTAGTGAAGTTTGTTTAGGAATCAAAACTCAAGGTTTGGTGCTTAGGACTTGTCAGTCTTAACTTTGAACATGACTTGGAACTTGAGTGCAGAAGGCTTGAGGCTTACTTATGACTTGCAAACCTTGATTTGGTCTCACCTCTGGTAAATCTTTCTTGACATCAATATAAATCTAAAATTAATGAAATATCTAAAATTATGTACTTTATACATATGTACTTCAGAGCCCTAAGTGTCCTCCTCTCTACCACACGGTACAAAATGAAAAGTATAGTTTCAGTGTGCCTCCTTCAGAGTTACAGACTGCCTTGTAGCTGTGAGTAAACACACCTAAACTCAACAGGCTGGATATTGACTGCCTGGATCAATAGTATCATATGCTGCTGTTTACAGCTGCACACATGCAGGATCATAACACGGTGAGCATATGGAAGATAAAAGCCAAGTGCACTATTGAGACTGGTTGAAAAGCAGCCCTCCAGTGCCCTGCACTATCACCCACGAGGGGCAGTTATGAAAACATCATCAAACAGGAGACATGAATTCACAAATACCCTGGGATAATACTGTAGATGCACTGCAGTGATACGCACTTGTTTTCCCTTGTCAGTATCTGGGCTTTTATTTTATGAAAGTGAGGTCAGATTGTGTGATGTAGTAATAAATGGGACAAAGATATATGAGCTGTTTGGAAATGTTCCAATATTAGCTTTTGCATCCTTTGTCTGTCTTATCAGATCTAAGCTATTGTGATAATTCATATTGTCATCTATAATATGAAGGATGAGCAATCTTGGAACTCCCATGAGCATTTTAAAAGTAAATAAGTGTATACATGTAATTAAGATATACGAATATAGTATAGTTGGCTGGATGATTAAATTATAGTTTCTATAATGATAGTGCCCCTTCCACACTCTTATGTGTCAACAAAATGCGCCTTAATTGTCTAACTTGTTTTTTGGGGAAAAAAATCATAAAACAAAATGATTCAATAATTTAGGTAGTATAATTCATAACGGCTAATTTTGTAAGTGACATCTGTTTTGTTGTCACACTCTTTAACCTTCCTGCCCCTCACACACACACACACACACACACACACACACACACACACACACACACACACACCAACATAGCTCTGAGGCAGACAGATAAAGCTGTTTAATATAGAGAACCTGGCCTAATGGCATCTTCAGGGGCAGCCCTGGCATCACATATGCTAGATAAACAGCCTAATAAGCCTGACTCACCATCCCATCAATAGATAGCGCTGCCAGGGGATTGTTTGTTTGTTTGTTTGTTTGTTTGTTATGTGTGCATGTTGAGAAAGAGAAAGAGAGATGAAGGAAGTTGGTGGCACGGCTTTTGACAGCTGCTAAAATTGTGTGGTGGAGTATAAGACACCAAAAGTCACAGCAGAAAGAAACATCTGCTGCTTGTTTGCCCGCGGGGCCAGATTGATGCTGCCGATTGCCATCTATTCTCGTGTGTGTGCGTGAGTGAGAAATATAGGATTTATGGAGGTTGTTGGAAATAATAACTGCTAATGGCCCTCATTTTATTACAATGTTTATGGAACTTTGACTGACAAAATCAGGCTCTCAGAGATCATTTTACATGGGCAGAAATATGTGCAACTAGACTGCCAAACTATACTGCCAGAATATTTAATATATTAATTAAGCAACTAGCGACAAATCCAGTGAGTTATTCCAACCATCAGGGGAAAGTGAGAAATATACTCAAATCTGTTATTTTGTAATTTATTCCCATACATGCTGATGTCTTAGTCAGTGCTCCTCTGGCAGCAGCACAGTGTCTCTCAGTGTTTATTCTTGTTTGTCCACACCAACCGTGGTATGAAATATCAACCCTTGTCTATATACTTCCATTCAGTTGTCGCAATTCAATTTCAGTTCACTGAGACACACATCCAGTCATTGAGGTAGAGCAAACAAGTACAGATTTACCAAACTCCTTTTCATACTGTGGAAAAATTACTTAATTTAAGTTTTGCACCTGATCTGTTTCCCAACATGCATCAATCCTTACAAGTCCATGGATCAATGAGAGTGAAGGAAATGGCAAAAACATAGGTGCAGATGGGTTTAAAATGAGTTCTGTGAATCTGCCCTGGATTGCTCTTCCTCAATGATTGGATGCGTCTGAGTGAACTGAAATTGAATTGAAATAACTGAATTGGAATTGTGAGAGCCGGCTGTGGAGGTATAGAGACTTACCTTTTGATTAAGGGATCAAATACATAATCATAATATTACATATTATGTAAAGGTTTATTGGAATTCAGTTCCAATTGATTATTTCCATTTCAAATTATTTTATTCAGATTCAGTTTTCAGTGCAATTACTCAAATTTAGCAATTTAATACATACACTAATACTTATTACTCAAATTCAATTTCTAGTGACACACTTTTCTGTATAGTTTTATATCACGTGACTACCTCTGCAAACTCTCAGCAGCAGTGTTACTGTGTAATTTTCCGCTTAGCCGGTGTTCTTGCGTTTCTAGCATGTAAAGGGGACGGCTTTCCAGACTTGGGGGGGCAGACACAATTTCTCTGTCTTTGGGTATGGACTTATATGAGAGACACAGATTGTGTGTGTGTGTGTGTGTGTGTGTGTGTGTGTGTGTGTGTGTTCATTCGTCTATATATATATGTGTGTGTGCGTGTCCACAAACGGCAGTAACAGGGTCATGGCCAGTGGGCCAAGTAATGACTCTCCCACTGGCCCCTCCACACAGATTTCTGCTCTGTGGACCACCACTCTTAATGATAGCTCAAGAACACACACTGACTGCTGTGTGTGTGTGTGTCTGTGTTTTTAGGTGTTTATGTCTGTCTGTGTAGTCAAATGTGCGAGTGAGAGGATGTAGCCAGGCTGGATGTAGATGTGTGTGATGTTACTGAGGCTGTGTGACACAGCTCCTGCTCTACAGTACCTTATACAGCCTCAGGCTATTAGTATGTATAGGATTCCATATAGTGTGGTGTCTGATGATGCATGGGTAGTATGGTAATAGGGTTTCAGTTGGACTACAGAGTGCCTGTTTGTTCTGCATTGATTTACCACTAACACGTCTGTGAAAGCAGAAGCCCCGTTGTTTAGTATACAGCAAATACTTAAAAAGAAATTTTCTAATTTACAAGGGAGGTTTTGTTTTTTGTCCTTGTGCAGCATTATGTCTGCATGTATGTATGAGATTGAATATCTTTAGTGTATTTATACATTTATATACTTGTGCTGTAAGTGTGTGCATGCGCGCAACCTGTGTTCATGTGTTGTTTTCTCCAGTGACATGAGCATTTGATTGAGCCGAGGATGGCTGGACCTCGGTTTTGTGAGAATTTAATAGCTTTCATTTCCCAGACTGCTTGACCTTCTCCAGGCCTCACATTAGATATGCATTACACCTGAAGTCTCACATGGCCAGATACATCTGCACCCTCTCTTTAGTATATTCTCTCTATACGCTCCCCTGAGCCCTGCAACCCGCGCCCCACTGATACTCGACTAGTTTTAGCCACAAGGGATCAAGCCTGGAATTATACTTTGTCCCTGTGCCTTCAAAATAACAAAGAATATCGTATTTTTGAAACTGACTTCGGCTGTTGTGTTTATATTTTGTCACCATGACATTGTGCTTCGTTCATAACTCTTTCTAAAGTTTCTCCGTTTACTGTTGTGTGTTTTTCATATTCCTTAAGTTTAAGGTTAGTTCTTTGAAGACACTGCAGTATCATGCATATTACAAAGTTTGCAGTGAATTAGACCCATTTGAAGTCAACAATCAAAGGTCCAGTGTGTAAGATTTCATGGGGATAAAATGGCTTAACTTGACTGTACTCTGCTTTGCTTTGTCCTGAAAAGCTGCAACCTTTTTTCCCTGACAAACTGACACCCAAACTGTACATTTACTACCAGACTGATAACTTCGCTGCTCATCCTTATTTCTAAATCCAAAATACTCCCAAATAGGAACAGAGGCATTCTTCTTTTTTACCAGGTAGTGCTGTTGGTTTATCTGGCAGAATTAATGATAATGATAATAATGATAATGATAATATAAAGAGGAGCGTCATCAGGATTCTTAATACTCGTGTATAATACAATACCTTGATACCTCCCAAGCCTGCTCACCACTAGAGGCCACTAAATCCTACAGTGGTCCTTTAATGTTGATTGATGACATTTCTTCGATATCTTGTATTCTTAACAGCGCAATCAATTAAATCATCCAAAGAACTAAATGATGAATGTTATGTGATGAAATATATTATCCAAAAGACCATCTAGTTTTGAATGGCCATGACAGCCTCATCAGCAACATTTGCAGAGGCTAAAAATCCTTCTCTGCCCTCTTCTCAGTCTGACTCTAATTGTGTCACCTTATCAAAGGCTGGGAGAAACAAGAGTGCAGATTAGTTTCCATTCAGGGCCAATCTAATCCTTTCAGCTCGCTCTCGCATAATGTGTCATTGCCAGTCAGTCAAACAGCTCTGCACAACAGCAGTGTTTACTAACCAAATGAATAGATGTTGGACATCTAATTCTCCACAAAAAAAAAAAGATAGCCCCAGTCAGTCGGCTTTTTATGACTGTTATTTGAAATCTAAATCGCTTTGATTTCTGTGGTTCTCTAAATGGTCTATTCTTTGATGTTTACAAAGGGTGGGATTGTTTCATATTGTTACAAACGATGCAATCTTTTTTTCTTTCAAGGTCTGTCTGGATAGTAATTGAAAACAATTATCCAGTGCTTTGCTCTGATAATACCCACCTCTTACATCAGCTAAACCTTGTACAGCATTATCTTCAATATCCTTTCATTGGAGCCCCAAATCAGCCAGAGCAGCCACATAAATTCCCCTGCACAGTGATGTGGACATGTGGGTTAATCCAAATCAATATGTGTACATATCTTACACACTGCTGAGGAATTCAGTCAGGATGCAAAACCACTTCTTAAAGAAAGATGCATATATGTTAGCTGGTGGCACTGACTAGCATTAGAGTAGGTTTTTCTGCCAGAATATACAGCAAAATGAATGTTAACTTGGTAGTAGTAGATAATATTTCATCAGTCTGATTGAAATCATCATGATTAGAAAATCCAACTTGACTCTATACATGGACGTGTTTTTTTCCACTCAGTAATTTTCAAGATGGGAACACTAGCTTCTTTAAATTGTTTAAGGTTTCTAGTGGAAAAGTTGTATCCGGTACTGACCATATCGGTTTGCTACTGCCGTGTTTTCTGGCCCCGGAAACTAACTTTCTTTATCTTTTTGACACATCACCTACCTCCTCATGGGACGGACATGTGCAGAAAGAATATATTTATTCCTGCCAACACCTCTAGTCTCACCCTCTCACCCTCGGGTCAGTCTCTTCTGTGTTTACATGAGGCAGTTTTATTATGAATGTGCTATTATTCTGATTATTTGTGGAATATAAGGATTGATGTATATGCCAAAACACAACATCAATAGCCCATCCTGCTTTCAACCAAAATGCATGACTGCAATTTTCTCCTGTCTCAGTGTTTGCAAGGTAAACAGTGTGTTAACGGATGACATTGCATTGTGCTGCCGAAAAAAGTTAACACTTTTTCACCAGAATACCCTGTGTTTTGTTGGAGAAGCCCTATGCGGAGGCCCTGTACACTGGGCAATTGCAGTGGTCTCGTTGAATTGAATGAGAAAACTTTGTGTTTCTTTTTACAGCAGTGTCATTGTCCAACCTGAAAGGAGGCAGAGATATTCAGAGAGAAGAAAAAGCCCCCCTCTTCCACTGAGTCACAGTCCCTGCATGGCCCGTGTCTGGGATGTCAAAGCTAATAATTCGACCTGTTTGCTGTTTCATCCTGCCCAGCAAGTCTGCGACCTTCTGACTCTGAGAACGAGATGAAACTTGCAGTCCCTGCAGAGCTGTATGACATCTTCCAGAGATAAACAGAGGCCATTCAGGTGGCTTCAATGCAATTCACTGGCTTGCACTACCACCTCTATTAATAACAAATATGACACAACACAAGTCTGTGAAGAAATGTATACAGCAAAAGTTTGCATTGCAAGTAAGGCTAGAGTACTCCACCAAGAATCACAATACTTAATCTTTGTAGATATTCAGGATTGGATTTTTTCTAATCAAACACTGTGGGGTCCAGAGTTTTGGAATTAAAGAAATGACACTTTAGGCAGGGTGATCAAACTCCTAAAAATATGAGAAATCCATAATGATAACTAAATAACTAGAAAATGCACTCAGACCCTTCGCCAAGGAGGCAGTTCACTGTGATGGTTAAAATCTGTAATTAGAGAAATGTAATTGCAGAATGCAGACATTTTGCAGTACTTTCAGCAGCAGCCATTCTGCAGGCTGGGTGGGAAATTTTAGCAGCTAGATGTGACCTGTGGGCTGCCAGTTGTATATCCCTGTTGTGAAAGAATTCTACATGAAGTCATCATTTAGAAGATAATGATATTTGATGTTTAAAGCATACATCATAATCTTCAAGATGAATATTTAATGATAACAGTGAATGTAATATAATAGGGCGGCATGGTGGTGCAGTGGTTAGCACTGTTGCCTTACAGCATGAAGGTTCTGAGTTTGAATTCCCCACCCGGCTGGTTGGGTCAGGGCCTTTCTGTGCACGTTCTCCTCACGTCTGCGTGGGTTCTTTACTGGTACCGTGGCTTCCTCCCACAGTCCACAGACATGCAGCATAATAGGTTAACTGGTGACTCTAAATTGCCCAGAAGTGTCAGTGGTTGTTTGTCTCTATGTGTCAGCCCTGCGATGAACTAGTGATTTGTCCAGGCTGCCTCTCACCCACGGACAGTAGTTATAGGTTCTGAGGCAGTATGGCAGAAGGGTCCAATATAAACACACACTCAGTGAAAGTAGAAAATTAATCCATAAGGGTTTGTGATCACTGGACTTTTCTTCAGATTGATGTTCTTGCAGGAGAGCGAGGCTGTTTGTTTTTAAATTAAAGTTTCCATCTTCACTGTACATTTGCATAACAAGCTATACAAATTGGCCCCTGTCCACTTCTTAGAGCAAGTGGTATACCCTCTCTAATGATAATGTATTAACAGGCCCCAGTCCAGTGATGCCAGGTTTAGTTGTTACACTCATCAACTCACGCTGCCTCATTATGTCTTTTTGGCTTGTAACTGTATTGAGATACATTATAGAACCCTGCTGATGATAAAACTTGTGGGCTGCAAATCTTCCCGGGCATAATTGTTGCTCATAAATATTATATATTGTGACTCACACACATAAAAACCTAAAAATGTTATTTGGTGTGAGATCGACATTAACAACAACATCCTTCCATTCCTCGCTGCCCCCACTGTTATTTACAGCAGCCAACGTTTCATAGAGACAGTGTCATAAAGTTGGGCCATATGGATAGACGAAGTGAAACGGGAGTTGTGTTCAAAATCACTCCCTTGTTCACTCATGCTCTATTTCCTTATATAACGAACACTCAATAGATCACTCTGCAATGTGCACTAAATTGAGATGTCTTACTTATGATTGTTTTACAACCTCAAGAATAGAAAGTTTCTCAACTGTATTTTTTGTGTTGTGGGATTGTAAGTAGAAAGTAGTGTACATGCTATTGACACTACTTCTTTGTTCCATTGTGGTGGGTTTTTTGCATTTAGACACTTAGAATTCAGACACTCAAGTATAATGGTTGACTGAGGTTGGAGCTTGGAATGATGTCACATCCAAGTTGACTGCATTTCAATACAGAAAAAAACATGCAACATGCCCACAGAAGATAATGTTGTGTTTACGACTCATTTAATGAGTCACAAAGAAACAGAACTGCTAATAAACAGCTTCACTGTTGTTTATGCGTGGAGCAGCCATGTTGGATTTTGAGGCCAGGGTTGGTGAGGTTCCTCTGACGGCAGAGAGGTTTTTAGACAAGATTAGAAAGGCAGTGGTTTAACAATTGACTTAAAGAGAGGGTGCTTCTTTATTGATATGGACTAAACCAAGGTATGATGATGCAGTTACCTGCACATGCCTTTTTTTTTTTTTTTTAACAGGAGCTCAAAAGCTTAACGTCAGAGACTAGCTCAGACATGACATCATAACTTTGTCTCTTTGATCACATTCCTCATAAATCAAAATAATACTTGGGATCTCTGTCTGATTCACCCAGCAACTTGGAAAAATGGAAAGATGTGGATAAAATAAAAAAGGCGCAGCTTTTTAAAAATGAACATTAAGTTTTGATGTAACTGAGAAACAGTGAAAACATGAAGAAGTCAGTTTGTTCAGGGTCAGGTTCAAGAAGATCTGTGCTTGATTTGTAGGTGGGCTGTTGTGTGTCATCCTGTGCCTGAACATGACCCAACTCTACTGGATATGATTCATAACAGGATCATAAACAAAACAAAACTAGAAACTGGAAAATTAACAGTGACTCAGAATTAATAGCATCTAATTTACACTGGCTGCCTCTTGAAGTATATCTCCTTAAACACATTGGACTTGTATGACAGCATTTGATTGAAGCTAATCTGAGGGCAGCTGGGTGCCTTCTTACTTTATTAGGTGCTTAATATTCATTTGTTATTATTAGTGTGGATTTTGTCACTCTTAAGACTCAACATCCTCCAGGTATCAATAAAATGTAGCTGTTTATACAGATATTAAAGAGAAAAGCAGATAAATGCGTATCTACTGTGCATGAGTCTGTGTGTATTTGATAGAGGGAGAAATAGATTTGAATGGCAGAAACCTCTACTCACCCATTTGTTATTCAATTGTAATGATTCAGTCACTCATAGTGATGATTCACTTAGGGAGATTGTGCCAGTAAATGCTAATAATGCATCACTGCTAGTCTTTTTGGCATGAAATTTGCGATTTTTCGAACCAAAACAGTGACACTGTCAAGGAGTGAGCACAAAGAGAGGCATCATTATACAAATACTTGCACACAAACCAAGGGCAGCACGTACACAAAATGTCCTGCTGAGCATTTTTATACGCTGTTATTCCTCCGTGTGTAAACAGCAGACCTGTGGGTGTGCAAAGAACCAAACTGAGTGTATGTTTATATATATATTTGTAGGTGAAAGTATGCATTTGTGGGATTTTGTGTGTGCTGTTTGCCTGGGGGTACTTATACGACGTGGTCTTATTAAATCAGTGCTAGAAAAGGAGGAACAGACAGGAGTGATAGAGAAGCACAAAGGAACTCAAAGCGATTAAACCCCTACTCAAACCGGCTTAGCAGCGAAAGCTTCACAGAAAGCCAACAATGGTCGCCTTCCTTTTAAATCTTGCTTCTCTTCTGCTTTCTTTTCCACACACTCTATCCCTCTCTCCTGCACTATTTACCCCTCCTCCTGTTCTCTTCCTCTCTCGAACAGATTATTTCTTTTCTTTCTCTTCGTGTCTGTCTTCTTTGCGGCACGTTAGGCCGATTTAACTTTACAATACTCATGTCAGGTCAAAACCCACCCTCCCTCACTCTCTTCCAATTCAGGATAAAAAAGCTCCTTGCTGCATAAGGTATTACTGTATCTCAGACGTCAACCACCTCAAAAGTCTTTCTTTCTTGCGTTCATTACGATTTCTTCCTTTCTTTTCAGTCTTTTACTTTTCTTCCTCTAAAAGAGTTTTAGGACATTCTTTGGATTTGCCAGGTTTGTTAATTGCAAAGGAAGTTTTTGTCTAAATCAATAGGAGACTTGCATAAGTCTATGAGGGGATTAGATGAGAACAAGGCTGTGTGGGTCTGTGTGGAGACGAGTAGAAGATTGAGGTTATATTTCAATTCGGACCAGTTAAATTCTTTCAGAATTTCTCACCAAACATTCATTTTCCAGCAATTTAAAGCCCTAAAATTCTGCTAAGGGACCCTTTTAACTAACCAGAGAGCCATGTAAAATATTTACCATTTCCACACAGTCAAACCTGACACCCCAGTGCTCCCACTACAGTCCCTCCTTCTTTAAAAAAGACTTTTACTTATAGCGAGGTACTGTAGAAAACTAGTGAAGTATTTTTACAGTGTGATATTCGTACTTTTGCTCAGTAAAGGATCTGAATACTTAAACGAATGAAGAGTTGGGCTCAAAAGTCAGTAAGTTACCTTGAAATTTTTAGTTGCTGCAAGTGTTTAATGAGAATGAATTGCAGTTCTGTTACACAGTAAAAAAAAAAAAAAAGTCTTCTTCTGAATCTTTGAGTTTTAGATTATTGTTCACACTTAGCTCTGAACCTGATAATTAGAAGTAAGTTGCCTTGAAATGTTGATATTCTCACCTTTTACGTTTTTACAGTGTGCTGCAAGTGTGTGGTGGGAATGAACTGCAGTTCTCTCACAATCCCATTTAGATGTTCAAACTATGTGGAGTTACCCTGCAGTATGTCAAGGGATAGAAATAGGAGCCAGTAAATTCCTCTTACAGCACAAAGGGTCCAGTCCTCCAACTCCCCAAATCGCTGTAGTGGACTGGATTAGACCACCTGGTGTGGTATTAAGAAGTGGAGGAATCCATCCCCAACCCCCACCAACATTCACATCTCCACCTGCACTTGGCATTGCCCATGAATGCCAGTCATTAAGACAGCATTACAAAGACGAGGCCTACCTCTTTCCCAACGGACCGGCTCCACTTCCACACATAGAGCAGCCATTGTTTTAAATGCCGCTGCTCCCACCCCCTGGAGACCAGCTTTTCCATTCACTGGCCACTGTAGCTGGTGCACTGCTATAGAGGAAATATGATAAATGTGTCTCACTCCGTCTGTCAGGGAGCGGCGGGACATTCTCTTTTTCCCAGGTGCCAACAGGTGGGAAGGGGTAAGCCCTGGTCAGGTTACTAGATTCGCGTATGTGTGTATGTGCATTTGTCATCCGTGAATAACACCCGCTCTCTGTTGTGTTTTTTTTTTTTTTTTCCAGGTGCACCAGAAAGGAGAAATGCGAGCGCTCATCAGAGCCCCGTCGCTTTGCATCAGACATCAAGCAGTGTGTGCGTCTCAGTGTCCACCCAAACAACATCTCAGTGTCACAGTTTAGTGTCACGGTGAGTGGAAACACATTATTCCTCATTTACACTAAAAAAGAAACGGTGACCTGTATTCTTGGGCTGCCCCCAACTGAAGACTGAGAGTTAGCTCAAGCCATTAGTCGACTAGTCGGTGGATGTTTGTGATTAATTTAATTATGTAAATATTTTTTGGGTGGAGAATCAGAAAATGTTTTGAGTCCCAGTGCTGCATGAGAATGTTACAAATAACTTTGATAACACTGTGCTATGTTGCAAAGAAATACAAAACCACTATAATGAGCCTTTAAAATATAAGTTTTACAAAGAAACAGAATGAGCTGCCTGTTAAATGCTAACAGCAAAAGTAGTAATGATTCTGAATGTGTCGAAACAACTAGCAAGGAGACTGAACATCTTGTTAATTTATTTCAGCACAGTTTAACATCACACAGTTCTCAATCAAATCACAGGAATAAATGACTTCAAACCTCACAATGACAAATACTCACAGACTTATCAACATGATGGGTAATGTATACTTGCAAATTAACTCTCACTCCTTAACTACTTCATGCCTCTCCTGTCATTGCCTCCTTATCCGAGCCACAGTAAATCACCTAAGTATTGTATTCTCTGTTGTCAAATCAGCCTCCAGTGGTCTTGAAGGCTGTGCACCAGTCCTGGCACTAACATCAAGGCGCAGCCTCCAAATTAGAGATGTCGCAACTCTCCAAATCCACAATTTGATTTGCCTTTGAATTTTAAGGTCACAATTTGATTTGTTTTTTGATTTAAACATTTTTTTTCAACACGGCTATTAGAGTTATCACGTACAAAATGCCACCAGCCTTCTTTTAGGTGGCCTTCTGGGTAACCTGAATTCCGAATATGTAACATAGACGAGAGGTTTGGTTGCAGGAAATGAGTATCTCCCAGTGCCAGCACAATGCCACAGTCACAGTGCTTTTTAACTGGTCTCAGTTTAATACTGATGTCTCTGTATGAACCACATGGTAAAAAAAGACCATTTGACACCCCTGTGGAATTTTAGTTTTTTTTTCTGTGACTAACATACTAATAAAAACATACTAATTGAAACCATTAGAAGCAGCTCTGCTGTTTTCTAAAGGTGGGGCACAATGTTTGCCATAAGTTTCCCTTCTTGCAGCTGCAAATTCTTTATCTATTCTTATCCATACTGGTTGTCATTACCTTATTGTTTTATTACTAGGCTTTATTCTTGTTGCATTTTAAGGATAAAATGCAGTCAGTTTTTAATTAAAGGTGATTAAATATATTTTTATTTCAATAAGGAAACAAGACTTCACCAAGTATTTGTTTTAGTGGAGCCATATTTCAGTAAACAGTTGAGTCTGAACAAATGTGTTTCTAGTGAGAAAATCTTGTCTGGCAGATTGACAATATCACACACTCAAGCATAATTTGTAATGCGATGTAATTATGCTCTAGATACTGATTAGTAGCCAGTGTTAACTCTGTAATCCTGCTTTACATCATTTTACCGCCTGCCAACGCGCATCCTTCAAATCCTGACCTCAACTTCCCATCCTGTCCAGTGAAATACTCTCCCAACAAATGTCAACAATCATTAACAGCACACAGTTTAGCTCAGCTGCATTTATTGTGATTGCTGGCAACTAAATGCAGCACTTTTTCCCCCTGGACATTTCATTGTAAAACAGCTGCCAGATTTAAAGGGTCTGAATAGTTTTTGATTGTTCAAGTGTATTGATTAGTGTGCAGGGAGCTTTGATACACTGCAGCAAAAACATCTGGAATTGGAGATATACAAACACTGGTTGGGTAATTGTTTTTTCTACAGTTTTCTCGACCTTTCAATACTCTTTGTTTGCATTCACATCTGGTGTGATAGTATTTGATGTAATACAGGTGTTACGTAATTTGTTGCATGATACTGCTGTATTGCTGTATACATAGTGACTCGTTTAGCTGACTAGAATTGTTGAAAGTTTGAACAACTGGAATCATTAGTCGAAGCCCCCGTAATCGACTGACATTCTTCCAGTTGAGCATTGTTTTTTTTTTTTCTTTCGTGAGCCCTGTGTGTTGCACTGGACAGACCCACTGACAAAGGGCTTGTCAATCACACGGTAGCCCCGCCTCAAAGCATACTCTGCCTTATCGTCCGCTATTTAATATACAGTCTGTGGTTGCCTTCGGGTGAAATTAATCAAATAGCTCTTTCCTCGTTTTATCCCCGTGTACTACCAGATTTCACCTTCACCAAAGGCCCAATCTAATTTGACAATAATTTCTCACTGTGACGGGAACAAGTGGCTTCTAATATTTTTAAGCCCTTGCGTAGTTGTGTGTCTGCATGTGTCTACACCCAAAGGTGTCCGATTTTGCTGCAGAAAAAGTTTGACCTCGCCTCAACACATCATGCTATTCTACATGTTCCAAGTTTTTTTTTTTTTTTGTCAAACTCAGTGTGTTGGAATAAAAATAATCCATTTTATTTAAAGATTGTAACAATGAATGTTATGAAAATCCCACTGACCTTAACCACCTGAAGCGATGTCACATTTCAATTCCCATTTCCGACTTAATGGTGGCCTGGAAATGGCTTTGTATCTCAGAGAGCAAGTGCATAAATATCCAATATGATTTTCTAAGGTCAAGCCTGAATGACTATTCTCCATCCATGTTTGCTCTAAGGGTCACATGAGAGGTGTTGATTTTCTGAGGTACACCTCTGCATCACTCTAATGATATTCATGGCTTTTGTGTGTGTGTGTGTGTGTGTGTGTGTGTGTGTGTGTGTGTGTGTGTGTGTGTGTGTGTGTGTGTGTGTGTCTGTGTGTCTGTGTGTATGAGCCTTTAGAGAGTGTTTAACCTTTTCCCAGTGAGCAGGCTTTACCCAAAGGCTATGCCACACGTCTCCCATCCAACTGATTGCAGGGCAGAGGCTTCTGCCAGACAGACAGGGCTCCTACTTGACCTTTGTGTTATTAAATATTTGTTTGGAGAGATAAGCCAAGGCATTCTCGACAGCAACAGACACATTCCACTGCAAAAACCAGACCCACCTAATAAAAAACAGCTATTATGTTCATTTACATTTAATCTTCAAGTGTCTTCTGGTAAACTAAATGCTCCAAGAGGAATTGTGTATATCTATATATCATTTCAAGCAGCTACAACAAAGTAGAGATTGGATCAATCTGATATCGGTATTGAGGTCTAGTATTGATATAAAGCATTCAGTGGGTATCAGTGTTGCAACACTGACCCACTTTCTGATCTAAATTCCATGATGCAATGTATTTGCCACAGATTTTTTTATCTATTAATGTTATGCTAGGCAGTGCGAATTGAGAGCTGTGTAGCGCTTTTCACCTCTGCTGTGCATTTGCATGTAATATAAGGGAACAGCTGGAGAGAAATAATAAAAACAAAATAACAGCCACCTCAATCATGGTGTAACAAAAACAGAGCACAAAAATCCTAGAGAGTCCTAGTATTCATATAGTATTGGTATCGGCAGATATTCTGATTCTGGACAGAACTGAAAAAAAGGATTGGTACATCTTTACAACAAGCAGTTCTAAATACAAGTACGAAACATAACTGAATTGCAGAATTTAAATGGGTTTAAAGTCAGGTATTTTTTTTTCTTCACTGTCTTTTCTGGCATCAGCTTTTGAATAAATTGCCACAAATCTTTTTTTCACCAAGGCAACATGAGGTGCCCATCATCACATATCCTCTGCATTAGATATGGTGTTTTGCAAACTACGGGAGGGCATTTGCATATGTGTGTGTGGCAGATATTTTTGTTAACATGAGTAGGTTATTTTCATATTTATGCAGCCCTGCTGTGGCTAGACTTGGCCGTGACTACTCTAAATGTAATTGAGGAAACCCAAGGTCTGCCTGTATTCCTTTCTTAAAAGGAAAAATAAATTAAAGCAGGAGAAGAAGAAGGTGAGAGGTAGCATGAGCAGCGGATGAGAGAGAGGATATGTAAGAGATAGAAACCCAGTCGTGCACCGTCCATCTTATGTGGGAAGCTGTGTATCTGTTCACACCGGCACCTCCGCCGTCTTTTCATTAAACAGCAATATAAAAACAGCGCAGGTCAGCCCTACTCTGCAACTGAGGCGGCTTTCAGCATCACATCATAAGTGTACTGTGGACTGCGCTTCAAATCAATGCCCAGACCAAGGCCTACTGCGGACACGCTTTTCCATCAATATGTATATTTTGGTCTTGACCCCACTCCACCTGCCTCTGCGACCCTTTTTTATTCAAGGACAGTCTTTTTTTTTTCTTCTCTTTTTTACCTCCTGCTCCACCTAACACCAGTTTTTGCTGAGGTGCATAGAGAGCTTACACAGCGTTTTCAAATGAAGGGGGAAGATTTGCATTCTCCATTTCCCAGAGTCCTCTTTTCCCTCCCTGTCCAGCAGGCCTGTACTGTATGCCTGCACTTTTCTCCTCTCCTCCGTACTTCAGTGTGTCATTCTTCACCCTCGGTTTTCCTGCTATTTCTGTCTTCTTGTCCATGGTCTCTTTTCATCCCACACTTTGTTTCAGCCATCTACATTCAATTGGCTTGTTCTCTTCTAGCTCCCCATCCTTCCACTTACCTCGACTTTCTGGTTTTATTGCTCCTCTCACTTTCTCCCATAAAAACACATCTTTTCTCACTGAGCCAGAGAGTCAGGACTGTTAAATCCATACAGCTCATTGATGCCGCAAGGCGAGGTAGTCGTACTTGTGGCCATCAGATACAGGCTATTAAGATGGCACTGATTTCAGTTTTGAGTCAATCTACAGTATGTTTTTCTGCATCAGAGTGTTTTAATGTTGTTTGGATGTCTGGGCAGGATGCATCTGATCACTGAATCTCTCATTCAAGAGTCCCCCTGTGGCTTCTCTGGCCACTGACCGCCTTGCAGATGGATCTTTACTCTGCACAGAACGTGCAGCTGTGCTCTCCATCACCAATATTGTGTTACAGTCAAATGTGAAGAACATATTGGCTCCAAAACTGATCTGAAGTACTCACAGATGTGGGAGTTTGAGCGCTGTAGTCCTATAACATCAGTTGGGGCCAATTCTAACCATAATAAAGTGCACTTTGTCAGTGATTTCCATTGTGTGAGGGATGTTTTTATGAATGAGAAGCCATTGAAACGTAACTGAATTTGTTTTGCTATGGTTCACAAGAGTATCAGTGCTACCGATCACTTTCATGAGCTCATTTCATTATTCTTTTATCATATTTCTTACAGTAACAGTCAATGTGATTACTGTCAAGTAAATATTTACTGTTTTATTGCACAGAATGCTGATATTGTTTGACACATCTTTTCTGTTGTTCCCTCTCTACAGTTGGTGTTGGAGGCCCATAACGTCCCAGAACTTTCTGCAGGTGTCAACTGCACCTTTGAGGACCTGGCTGAGATGAATGGCTTGGTGGAGGGAAACCGGATCAAGTGCTCCTCCCCCGCTGAGAAAGAAATGCCACGCATTATTGTTGACAAAGGTAAGGGACAACTTATTCGCACCTTTTTGCTCGAAAGACACTTTATTTTTCTGTACTAGCCAGCAGTGGATCTCACAGTAATCTCACTCTGTATATGATAGTATTTCGAATTTGATAAGTGTTACACAAACAGCATATTAAGTTTAGATATTTAGATAAGTTTTTGTAGATGTGTAAATTGCACAACCTGTGTTTGTACAGTGGTACGGTGGTCCACCACCAGTGTAATTTAAAGAGGAAACAGTCCAGCTGTTCCACCAGAGAGAGTAATCAGGATATGCATGGCTGCATGTAATGGGAATATTAGTGGAATATTAATTTTCATTAGCTACGTAAACAGCTTAGTGGGAATATTGTCAGCATTGCCATTTGATTTGATGGTTGCATCATGAACATATACAGAAACTGTCTCTGTGGACACCTGCTTTGTGATAACCTGTTAACATGTCATTATTTTTAATATTAAGAATTTTCAGCATCAGCTACTTCAACATTAGAGCAACTACTGAATACAAACATACGTGTCTGTCAAGGAAACACTCAAGGAAACAAGGATGTTTTCCCCTCAGTCGTGGTAGTCCTTGGGCTATGAGTGTTCTGTGAACTTTTGTTTTCTTGTTGCCATCAGCAACTCAGTGGGCCTTGAAGCACTGCCCTAGGACATGTTTAGTAATTGAATGAACATTACTTATTAGGCTGCTGTGGGATTTATTTACCACCCTCTCTCAGAGTGGATATGCTCCAGAGGGGAGTGATGGGACCCCAGTTAACCCCTGTTCAAAAAAGAGTATCAAGCTGCACAGCTGACTGTTTTTACTACAGTATTCTCAGCTAATTTAGCGCCTGGAGAGTACACAGTCCTTGCAGACAGTGGCACTGTTTCCATTGCTTTCAGGAGGGAAAGAGCTAAAAAAAAAAAAATTCCAATGATCCTCATTCCACGAGCAGAGAAGGGAATATGTATTTTTCTCTCTCTCTAATTCCCCTGCTCTTAACCTCCCCTCTCTGTGGTCGGCTAAGCCTGGTCTAATTGAACAAAGCTCCCATCTGGGAAGGCCTGTCCCCAGGCAGGCGATCCTTCATCACCAGCACTCATTGTGTCCCCATGTTGAGATAATGAAGATGCCACCCCCTTCCATACTTCCACAAAAAGAACAGATGAATAATGAATGAAAAGAGAAAATACAACAGAAAAAGATGGTGATCCATCAATTACGCCCAAATTTACACACAGAGGAATGCTCACTCATGTTTTTGAGACCCTATCAGTGTTGATGTCAGAGCACTAAAAAAATGAGGTCACACTTTATTTTACAGTATACTAAAAAGACGTATCAAGCTGTACTTTGTATAAAATTAGACAGAAACTAGGCATGATATGTTTTATTAGACAGTATTAGAACCTTTATTAGACCCTTATTAGATTTCATTAGCTGCAATTAGGGACACATTATAACAGAATTGTACTGTAAACTAAAATGAAATCGCATATCTGCTATTTTAGATGCATTCTTTGTCTGGTCACGTACAGTTGGCAGAGTTGACAAGACCTCTTCTCTCATCAAATCACATTATCTGCCTGCATTATTACAATAACTCAGTTACCCATAGACAAAATATTCCTCTGCTGCTATAGTTTTTTGCCCTAACTTGGTAGATCTATTTCACAGTACAGTTCTGTAGTATTGTGTCCCTAATTACATCTAATAAAAGCTAATAAGGGTCTAATAAAGGGTCTAATACTTTTTAATAAAAACATATTACTTATAGTTTTTGTCTAATCTGATTGCTACGTCTTTTTAGCGCACTGTAAAATAAAGTGCTGCAGAAAATGATATTAGCACTTAATTGGCACTTGCAAATATGTTGTCTGTGAAATTTTTTACAGACATTTGAGCCAAAAAAACAACATTAGATAAGTGAAGTCTTAAGTGCAGAGAGCTGAGGTGAGCAGACAGTCATGAAATGACAGTACTGGAGAGACCTTTTAAGCACAAATATTCACATTTCCCTCAATTTACTCAATGTACCGACACGAACAGACGCTTCACGCACACGCGCTGCTTTGAACAAGCATACGGCGCCACCGCAATGAAGTAATCCACAGATAGACAGCACACATGTACAGATGTAAGGCTGACAGGGAGCCCGGGGGTGCTTTGGGGAATTAAAAACATTTGTTTAATGTTTGCCATTTCAACCACATGTAAAGCCGGTGATGCTGCAGTCATGCAAACAGACGTGTAAATATGTACTCTGAGACAGTGTGCAGCATTTCTCCCCGTCTTTAGCTTCATCTTTCCCCCGCACCCGAAAACACACGCAGTTATACCCATTTCCTCTTTCAGGTGGATGAAAATATTCCACATTTCTGCCTATATTTGCACCTTTCATCCTCCACTTTTACCAGTTCTCATTAGTCTAAGTTTGGTTGAAAGAGAGAAAAGACGGAAGAGCGACGGATGGAGTGAGGAAAGAGGGAGGGATAGATAGTGTTAGCAAGCTTCAAGGTAACATTTAGGTGGCCTAATTAGGAGAGATCCGTTGTCAGCGGTGCTTTACCGTGATTGATGAATGATTCCTTCTTTGTTAGAGAGATGGAGAGAGACACGGGGGAGAAGAAGAAGAAGGAGTTGCAGTGTGGAGAGAAGAGAGGAGACCTGTGTGTAAAGATAGAGTGGGGATGAGAGGGAGTGGTACAGAGGTAGTGTAGCGGGAGAGTAGTTAGACGTGTGGATATGCTGTTGAATTAAACATGAACTCCTTCATTAGGGCCAGACAAAAGGACACACCAAATACAGATGAGGCACAAGCTCGCACACACTCACACGCACAAATACACACACACATGGTTTCTGTTTCATCCTCTTCCCCCTTTACCTTGTCAAAGACACTCTCAAAGACTTTTCCGGGGGAATATTTTCCATCCCGAGGGAAATGTGTGTGTGCACCAACTTTATTGTCTCTTGTAAGGCGGCAGGTATAGGGAGACTTAACCCAACGAAACCCTCCTACTCTCCTCCTCTCTCAATATACTGCAACAGTTTGAGCACCTGTGGCTCAAAGCGGTGCAGTCATCTTTCCTTCATGGGAAAATCTAATGTGACTCGACACCAAAAAAAAGGATATGTGAACAAGTGAATAAAATTATCATACAAGCAGGGGCTCTTTAAACGTGTCGACCCACTGCTCATGCTGGAAAAGCAGCTGTGACATGCAACCATTACCATGATAATACTGTTTTGTTTCACCTGCTTGTTGAACAAAAATGCCAGTAATGGATTCAATAAATGGGTTCTGAAACAAAAGCAATTCTTGTTTCTAGTTCTTATTCTTTTTCTCCTCTTTTTACCTGAATACAAAACATATTGTCTCCTTTTATGTGTCAGTCTATTAATTTCGACTATGATCTTTTTTTCTCCAGGTGACCACCAAATTGTGCAGCTCTATCTCAAGTCCAAGGAGACAGGCCTGGCTTTTGCAAATACCAGCTTTGTTTTCTACAACTGTAGCGTGCACAAGTCGTAAGTTTGTGTCTACTTATAGCTTTCTTTATTTATTTATTACAACCACACTTCCAAATGAGGTGGTACGCTGTATAAAACATAAATAAAAACAAAATGCAATGATTTGCAAATCCTTTTCGACTGGTAGTCAATTGAAAGACAAGATATTTAATGTTCAAGCTGATAAACATTGTTTTTTGTAAATATACACTCATTCTTAATTTGATGCCTGCAACACGTTCCAAAAATGTTGGGACAGGGGAAAGACACTCAGTTTGGCAACTGAGTAAACTACCAGGCTTGTCTTGTCTTGACATATATTTAAGTTTCTCTACCGACAGAATGAAGGAAATAAAATTAATTTATTTGAATTCTTTCCAAAATTTGATTGTGTTGTCTTGAAAATTCGTACCTTATCTACAGTTTTTAGATTCTAGCATTTTCACTTTTTCTGTTTTTGCTTATAAAATCTCGTAACCCCTGCATTCTTTGAATCTGTTCTCTCTACTTATAGCTTTCAAGAGCACTTCTGTCTAGCTTGTCATGATTCTAATCCCTTCATATTGATTGAAAAACTGACATTGATTCTTAAACTGCTTGAAATTGTAATGTATATGTAAGTAAGTAGAAATATTGAGCCTCTGATCTCTAGTGTATTTGCTGCTGTCCGTTGCTAATTTACAGCACTGTTTTCCCTCTCTTCTGCTCTCCATTCAGGTGTCTGTCATGTGTGAGTAGTCCTTACCAGTGCCACTGGTGTAAATACAGGCATGACTGTACCCACGACCCTCGCACATGTTCCTTCCAGGAGGGCCGAGTCAAGAAGCCTGAGGTGAGTCCCAAGCCAGCACTGGCAATAAAAGTGCTTCACTTGGTTTGCTTTTTCTTCCTTCCCTTTTCCTTTATTAAACAATATATTTATTGATTTTTCCTCTTTCAGCAGGAAGTGTAGAGGCAAATATATGAATAAATGAAAAAAAAACCCCATCAGCATAGGACAACAAACGGCAGTGACCACATGAGAAATTAAAAGGCAGGGGGAAAAAATAATAAACTAAAATAAATCATTGAAAAAATAAGAAAACATCTGAAACAAAACACAAATAGCACAGAAGCAGAAAACAAACAAAAATACCCTTTGCAGTGGTCTGATCAAATAGGACAGAACATATTTGGGACATATTTCAGAAGAAATACAGTGGCACAAGCCAATCATATAGTTCCATGAATTTGGCCAGCATTTTACCCAGCACTTTGCTTATAGTACAACTCTCAATAGAGGGTTGAGCCCAAAGGTTCAAAGACAATCAAACTGCCCATTAAGACAATTTAAGACAATGTCCAAGAATTCACACAGTTGTTAAAGCTGCACAGCTCCAGCCAGCTTCGTCGTATTGGGCCAGCTCAGTAATAAAACATGGTGAAATAAATTGAGGGGAAATGTTTGGCTACGTGACACTAATAGCTATCATTCTAGGTTTCACATGCAAAAAGAGTTATGTTAAAAGGACTGAGACACCTTTCGGCTGTAGTGCTTCCATCTGGCACGAGTCTCTTGGCATGTCTCGCTCTTGACTGCACATCAAAGGGCAGTGGAAACTAATAAAACGGAGCCATTTCCTCTTGCCCATCCCTATTCCCTGCGACAGCTTAGTCTGTGTGAATTATCAATAGTATTGGCAGCCAGTTCTATTCCCGTCGAAGCAGAGCCCACCGTAATTAGGCTGCTCTGCTGCAGAGGACAAGCCACTCACTGGATGGGGTACACTCAGTTAATGCCCCCCAACCCGCCCAGCACCAGCCCTAGGAGAGAGGTCTCACTCTGATTTAGAGTCACTGCCACAGTGGTGGCCTTCGGGGCAGAACAAGCAGGTACAGTAAAGGAAGGCTTGGGTTTGTGCCCAGGCATGTGTGTAACCTCTGGTGGGGTACAGTATGTGTGTATCAGCGTGCTTCTATGTGTTTTTATGTGTGTGTGTGTTTATCTTCATGCAGTTTCTCCCTGCCTGTACCTTGCCAAATCATGGTAGTTTTCAGGGGGAGGCTTTTACAGGGAGTTAGTGGCCTGTTAATCCTAGCCTGAGGTGAGCTATGATGAAGATCACTAGTGCTCATGTCTGGGTTGGCAGACGCTGCACGACGGCCAGGGACAAGCTTAGCCAGATTGCCTCCTTTGATGAGCAGTCTGCTCTCAATTGTGTTATTCCACCCCATGTTTCCCCCGAGCCATTCAACCTGCGCAGACGATATTATTTTCTTTTTCCGCCTTTTCCATTATCCTTTTGAACCTCCTGCTTAGTCAGGCCCGAGCCTGAGTCTTTGCAGGTTTACTTTTCCAATTAACTCAGGGGCTGCTGGTCAATATTGACTGAGGATAATAATGTGTGAATCCTCTCATTGTGTTGCTGACGAAAAGAAAACCATAAATAAAGCGAAGGGGATTTGGTATTTGCACATTAATGACATCTCCCTTTTTTGACGTGTTGTTTCAGAAAAAGCAGGTGTTTTGCAGGCTTAATGACTTTTAATTTGCTTTTAATTAACCCCTCAAATCCAAGGTCATGTGTTTGCTGCCAGATATTTGGTTGCCGATTTGAATTAATAATTTAGACACACACACATAGAGGCTGAAGAACATGCAGGCACACGCTCAACTATCCATGGAATCATTCCCAAATTTTCACGAAAGGCAACAAGTCAACTTTGCTTTATGAAATGGGATGGCCTCTTTCTGCTGCAAATGACTTTTTGTGTACTATTACAATTAAGGGATTTCAGGCAGCGATCTGAATAATCCCTCAACGCTATGCTAATGATCGAGACCAGGGAAATCTCCCTACTGGTTGAGCTTGTTGTTAGTATGCATGGCAGGACAGAGTTAAAGCCAGGCCTGGGCGTACAGTGGGTGCCTTTTTATTCATGCCAGCAATGATATGGGCACTCGGATCAGACGTTTGCCTTTTGGCACATTAACCAAGGCCACGTCCCTGTTTGCCCTCCACACATCTCAAGGACTTAGCCGTCCTGATGAGCCTCACTGACAAAGAGCATGCATGCAGCTGCACTTGGCTACACTGAATAAATAGCCAAAAGTTATTCCTGACCACTACAGTTGCATTGATTATGTGAAATAGGCTGTTTGTCTAATAAACAGTGTTTGTTTTCCTGCATATTTATCACTTTTTCTTACTGCATCCCCCCTCCCTACAGCGCACACATACCCCCACCTAGAGCAGCTGAAACTGAGGACACTTCCTGTTCTCTCTGTCTGATGGAAACCACAGGAGGATATTTCCCTTTCTTCTTCTTCTTCTGTCTTCAACACAGCATGTTCATATCCTCAGCTGCTGCCAAGCCTTTCCCTAATATATTCAGCTGGTAGAAAGAACAAAATATTAATCTTACTGAATACATATCACTAGCCCTCAGCACATCCTTGCATTAGCTACTTCTTGTCTGTGTGCTGGTGATCAATGCCTGGGAGTTTATTTACCAGGAAGTTATTGATCAAGTGATCAAGATAATTATATTAAAGAAGCTAAATGCCAGCTGTAATAGCTGTTAGTTGCCAATATTAGACACGAATGGTAGAGAGAGGTGCTTTGGTTCGATTCATGGATGAATCGATGTCATACACCGGCATCGACCGCTGAGGAGTCACTTGAGTATTTGCAGAGTAAAGAGCAAAGGGATATGTCAAAATTGAAAATGAAAGCAAGTTAAACAAAATGGGGGAAAATGAAAAAGATACTGAGAGTGAAAGGCTGAAGAGCTTCATAATCAAATTGCTCTGGCAAAGGGATCTTACACAGTTTCATTCAACCTGAGTCTTGTCGGTCCTATTGTTAATAATATTGGTAGCACCACATGAGTTGCTAAGATCTGGGAATACAGCTTCAGTCAGTCAAATCATCATGCTGGTTAAAAGCAAACCTCCAGGGTAGGTAAACTTATTGCAAAACAAAAGTAAGGCAAGCAGTAAAATTATTACCCAAACCTTCTCTAAACATGTTGCAGACTAAGTGCTGTTTTTACAACCCAGTTTTGCCTCACCTAGGTGAAAAAAGTACATGCCTGAATGAAGGTATAGTGCCGGTAGGGTCAATAATGGCAGGAGCAGATGACAAATGTAGTATGAAGAGCAACAAAGTCCTCATATGGAGAAGGTTGGGGAGGATGGATGGACCAAACCATTTACTATATATAGATGGACACTGTGTCTCCACTTCCTTCCACTGTACAAAAAGGAAGCCAAAATATCCCAGATACAAAAACAAGAGTCTGTGCAGTAGTGATCGCAGTAGAAGCTGCTGTATCAAGTTCCTGCTCATATACACAGACAGTTTAGTTGTAGCTCAGCTGGAAATCATGATGCTAAAACCCTGTTTTTATAGTATCAAATACTTAATTAAAGCTTAAGTTATCAGAAAATAAAGATAAAAACTACTTTACTTTTTGGGAGCCATCATGTTGTCCATTTTTATGTATGTCAATGGGTCAAACACAGGACT
This sequence comes from Lutjanus erythropterus, assembly GCF_056507025.1. Taxonomy (NCBI): domain Eukaryota; kingdom Metazoa; phylum Chordata; class Actinopteri; order Lutjaniformes; family Lutjanidae; genus Lutjanus; species Lutjanus erythropterus. The sequence continues at coordinate 17,879,038 of NC_139338.1, read as the reverse complement.
TGCGCTTTGGAGACTGGTGTTAGTTTTCCACGCTCAAACCTTTGCTGCCTAAACTTATCCAACCTGCGACTGTCACCTGTTTATTTTGAAAGTGTAACCTAACACTGCATATTTATTATTGCTTACTTGACTACAGTATCACACCAAGGCGTGTTAGTGTCACATTTTCCCTCGTCTAGGCATGAAAAGTATACAAGAGCCGGATTGGGTTGGTTTTTACTGTAGTTGTATATGAATACAGTTTTCCTGTGTAATGGCGGATTACTGATTTCGCTTACTGCACTAACTTTATTTTTTACCTTGAAATAACTTGGTTTTAGTAATCTTTTTAAGTTGTTTGTTTGACCATTGCCAGACTTAATTATGGCAATGTAATTGAGTGTTTAGATCACAGCAGCTGGCCAAAACTGTTAAAAAAATAACCTGAGTTGTAATAATGTTCCTTTAAGAGCAAGGACAGAGATGCAGGGACCAAATATTGCAGGAGAAAAGAGGGAGAGGAATTTGAGAGGAAAAAAAACTGCTGGTGAGGACTGAACTGTGGGATAGAAAGAAGGTGAGGAGCAGCAGGGAAGGAGGGAGGCTGAGCACAGAGCATGAGAGTGTCTTTGCCCGAGGCTCTGTACGAGATGATAAAACAGAGGCCAGTTAAGGGGAGTTCTTGGTAACCACAAGGTGTGTGTGTGTGTGTGTGTACGTGTACGGTATGAAAACTTAAGATCCTCTTCATCTTCACACCTTACGCTGCTATAATTATGGGCCTCTCTCTCAGCCTCCCTCGTCCCTTGCTTCAAACTATGCCAAGGGCTTTTACATTCACAGTTCCCACTCCGCTGCCTACTCTCTGTCACTCTCCCTATCTCCACCCTTCACACCTCCCACCAGCCTCCAATTATCAGATCTAAGTAGGTCCCGGAGAAGAAAAGAGTCAGGAAGGAGAGGAGGAGAGAGAATCAGTAAGAGGGAGTTGATAAGAGAAATGAGAAGGGTCAGTGAGCAGGATAGGATGAACAGCACAGGCTGGATTTGGAAAGAGATAAATAAAAGGAGGGATAAAGTACGAGCATGACAGAGAATCAGAGATGAGGTCAGAGAAAACAATGAGTCAGTGATGGAGAGAAGAAGAATGAAGGATAATTATATGGCGTAAAAAGAGAGGCGCATACTTGGTTTGTAGAAGTCAGAGCTTATTATGTGGTTATATGATGAGTCATGCTATTGACAGGTACTTTTCTCTTGCCTAGTGCAAGTCCTTGATTACATGACTACAGCACTGTCAAGTTCAAATCCTCACACAAAGACACATAAACACATGCATAAAATACTCTGCTTCACATCTGCAGTAGAATGTATTTGTAGTCTCTCTCGCCTCCTACTGACAGAAGAGTTATCTCTTTCCTCAGCCAGGAAAAAACACATTAAAGCTTTGTTTCATTGACATTACAAAAACATTTCACACTTTCTTGATTCTGATAAAATTGTGCAGGTTTTTCCAGGTAAATGAAAAGTTATTTATGGTGAAATCTTAACAGCAAGATCTTTTTCCAGAAACAGTTTCCCTGTTACTCGAAATAATCCACTTAACATGCTGTCAGTAGTTGTCATGAGGAACAAGAAAACTAGAGGTGATAATGAAAGCTGTTTACAGTTAGGTCTGTAGATTATTCAGAGCAACTGGGGGTGTTTCGTAGAAACACATGCTGTATTTTCTAATGTAATTTGTAGACAATGTGAGTGCCAAATGGAAATAAAGAATGAATATAAAAAAGAGAAAGAAAGAAAGAGAGGGTTCATTTTAAATGGGGTTGTATGATGTACTTATCATAGCGAGTGTATTACCAACCCTAGATGCTGGTTGACACACAGTTTGGAGAGGCAAAGAGGGGTATTAGCATGGAAGCTAAGCAATGTGCAGCTGTGGACAGGGTCAGCAGCAAAACATATTTTAGCCACTTGAAAAAGGTCCACGTAAAAAAATCAATATCATTTTAAATGTACGCTATATTAAGTATATTGTCACCACTTTACGTGCCATCAGGCAGCCTTTTCTGACCACCGGAAACTACCGTTATATGAGCCAAATATTTCTCCCCCTTCCTCAACGTGACCCCTTTTGCAATTTTTTTGATTTTACCTCACAGAACATGGGAGTTTCTAGTCTACTGCTGCCTCAATGTGTTAGTCTGTGTCATTTTGCAAGTTAAGTTAATCCAAATTTTTCAATTCTCTTGTATTCTGTGTGACGACTCAAGGCTACAGTATGTGCATATTTACAGGGGTGTGTGTGCGTGTGTGTACATGTAGGATGTGGCTAGTGTGCATGTATCAGTGATTTGCATTTGCTCCTCTGTTATTTATCGCACTCCAGCTGTTGGGGGTTGAGAGGGTGGGGATTGGAAATAAACGCACTGCCATTAGATCAACTTAATGTTGACATAAATCTTAACAGTCGACAGCGAGCATCACTGCCAACACCACCAGCATCAGTAGCCAACTAGCATATACACACGTGTGTTTGTCCAAACCGCTGAAAGCCCACTTGGCCTCAGGGACTGCTGGCAATGATCGCGGTGTGTTATATTAGTGTGTCTGAGTGTCTATGTATACATACAAACAGAAAAATCTGAGATAAGTAGGAGAAAAAACACAGAGTATGAACAGTGTACACACTTGTAGATTCCCTGCCACGTTATGAATTTTTCATTGTTGTTGCAGCAAGTAAGGCGTCTGTTTTGTGCTTTTATATTTAGCTGTTGCTTCTGTCACTAAGCGTAAAAACAGAATTAAGATTTCACTGATTTTGTGCAGACATGAGGAATGACAGTTTGTACTCCTGGCAAGGTTGACAGTGTGTAGTTGTTTGAGCGTGTATAATCTGTAGTAGCGAGGGAAGCCTACTTCACAATTACAGGGCTTTTTAGTTCATGGGGTTAAAAAAATCCTCTGTGTGTTTGTATACGTGTGAAAGATGTATGAGCGTTTATGTGTGACTATGTAAGATTATTTTACCCAAGATGGCTGGCAAAAAAACCCTTTGATGTCAGGGTTGTAAAGAGAACTGTGGAAGGTGTTAATGAAATGGTGAAATAGTGTAGACTGTATGTGAGCATCTGTGTGGCATCAGCAGCTGTTGGAATTTACTTTTTGAAGTTTTCTCCATGAAATGTTGTCATAAAGCCACATGATGCAAGAGATGCTGTCAGACTCTGACAGCTTGTGGCATTTATCTTATACTGTAATGAGATTCCAAGGCTGTACTTTATTCTCTGTATGAGTTTGCATGCATATATGAGAGTGTGTATGTGTGCTTTTGTGAACCCACTCACTTTTCAGTGTGTGTGTGTGTTAACCTTGAATCTATTTACATGTGAAAGAAAGTGTAGTTTATGTGTTTGGGTGTTTAGGGTTTCGAAAAAAAACTGTGGTTGTTCCTGTATCGACACCAGTATCGGAAAAAGCCCCCAATACTGCCTAAAATGCAGGATCAGGTATTGCGAGGGCACAAGTCCATGCAATGATCCAACACCACGTATTGTATTAGTCCCAAAACACCAGCTTTGCCTCAGCATCAGATCACATTGCAAGTCTGTGTTATTGTAGCCAGGTCGTGGTTCGCAGAAGGTCAGGAGGAGGATAAAATCAGTGGATTGTTTATTTCCCAGTGGAAGTTTTACTCTGTTTGTGGGGTCCAAAAATCAGGAGTAGAGTTTGCATCAGAATTATTGCGTGCCAAGCAGAGTATACCAGGCTTTCCACCTCTTTTTAGGGGGGTCCCTAGGCATTCGGAGGCCAGATGAGATATGTAATTCCTCTAGCACATTCTGGGTCTACCCCGGGGTGTCTTCCCAGTGGTACATGCCCAGAAAGTCCTCAAAAGGAGGTGCCCTGGAGCCATCCTAATAAGATCCCTGAACCACCTCAGCTGGATCCTGGCACCATGAAGGAGTGGCAGCTCTACTCCAAGCTCCTGCTGGATGTCTGAGCTTCTCAGCCTGTCTCAAAGGCTGAGCCCAGAAACCCTACAAAGGAAAATCATTGCAGCCCCTGTACCCCAGTGTTATTCTTTTGGTCACTACCCAAAGCTCATTCCCATAGGTCGACTGGTAAACTGTGTGGTACGATGTCCACATTACTGGTGACACTGCACCAATCCTTTCGTCCACTGCTTCGATACTTGAGGGGTCCAGCCAGCTTTGTGGGTATCAAATTGCTGGACCCCACAAGGCTTTAGTCTTTTAGTCCCCACTGCAACCTGACCCTGGATAAGCAGAAAAAAATGGTTGGATAGATGGACTGGCACATGGAGCCTACACGTTCTCACTCTGATTATAAAATTTACACAGACCCTAGCAGACATTGACAGACTCTCTCTGACGTGGAAAAATATAATACCGGCTTATAGCTAAGGGTATTATATTAATGATAGGTCGCCATGTGTATGTGTGTTAGTCTGTACACAGTCCTATCATCCCATCACCATATGCCACTATCAATATACTGTACTGTAGATCAGTCCTCAAGATTCAGCTTTAGTCGCCGTGTTAAGTCATACTCCAGTGCTTCCTATGCCTTCATTTCCACAAACCAGATCAAATTTATTGTCCCTATTGTTCAAGAGTATTAACTGGAAGAGATGTGATTAAAAATGGATTGCATCTCTCTTTGCTCTCCCACTCATTTTCATTCTCCAAATACGACCCCTCGTTCTTAGGAAAATGAGATTTGGGAGAGCAAACACGCATGCACCACCTCTTCTTCCTTCCTCTCCTCCACCGCTGAACTCGCTCACCCTGTTTGTCATTTATCTATAATGACTTTGTGAATAGTGTCACAGAGTGTTCCCCTCGCTCTCTCACCACGCAGCCACCCAGTCAGTCACTCAGCCTAACCCAATCAAGTGGCTTTTAATGAACTTCAAACAAGTGTTATCACCCAGTTCAACGTGCGCTATGCTTCACTCCCCCCCAGCTCCAACCGTGCGGGGGCTCACCTTATCTTCTCTCCTTCTTTTCACCCTCTTTCCTTCTGCCTCTTTGACATGCTAAAGCTCCTCCTGTCGCATATGCTTAATGGTATTTTTTGCCTCTTTCCGTAGCTCTGTTCTTTTGTTGTTCCTCTTTCTCATTTTGCCTATTTTGCTCTGTCTATCCACCACTCCTCAGCAGAAACATGAAACAGTTTAGAGAAGTACTGTTCTCTATTTACTATCTTCACTCTCCTTTACTTCCCTCCTCACCTTTCGCTTCTGCTTGTCACTCACCTGTTCTTGCCACTGCTTTTTCCCCAACTTCTTCTACCCTCCTAGGAAAACGTGCTAAGTAGAACCATTCTTCACAGGCTTGTCCACATAGAAGAACCCTTTTTTGTTCCTGGAAGAGCATTTTATAACGGTTACCTAGCATAAAGGGCCATACCTAGAACCATCTGTGAATGGGTTCACCCAGAACCCCCTTTGAGAGGTTGTAGTATTGGGGGTTCTATCCAGAATTTGTCCACCTTCTAACCCACCCAGTGCGTTCTAGTAAGAGTCCTTTAATATTCCGAGGGTTTCTACCTTGAACCCTTTTATATTGTAAGGGTTTTACCTGAAACAGGTAAAAACAGGATTCTAGCAAGAACCTCTTTTATATTCCTATGGTTTTATATAGAACCCATGCAGAGAACTGTTATATATTTAAAGGGTTTTATGGGTTCTTCAAGGATTTCAACAATCCTAGAAGATCTCTTTCTTTCAAAAAAGGTTCTTAGGATGAAAAGAGTTCTTAATGGAACCCTCAGTCTTACAAAGAACCCTTGACAAACCATTACTTCAGAAAGGATTTCTTCAACCTCTAGAACCTCAGCCCCTCAGGAAGAAGCCATTTGGAGCCCTTATTTCTAAGAGTGTATCTGACCTCCACTATTTGTCTCTCCTTTGTTCCTCTTGCTCCATCTCTTGTCCCTCTCCACACCTGTCCTCCACCTCTTCCTCTTTCCTCTTCATCTTTCAGGCAAGTAATAGGTGCTCTATATTTAGGCTGCTACTCGCACCTGAATTGATTGGCTGTTAATTTTAGACCTCCAATTGCTAAGTGACTCATCTCCCTCTCTCCTGCTCTGTCATTCATTTCTTGCCTAATTACTGCACAGGCGGAAATCAACCAGAAATAATCAGCCAGAAATATTTTGATCCACCAGTGACATCTTTTCTTCATGAACAAAAACATGAGCGCAACAACCCAACTGAGAGCTCACATCATTTCTGTATAAGTGTCTGTTTCATCATATCATTAATACTCCTGTCCCGTGGATAATGATGGTGGAGTACCCTTCACTCACAGTGTATATGAGCAGGTCCTGGGACTGTCTAACCAAGAGACTCAGCTGATATCAACCCAATAGGAACAAATTACAAAAGCACTAAAACACTGAAAACAGTACAAGCTGAAGTGGCTATGTCATTCAATTAAATCAGTGTTGGTGCAGTAGTGTACCTAATGAGCTAAATGATGAGATTGTTGATGGCTTTTTGAGTTTACTGTACATATCAGTCATGTTGTTGGAATATTTTCAGTCCAATTAGCAGCCATCCCCAGTGTCTCTAAATAGAAACTGGTATGTGGGCATCAAAAGTAAAAAAAAAACAGTTTTAAAAGATAGTTATAATCACTAGCAATGTAATAAAGCAGTGCTAAATTCAGTCAGGTATTTGTAAGTAGTCCAAATTTTCGGCACACGCACAGGTAGTTAAAGATTGGCCAAAATACTGTCCATCACATATGAGGCATGGCATATGAAAGGCCATATTTACATTTGTGAAATTGGAGCTTAAGTACAGTTTAACGTCCTAAGATTTAACCATTTGTCCATTTAAATGAAATGAAGAAAGTGGCGCAAAATGTCTTCAGGTGTCTTTAATCTAACATTAATTATGCATTAAACCCAAGTGAGACCCAACCTTTACATCACCCGCTGGTTTATGGACTACCATTTTGAGACCTTGAGTTTGACATTATGGAGGGTGTTTCCATCTTGGGTTTTATTTGCAATCAGAGCATGCAGTGTACCAACGAGAGTGTGGAGTTGGTGGGTGACGTACTGCGAGTTGGGTGTCGCTTGGTTTCAGCAGGAAATAATTGTGGCCTGCCTAGTTGTGATCCTATTACAACTAAGAGGGTACACTATAATATGTTTCTTAAAACGCTTGAGGCAAGAAATAGTCAATGTAGTAAAAGAATATTGATGTAAATTTGATCAGCACTGACAGTTTGGGGAGGCTCCGTTGGAAACTCAGTGAAACTCAGTGGCAGCCACCTGGTCGCAGTCGTTCTAATATTACAGCTAGACAATACACTAAAACATGTTTATAAAAGCAGTTTAAGCAAAATAACAGAACCTTGATTTATAATCGATCACCCTGTGTAGTTTAGCGGTTTGATCTGAATTTTTTGAGCCCCACATATTGCACAGAACAGACTCACTAAGAATGACAATCACAAGGTAGACATGTCCTACCATACCCTGCTTTATAGTCTATTTTACTCTAAATGGGACCATAATTTACAAAATGAGCATAATGCTATATTGAAGAAGACTTAAAACTAGCAATTTAGGCCATAAACTCGTTATGAAAATGTTACTGAAGTAATAAATTAAGAAAGAAGTAGGGCGCTTTTGCTATAAGAGTACAAGAGTACAGAAATAATTCATGTTTAAGGCACTATTGCGTTGGCTTCACTTTTCAGACCTGGAAGCTCTGTCCACTATTTCATACATGGTCTCTGATTAAACCTGGTGAGAGGACTCGCAGTTAAACAATAATCCTTCATTGTCTTTTTGTCTCGTCTGTCAGGGGTGTCCCCAGTTGCTACCCGCAGACAGGATCCTTGTGCCAGTCAACGTGGTGAAGCCGATCACGCTACGGGCAAAGAACCTCCCCCAACCCCAGTCTGGACAGAGGGGCTATGAGTGTCTGCTGACCATCCAGGGAAACGAGCACAGAGTCCCTGCGCTACGCTTCAACAGCTCCTCAGTGCAGTGTCAAAACACATCGGTGAGCATAAGTGTGTGCATGCCCGTGTGTTTTACTTGCCAGCTTCTGTGGGACATTATCATTGACCACCACGCAGCCACACACCAACACAATCTCTATAAAAACGCCCCATTTCTATAAAGTTTTACTATAAAAGTGGCCATAATATTTTTTCAGTCTCTCACACACACATTGCCACACACGCACACGCTGATTCCAGTTGAAGGTTTTTTTCCTATTCTAGCCAGACAGTGGGTAGATGAGACAAGAGGCTGACTTTGTCTCTCCTACACAGCCATCCCTGCGATCATGCTCCATTCACGGACTGAATAATACATTGACAGCAATGAAAGACTAGCATGAAAAAGGCTTTATGCTGGTCTTGATGCTAATCGTCTGTTGATACAATAACATCTCATCTTCCTGTCTATCTTCATCACTCTGAATGTGTGTGTGTGTGTCTGTGTGTGTGTGTGTGTGGAGGTGTCTGTGGGATTTGTGTGCATAATCACAGTACAATCCAAATATTGTACTTTGATTGAGCAGTGAAGGAGGGAAACTGTAATTTAGTGGAAAATTATGATTCTAGCAGCAACCTTCCATGCTGCTAGTGTTACAGAACCAAATGAAAAATAATCTTGTGTTTGAAAATGCTTGATGTGTTTGTGAATATGGCATGTGTGTGAGTTCATGTGTCTACAGCCACCTGTTGATGATGTGTTTTGCATTCAAAGGAGTATTTTGATACCTGAGACTTTTGGACTTAAGAGATAATAGACAGTTTAAAGTAGCTCAGCAGCTTCTCCCTCCCTGTCTTCCTCACATACTCTCTTCCCCATTTCTCTCCCTCTTTCCCTCTCTGGTTGCCATGGTGATAGTATTTCTATGATGGGATGGAGATGAGCAGTCTTCCCGTGGAGCTGACCGTCATCTGGAACGGAGATTTCAGCATCGACAACCCCGCCCACAACAAAGGTGAGCATGCACATGAGCATACACGCATGCACGAGCATGCATATGCACACACACACACACACACATACACACACTGACGCACAGTTACAAATCACAGTATCATAAGAAACCACACACACACCCACACACATAGTCGACATAGTCTCTTATAAACTCTGACTTCACACACACACACATATAGACACAAACACACATTAAAGCCACTGCCTCCCCATTGTTGCCCTTGGAGCCGGTCTCCATGGCAACAGGCGGGCGGTGTGCTGAGGTGCAGCATCCATCCCCTGATGTTTCCGTGTGGAGTGGTTAACTTTAACACATCCTCACTTACGCTTCCTCCCGTAGGTCTCCCGTCTCACTCCATTTGTCTATACATCTCTTCTGCTCGTCACTGCTGTCTGTATGTCTGTCTGTCTGTCTCTTCCCAACTTTTCTGAATTACATTTCTTGCCTCCTGCTCTCAAATATTATTATTATTATTTTTTTTAGCTGTCTCTCTTATTTTCTCTGTCAACACCTCTCTGAGAGTCGGGAGATCTATCCATCTCCATCACTGCCTCTCCGCCTCCTTACTTCATTTCATTTTTCTCATCTCAGCAATTCAATGTGCTTTGCTGGCATAAATTTCACAGGAGCAGTAATGGAAAAACATATAGATGCAGTTGAATTAAATAATGCTAATAAACAACCAGTAATAACAGAAATTAAAGGAGAAATCTGTAATATATTTACTGTAATAAATCATAAAGTGACCATGATATGGCATCAGAGATTAAGGAAACATGCTAAATTGAAATAGTCACTTCTCTGACAGTAACAATACAGTCTGCCTTTGAAATTTCCATTCAGGCTTATAGCTTATGTTATTGTTGCCTGTTTCACATTAGCTAGTTCAAATTAATACTGAATGTTCACCAAATAAGTGTCTGTTTATGAGTCAAAAGAAATCATTAATAATCTTTTAGAAGGCGTAGCTGTTTATAGCAGCTAAATGGAGCAGTATGTTAATGGGATCAGGCTGGCAGTAAGGCAGGCAGTCACTTAACTCCAACTGTGTGTGTTTTCAGAGTAGCAGGGTTTTGTTTTCAGGATAACAGGCTTTGCTTTACATTGACAGACCATTAACAGTTATAAACAGCTGATCAGTTTATGGTGTAGGACCAATTGTTGGTTGTTATTGTCAGATTACAATGATGGGTTTGTCTTGCACTCCTGCAATGTTCCTGCAGCCTGGCTGAGCTTCCTCGGGTTTGGGGAGGAGGGAGCCAGGGAAACAAGTCGCTTCAACTTTTGACTGTATATATAATAGGATTTCAACCTATTTAATATACAGTCTAAGGCTCCAACTCACTGTTTGAACTGCAGTACTCATTTTTGAATGTGCAATTGTTACACATTGCTCTTTTAAACTAAAACTATGAACTTAAGTAATGTTAAATGATTGTTCCAGCAAATAGGTATAGCATATGATATATTTCACTGCTCATTTTTTCCTGTCCACTCACGATACATGTGGAATGACAACTTAGTGCTGAATTTTTAAGTATTCAGCTGCTGAGCTTGATTCAGTTTGGCCACTGGCGATCCACCACTGTGAGTGATCCATGCTGGGGTAGGAAAACAGCAGCATGCTGGGGGTTGTAGTTCTCTGACAGGAAAACATCTCATTTTAACCAAAGGCAGTGGAGTCAGGCACAACAACTGTATTGTTAAAACGCAAGATGATATGCCAACATGACATGGTGCTGTAAGGCAAAGTTTGTATAGTCAGCTTTTGTGAGTGTTTGCGGTTGTGCGTCTGAGGCAAATACGGAGTACAAAACATATCCTTGAGCGTAAGTGTAAAATCAAAGAAGCAACAAAAGTTAGAGAAAGAGAATCCGCCTCTACCCTCCTCCTACCTTTGTTTGCCTGTGGAGGAAGCAGCTCCTAGGGCATCATTTGATGGACAGATCACACATGCATCTAATGGCAATTAAAAAGAAAATGGCTGGCCGGTTGCCATGGAGATGATATGTTAAATCTGTGGTGGGTGAGCAGAGGCGAAAGGCAGCAGTGTAGGAAACTCAAAGAGAGAGGGAGGGAGGAGGGAGTATATAGAGATGATGATAGATGGAGAGATAATGAGACAAAGATATCAACGAATGTCGCTCTCAAAATGCTCAGTTTGTTGTTTGCATATTCAAACAGCAGCTGATAGACATTGAGAGATTCTGGTAAACAACACAAATTTTAGTTTGTTGTGTGTTTTGAAGTGTTTGTCCATCATTTTAGATGCTTTTGCACAAAATAAATTTGCATTCATTTGCTGTTCTGTAATCATTTGTACAAAGGTTTCTCACTGGAGTTCTGTACTCTTTCTCCCTTCGCTGTTACCTTCCTCCCTTCCTTCCCCCTCGTTCCCTTACCTCCTTTCTCTCTGCTTCTCCTCCACAGTTCATCTGTACAAGTGCGACGCCCAGCGTGGAAGCTGCGGTTTGTGTCTGAAGGCAGACCCGCTGTTTGGGTGCGTTTGGTGTAAAGGAGAGAATCGCTGCACCCTCAAGCAACACTGCTCCCACCCTGAGAACCAGTGGCTGGAGCACAATGGCATCAACAGCAAGTGCACCCACCCACGGATCACACAGGTGGGACACACATGTAGTGCATATTTCATACACATAAGCATCCGCATTAGTCAGGCAATGCCAACATTAATGCAGGTGCCTTTTAACTCTGAGATCACACATAAACACATGTACATGATTGCAGTGCACTGGTGGAACATACCAATACTCACCACCTCAGAGAGTGTTGATCATTTCAACATAATGGCATGTGAGGCTGTGAGTCACCAGCAGCTAGTCAGACTGATAGCATTTGTGAGGAACGATATGTTTTACAGCGCAGTTACACATCTCTCAGTTACACAAGTTTGAACAAGTATTCGTGGTGATAAAGGGCTGTACACATAGTTTTAAGGCCATAATATGTAACGTTTTCATATCATATATAATATCATATTATGTCTAATAACAGACATACAGTATGTTCTATATTTTGTTTATTTGTGCACTTACATTATCCCAAATGTTTCCAATCATGTTCAAATGCAGAGAGAGATGTGTAGTTCATTCAAGAAAAAGGTGCATTTCCTCACTCACTGATCGTGTCTGTGACTTCTGGGAAAACACAGGATGTGTGGGTCATGTCAGAGAGAGAAGAAGGAAGTCAGCAAAAGTTACTAAATGTAATGTGAATAAAACTTAAGACATTATCTCATTCATAAGCATGATTTATGTTTGAATTATGTGGGTTAGATTTCCATAGACTCCCATGACCCCACACCCCCTGAGGTTGTCATCAAGCTGGGGTTTTTTTTGTTTGTTTGTTTGTAAATTGTTTTAATGTGAGAGAGGCACCTAGTGGCAGAACTTAGACATTGTGCATTCAGATTTACAGGACATAACCTACAACTTCTTAAACCTTTATATAACATAATATTAGGCTGCAAACTACACATGAAATGGTCTTTGGTGCTCATGGGGCCTTTGAAGTTTGTTTGGTCGTTACTGATGTCCTCTTTGATGATCGCCAGGAAACCATCAAATTGTTCATGACTCATACGAAAGTATAAAAAAAAACTTTGTCGCCAAAAAATAACAACACTCTCTCGAGTGTTGTATTCTCCCATCTCCTCTCATCTTTGAAGAATTTCATGAACCTGTATCCTTCTCATTTTGTTCTTTTGTCTGCACAGAAACAAAAACACTGACTGGTTCCCACATTTTGCAAAAGTTTCCAAATAACTTTAAAGCACAATGTAGTTCAAGTGGTCTGAAAGAAAACTAGACTTCTGTGCCTCCTTTAAGCTCTGTTTTCAGGCTTTAGAAAATCTATCCTATGACAGGAATCAATCACAGGTTTGCAAAGATTTATTGATTGTTTAGTCTCATTCCCAAAACGTAAGTATTTGACATCCTGAGAATGATACTCAGCAATCAACTATCTTCCTCCAGAATCGCTTACTGCACCTGTAAGACATTGAAAGAGACAAATCATCTCCATTCTTGTTACTTATCAATCAACTCTGCACAGATGTCCACGCAAACCCCCACTTAACCCTCTGTGCTCCTGCAAACCACAGACACCATGTGAGGCAAATAGACTTGACCTGTGCAAGACATATAAAAGGGGCAATAGCAGAAGGAATAAGGGTCAGTGAGATGAAGGATAAGAGGATACAAAGCAAAGATGGATGTCAAGATGCCCAGATGAAGGGCGAGGAGGATGGATTGGGTTTATGTGAAAGCGAGGTGGTGACGGATGAGTAGACTGAGCCAGAATAGAGTCACATGAGGCTGAAGGGGCGAAAGAAGACCCCTCTGCCCTCCCCATTTCCCCCCATGATGGATATGATGAAAGATCCTCTCTGCATCCTTTTTCCCGAGGAGGAGAGTTAGGAGCAGATGGTGACTGACTAGAGATGAAGGGATGAAGCAAAGCGTGGATAAAAAAAAGACAGAAGGGGGAATCCCCTCTGGTGTCCTGGGGAGTGATGGGTTTGGACAGAGAAAGGGAAGAGGGATACAGGAATGGAAGGACAATCCCCTCTCCGCTCTCTACCCTCTACATCATCCTGCATAGACCAGCATACAGATAAGTGGCCAACTTGAGTGGAGATTCACTGAGAGCAGCACCCGTATACTCCATTGTTTCCTGTAACCTTGAATGCACCATGAGTCTCCACAGATCACGTTAAGCTTACAGCACAGTTTTCCAATTTCTCCTGGATTTCTTATTCCTCTGCGCTGTGGCAGGAGGCATTATGTTTTTGGGTTGTGTGTGCATCATCCGTCCCGTTCTTGTGAACATGATATCTCAACAACACGTTGATGCAATTTCTTCAAAGCTGGTCCAAACATGGACTGAGGAAGAACTGATTATATTTTTGTGGTCTAAGGTCAAAAGTCAAGGTCACTTTGACCTCAGGGCTGTGCCATTCTCGTGAACATAATATCTCAAGAACAAATATGTCAAAGGGAACAAAGATGAACAAATTATATTTTGACAGTCAAAATATGTAGCGATGACATTTTATATCCAAAATGTCAAAGGTCAAGTTCACCAAACATCATAATGTTCCACAAAAGCTCTTTATTAGTACTCCTCTGTAAAGAAATCTGTAAGTCTCCAGTCTCCATGAAGACAGCATGTTTCTCACTGGAATCATACATTTCAATATTGCGATAACTTCCGTTTTGCAAGAAAAAAGTCTTGGATACATACATTATACAAGTCTGGACTGACACTGATGTAAACTGCAACTTGGTCGGTTGGTGGATGCAGAACTGCTAGTGTCTGAATGAAGTAAAGGAGGCTTATCAGACAGAGGAAGTTAGACACAGGAGAGAAGAGCTTCAAGTCTTTGGACACTGAGGACACGTGCATCCCCAAAAGAGTGTATTTAATTACTCTATCTTCTACTCATTGATAACCCAAACCCTTGTGATTATTCTTATCCTGGCAAAATGAAATCAACTCTTGAGGAAGGCAATGAGATGATATTTTGTCCCTGGTTGCACTTAAACATCAGGATCAGTGAGGTGCACTCAATCATTCCTCCACTCTAGTGTTTGTCTTCACCCCGAGCAGTGGATTTATTCCTGGAGATGTGCCCTGTATTTCTCCTCACATCCCTGAGGCTGCAGCAGGGACATATTGCAGCCTTCTCACGTCCCCCATAAAAACTGTCAGTGGGTGAGGAGTGAGGACTTTTCCAAGACGACCGGGGCCCTAATGCATTCTAATACGCTTCATTATAATGACATCTCCCATCAACAATATGAGAGGGAGAGACTCACATAGAAAGATGGAAAGAGAAAGGGAGAGGGAGAGAGAGAAGTGATTAAGCGTTTGCCTCTACCCAACCGTCAATTATCTTGTCAAAGTCACAAATCTAATCAACGCCTCATTGCGTCTCTCCCTCTCTTTGATTCTCTTGCTTCTTCCTTCTCCTTCACTATTTCTCTTTAAGTCTCTCTCCCTCTCCATCCTCCATATTTTGCTAATAAATGGAGAGCCACGACGCATTGTGTGCAATCTTTTTAATTGCATGTATTGTAGCCGCGTTCCCAGAAGGCTCTTTTTTCCATTAAGATATCAGCAGGGAGCCTTATTAATCAGAGACATTGAACCATACAATAACGATATCTCCCACATGGCAGCCACAGGACTTGTGTTGTGCATGACCTGGCTTGAGCGCGCGTCTGTCATTCGATTGGCTAGTTTCTTTCAAGCCCAGCTACAGTATTTCAATTTGTTTCACTTCAAAAATAAATCAGATAGCCAAATTAAAATAGTTTGATGTAGATGTAGTAGTAACATAAGGATTATCACGCTACAACAAGCAGGAGCTTCAAGCCATGAGATAAAGCAACACACACTCATTCAGTACTCTACCTGTGAACACCGCAGGGGGTCATGCTGCCAAGTATAAACTGAGCAGAGAGGCGATGAGAGCCTCAGCTTCAGTGAAATATCCTTGGGATCACTATTTTTCAGGGGGATGGTGACACAGCACCATTACAGCTGGGCCCCGGTCTGCAGCATGCAGCATGGAGGACTTCTGTTTGGCAGAGACGGATAGGAACAGACTATTCTGTGTCTCTAACATCCATCCATCTGGGGCTGGCTTGATGATGTGCACGCACACACACACACACACACACACACACACACACACACACACACACACACACACACACACACACACACACACACACACACTTACTAGCTGGCCAAAAAGTAATTGTGTGAGTAAAGTGCTGATGGATGTTGGAACCGCCTCATCAACAATGAGAGATGCTGCTGATAAATCAAAGGACACTGTGATTACTGCAAAGATGTCACCCAGTGCCAAGTTTTAAGTTAATCTTATATAATATATCGTTGTGGTTTTCAGCGAATACAGGATTGAGAAATGACAGTCCCTTGACCCTGAGTCTTGACCCTTTGGCTGTCACTGGAGCTGTTATTTTCTAGTTTATTGTCTCTTTTCTGCAGCTGTCTCCCCCTCCTCCTCCAACCCTTCAGCAGAGTAATTTTCTTCTCAGAGTTACATAATGTGTGAATACTGTAGAAAACACTTATCTTATCTGCAAAGAATTTGAAAATAGATGTTTAGTTCTCATTCTTCCTCTAAACTAAAGCTTTCTTTATGGTGGTTTCACAGGAACTACAACGTAGGAACTAATACTAATACTAGGAACTACTAACACTTTTATCTCACAGCGTTTTAGTTATCATTTAGCTAAAATGTGCATATGAACAGTTCACTCTCAGTTCATTATGTGACACCAGGTAACAATCATTCCTACTTATCATTCCGCAACTTTGAGAAGCTGTCTCATGATTACATGACTTCAAAATATAAACAAGCATGAATTCTCAATAGCTGCAACCAGCTATTAGGCAAACTGTCACCAATGAAACGTGAACTCTGCTTAGTCCAATAATGACCCGAGTGCCTAAAACAAATGGGTTATGAAAATGGCATGGCCAAATTTGATCTCCATGCCAAACTTCAGACTCCTAGGGTGAAAACTGTGGCCGCCATAGGGTGGGGAATTTTTGTGGACCGACTGACTGACCAAAGGAGTGAACTATACAGCTGCTGATTGCAGCTAATAAACTGTGCACTGCTGTGCTTCTCCAAATTGTTTGACATGTTATTTATAGATAAGCTGCAAGTGAAATTGTAGCTTAAAATAATGACTTTAAAGCTAAATACAGATCTGTACGCAATATCTATCAATATCTATCTATCAAGCTATCTCAATAGTAAGTCAGCAGTAAATCATAGCAGATTATTTGAGCATGGTGACTCAAAAGAAGCTTGACAAAGTACAGACTGAGTGAGCACAGCCTTGAAAGGGGAGACTCAGAAAACTTGGCTCCCTGCTGAGCAAAGACTGTACTTTCACTGCAAACTCAGGGAACCTGAAACAGGACTGCATTTCCTCACCAAATGTGAAAAGTATAAAAATCTTACAGAAACACATGTTTTAAAAATTTAATTGGTAAGGAAAGGTTTTCTTAACCTATCAGATGAGGAAAAATACCAGTTCTAATAGGGGAGGAGTCAAAAAGGTGTGTGTTAGAAGCAATCCATGTTACTGCAGGACAATAAAATGTTATTGGCCTGCAAAATACATTGTGCTTGTTTAGAAAAGATAATCTCCAAAATAACCTAAATTTGAATTTCAACAGATCACCCCTCTTCGCGGTCCCAGGGAGGGCGGCACACTCGTAACTATCCGTGGTGAGAACCTGGGACTTGAGTTCAGAGAAATCCAGGGAAACGTGAAGGTGGCTGAAGTTGATTGCACCCCCATACGTGAGGGCTACATCCCTGCTGAGCAGTAAGTCATGTTTTAAACATTAATGACTGAATGTAAGTAGCAGCACTAAGTAAGAAATAGCATATCATCACCTAGTGTCAATTTACATTCCTGCAGAGCAGTTAATAGCAGCTATTAATAGCATATATCCGCATACTTACAGGTGATAATGAGCTTTTCTGTACAATAAATCACCAATTTGTCAAATAAAATATACTTAATATCTATGAATATAGTCTTTTCCAGCTGCACTTGTCCCACTGGGAGATGTCAAACTGTAATGTGGAAGAACAGCAAACCTAAATCAGGAATTCAGCATAATGTTTCTGCTCTGCCTTCATTTGCCATAATCCCATTGAAATCAGCTGAACACTTCATGCCCTACAGGGAACAAGACATTTGAGTCACACAGAGCCACAACACTGTGTTACCTGTGTTACCCACTCAGCAGAGCCATAACGAGTCAGCATGACCTACTCATCATGAATCAGTACTCACCTCAGGCTGTTTGTGTGCATGTTTGTGTGTTAAGGCAGTAAGAGCAAAGGTGAGTGAGTAACAGAGAGTGAGGGAGACTATGACATGACCAATAAACAAATGCTAGTTTAGCCTAATCTCTGGACCAGAAGAAACTGGAGTCTGATTTATAGGGATGGAATATTTGAAGTGGGGGTTGTACAGGGAACTTATCGATAGATGCTAGTCACCATGCACCCTGGATCAGCAGCAAAGCGTATTTTAGCCACTCAAAAAAAGGTCCACCTAAAAGAAATCAGTATCATTTTAAGTGCTATATTTAGAATATTTTTAATGCTGAACTCCAAGCCAAATTTCGATCTCTCCAAACCAGCCAACTTCCACAGGCAAAAGCACAAAATTTTTGCTGATCACTAGAGTTGTTGGTTTACCACTACCTTGATCTTTTATTGTGTCACTTCAGTGAAATCAAACTATCCTTTTAAAACACTGTAGTCACACAATAACACAAACAAACTAACCTTTGAGGCAGCACTGGACTAGCAATTCCTGTGTTCTACAAGGTAAAATTGCTGATTTTGCTTATGGAGTTTGGTTGATTTGAAGAGAACAGTATCTGGTTTATATAAAGACAGTTTCCTGTTGGAAAAGTCTGTCTAACGGAAAAGTAAAGCAATGAAAATGTTCTAAATGTAACGTAAACTTGTGCCAACTTTACTGTAGGTAGTACACTGACTATCAATAAGTGCCTCGTATAACCCCACTTCAGATAATCCAAACTGTCCCTTTAACTGCAAGTCACAGCAATAGAGACTTGTATGTGTTCTGCTGTGGGCAGCAAAGAGCAATTCAGCCGTCCATATTTCATAGTAGCACACTCACACGCACTCAGGCACTTACACACACTAGCACACAAAGTACTGTAATCATTTTAGAGAGTTCAGGAGGTTACATTTAGTTGACATTTGAGTTTAATCCAGAGCTTTGGTTCCTTACAGGTGCCATCTATCAAATTATTTTAAACTAGTTTAAAGTTGGCTTATCAACAAACCCAGTGCCTCTTCTGCTAAGAAAGTAAGTTGTGTGCCAGCACTTTCTACGCAAATGCTGACCCAGCAGAAGACGAAGCTGGATTTGAGGTCATATGAAAAATGCTAGAGACTTTTTCCTCTTTCTCCCACAAGTTGGCAGTGCGCGGGAGGTGAAGTCGCTGCCAAATAATACATTATTTTATTGAGATTTTAACACAGGTTCAGGTCCATTCTTATTACATAATCTACTCTGCCTTTGCTGGAACTGCAGCAGGATTTTCTAAAGGTTTTCATATAGGCATTTTTCCTGTGTGTGTGTGTGTGTGTAGCATATACTGTCTAGTGGATATGTCTACATGTGCATTCCATGTGTTTGTTTTTTCAACAACATAATTCCACAATTTTACCAATGTGTGTTTGCAGGATTGTGTGTGAAATGGGGAAAGCAGAGAAGAGCCAGTATACTGGGAATGTGCAGGTCTGTGTCGGAGTTGGAGAGTGCCGACCAGAATTCATGGCAAAGTCCTCCAAGTACTACTATTTTGTGGTGAGTCTAGTCTTTTGATATTTGATCTTTTTGCATTAACATCTAACTTTGTATTTGCTCACTTTGCCTTGTTTTAATGTTTTTTAAGCCTCTCCTGACACTGTTGCCCAGTGTGAACAATGATCAGCTTGTTTAACGTGCAGGAGTTTTTCACAAACTCGTTTTCATTGCGAGTTCCAGTTTCATCCTCTGCATAAATGTTTAATAAGGCCTGGACATCGTCATCGCCTTAAGTATTGTATGCTTTCTTCTGTGACTCCATGTACTGCATATGTCTCAAAGAACAATGAATTAAAAACAAACAGATGGTTTGCAGCTGCAGATTTTTAAAAATGGTGACATAGAACAAAGAAACACTTAACACATCTATTAGATGAGACAGGTGTGTAAGAGAGGTGTGATTAGAACAAAAAGTTGCAAAAAGACCCCTGCACATTGTCTAACTTGGAGTATAACATTTATTTGTGATGTTTTGGTACTAGCACTTCATCAGGCAAACAGACTGTGTCAGTGACAAGCCATTTTAAATAGGGAGTGTTTGTCAGTCTGCAACCAATCACATTCCCCAAGTGCAAAATGTGGATTTACCAAAGTTACACAGTTCCTCCAAAGGTTCCCAGTCCCAGGAGAAAGTTCCTCTGGTCAAAGCGCTTTTGATGTCTCCATCACTGTGGTGCAGGGTTTCCTCTGATTATTTGATGGTTTAAAAAATATGCTAAATTATGGATTCATCACATGAAGTGTTTTGCTGATATGAGCAGGAAGGCATCCATGCTGCATATGTCACCCTCTGCACGTTAGTCTCACCTACTGCGTTAATACCGTATGTAGATATTGGTTCCCCTGTGCTATTTGGCTGTGATCCGACATGGTTCTCGTGGTTCTCACCAAGGGTCTCCCTCTTAGCATTCCTCTCATGTGTGTGTGTCAGCAGTGACGGATAACTGACAGTCACTAATGAGCACAGAATGAGAAGGAAACACTGATGATATAAAAACATTTCTCTGACATGAACACATTAAAACACACTTGCTTTTTTCTTTCAACGCTTCACTCTGCACACAATTAATCAGAATCGGTCTCACACACACACACACACACACACACTTACAAACACACACACACAAGCACACTTGCACATTTTGAAATAAATTTGCAGTTGTTGCCATTATGTACTCGTTTTACACAGTGATATCATTTTTACTGCCATCTATTAATGGGCACTGGCCGAGGTTTATTTCTCAATGGGGTCCCCGCACAGGATTATATGATGTTAGGTCTAGATGTCACAGCACACAGCAGGCTGGAGATGAGATTATAAGGAGGGCAAATGAACTAGAGGAGGATTTACTCTATGCCCAGCTTCCAGTGGATGACATCAGGTGCTGCCGCTGAAAGCTTTCCACCACAGTACAGTGTGTGTAAGTGACATGACTGCAGGTATACATTAACACTGACTGCTCATTCAGTAGCTTTTTTCTGGGTAGTCCAATCATATAGGAGCTAATTTGTGTTTCAGCCTATAATTTTAGAAATGCTTTTTCTATTACTGAGGTAGAAAGCGCGTTTATTTTTAACAAGGAGTTATGACTAGGCTAAGAATAAAGACATTGCAATATATATTATTCATTTAAACATACAGCACTTGTTAGAGTAACATAAATAGATCATTATAGCATCGCTGTGTAATATAAAAAGTTAAGTGTTTCACCTTTACTGATTAACTTCTTTACCCTGTGCATTTAAATTAGTAATATGTAGTATATTTCCTGTAATAAATCATTAACTGACAAAGATATCTCATCAAAAAAATTAAGGAAGTTGAAATACTCGCTATTCAGTGCTACAGCTACAGCTGCAATGAAATTTCAATTCTGTGCACATTAATTAGAGTTCAAATTAATGCTGAATGAGTCAAGAAATGACTGTCTGTTTATGAATCATAACAAATCCTTAATAATCTTTTAGAGGGAGTAGATGTTTATAACAGTTAAATTGAGCAACATGTTAATGAAGTCTGGCAGGCAGAATGCAGTTTACAGTATGGTCTCTTGAGCATTTATTGTTTGAGCATCAGAATTTCATTATTATTCAGCATTTATTTTTCCTAGTTTAATTAACCTTAATTTAACCCCTGATTGACTTGTGACCTCTCAACTTCTGCCCCTTCTCCAGATCCCAAGGATTAGCAACCTGAAGCCCAGCAGAGGGCCGGTCTCTGGGGGCACCATTGTCAACATCACTGGCAGCCACCTCGATGCTGGGAGCAACGTGTCGATCATGTTTAAGGACCAGCCATGCACTTATCTGAGGTTAGTGGGTGAACAAGCCAGAGACACACTTTTAACAGTCAATTAAAAGCACAAAGTCGGTGTTTGTCGAACTGCAGGGAATAAACCCATCTTACAGCTCTCAGATCATTTTTACCTCATAAACAGAGATAATGATTCTTGACTTTATTGGAGGAAAACTGGTGGTGATCAAGGAATGGTGTATAATTTTTCAGTTAAGAAGCTTCAATCTGTTATTTTGAAGTGGCCATTTTTTTTTTTGCTTGGTAAATATAGTATTTGAATCAAATGGAAATGGCATTTTCTTACAGTATGCATTATTGAGAAAAATTCACCACTTTTCACTGATCAATGCACAATTCTAAGTTCAGTCAATAAACTATTTATCCACGTCCACTTAGGCAACCATTCTAAATACTAGATATTGTTTTTTGAATCACTGTGATAAACAACTAAAGAGATGACTCTTGACTGTCTACACAGTGTAATATATTGTTGGATAAATTAAATCGATATTATTTAACTGTACTATGAATAACTATACTATTAATTTCTGACTCATATAACTAACTTTCATAATCCTGTTATCGCTGTAGGAGGGGTGGTCAGTGGCTCACCTGCCGTACACATGCATCCCTGCATGGCTATGGAAACGTGTCCGTGTCTGTGAGCATAGACAAAGCTCATCTCCAGAGAGACCTGCGGTTTGAGTATGTGGAAGATCCCACCATCACCAAGATAGAGCCTGAGTGGAGCATCTACAGGTATGGTACAAGAGCTGTTAAATTATTTGTGGACAGAGATATTCCAACAAAGCAGGCGCTTGTAAGAAACGTAAAAACAAATGAAGCAGGTTAATAAAAAAAATATGAACTCTCAATCTGAAGTACCCTTCTAACCTTGTTGTCAATCTCTCTGTCTCTCTCATAGTGGACATACACCAGTGACAGTGACAGGAACTAACCTGGACATCATTCAGACTCCGCTCATCAGAGCCAAGTATAACAGCCATGAGACACTCAATGTAAGTGATTCTGAACAGACAATTTAAAGAAGCTGCCTTGTGGTTCATCTCGGTAAAAATAAATCCAAGGTCAAATACCTGAAGGAGATTTGTTTTTGGTAACTTTTAATTTTTATATGTTATATATGTTTTTGTTTTGGTCCTGTGATCAGAAATATCCAGCCAAATAAAATTAAAACATAAACAGTATACACACACGCACGCGCTCACGCACACACAGAGTAAATGATACCTTTACCACCACCGGTGTTTCTAAGTCCTTAACTTTCCTTGTCAGCTAGACGTCCCAAAGGAAGCCAGCCGTAGTGAATGTCAGGGTAATTTTCTCTTTTCCAGAGCATGACTAAATGCCTCAGTGCCACTTTTAGGTAAATGGGTCAAGGAAAAAACTCAGAACACCGAGAGGGCATTGTGAAAATCAACAGGTAGCAGTTGAATTAATAGAGGATGATGTCATTCCTCTCCACACCTTTGCAACAATAGGGAAGTTTTGACAGTGAACTAAAAACCACAGAGATCGACCCTTATCAAATTCTTTTACCCTCCATTCACCCCTTTTACCCAGGGGAGGATAGATAAAGCCATACAAGGGTCTCTGTGATCTGATTGAAAGAAGGAGGAGTAAGAAAATGCGGTAATACTATCTTCATGGTCCACTTGAGCATGACCGCGCTCCACGTTTAACATCTGTGCTCACATATGCCTGTACAGGGCATTGTGTCTCAAGCTACTGTACAGGCTGCTTGTAAAACCCCAGTTCCAACAAAGTTGAGATGTTGTATAACATTTGCAAATCCTTTTTGACCTATATTCAACAGAATACAGTACAAAGACACAATATCTGATCTTCAAACTGATAAACTTTATTGTTTTTTGGTAAACATACACTCATACAGAATTTGATGCCTGCAACATGTTTCAAAAAATTTGGGACGGGGGCATGTTTACAACTTTTCTTTTAACAACACCCAGTTTGGGAACAGAGGACACTAATTATTAAAGTTTTCAAGGCAGAGTTTTTTCTTATTCTTGCTTGATATACGACTTCAGTTGCGTAACAGCCTGGGGTCTCTGTTGCCGCATTTTGCGCTTCATACTGTGTCACATATTTTCAATGGGAGACAGGTGGACTGCAGACAGGCCAGTCTAGTAACCACACTCTTTTACCACAAAACTGCACTGTTGCAACACATGCAGAATGTGTCTTGGCATTGTCTTGCTGAAATACGTAAGGACGTCCCTGAAAAGACGCCTGGATGGCACTGCAAACTGATTATTGTTTTTATTTGTGTTTCAGATGAAATCCCAACTTTTTTAGAACAGGGGTTGTACTTTGAGCAAAGATAAATTTAATATTCCCATGGATAATTTCCCCAATATCTCTCTTTCTGCACCTCACACAGCACTAAATGAGAGGGGAACAAAAATGCATATCCAAAGAATTTTTAAAAAACAAGTGTGCACAGAGTTGTTTTTT
The DNA here is from genome assembly GCF_056507025.1 of Lutjanus erythropterus. Taxonomy (NCBI): domain Eukaryota; kingdom Metazoa; phylum Chordata; class Actinopteri; order Lutjaniformes; family Lutjanidae; genus Lutjanus; species Lutjanus erythropterus. The sequence continues at coordinate 17,854,827 of NC_139338.1, read as the reverse complement.
TTTTATAGTTACCTTCCTGCAGCAGTGTGGGACCTTGCAGGATTTGTCAAGTTTGATGTTCCAGGAGCCAATTAGTGTAACAAGCAACGGTTTGAGTGGCTGCATGGCAGAGGTTACCGTGGAAATATGAAATGTCTGTGAACGCATCGGAAATGTCTGTGAATGAGGACTGTGCTGGTGGTTGATTTGTCAATGCCCTGACAGACAGACAGAGAGGAATGGAGATGTTAGAGGGATATTGAAGAGTGTGTGGCATGACAATGACAGATCGGACAGTCTGTACTTGTTTATAGAACTGCCTTATGGATATGAGGAAAGAAATAATAAAAAGGACAAATTTAAATTGCGCAACATAAAAAGTAAAAGACCAGGGTGAACGCAGAGAAACACAAAACAAGAATGCAACACCGCAAAAAGATGTAAGAGACACTGTAATTGAGCGGTAAAGTGGTATAGAAAAAGATGAGTGATAGAATAAGAATGTGTCAAAGAGAGAAGAAAAGATCACAGGGAAGAATAACGAGCGAGGGTATAAAGAACTGATGAGAGGGTGGAGGGTGTCTTTCTGGAGGGTAATGAAGGAAGGGTAAGACCTAGTTATCACTCCTGAATCTTCACACATCAAAGCCTGATTGTGGCGAGACTGCACACATACACTCTTCAGCTACTTCTCATTTGGTGGCTTTCTTTGAGGAAAATACTCCAACAGGTTCTTCGTCGCACTTTTAGAAATCGAGGAGCTTCCAGTTTGAATTGAGTCCCCAGCGGGCTCTGTGAAATTTAAACTGGTGGCATAAAAGATTCACACTAACTGTTGATGACACATAGTAAAGTTTTGTGCATGCAGGATGTCAGAGCTTCCATTGCAGTGAGATGAAAAGCACATTGCAAATGACAAAATTAGGCATAATTTTCTGAAAATTAAGTTTATTTTTGTGTCATTTCTCTGCTTCCGCAAAGCACTCCAGAAGATGCATTCATTCATAAATATTACTTTTCCGGTCCCTCTCTGTTCCCTGCCAGTTGTGCCAGGTGCTTAGCCCGACATCCATGCTGTGCCAGGCCCCGGAGCTGTCCATCAGTCTGGCCAGGCAGCAAGAGGTTCCTGAGAGACCTGATGAGTTCGGCTTTAAACTGGACGATGTGCAGGCTCTGATGGCCCTCAACAACACCAACTTTATCTACTACCCCAATCCTGAGTTTGAGCCGCTCAGTGTGTCTGGAGTGCTGGAGCTTAAACCTGGATCACCCATTATACTGAAGGTAGGAGGGCAGATACTTACAAAATGTCCCTTTAGACATTTGATGTGTACAGCATTCATTTAAAATTCATTTTGCCTTTTAAACTATAGTGCTTCTACTTTCCCTCTTTAATATAATAAAGCTCTTGAGACATTTATAATTGCAATATTGCGATATTCAGTATATTGTTACATCTGTAGTATTTATTGATTGTAAGTTATTGAGTTTCCTTGGAATGGTTTAATTGTCCAAATGATTGATTCTGGTCAAATCGTCTTTAAAAACTAGTAAATAAAGCAGAACCTGTGTGAAGACGGGACACACAGTCAAGTGAATCACATCAATTTGATTATTTTGTGTGACTTTGATTACATGCTGTAAAATCAATATCAGAATAATATTCTTTTTAATATAGTGATATTGATTTGAAAATCCCAGTAAGCCCATCGTCAGCGTTCCTGTTGTAAGTCTAGCGTTAGAATAATATTAAAGGCACAGACAGCTCTGCTATACTGACAACACCTGAATTTTAATGTACTGTTTTCTAGGTTTGAAAAGTGGATTTTGGTTAAAACACTTAAAATCCCCTTCAAATTGTGATTGCATTATTTTATATAGGATGCCAAGACTATTTACAGACAGTTGACACATTTTCAAACATGAAAGTCTGTTTGTTTTCCTTTAATTTGTCCACCTTCTGTAGAATGATATCACAAAATGTAATTTTGGTTATTTATAACACAGTAGCATCTGATTTAATGTGATGATGAAGTGAAATAATTATTTTATATATGTATGTCAATATGTATTTTACCACAGCTGTAAAGGATTGGGAAACTTCACAATTCACCTTGAAAATTCTTGAAAACTTCTTGAATTTGACTTTGGAAAAGGTGTAATTTTTCAGTGTGATGAATGTGTTTTTTGAACCCTAACTTGCTCATTATGCATGAATTTTCTCCTGCAGGGGCGGAACTTCCTTCCACCAACCAATAGCGGTAATGGGAAGCTGAACTACACAGTTTTGATTGGTGAGAAGCCCTGCATGTTAACAGTGTCGGAGACCCAGCTGCTCTGTGAGTCACCCAACCTGACGGGTCGACACAAGGTCCTGGTGAGTGACACAGCACACGCTCACAAAGACAGAAAGACCCAGACACACGCACAACTGAGACACACAGACACATAACAGATAGGCAGGCTATGGTGGAGAAGGCAGACGGACCTACAAATCGATCGACAGTTTGACAGACAGATGGACATTCCTCGTGTTGCTTTCAATCCATCTTCTTGTCCACTTCAAGACAGACTACGGCTCTAATCCAATCAGCTGTGTGGTTCCTGTTACTGCCCACAAGCAGACAAAAGACAAACAAATAAACCTTCAATAAGAAGGATTAGGGCACTGGCAAATTCAATAAAGATTCCATTTGTGGTTTGAAGAGGGACCACTTTGAACAAAACGCTTCCTGATGTTACCACCTGAACCCAGCGTCAGAGACGGGGATGGACACATTACTGTAAAACAGTTAGTGTAGGCACAAATAAACAGAAGTGTACACATTTAAATTGCAAATCAATATGTCTGTCTGAGCTTTGATCTCGATCTTGAAAACAGAGAAATACTTTATAGACCTAAAAGTAATTCTAAACGTGAGTATTATGTCATGGTTCATAAATATTTGTAATGTTAATGCCTTGAAGAACACTGTACTTCCTCATGAGTTTAATTGCCACTTATTTCTCCTTTTCTATGGGTCTAATTATTGATCCTTTTCCAAGTATAAATGCTAATTGATATTTAAGTGAAGCTCTTCTCTCATTATAGCTCTGGTATGATGAACCACTTGCCTTGTAAGATATTATCATATTGGTCTTCCCTATAAAAGCCTTTCAGGGAAGCAAATTGTGTATTTATATACTTGCAGTAAATATAGGGGAAACTGGGGATGGTTGCAAAACTTTTTGCTTTTCTCTCAATTCCTCAAAAAGTATTTGGACAAGGCCAGTGGAGACATGATCAGGGGACGGTTACAATGTATTAAAAATACATTAAATTCTTGTCTCAATTAGTATATTAGTTAGTACAATTAGTATTCTGAAAATAAGCATTATTTTACTATGCTAATATAATATATATATACATATATATATATATATATGTATATATATATATATATATATATATATATATATATATATATATATGTATGTATTTTATTTAGTAATATTGTAAAACAAGTTGGTATTTTGTTTGTTTATGAGTAAAACATAGGCCTACCATGAGCCAATGTGCAGATGTTACAGATGCTATTCAGTCTCTCCATTTGGCATAAGACTGGAGGAATAGAACAGTTTTATTTAACATGTGCATTTGTATTTTAGTAAACTATCCTTTTTTGTACCCCACAGTGATTTGTTTATATTAAAAAATACTGCTGTGTGGTCTGTTTTGATATGGTTGCTTAGCTTAGGGAGTGCTGCAACACGATGTTGCAACCATCCCCACTCTATCAGCCATCTGACAGAACATCATGTGCCAGCAAGACACATTGACCTAGACACATGCTAACTGTGTCACCTAAAAGTCAACAAAACGGTTCAAATAAAGTTTGATTAATTCATACAAATCCTCAGGACAGTATGACAAGAATACAGTGCATGAACAAAATTACTTTACCTCCGAAACAGTTTTTTTTCTCTCAGTAAATGCAGCAGGGCACGTTGAACATCTCTTCTGTCTTCCTGTTAGGGAGGTTGTCTAACTGAGCTTGTGCAGCGTGAATGTCATCACTCTAGCATGTTTCTGATTAAAGGAATAAGACTTGTTGCACCTGCCCCAGTTGCAACCATCCCCGCTCTACCCTAAACTGTCCCTTTTATCTTTTGCTATCACCAGGCACGTGTGGGTGGCATCGAGTTTTCCCCAGGTGTGGTCCACATCACGTCCGACAGCCAGATCAGCAGCACAGCGATCGTGGGCATCGCTGCAGCCGGTGCCTCGCTCATCCTCATCATCGTCGTGGTGCTCATCGCCTACAAGCGCAAGTCTCGAGAGAGCGACCTGACCTTGAAGAGGCTGCAGATGCAGATGGACAACCTTGAGTCACGTGTGGCTCTGGAGTGCAAAGAGGGTAAGAGGGTGATGCTTATATGGATTTCAATTTCTCCTCAGTTATTCCAGCAAACTTTGCTACCTCTGAAATGTTCTAAACTTTCTAAATTATTTATTTGCCCAGTTTTAACAAGCACACTCAAATCTCACTATCTCTATATTGCGGAAAGTCTTCTTTTATTATATCTCTGTTCAGCTTGCTAAAAGTTGACAGTGGCCTATATTTGTTGTGAGAATTTTATCAGATATGACAGAAATAAAAGTGACACTTGCAAAGTGAACTTGTTGATGAGTGAGTTAAAAATAGAGTATGTGCTAAACTGTTTTATTAGATTTCAGTACTGCCAGTATCCTGCCACTTCATGCAACCACTTATAACTGTAGTTTTATATGAAAGAAACCAAATGTGGGACTATCGACTAATGTCATTGTGTTGCAAGTCTTAGACAAGTTAGTCTTATGGCTATGCACTGAAGCCCCAAGCTGAGACAGGCAAGTCCAAAATTAGTTCTCAAGTCTTTCATGTTGAGTTTCGAGTCCTAAATGACATGACATTTTAAACTGCATTCATAAAGGTATTAAAAAGGCCTTAAAAAGTCTTAAATTGATGTTGTTGAAACCTACAGAAACCCTGCCAATTTTAACTTACCTTTATTTTGTGCAACTTCAAATGTCAAACAAAGGTGGAAGTTGTTGGATCTCCGCACGTTTTGCATACTGCACTTTGTTTTTGTTGACCGCCTTGTTGTTTTGTACAAAATTATTTTTGGTATCATTTTTTCCAGCCAGCATTCAGTAACATCTCAATAATTCTGTCTTACAACTCGATTGGATGCTGTCAGATTGGTTCAAAACAAAGTGGATCTGGGGATTGTGGGATTGTGACTTGCTGCAAATGAACTGCAAACATTTGTTTATTGAGGGGGAAGTGGAATTAATTGATTTGTGGCACACTCCTTAAATAACTTCTTAGTCTTTGGGCTTGGGGGGAAATATCAAGTACTTTCAAGTCAAAAGGCTAAAGTCCAAGTAAAGTCACAAGTTACTAATGTTCAAGTCCATGTTGAATCTTTTTTTATCTTATCAAGTCATCAAATTTAGGACTCAAGCCTGACTCGAGTCCACACCTCTGTAAGAAACTGATCATTTGACTGTAAAATATCTGAGATTACAGGTGCCATAATAATATTATCATGAGCTACTAAAAAAAAATGGTTTTTGCATCTTGTTCATCCAACAGCTTTTGCAGAGCTCCAGACAGACATCCATGAGCTGACCAGTGATCTGGATGGAGCAGGAATCCCCTTCTTGGACTACAGGACCTACACCATGAGGGTGCTCTTCCCTGGGATAGAGGAACATCCTGTACTTAGAGATCTGGAGGTATGCTAGAAGGTTTCACTGGTATTCATATTGTATTACATGTTGGGTGTACACCATCTGAGTCAGTATTTGTTTTCATAAAGGAACACCTTGTAATTGGCTGAAACGGTCCGTGTTAAGTTGACTTAATAATATTTAAATAGCAGGTGTCAGATTTTGGAGAGGTTTTTTTGTGACACGACAAAAATACAGCTGTGTTGATTAGTATTTCTTAGAAATTCTTGAAAGAGAGGAAGTTGATACTAATTTTCCAGTCAATTTAGCGCCCTACTACCAGTTGAATACAGCAAATAATAAGTTTGTGTACCTGTTCTTCAGTCTCTATCAAATAACAATCGCAATGCAATTAGCCTTATTTGAAAAGGGAGCAAAATGAGCAAACAAATTAACAATGTGGTGGGTCACAGTAGGTGAAATTGACGCCGATGTTGTTTGTGTTGCTGTCTGGTAAACAAAAGCCTTTTGACGGCCGACAACAGCACTTTTTCAAAAACAAACAAGGCAGCCCTCAAATCAGGAGCGCGGTCTCATTAATAACTCAAATGATATGAGACGCCGCGCCGTTTTCTCTCCCCACCTCAAAAACAAATTAAAAGTCAATCAGCGGGAGAAAAGCAAAAGAAAAAAATCAAGTCATTTATCCCCAGTGGTGACATTGATAGACAGCCATAATTGAGCGGGTCGTCTTGTTCCATTAAGAGAATGATGGACCCCCATTTCACTGCCCTCAGGGTTGGCCACTCTATCCCTGATGAGAATTTCCCAGTAATAAGCAATATTAATTATGTTTTAATTGGTATAAATGTCGAACTGTATGAGGAGTATAATGCGGAATAGGAGCCTAATGAAAAAAGCAGCAGGCTTGTCTTACGCACTTGATGGCTGCTTAATTGTTATTGATGTGTCAGAGAATTTAAAGCCAAGTTTTTGACTGTGGGCTGTAGATAGTTAGAAATACCACATGATGGAAAGTCTGTCTAGGTTTACTGAAACAAGAGGAAGTTTGCTTAGTACTGAAATATTTCAAAACATACCAGACATTCAGTTAAAATGAGAACATGTAGAGAACGAAAGGAAATATATTCTGGCAGCTCAATAAAGCCTGCTCCTTGACATTTTATTTGTTCCTTGTAACTGTTACGGTTTATTCTTTACCAGTCAAAATAACTTCCTTTCCCTCTATTTTTTCCCAACAATTTCACTTTGCACCTGAATCCCATTTTGCTTTCTGCATTTGTGTGATTTTTTTTTTCTCTGCCATTATATTTCTCACTTTCCTCTTAATCTTTTTACAGAAACAATTCAGCTGTCGTTGTCATTTTACCGCTCCACCTGCCAAACTCAAATATTCCAGTGTTCCCATGGAGATTTTGTGCGCGTCAGGGCATTTTGCTGCTTTTATTCCCCGTCCCTCCATTATCCTAAGAGACACAGAAATTTTTTGTGTTATGATACTGTACAATATTATTTGTTGGGTCTGTAACCCATAAACAGTCACAGTTTATGTGCCAGCACATGCACACTTTTCACAGAGTTTTCCCAGATTTCCTTGTGTGTCTGCATTCACACACTCACATACTGTATACTGTACATGCACAAAAAACACACGTGCACACACGAACACTGTACACAGCCTGTCAGGCGGTATGAAATTAGACTTGCAACTTAACAATAGCTCCCAGCAGATTACAAGGGGTTCCTCCAGGAAAGGTAAAAAGACGGAACATATGCTGGTTGACAGCTGCATTGGGTACAAAGAGATGCTGTCTTACCACGAGGGCTCTTGACAGATTAAAAAAAAAAGAAAAGGTAATCTCAATAGGTGCTCTTTATAAAAAAAAAAAAAATTGAGAAAAGAATCTTGTGCGGTAAGTGACTGGTATAAATGGTGCGGGGACAATCTGGGCTCAGACGAGGGAAATTCACATCACTGCGCTGCCTTTCTACTTGCATTAGTGTGGAACACAACGGCATCAAAGTAATAAACATTCCCTCGTGAGGCTCAGTGTTTTCCTGCCTTTATTCTCAACCTTCAGACTGAACGTAACAAAAGCTGGGAAATGTTAAACTCCTCATTTCCCTCGATTCTCTTTTCTTCCTCTTCTCTATTTGTCTCTGCTTTCCATCCTTATTTATAAAGGTGGATGTGTTAACTGACTTTATACTAGTTGAATAAAAAGAGAAAACTATGCATGAATTTATTTACTTTTATGGGTAACACTTTATACTAAGATGCTTCTAATAAGGGTTAAACTCATAAGGTTAAGTGTTAATAATAGCATCATAAACATGATTATTCTTACATTATGAGACATTTATGACCACTTATAAGAAACATATTAACAGTTTATTAACTAGAGGCATTTTTAGTTGCTTATAGTTGTTTATGACAGTGGCCCAAAGTTGAATAGTCTTTTACTCTTCCCCCTTTCCTGTCTCTCATCAGCTTTCACCGGCAAATAAAGGCAAAAAAAAAGCCTGAAAATAATCATTTAAAAAACACATGGCGAGTGTTAATAAGTGCATAATAATGATGCATTAGCCTTAACAAGCACTTTTCAATAGAAGAAGAGAATTGATATCCCCAAAAAGGATGCATTATAAACTATGTAGAAATCTTAAGAAGCAACAACAAAAGTAGACTTGCACCGATTTCAACTTTCTTAGCCGATTCCGATTTCCGATTATTGAGTGGTCTGACCTACCGATTCCGATTTTGGCCGGTTCCGATTTTCAGTCTTTCTAAGAACTGTAATTGACAGCATTCACAAACATTTTTGCAACTTTTCTTGTAAATATGTTCATAATAAGACACTGACTATTAAATATTAATTTAATACTTTCTCCAAAATCATCCAGATTACAACCAGGCCTTGTTATAATTTTATATTAAGACTATGAATTGGGTGAACGTGATCTCGCGATATCATCTCGCGGGATTTCGTGGGACGCGATTTCACGTGATCTTTTGTGGAAGCGGATATAAACAAACCGGAGACTAACGCGGTGCAACAGTTTGAAGTAAAACTTTGCCGTGAGAAAAACAAACACAGAAGTTAAAGGAGTCTGGATGAGAAATGTTTGAGGAGACACATCAACACAGGTTGTTTATTCTTCAGCCAGAACAGGAGGTGAGATTTTAACTGTCCCTCTGTGAACAGCAGTCTGCTGCTAGCTTGCTAGCATTAGCCTGAAGTGCGAGAGAGTTTACGGCTGTTTTGCGACATCGTCAGCTGCTCTGTTTCGTTGTAGACTGTCTGTCTTCTCTTTATCTTGTTCTTGGAATCTGTCTCTGACACCATCTTCAAGCAGACGTGTGTGTAGCTGTTATCAGCGCTGTGTTGACGTCACGGTCAGTTTGTCTGCTGCGCGCATGACGTGACCATCGTGCAGAACGTGTGTGAGAATGACGGGCACAGAACCGGATTTGTGACGCTGACCGGCCGGTCACCGGTCAAGGCCAGTCACGTGAAAACCGGCCCGATTCTGAGCACTGCCGATTAATCGGTGCAAGTCTAAACAAAAGCTGAGTAAAGGTTTAACAATGACATTATAGTTTAGTTGGATCAACTCTATAAATGTATTTGTAATTCTATTGGAAACAATTAGGAGAAACTCACAAGGTTTTTATTAACATTCTTAAGGAGTCTGTTAATAAGTTTCTTATCTGTGCTTGTAAATGTATTATAAGCTGCTAATAAACATGTTTGTGATGCTGTTATTAACACTTAGGAGGACCTTTTTACCCATTAGCTAATGCTTATTGCAAGCACCTTAATATAAACTGTTTAAGCTTTTGTTAATATCTGTAAACATGTTAATAGTATAATAATACATTCAAATGAACAAATTACTAAGTAGGTCATCGCTTTGAATGTGCCACACAGCATCTATACTTTTTTCCCTCCTTGTTATTTTTAATGTGTCTCAGTCAAAGTGAACATTTCTCCTGTTTCCTCACAGGTTCCCGGATACCGCCAGGAGCAAGTGGAGAAGGGGCTGAAGCTCTTCGGTCAGCTCATTAACAACAAGGTCTACCTGCTGTGTTTCATTCGCACTCTGGAGGCCCAGCGTGGTTTCTCCATGAGGGACCGCGGCAACGTGGCTTCACTTATCATGACGGTGCTACAGAGCAAGCTGGAGTACGCCACTGATGTCCTGAAGCACCTGCTGTCCGACCTCATAGACCGCAACCTTGAGAGCAAGAACCACCCCAAGCTACTCCTCCGCAGGTGAGAAGCAGGCACCAAAAAGAAGTACGGAGTCTAACTGAACTCCTACCACTATCGTACAAGAGCCTAAAGTTATACAGCTGGGAGGGACCTTTTTTGATGTAGCTGGTTTGGTGTAGTCCAGTTTCTCTCCTTCTTCTCCCATCTGGTAAAAAGTCATAGTCCCTGTGCTAACTATTTTAACACTGAGCAACTAATAATCAGTATGTAAATACTTGCTTAATGAAATGAAATTAAATAAACATATAAAAAAGTGTTGTTTCCTAGCTAGCTAAAAATAGCAATATATTATGTTTTTGCTAGCTATCAAACAAAACATTACATTTTTACCTAACTAACTAAAATTGTTAAGCTATATTGTCTGATAGCTAACTGAGAAATTGACAAAATGTTACCTTGTTTGCTAGCTAGCTAAAAAAATCAGTCAGCCTAGTTAGACTACTCATGATGGCTCAGCAGAGAAGCTATAATTTCTCCTCTGAGAATAATTTGTTGGCTGAATTAATGGAGCAATATTGCCAAGTAATTAAAAAACAGAACAGAGAGACTGCCTGGCAGCAACTGGCAGGCTGTTTTAAAAGATCAGCTAGTGAAAGAAGAGACACATCATTAAACTCAGTTGTGTAGAGTTTGTCCCTCAAGTTTCTCTGAGTAACTTCGTTATTATGTTCAATCCATCTCAAAAGGCAGATACTTTAAAAGTCAAACCTCCTCAAGTGTAAGTTAATGCTGGATCACATTTTTTACAAACCATAAAATTTAATCTAGCTTTAGTGTAAAAAACTAAACTGAGGTGTAAAGAGAGGTTTAAATTTAATCTTTCTGAATTTTATGCTAGTTTAAGATTTTGATGAAACAGAATTTAAGGTTAAGGCATGATTTTAATGCTTGGTTAGGGATAAAGACAAAGGTTTGCTCTGCCTAATGTAAACCCTTTACTGTAAAGGACAGGATGTGCTCCTGATTGTTTCCTCTCTGTCACATGTCTGGATTAACTCCTGTGACCTTGAATTGCTGGCTCCCTCTCAGAGACACCAGAGTGCATTGCCATGCACATCATTAGCAAAATAATTATGATTAATTAGCAGTGAATCCAATTTCAAATAGCTCAAGAGGGAAAAAAAATACTCATTTATGAAACAGGGGGAGAAAGTGAGACTGAGAAAGCTTGCACTCTAGCACAATCACAATCCTCCCTTGGATTTGTAGTCAAGTCTTAATGGCATGCACTTGAACACAGCACTGTATGTGATTATACTTCCTGCCCGCGGTGTTTGGTAAATGTGATGATTATGGCTACTTGAGTAAACCGGCTTCCTCACAGCTGTCGTGTATGTGTGATGTGTGCATGTATGTCTATGCATATACGCACATGGTATTATATATGTTGTTTTGCTTGGGGGTCGTCAGTCAAGTCTCGACAACCCCAGATGATTTGACAGGCATGTCACAAATTAATTTGTCCGTCTAATTTCAATTATTCTTCTCATTCTGATTCTCCCTCTGGCTAAAAGCTCGTCTCTGCCAGAGACACACATAAATACAACAAGCACATATTTAACGTGAAGGGGACTGAAATTAATGCCGTGCGCTGTGCCATTCCACAAGACAGTGGGCATATTCACCTCATGAAAACCTGTTTAGACTCTACTTGGTGATGCAGAGAGAGATTAATGCTGTCTGGGCAGGAGGCATGATTAATTGCAGCCAGAGCTCACTGAGCATGGTGCAGCCACTAAACAATGGAGTAACCGCTGATCCTGGCAAGAGATACAACATAAGAGATGGCGTGTACAGCATAGACGGCCGGGGAGAGGTAGTCAAGGACAATGGAGACACTTAAAGCTGTGTCACCATGTGGGGAAAGCTGACTACTGAGGCATGAAAGCAAGAAGTGAGCTCAGCTCTTTGATCACTTAGTTTACATGCTACCAGAACTCTGGACAGAATGTGTTATACCCAGATACCTTGGATTTATGTCATGTCAGACCTGGACTGTGAATTTAGGATGAAATTTTCAAAGAAATACAATAATACTGCAGAGACTAACCAACAACTGTTCAAGCGCAGTCCAGTCTTTAACGCTTTGTTTTCACTAGTGTTGTGATATACCTGTATTGATGATAGCGATGATATTTAAAAAGAAATATTGATATCATGTGAATAATACACCATGTCTGGAGTTTTATTATTTTAGGGGCAAGGGCGCTTGGCTTTTGGTGTTGCAAAGGCAGTAAGGCCAACAAATAAAACAATTATTTTATAAGTCCACACAAATAATGAAATAACTTACAGGTCAAGGATGATTTTATTTAATTATTTTGATATACAGTCTCATCATTTTGAAAATTTCTCATTATTTTGTGACACCAACTCATTATTTTTGAGAAAGTTTCCCATTATTTTGAGATACCAACTCATTATTTTGACAAAGTTTTTCATTATTTTGGGATACTGAGTCATTATTTGGAGAAAGTTTCTCATTATAATGACGTACAGGATCTTATTTTTTTCATCACATTTGCAGAAATGCCCTTCCATACAGAGAGGTGTTCGACACAGACTCCAGTCTGCAGTGTAAACCACAGAACTGACAGTAACATCAGGTGTCCTGATCAAACAAAGTTTATGTCACATCAACACTTCTATCCATATTTGCACGCTCCCTTTCTTGCACTAGTTCTAGCACGTTCTTCTCACATGCGAGTTATCACATCTAAATAGCCCAGTTTTTCAGCGATTCATACCAGTCTAGGAATATAAACCGCCACTGGCTATCTGTGCAGCATTTCACATGATGTTGCCCTATCAGAACAAAAGACAACTGGTATCTGTAATGACAGGAAAGAGAATAAAGAATGGCAAAATCAGCTGGGGCAGTGCAGACATCAAGGCCACTGTGGCTGCAGGGCAGATCATATTCTGGGGGGCATAAGGCCAGACTTAGGGGGCACAGTGGCAATCAATTCTTCTGATAATTGTGTAGTGACAGTCTGATATCATGACAGCAATAGTTTCCACATTCCTTCTCTTCCTCCTTGTCACAAGAGAGAAGGAGAAGAGAACCCTGGGAAAATGCCATTGCATTCAGCCAGCACTGGAGGGAGAACACATGTTTACAACAAATGCACGCCCAGTTCGACTGCCCATTTGTCAAACACGCAGTTGCGATTGCCACTGATCAGACTGTCCTCATCTCATTCTTCCTCCTCGGGTGCTCCGATTAGTCCTTCAACATCCCAGCATGCATTTCAGATGTGATGAGGCAGTGTGAGCAAGCTACGCCACCCATAGTGTGGGCTGACTGGCGTGTCCTTGGATAGCAGCTGAAAATAGCCCAGAAACGCAGGCATAAGGCTGTGAAGATGAAGCTTCATATTGTCTCGGAAAGATAGCACCCCTCCCTCTGTTCTTCTTCTCTCTCTTTAATTTGTTCTGTGCGTTCACTCGTTCTTTCTTTCCATGTTTGCTCATTTTCAGTGCTATTCTCCTTCACTACCTGCCCGTCTTCTCACTCTCCACTGCTCCCTCCTCTATTTGTCTTCACTTCTGATTCTTGCGCCGCTCGCGTCACGTCGTCACTATCTTTATCTCTCTTCCTCTCTTATACTCGGTCCCCCAATCTATATTCCCAGCTCTTCCTCCCCTTCTCTCCCTCCCCCTCCCCTGTTTTCTTGATTGCTAAATCAATGCTTAAAGTGCGTGAGCAGGGTGTCTCTGGCACAGCATCTGAGCACGGCTACCCACTGCCTCCTCTTCCAAGAAATCTGTGCGTGTGTACGTGTGTGTGTGTGTGTGTGTGTGTGTGTGTGTGTGTGTGTATGTGTGTGTGTGTGTGTGTGTCTCTTTCCTCTCTCTCCACACACAAACACACATCCTTCCATCTGTCCCATCTCAACCTGTGCTGAAGCACAACCACCAGGCAAGCTAACTAACGAGAGCCTTCCACAACCATCTGTCGCATTCCTTGCTGCATTCTCCTCCTTTAACTCCTCTCTTCCCTCCATTGCTCCATCTCTCCCTCACCTCCCCGCCCCAACACCACCCCTCTTCCCATCATGCAGAGTTAAACAGCCTGTCCATAGCCTTAAGTTTAGTTTGGCTGCAGTTAATGCGTCAAAATATCAGTTTTTGTATTGGTCAGTAGATGAAATCCCAATATGTTCTTGCGTCCCTGTTTTGGCACCAGCATGGACACACAATCATCACACAGGGTTTAAGGCGCCCCTGTTTAACTGCAATGATAATCCCTGTTGAAAGAACATTTGTGTTTGTTTGTGTGTGAGTAATAGACAGAATAAGCGTCTGCAGTCGGTGTCAGCAGCTAGCTGTCGCTGTGAGACTGTTTGACACATGTGATGACCAATCTTCCTCACCAGGAGCCAGAGTGGGAAATGGAAATGATTTCTGACTTCAAGCTGTGCTGTTTTAACAGTGGCTGAAGCCAAGGGAAGACTCTCAGATGCAGTTACATGTTTGGTTAATACAGCTGCTCCTTTTTATGAGAAAGCAGTCTTGAGATCAACTTTTTTCCTTGCATTTCTAAATTTTTACATTTGTGACCATTATATGATGTTTATGATGGGTCTTAAAGCTCAGAATATGGCAGAAATGGAAGATAATATCTATAAGTATGTTTTCATTAGTGTACAACTTTACCTTAAAATGAGCTGTTTATAGAGGGTGTGGGTCTGCCATGTTTCTACAGTAGCCCAGAACAGACAAACCGAATACTGTGTGAGAGTGAGATAAAGTGTTTGTAATCTGCAAAATCAGTTCATTTAAACCAGAAACCAGAAATATTTGTTGTTTTTGTTTTTAAGTTGCTATAATTATTGTTCATTATCATAAAACTACAGCTTCAGATTACTGTGAATCAGTGAACACATCACATGCGGTATTAGCTCCCCAGTGAGGATTTTCCTTTATCGCCAGTGCCAGTATTGGCACAATTTACTCTGAGACACTAGTGACAAGTGCATTATCTGTACTGTATAATCATTCCAGCCGAGTACTGGTTCGATCCTAGTTACCTCACATTTGTTGTGGGGTAATTGGAAATCATTTTTGGGGCTTTTTGCCTTTATTTGATAGGACAGCTGAAGAGCAAACAGGAAAGGGCGTAGAGAGAGAGGGTATGACACGCAGCAAAGGGCTGCAGGCGGGAGTCAAAGTAGTGGCCGCTGCAGAGGACTGATAGCCGCGGTACATGTGGGTCATGCTCTCCCAACTGAGCTACAGGGCCACCTGGTAAGATTTCATGTTGACATCTACGATCAAGATCCACAGTCTCCAGGAAGTAACAGTTTTTAGATACACAGATACATGTTACTGGCAGCTGCAGTGAACCAAAATGTTAAATGTGTGATGAAGCACGGATTCCCATCAACCCTACCTCGGTAATCAGGGGGAACTAAGCACTGCCAGGTCCCCTCTGCTCTAGATCATTCTCAATGCCCACTGCCCCTCTGACTGGCTGCCAAGTAGGCAAGTCTGACCATGCCAACACGCCACAGCACATTTCATTGCATTACCCAAACATAGGTTGTGCTGTGTGTTTTTAGTAGCAGCTGAGTAGAGTTTTGGAGAAGATTGTTTGAAAGTTGTAATACCAAATGTTAACGTTAGATCTTAAAGCAGCTCCGTCACAGTTCCATTTTTATCCTCGTTCCCCATAGACTGTGCTGTGATCAGGAATGAGCATAAGCAAACCGGTGTGGTCGTGCCAAGACTTCTTATTACTGCAGGGCCAGCGCCCGCTGCCAGAAGTGTGCACACAGACACACACACACACATAATAAACACTAGTCAGCATGGATGGTAATTTCTGAATACATACGCAGTGGGATTAATTTGTGCTTTTTGCACGCTAGCCTTAAAACAGCCGCACACTTGTCCACTTAGACAGACACACAAAAACTATTGGAAGTGAGTTAGGAAAAGGACATTTAAAGAGAAGAAAAGGGAAGGGCAGACTCAGCCAAGTCATTTCTTCTTGTTCTTTTCTTCATTTTCCCTTTTCACTGCTCCCTCCCTCCTTCCTTCCCAGTGCACCTCCTACTTTTTCCATGCTCCTTTCATCCCTTTGATAGATGGGCTACATTTGTGGAAATGGAGAGGATTTGGAAGTGTGTATGATTACAGGATCCAGAGTGGGCACAGCCAGAGGGAGGGAGGAAGACAGCAAGGACACATGAAAGAAAAGATGAAAAGTGACCTTGTTGACCCTTGGATCTGTGGACGGAGGCAGGGCGGGATGGGCGGCAAAATGAAAGCGCAGGCACAGCGAGAGGCAGGAAGTTAATCCCCCCCAGGTGTTGTGCCAGTGTTGGCGGGGGGTGCCAGGCCGGCCCACTGGCACAGCGGACATCATGTTCCCCCTCACGCCTCAGTGTGGAGCCCCTTAAAGAAACTGTATGAATGGGGGAAGGTGGGAGGGGCTGCAGGTGGCAGCTGAAACACAGGGGAAAACCTGCAAACACACGGACACACACACACAATGGACACTAATCCTGAAATATTGATGCCTATGGTAGTTGCTCACTGAAAGTAGAGGGGAGGGGTGCGTGGATGTGTGTGTTTGGGGTGTTCTGACAGATTACCCACACACCCCTGCTGCTGGTCAAGAAGGTTTTTGTCAAAGGATATCCGATCCTCGCCTCTCCTCTTTCTCCCCTCGCCACCACCGCTGTTGTTATTATGTATGCATATTAGCCATTCACACGGGATCAATCACACTGTTGGCCCAGGTCAACACACACACACACACATACACACACACACTCAAACGCAGACGCATACCATTTTGCCACACCAGTGGAGCATGGATGCCAGGCGGAGAAAGAGAGGGAGATGTATTCATTCACTTTCCATTGTACACGGATCGAGTGTTAGTCCAGTGAATAGGCAAGGGAGTGCTTGATAATGAGGCCAGTGTTATTACAGAGCCGCTCCAGCCCCTAACGACATCAATCCACTGGGATCAAATAAAGGCTTTTAATTGCTTTGCCTCATATTAAAATCCCCGCCGCCGTAGACGAGCTGCCCTTGGCGTGCCTGAGCATAAAAGCCATCCGAAAAGATTGTCTGAAAGGCCATCATATAGCATGTGCAAAGGCTCTCTCAATTCATGTCTTTGCAATTATATTTGTGTAACGAAAGCCTATTCATTAGCAGCGGTCATCGTTTTTAGCAGAATATTTGATGATGGTGTTGAATATTTATGATGGTAATAAGAGCAAGGGGATCATATGTTCATTATGTGCTTTGTGTCTGTTTGCAGGACTGAGTCTGTGGCTGAGAAAATGCTGACCAACTGGTTTACGTTCCTCCTCTACAAGTTTCTGAAGGTAACTCTTTAATATTCGTTTTCAGCTTACTGAACATTTTAACCTCCTGGAAACAAATACAACGAGAAGTTTAGCTCTAGCCTCCACCAGGATGATGAAATCAATGCAGGAACTACTCAAACAAACAGATGCGTTTGATCAAGTGATCAAGGAGGTCTTGTTGCGTTCACCTATTTTCTCATATTTTTAATTTTCCCTCAGTGGAGCAGTTAGCCTGCCTTTTCCAAACCCAAGTTTTCTGTACTAATAGATTATATATTCCATTACTTTGAGGAAATTTTGAGTTTAAAAAACCTATATAAATTGCACTTAATAACTGTTTTGACATTTTCCTCCTCGACTCTGCATTTCAAATTATAATATAATTCTGAACTTAAACATGTAGGCTATGTAGCCTATTGGTATTATCATTAATTTAAATTGGTTAGTACCATTACTGTGAGGGCTGTCGGCCTTATCTTTACATGAACGTTTGTGCAAGCATATTTCTCCCTGGAATCATCCATGTCAGTATAGTGATTATTTCCATTTTGCCAAAAAATGCACTTAGTACCGTTTATAAATTCCTTCAAAGTCTTCACTACATATAAGATATTAGTCTGTACAGACATTGATGTAAACTGACACTTGACTGGTGGAGGCATACAACCACAAGGCAGTAATTTTTTTTAAAAACCATTTTCATATTGAACCATTTCCTCTTCATTTCAGGGACAGCACAACCCTCAGGTGACATGTCATTAACAGCTCGTTATTTTTTTCACTTCCTTGGCTTTAGCACGTTCCTCAACTCCACTAATGACACTGTTAAAATGAAAGAATCTCTTTATGGATCTCCAAAAGCAGGAAGTTCTTCTTTTAACTCTCATGAATGAACACTTCCTGGTATAGGTGCAGAATGTTTAGCCTATTGTGGTATTACTGGGGCATTAATTTTGCTATATTTCACTACTCATGAAAGTAGATACACACAGGTGGATCATTTACACATCTGAAGTTAGGAGCGTTTGCTGAATCTACTGTGGCAAACCGTAACAAAAAAAGATAGGAATGTGTTCTTGCATGGCTCCCACTGTAACCTCACTGATCGTTAATAGTTCTGTTTTTTACTCTCAAACTTGTGAATTGATTGGACACAAGTAATGGCAAGTAAATGTGACAAACATCCATTAATTCTCCATGTGTTTATGAGATTGCAAAAGTCTACTTCTCCTGTATTATACTACTTCTCCTCCTCTGTACCAGTCTCCATTAAAAGCCCATCTTCCTGCCATAACTGCCTTTTAAGATTCATTAGAAAATCAGTTGTCCTACTCCATAGGGCACCAGTATTCACTAAAAGCACAATTCACCACTCCTTTCCTACCTTAAGTAAAAAAAAAAGTCCTGTTTTTCTCCTCCATCTCTCCACTCATCCCTTTACTGCAGCAGGGAGGAGAATAAAAACAATGATAAATGGCCAATCTCTTCTGTTTGATAAACAGCAGTGTTTTCAGAGGGGAAGACGGAGGTGGCTTCAAGAGTCTGACTTTTATGGCATTTCTCAGTGTTTATCCATCAAATCTTTCACAAACTCTGACTTCATTTCAGCAAAGTGTGTATGTTGATAGGTGGTACAGTTTTCTTTAATTTAAAGGAACGATAGAGTTTGGGACAAGCCTTGCTCAGCAACTCTGGAGGCAAGGCACATTACGAAAAGCAACTGCAACATTTTAGATAGATATTTTCTTAGACATTATTAAACTTTGCTGACAGTGAGTGAAGTGCAGACATGGCTTCAAAGTTTTCTTCCTCCTTCCAAACTTTTCTTTTGTTCTCTCTTTCCACACTTTGCAGGAGTGTGCTGGCGAACCTCTCTTCTCCCTCTTTTGTGCCATCAAGCAGCAGATGGAGAAAGGCCCCATTGACTCCATCACAGGAGAGGCACGCTACTCGCTCAGCGAAGACAAGCTCATCAGGCAACAGATTGACTACAAGACGCTGGTACGGGGTTCACCTGCCCCAGGGTCCAGGGGCTAAAAGGGGACACTTAATATGCTTTCGGGGACAAGAGGAGAGAAAAAGGGTGGTTATGGGTTGTCGGTCATGAGATGAGAAGCGGGACATAAAGTTGTCGTTGTCACGCTTGACATGCGGAGGGCGTAGGAGTGGCGACCTCACTTCCTGTTGAGACCGGAGCTGTCAGGGAAAAGAGCAGGGCTTCGGCATGAGGAGGAAAGGAGATTATGCGTATGTGTGTCTGCACAAGCAAAGAGACGCTGAAGCTCTCGTTTTTTCCCCAAGTCTGTCTTTTGTCATCCTCCCTCTGCTGTGATGTGTTTTTTCTGCAGGGGAAACCAAGACACTGTTTAGTCTTTTCTAGTGTCATATGTATGTGTGCTCTATGATCTGATCCGGGAGTACAAATTTTCATGAAAAAAAGTCCCGGCAGTTACTTTCAGATTGGCATTTTACAACAGAATTACCAATACTTTGCTATCCATTATATAGGCAGATAGGCAGTGCGCAAAATACACTTAGATGTAGAATATGCTGAATTTGTTGGTTGTTTTTTGTAAACACAACATTCAAAGTTGGCCCCTCCTCCCTGGTTCAACAAATGAGATAGGAGGAGAGACAAGAGCACTGGCCAATAGAGCTAGAGAGTAAAGTGACTGAGCCAAGAAGTGAAGAAATAAATAAAACATTATTTTCTGATTGTTTGACAGCGATTACATTCTGAAGCAGAAGAAAA
This sequence comes from Lutjanus erythropterus, assembly GCF_056507025.1. Lineage (NCBI taxonomy): Eukaryota > Metazoa > Chordata > Actinopteri > Lutjaniformes > Lutjanidae > Lutjanus > Lutjanus erythropterus. The sequence continues at coordinate 17,834,772 of NC_139338.1, read as the reverse complement.
AACACCCACACACCTCCACACTACACAGGATTTTGTGTGGATGCAAGCAAAGTGAACTTTCCTCCTGCTGCTGTCGTCAGTCTGCTGTGCCTGTGTGTGTGTATGTGTGTAGACTGCAGCTCTCACAGACAGACAGCGGAGGAGAGCGATGGAGACAGTGATGTAAACATCGGTCACTTCGTTTTAACGCCCAGAAGCCTCCCAAACACAGCTAAATAGAGAGAAAATAAAAGAATACAGGCAGAGGGCAGGGTCTCTGCAGAAACAGACACCACCACTAACTGCTAGTGAGTCATAAGTGATGATTGAAAGAGAAAAATTCTACTTAATATGTCTGTAAAGATACAGATATTTAAAGTAAAACTTGAATTTTATGTGCACTGTAGACATACATATTCTCAATTATGATGTGTATTTCTGTTAATCTTGTAATTCAGATATTTCCATCCAACACTTAGAGGCACTATTGAAAAAACTGATGAATATCCTAATAATATTATAATTAGCTGGTTTACTGCTCATCAGTTCAGGTAGCACATTGCTGTCTCTTCTCAAGCTCCGAGGAAAGAGCACTTTCCCCGGTGAATGGTCTTTTTTTCCCCGCAATTCTCTCACAGACCCTTTGGCGAGCACAAAATTATTGCAGTTCCACTGAGTACCAATCCACAGCGCAATCAACATTATTAACATAAAACACACAAACCTCTGCCAAGATTAAACATGCATTGGATATATCGCAGTGTATCCATCTCACAGAATCAACTTAAGAAAAGGTGCTTTCATCTTTCCAGGTTGACTACCACAGTTGAAAATATAGCAAGAATCCTTCCCTATAGATACGCGGAAAACATTTCCCTCGTGAAATATAATGAAAGCTGTGTTTTGGGATAATGTTTCACCACCCCCGCCCCCCTCACACTGGCAGTCTTGTGTGTTTCTTCTCCAGGTGGTGAACTGCATTCATCCAGAGAATGAGAAAAGCCCAGAGATCCAGGTGAAGGTGTTGAACTGTGATACCATCAGCCAAGTGAAGGAGAAGATCCTGGATGCCATCTACAAGAATGTCCCACACTCTCATCGCCTAAAAGCCTCCGACATGGACCTAGGTACAAATATTTGTCTTGTCATATATAAATAATGGCAAATCTTTGCTAGAGGTGTATGAGGTACTTATCGATGATTAGAGTATTACCTACAGTTGATGCTGTTTGGCACAACCCCAGTTAGGAGAAGCATAGACAGGCAAAGCAATGAACTGCTGTGGAGAGGGTCAGCAACAAGTGGCATTTTAGCCACTTAAAAAAGGTCTACCTGAAAAAAAATCAACATCAGTTTAAGTGTACACATTTTTAATATTTTCACCTCTTCGCCTTGGAACCAGAGAGCCTTTTCTGACGCACAACCACCATTATATGAGCCAAATGCCGCTCTTTCCAAACTAGCCAAAATCAGTAATCTAACCTCACAGAGCACAGGAGTTGCTGGTCCTAACGCTGCCTTGATCTGTTAGTTTGTTTGTGTTGTTGCGTGACTGGAGTGAATCATAAACAAACTAAAAGATCGAAGCAGGGGTAAACCAGCGTGTCCTGTGGTCTGCGAGGTAAAATTACTTGTAAAACTACACTAAACATTTCACTAATGGAGATGGGTTGGCTTGGAGAGAGCAATGTTTGGCTTATATAACAGCAGGTTTTCCACTGGTTACCCCTTTAAATTTCTAATTCTGTCCGGGTTGTAATTTGATGAGAGGTCTTGCTCCCGCACATCCCTGTAGTTACCCTACAGCTTGTCAAAACATTTCTATCCATGCAGCATTTCCCATCTCTGTGCCCAGAGAGAATCAGGCTGAACTTAGACACCCATTGATTTTTACAAAGGCTTCCCCACCCCTCCCAGCCCCTCTTTAAAAGTACAAGTCTTCTTAGATATAAAGAAGAAGCTTTCTTTTCAACCTCGGAAGACTTGACTTCCTGGCTCTCTCAGTCAGATGTCTGAGACTGGTCCCCCCCCCTCCCCAAACTTCCCATCGATTGACTCTCTTGCCGACTAGCGTCTGAGTCACATGATTGATCAGCTAATCAATTGAGACGCTCAGTGATCTCTTGCCTACAAAATCATTTTTCCTAGAGTTCTTCTCTTTTTTCTTATTTCCTTCTCTCTGAGTTGTTTAACTTTATTTCGTGGGTATCTCTGTTGCATCTAACTTGGATCTAATATATTTGCTAATTACTATAAGGGACCGCTGATAGGAGAGGCTGCAGTGATGTACGTTCTCTGTAAGAAATCTAGTGATCAGGCGGTTTGGTACATCTTGTGCTTGTGAGCATAACAATATTAACCATTATTGTTTGTCTGCTGATACCTACAGGCTGTCTCTGCACCATGTGCAATGCTTTTTATGGTTTAATATTGCCAGATGGATTTTCTAAGCCCCTGTTGTGTGTTCGTAATAGCATATTTATAACCAATGCTGGATCTAAGATGGGCTGAGTGCATACCGTGGGGAATCTGCCCGTGTGATAGCTAAGTGAAGAGATTGGTTTAGCCTTTTGACGACATTCCTGGATAAAATTGTTTTATGGCCCCCTTTAGGCAGGAAGTGTTGTCCTATTATTGTTTTATTACGAAAGGGAATTGAATATTGTGAGAGTTAGCCGGCCACTCGCTCTGTTTTTCTGTGATTGTGAACATGAATAAGACAGAGAGAATGGGTAAATGCAAGCTCATGAGAGAATGTGGGTATGGAATTGAATATTTGTTTCAGTGCTATTTTTACATTGTGTATCTGACATTATGCACAGATTAGAAGAAATATCAGTACCATTCTACTCTAAGACTACCATTATAAATGGTTTGTAATTAAATAATTGGTTGTAAACACTTCATAAATCATTAATAAGCTCTTACAACACATTATATAAAAAGGGCAGCAGTGACCTGTTGCTTGCCAAATAGTAAGCCCTCATCCCTCAGCTTACTATGTCGTCTCCATCAGCTTCATCACACATTTGTTAATAAGTTGGTAGCATTAACCACTGTAAGCATTTCTTAATAGTCAAAAATGCAGATGGATATGAATTTGGATATTTTTCAAAAAATGACTTAATTACAGTAATTTCAGTAGTTTTAATTAGTTATTTCTCCTGCAAATTAACCGATCAAATCACCAGACTTTGGCAATTTTATTAACTTTGACCTTGTCAGCATGCACTATTCAACATTTTATATTTAGGCTCCCTTTTGCAAGTTATAAATGGTAGTAAGTCATTAGTAAGATTAATTAGTAGTAAGTAATAACTGGATCCTGTCAAATAGTGAGCCCACATGTTGATGTGTGAAAACTGTCTTATAACTTGTTTACAATGTATAGTTTTTATTAAGGATTTGTGTTTTACAAAAATGTGTTTATATGTAATTAATAACTTAATTAACAAGCTTAACTTTTTAACTTTAGGTTTATTGGGCAAAATTCAACAAACACATTCCAGTGTATTACATCAGTTCTCTTAAATTATTTTCGTTTAAGTATAGATCAAAATCTTTTACATAAATTTTTATATAAATTGATGAGATGCAAGCCCCCTGCCTCCCCCATCACCTCCAAACAAGGTGACCATCAGTCTATAAACAGAGAGCACGTTTGACAGATCTTTTCAGACCTGTAGGGTTTTCTTTTTTTCTATTGTTTTTATTTCAAAGTCACGCTGTTATAATTAGCATATTTATTTTGACGGTAACGCTTGAGTGGAAACAGGTCCTCTGTCTGATTGTTTTGTTATTTTGACACACTTTTAACTTGCTCTTTGTATACAGGTGATGTCAGTTGTTCCCAATGATCTCTGACATACACACATGCACACATACACACACACAGACTGATTGCAGTGGTTGATAAGGATAATGGGATTGTGGCAGGCCTGTCCTGAGACAGATTGGCCACGAGTGTTGTTATCCCAGATATTGTTTTTAATTTCCCTCTGCTGCAATCCACAGTTCCCCGCAGGGTTTCAGAGGAGATGGGGCCTGAGAACAAAGAAGCTCGGCCCTGTGTGTGTTTGTGTGTGTCTTTGTGTTCGATGTTGCTGGTAGCAAATGTGTGTCATGCATCTCTGTGGAGAACAACAGTCACCTTCAGCCTTTCTCTTCACCATCAGCTTCGATACACTCCCTAAAGCCCTTATCTCTTCGGCTCTGTGTGAGTCTATACACACTGTTCTCCTCCCGCTGAGGAGCACCACTGGATTTGAGAATGGGAGACACCTCAGTTTGCTCGGGTTTCTTTTATTTATTCCTTTCTGTCTTTCTTTTTTTTCTCATTCCTTCATTTGTTTACTGAGCCTCGACTGGAGACGGGTGCTCATTTGCATCTTTATGGGAAGATGTACTGTATAGACAAAAACAACAGGAGAATCTTTATTTCCTGCAGATTTTTCAGATGCTAACACAATTCTGGTCGATCCTCCTAAGACAGGCCTCATCATGCACCACAGTGATTGCCGCTTTGTTTTCCTGTTTGTGATCAGAATAGGAGATGACAGTGGCCGACTCAAGTGGGAAGCACAGCAAGGGAGGCACAGACACAATAACGTATTCATAAAGCCCATGATGTCTGCAGAAAGAATAGAGGAATCATCTGCCTTGTTTGTTTTCGAGATGGCTTTCCTTTTTCACTTATGATAATGTTGCCGGGGCATTGTGAGATGTTTCTATCAAAGCTTTTGTTTTGTTTTGTGCTGAGGTTGCACAGATGTGGGAAGCCCGGTGTGTATGTAGTGTAGATGTAATTTGGTCGTAAGGTCATGTAAATGCTGTCGTGTTGTGCAAATGAAAGACACTGTCATGTACACTATGCGTTACGTGTTGAAAAGAATGGGAATGGGCTTTCTAGTTTTTCCACGTCCTGTTGGTGTGTGTGTGTCAAACACTGGAAATGTTTGTGAAAAGTTTGATTGTGGCAGCGGCAGCTCACAGTGGCTATGATTAACTTTATTAAAGACTTCACTTAATAAGCAAATTTATTACTGGTCAGTTATGACATTCTAAGGTCTGTTATATATATATATAGCAGAGGTATGTACAGTCTAGATTTGTCAGTAAGTAAAATTGTGTTAGTGTTTGCATTATTCTTAGAGTGATATGTTATATTTTCTAAGTGTGAATGATTTCATAGATGAGTTATAGTCAGAGACAGTATATCTTTTAAATCAGACTTTCTTACCATCTTTCTGACATCTTTCATACCAGCTAGATCATCACTGAAAATGTCCTGGAAAATGATCTAAAAGGGTGGGAACCCTGTGAGAGCAGCTAGACAGAGGGCTCAGAGCAGAGGACAGGGTTCACCAAGGGGAGAGCAGGGACCAGTAGCACCTTCAGAGCGCAGAGCATAAGGGCCAGTGCTGAAGATGGAAAAGGAAGTGCACAAGCCCTGAGCATGCAGCTGTAATCACATCCATTGATCGCACCAGCCAAAGAGATGGAGAGTTAAGAGCGAGAGCTTTATTCTAAAAAAAAAAAGAGGAGAGTGGGTGATTAATTCAACTCGCCTCTTGTTACTGTCTCTCACATGTGCCATTTCTCTTGTGGTTCTACATCACTTTGCCTTTCTCTACCACTCCTACTCATAAGATGTTTGTGTTTTTGTCCTCTTTTAGATTCTATTCAGGCTTTTCACAACAATGTGAAATGATTTTTCTGAAGAAAAACTTCAGTCGATGAAGATGGAGATAGTGACAACTAGTTTTCTGGCAGACGAGCCATCAGAACTTTTCAAACTGTTCTTGCCTTCAGTTATACAGCATCATTTCTTTTCAAATTTGACTTAAACATATTGATTGTCACTACAAACATACCTTAAGCATTTAGAACCAACTGTTTATTTGTCTTGTTAAAAAAAAACACAGCTGTCTCCCAAAAGGAAAAACATTATGACAACCGCAAAAATCCATTGTTTCTTGCATTAAAGCCATTTCCACACTGCAAACATCATTGCAAGATTTTGAGATATCTTGACAGATGCAAAGAAGAGAAGTGAAAACAGAATCTCCTTGCCAGAGAAAATAAATATGAGTAAAAAAGTAAATACTGTCAAATGAGTATTGTTGCATGAATATGGTTGATAATATCCTCATTTTTCGTTGCTGTTTCTCTTTCCGTCTGCAGAATGGCGTCAGGGTCGAGGACAGCGCATGATCCTGCAGGATGAGGACGTCACGACAAAGATCGAAGGCGACTGGAAGAGACTGAACATGCTGGCCCATTATCAGGTAAAACTATGACTCTGTATGCTAAAATATAGACAACTGCAACCTGCATTAAACTCATTATATTGCCCAAAATCTAAAAAATAAAAAGTTTTACTTCCAAAGGACTTCAGCCAAAGTATGTTTCCTTGGGGTCCATGTTTGTCTATGGTGTTGGACACTCATAGAAGAGAATGTGCAAATTATTTTAATAAAAATTCAAAGCTGTTGAAGTTTGAAGTTTAGAAGTACAAAGGGTTTGTAAAGTTTTAGATCTCACACAGAAATGAGTAAAAGAAAGATGGCTATCTGCAGAGACTTGGCCCTCTGGAGCTTGTAATAGATAGATAACATCTATTATTTGAAGATATTCACATCTTCTTTAAAGAAAAGTACAGTTGTTTTCATCCCATTTCCTCAGCAAAGGTACATAAACTGAATGCTGAAAAGCATCTCTGACACCTTGAGAAAATGTTTAGATACTAAGCACAAGGGCCTGATATTTTGTATTGAACTTTTCTTTGATGTTTTACTTATTTTACATCCCATCATGCCTCTATATAGAGTCTACCTAGCTGTCTCTGATGGCCTCTCAACTCACTTCCACCTTTTCCTCTTAGACTGGGTGACCTGATGACCTTCACTAAGCTCCCAAACTATCTAATGGACATTTCAGTCAAAGCACTTTCTCACCATTTACCCAAGTCTTCAGCTGACAGGGACCTCCCAAAACGCACACACACACCAAACACAAGTTATCTGTCAGGTGAAGGGGAATGAGGCAGGGCAAGGTGGGATAGTGACCAACAACAGTGACACTTGAGGGTAAGCCTTGAGGGCTTGAGATAAAATCTGACATGCTGGCTAAGTGTCATCTTTTTTCTGATGAGGATTAGTGTTGGCATAGATTTCATGTACAGAACAGACACATCAGTGGTCACAGTGAATCGGTGATTGGCGATATCATCATCCAGTTGCCCAACTTCAGTATGCAGGTACACAAACTCAAACTACTGCCAACCTTGGGACCTCAAAAATAAGGAGGGTTTCAAAACCAAAGTTGGCGATCTGGGGGTCCTAGCCCAGAAATATTTGAATTTCTGAGATGTATTTCCTGCCTGCAGATGACCTATAACTGATACATATTAGTTGGAAAACTGGGACCACAACATTTAGTCTTCCAGTTCAATTTCTAAGTAAGCTGCCACTGTCCCCTTCAAGTGCAGTTTGCGTGGCGCCTAAATTACATGTCAGCATCAGCGAGTGTCAAGTGGCTCGATGAGTACAAGGCACGGATGGAATGGCTTAGGGAGCCGATTCAAATCAGAGATAAGATAATGAAGACAGAAGTTAATTCATTTTTTTTAGACGGGGAAATAAGAGCATCTTATCCTTGACAGACCCCAAAACAATAGAGAAAACACTCAAAGTTTGTCAATAAGCTAAATAAAGGGACGAGGACAGGAGCAGACACATTCAGAGTTAAGTCAAGGACATCTGCAATTCCACACTCCACTCATGTTTTTATAACTTAATTTCACTGAGATATTTTGGCCTCAGTTTGAAGGTTAAGCGTATAAATCATTTTGTTGGAGATCTTGTCGCTCCACTAATCAAATCCATTGATTGATGCCAATCTAGATGTGTTACCATGTTAGGGATGTCCTCCAGACATGTGATTCAAATATCGTTTGTCTTATTAGGAGGTAATATGACTGACCAGGCGCACTAAATAGAATCATATGCTCTGCTTTATTAAACTAATCTGGTTTGATCCGCCACTAGTCAAACTCAAACCCATTCACTCTGCCTTCAGTTAAAATGTGACAGTTTGCATCACAAACTTTTAAAAGTTTGATTCCTTGTTCAGGAAACATTACATCAACTTGGCATTTGCGATATCAGATCTTTGTGTTCCCATAATTAGGAACATATCTCTCCTCTTTTTTTCAAGAAACCATGCCTGCAAATGTTATTTCCCCAAATGACACTCCTCCTTTTCATTACGTTCCATTGTGCTTTGCTCGTTTTAGATCCATTCAACATGTAAGAGCAGTGATCAGGGAACATGCTTAAGGCTGCTGGAGAGTTTGGGGGCTCCCCACAAAGGAATAACAAGATCTGCCCAGTGGGCCTCCTGCTTACAATAATATAAACGTATTATGCGTAAGGAGCAGATTGAGTGACTGGATGAAATAATGATACAATCTTAATAAGGCCCTGGTTCGTACACACACACATGCACACACAGATATATGCACGAAAAGGCCCCTGGTCCTTATTCTTCGTCCCATCCACCCACACTCTGATAGAGATCACTTCAATTAACCCTGCCTTAGCCTGCAGCAGCACGGGTAGCCAGATTATGCAGAATAGGGGTATATTTTGTGTGTGTGTGTGTGTGTGTGTGTGTGTGTGTGTGTGTGCGCTTGGCTGGGACAGACTACATCCCAGTTGCATTAATTGAATCTTGTTTGGCTGACTGGGGAAGGAGGAGCGCACAATTTGCTCATTCATTCATTCACACACACTTATTTACACATAAACCAACACAGACACATGCACGCTGCTTGATTCTTCACACCTTCATACACACACTCCCAAACACACACTCACACACTACCCAGCCCTAGAGGAAAGGTATTATTGAATAGAGACTGTGGGACGTCCCCTCTCACACAGGCCTCTACGATGCTCTGCTAAACTCTCCCTCCCCCCTGTCAGTCATCATATGTCTGTGTGGGCTGAATGGAGCACATAAGGGTAATAAGATATTCTGTTTATCCACATGAAACCAGAATAGATGGAGAGAAATATAGAAAATGACACCAACACAGTGATCTATGGGTTTTCTGATTGGTTGTGTTAGAAATATGCAAAAATGAAAAAATAAAATCTCTGCTAAGGGGTTTTGTTTTTCCATTTGCATAAAAAATATGTCTGTTTTTCAGGTACCTGATAATGCAGTAATGGCCTTGGTTCCCAAGCAAGTTACAGCGTACAATTCAGTAAACAACTCCACTGTGTCTCGAACTTCTGCAAGTAAATATGGTAAGTCAACCTGTTTCTGTGCATCTTTAAGTGTCAGTGTTATCTGGGGCAGAGAGCCACTTTCTCACATACTCACACTGGTACTGCATGTACATTTTTCACAACACTTACAACATAGTCATTGTTTCATGTTAAATGGTAACTTCTGTAGCACTTTCAGTGTATGCACTTGCCCTTAAAAATGATGTTGCAGGTCAGATTCTCTTCTGCCAACTGCAGCATTCTGCCTGCTTAAAAATCATTGTCCCCATTCGTCACAAAAATACTGGAATATTCCAGGTTGAAAAATACTGAAGTTACCCTTTAATATCAAAAAGAAATGCAACATGGACCTCTTGTCAGGTACAGAGGAAAAGTATGTCATTTAAATTAAATTGTCATGCCTTCAGTCATGAAGGTGCCAAGTCATGCACATCTCAAAATGATTCTTAAAAGCACTCAGAAAAGAAAAAGAATTTAAAAAACACAGGTGGAAACTAAATGGTCGTGAGCAGTGGATGCTCCCACCTGATATCTGGTGATGAGCATTGACAGGACCCTGCATGACAGTGCTGACAGACCTTGAAAGACAAGACACAATTTAGAGTAGTTGAAAGGATTTCTCAAACATAACAAGAGACCAAATGGACTTTTTCTTCTGTTGTTGTGGCCTCTTGAGCATTCAAAGTACTTCCATGTGCCAGTGTTTTTTCCGCCTGTCCGTCTGCTCCACGTCTCCTTGAACCTGAGAAACCATCAAGTTAGTTGCTGATCAAAGGGCCGGCCTCCGTGTCCGCAAACACTTCAGACACATCAAATGTGGTGCCACATTATTAGCATTGCCTCATCTCCATACGGTCTCACCTCGCTTCTCTCGGCTCCAAATTAGACCAGATAGGACGAGGTGCAACAGAAAAGGGAGGGTGGGAGGACGCCAGGAATATCTCCCTCCACAATTTTTTTAAAGGATTGACTTCAAACACAAGTGTGATCCACTTCACAACCGGCGTGGTACTTGAGAGTGACTTTGAACTCTTTCCGAGTACAATGGCCAAATAGTGAAGAAAGAGACAAGGCTGAATATAATATAGCTGCTGAGCCGAAGAGGGAGAGTGGAGCAGAGGAGAAAGTTGCAGAAAAAGTAGAGAGATTAAGACAAACACTGTGTAACATCGTGAGTCAGACCATGAAAGGAGAAACCTTTGTGTCTTTGATGTAATGTTTCCATCAAAAACCACAAGAAGAGAAAAAAAGAAACACCAGAAAAATAACACCTCCTTTGCGAGGAGCTGGATCAGAATAGAATCAGAAATCTCTCTCCTGTGTATCCCTGACTCCGCAGCACCCTCAGCTTTCTAACTTCTGAATAAATAATTAACACAAAATAAATATTCTACCCACTCTCCCGCATACAAAGACCCAGCTCACATCCTCTTGCCCCCAACACAACCTGAAAAACAGCACATTTGTCCAACGTCCCTGAAAAAATACAATACCAGCCCCGTGGAGTACTTGACACAGGTCTTAAAATAAAGCTGCTGTTAAATATTGCTCACTGGAGCACTCTATAGAAGAGACAAACACTTTAGTTGATCATACTGTAATTAAAGTCGAGATGAAATTAAAAATGCTTTATTTAAAAACCGTTTAGATCACATCCCCAATCATATTGTGCCCCTATTAACAATATATGCCAAAATAAACGCGAACCAACCATTAGACAAGGAATACAGTACAGTACAGTGTTTCCAGATGGAAAGGCAGCTTTACTTGTTGCTTGTTAGTCATGCAGCTACTTTGGCTGATTCAGCCTCAGGGTTCCAGGAGCCAAACCCGACGAGCAAAGTACCTTTGTAGTATATTTCCTGTCCCCTGTTAATGAATGGCTGCGCTGTACCTGTGCAGTGTTACACACACGCACATTCAGCACTGTTGACTACTACAAGTCCCTCCATAGTTGCCTCCATAGTTTTTTACAGGAAACATACAAATATGCAGAAGTAAATAGCATTCTGATTTGTGTTTCATGTGGACTTGGACTTTGAGCAGCACACTCATACACTCAGTATCTGATATCTCCAGCTGTCTCTTTTTCCCTGAACTCTCTCCTCCTGCTTTTCTCTCTGGACAGATTGATTTCTGTCACGGTGAAAAACACTTTTTTTTTCCTCCACTCCTCTCTCCAAACCGCACCCACTGATCAATTTTTTTCACACTGTGTAAACATTCATTGAGCCATGTGTTTGGAAATGTCATCGCCACTCCGGCCATTGGGTGGGCCATACATATTTCATCTCGTCTGACACCTGTTCGATTTTATGTCAGCTCGGCGATGCCATGTCTTGTCCCCAGGAGAAGAAGGCATGAAAAATTAACCATGCACACTGTCTAAAAGTTTCATATCCAATCTCACAGACCTGTAAATTGGAAGCCACAAGCCCAAAAAAACTGTCTTCTCTAGCTGACATGCAGGTTATGGCTTTCTCTGCCTCTTTCGTGAAGCGACAGGCTTATATTTTTAGGGTGTTTTTTTAAATTTTGTTTCTGTGTTTGCACTGCTTTTTTTGTTTGCTTTCTTTTCTTCTTGTTTTCCTCACACTCTGCTCTTATTAAGGTTTAGATGTGTTTTGTTTCTTCTCAGTGTTTAGACGTAGGAAGGGAAAACCCAACAAAATTCATCTTTTTATTTTAAGGTGTAAATAAATGTTAAAAGGAGAGTTGGTATTTTTTTGTGGGGTTGTATGAGGTACTTCTCCACAGTCAGTGTAGTTGCTACAGTAGATGGTGGTTGGCACACCCCCAGCTTGAAGAAGCAACAGGATCTCCACTGTAGGAAGCTCAGGAGTCAGCAGCAAAATGTTAAAACCCTCCTACTACATAGAACATGGGAATTGCTGTTCTACTGCTGCATCAGTCGGTTATTATTTTAATTTTATTGTGTGACTACAGTGAATCCAAACTAGAATTTAAAGCACCAATAACCCAAACAGAGTTACAGACAGAGGCAGTGGTAGACCAACAACTTTCTTGTTCTGCGAGCTGAAATGACTGATTTCATCCATGGAGTTGGAGTTAGAGCTTGACTTGTATAATGGCTGTTTCCCATGGGAAAAGGCTGTCTGATGGCAAAGTCAATATGCTGAATACAGCGTACACTTCAACTGACAAAAAAAAATTATGAGGCATCAATATGTCTTGCTGCTGACCCTGTCCACAGCACTACATTGCTTAACTTTCTACACAATACTTCTGCTGCTTCTCCAAAGTGGTGGCGTGCCAACCTCCATCTATTGTAGGTACTACACTGACTATGGATAAGTACCGACCTACGTCAAAAAAATCTGAACTATCCCTTTCATAAATTCACATTAAACATTACTGTAGGTAATAGTCACAAACAGATGGAGGTTTAACTTCTGGGTGAAAACAAACACTGATTGGACAATGTGGTTTTCTGACCTTAAACACATCAGGACTATCAGCATTGCATGAACTAATGCATGTTGTTCTTCACAGAGAACATGATCAAGTACACTGGAAGTCCTGACAGCCTGCGTTCCCGCACTCCCATGATCACTCCTGACCTGGAGAGTGGGGTAAAGGTTTGGCACCTGGTGAAGAACCATGAGCATGGAGACCAGAAGGAGGGTGACCGCGGCAGCAAGATGGTCTCAGAGATCTACCTGACACGACTTTTGGCTACCAAGGTGAGCCAATCTTACATTTTGTCAGTTTGTTTATTCATTGGTACTGGGACATACTATCTGGTGACTTATTTCTCGTGCATTTTGTAGGGCATATGATTTATAGCAAAAAACAGTTACACTTTTAACTGCTGTACGTTTTTTTCTGAAGCAGTTCAGCAGGTGAAAGGCTAAAAGGTCATTATAACCTTCACCCTGCGTTACTATGACTCAGAAAACCCTCATTTTATTTAAATATTCATGTTTACTTTGGATGAGTCATCTCAGTGGAAAAGATTATTCAAATGTATTCCTCTATCCCCTCAGGTGAGAAAGAGAAAATAGATATTTCTGTTTGTTTTCTCTTTTCATTGCTGTTGCGTTGACGCGGCAGCATATCAAAAAGGGTAAAGAAGAAAAGACCCATGAAGCTCGTGAAGGTGTTTCTGTAATGAAAAAAAATGATCAGGCAAAAATAGAAATAGCTATAAAATGAGTCTCTTTGAATGTGCCTCGCGACAATGGCCCCCAGAAAAGAGAGAAAAAAAAAACAGTTAATTTGGTTTGAAGGGAAATGTGACTTTGATCCAACAGCTGAATGCAAATTTCCCCACCACCTCCCTCTTTTTCTTTTTTTCATCAAGACATCCACTCTATCAGACGTAGACAGAGCCGTACAGCCAAGGTAAAAGAAAGAGAGAGGCTATGATCTGAAAAGTGTTCAGCCTGTAATTTTTTGATTCGGGAACATTTCAGTTTGTTTTTTTGATCCACTGCCTGCCTTTGTTTAGCGGTTCACAAAGAGAACATCGGCTCAGTTCTGTGTATGTGATGTAAATACACATTGGCAGGAGTCTAAAATGGAGTGCCTCAACGCAGTAAACACATACAGTCAACAGGGCTTTAGCTGACCGCATGAAACTCACATGTCACATAGGACAAATTTAGTCTGGGTTAAATGGCTGTAAAATGTCAAATAAACACTTCCGTTCCTACAAATATTTCACAATAAATGTCCCAGATTATTTTGTTATTTAAAAGCTTTTAATATGAAATTAAATGCTTATTTTATTTTTATCAGTGGTAACTTAACATGCCTCCTATGTGGCTAAACGTGAGCATAAAACAGTAAAATAAACAAACAGCGATGGGGGAGAGAAACTAAACTACAGACCACAGAGATTCATTAAGAAGCAACAAGAGTACTGAGAGCTGAACACTGAGACTTTTATAAACCTCTTTCTCTCTGCTCTCCTGCTCTCACATGAGTTATGTCTTGCAACACACACTTGTTTGAGGGGGAGGAAGGAGCTTATCATGGGTTGGGCACATTTTGTGCCCCTTGGTCCATCTTGGGCGTGACTAGGTACAGCTTGGCAAATTTTAATGCAAATCAGCGTGGCATTGTCTGATTCAGTGCAGCCAAAACTGTTTGCAGCGCCATGTTTCTACAGTATCCAAGAAAAGATAAACACATTTTTTGCAAGTTTCACTTCCACCACAGGTTCACCTACATGCCTGGAAGGGAAGGGTGACTCAAAATGCCTTTTGTCTTTCTCTCTCTTCATCAAAATAGACAGTGACAACAGGTGGCAATTATGTAGCATAGCTGTCAAAAGTTTACAACATCGGCTAGCATTAGCTACTAAAAGCTACTAGTCATACAAGACCAAGAAAGTTGGACGGGAAAACCTCCTGTACGTATTGAACTAAAAAAGTGCATTTTATTTCTTTCAACTTTTTATTTCTAAGAGAAATTATTATTTCTTCCTGAAAGAGTAACCAAAATGTTACTGGAGGAAATGTGTTGAAACACAGACATCACAGGCTAAGCAGACAAACAGCTGATCACTTCCCTCTGTTTATATTTGGCCGAACTAATAACTGTGCAGATGTGTGGGCAGATGAGCAAAATCAGGCGATCAATTAAAGCGGATAACTGAGACAGTGACAACAAGAGGGCAAAAGAGGTATGACAGTGTTTGTGAAACAGGACATGATAGGCCACATATGAGAGAAACTAATAAACAAACAAACGTAACAGGAGGCAGGAGGGGAGGATGAAGCAGTCGTCACCATGACACACACCATGTAGCCTCCACGCACCAACACACGTGCACACATGTCACCTCGTGGCCTCTGTGAGCCGCTCTATTTCCCTGCCATTATCCCATTCCAGAGAGCAGGAAGGTGGCTTCTGACTGCAGACAGCACATCATCTTTCCAGATGGATTGTTTTTGTGAAATAACCAGTTTATCTTGGCCGGCCATCTTTCTTGGTGAGAAATGATTGGGCAGACAGGCAGTGTAATTGACTGCGTTTGGCTTTCACCTTGCCAATAAATACCTCTCCCTGGCAACGCTGCTGACGTCTCTCATATTAGCTCCATCAGTGTCACTCTGACTGAGTGTGGGTACGGGGCATGTTCATGTGTGTGGAGAGCAGAGGGGCACAGGGAAGGAAAGCGAAGAGTGTGTGTGTCCATCTCTACCTCACCATGTATCCTTCTTCATCTCTCTATTTCTGTTTTCAGGCTCCATCCCCGCCGTTCTGATTATTTGCTCTCCTCTCTTTTCAACGTGGAGGCAGACGGCATCATAACATCCAGATGACACATTGTGTTTAGAGTGCGGCCTAATGACGGGGTAGATGGTCGTGGAGGCGGGGGTGTGTTGGCAGTTTCAGCTCCACCGGGGAACAAGAGAACCCTGTTGACGATGACAGTGTTGATGCAGAAGTCCCCCTTGAGATAGATGATGACGTAAAATGTCACAGCGCTTAGGCACACACGCAGGTTTTGGTATCTGTACACACACAAGCACATATGCATCCACACATTGGCAGCTAATGCAGAGTGTCACTGGGACGGCACGTGGGCTTGATAAAGAGATATGAGATTCCATCTTCATAGAAAAACGATAAGCTGTCGGGAATGTGGGCCACATTAGAATTATAGCCGTGATTGTTGGACTAACAGGATTCTCCCTCCCACTCTCTTCTACCTCTCTTGACTCGGTGATTCGGTCACCCGCTCCAACCCAAATTGGATTTTTATTTGCCAGTGCCTGTACACACCTCATCTGCCACACTCAATGGCCTCTTCTCCTGATAGGAAACCTCTGTCGTTTCATTTCCATCCCCTCGCTCTCGCCTTTTCCCGTGCATCCCATCAGCTCATTCTTTACAAGAGGATTAGATTCTCTCACTCTCTGTCTCTCCTCTCTCTTCTCCTCCTCCTCCTTAAAGTCGCCAACATTAAATCAAATTAGGGTCAATGGTGCAGTGTGGGAGCTAATCCGGCAGCACAAAGAGGCTTAGGAGATGCGCCTCCTGTTCCCAGATATTATTAAAAGTCAGCTGTGAAATAACAATTTCCCCCATCAAAGCTGCAAGCAGATTTAGAGGCCAGGGCTGTGAGATAGGAGTCGCACATAAACATCGCAGCTAAGGGACATGCACTACACAACTCATAAACTCACACAGGTAAAAGATACACAAGTTTATGCCAATCTCTCTGACAACAGTTGGCACTGGTATGTTGCAAAATGTATTAGACAGAGACAATCTCATTTACTGGTTCTGTGAATTCCCGTTCAGTATAGATACTGACCTAACATACTGAAATTGTAATATGTCTGTACAGTTCTGCACATTTTCATATTCCATAAAAGTTATTACTCTTGGTTTTGTTTTGTTTTAAATATGTTTATTGGGGTTCATCATTACATATTAATAAAATGGTCAGGCAAGTCAATTTATTTTTATATAATATCTTAAATCACAATTTGCCTCAAGAGGCTTCACGATCCGTACAGCATGCAACACCTGCTGTCCTGTAGGAGGAAAAACACCCAAAAAACCCTTTTAACCCTTTTAAAAACCTCAGGGAGAGACAGGATGGGCAGACGTGCGTTATGTGCACAGAGCAGAACAGCGGAGTTGCAATAAAACAAATTTTGATGACAAAATTTCCAAGAATGTGGATCAGGGGGACTGTGAACAACGTCAGGTGTCGCCCGAGGGACCTGAGCCATACGAGCTCCTCTCCACCATGGAGACCTGGAAACACATGGACTAAAATAATTTGTAATCTTATTCCAGTTTCTCTGCAGGCAAGAGGAGGTTCATCCAGGATTTGAACTCACAATCATTCTTCTTCGTCATTATTGTTTTTGTCATGATAAAAGACCTGGTTTAGGCCTTCATATGATAAGTTTTCTATCTCTCCTCTCCCTCCTCTGCAGGGTACGTTACAGAAGTTTGTGGATGACCTGTTTGAGACCATCTTCAGCACAGCTCATCGAGGCAGCGCCCTGCCACTGGCCATCAAATACATGTTTGACTTCCTGGACGAGCAGGCCGACAAACACAACATCCATGACCCGCATGTCCGACACACATGGAAGAGCAACTGGTGAGTTGAGCAGTTTTAGCATGCACACATGTCTGCAGGAACAGAAAAGTGTACACAGAAAAGACAGAATGGGCTCTGGTCATGAAACTGGTGAGGCAGTTCCTTGGATCTTTGATAGACAGAAGAATGAATTGATTATTTGTTCACCAGTGTGGCGCCGTCGGCTCAGTTTGTGGCCTTTTCTTTCTGCACTGTTGTTTAAGGCACTGCAGACATAATCAGTACATTTTGGCACATTTCACATGGCATTGCTCTGGTATTGCCCTGTGTCAGTGCCAAGCTTCACCACACGCCTCTTCCCTTCCTAATATCCATTAACCACAGGGGCGTGTAATCTTCATTAAAGCCAACCACAAGGGGCTAATCCAATTGGCTGCCAAGACTCACCATCTATTATCATGGATAACTGGGCCAAAAAACGCCTGTCACTGTGGAAATCTCCATAGTGACAAATGTATGCTCCCAGGTAGAGGAAGTGCACCTCTAAATTAATATCTACTGATTAATTTAGACCGTAGTGACCTCTGTGAGTCCACCTTAAGAGGTTGGTAGGGGTTAAATAACCAACAGTGCACCGGAACGCAGTGAGGAGAGAAATGAAAAGGTGAAGAAAGGGAAGTGAACTCAGTGGGAGTTAAACACACACTAATATCTCATTAGCCTCCTGGCCTCTGCCAAGATCCCAGCATGCATCACTCAGCCCAAGGCCCATGGGAACCATGGAGATAGGAGGATAAAATTGATGTGCATCAAGGGACAAATAAAGAGATGGAGGGAGGAATCGGAAGGGAGAAGCTAAAGAAGGGGGGAAATACTATTTACTTTACGCTATGGTCCTAATTTTGGTCCTTTCCTGCGTCCGTGTTATTGGGCCATTTGCAGTGTCTGTTAAGTGTTTTCTGAGAGCACAACGGGTCGCTCTTACATTAGACTTTTAATGGAATGGGCTCTCACCAGAGGGCTGTGAATGAATAGCAATTTATCATAACATACCATCACAAAAAGCCACTTAGATTGCGCACAACAGTTTGTGCTGATGCCACCACAGATATCTGTGTGGGATGTGCATATGTGTGTGTCTTTTGCGCCTCTCGCTGTGTGTGCTTACCCGTAACCTTTAATCGTCTCAAAAGAGTGCAATCTTGGCTACAACAAAAGCCTTCATTTTGTCTGATGGTAGAGAATAATAACGCCAGTGCGCCTCGTATCCTGGGGCCCTGTCCCATTAAACCTACCAGGCCTATCGTCATCATACATGCCATTAACTTCAACCAGAGCCCCAACACCCAGCTGCTACCCCCACCTCTCTGTCAGGGTTTCCCCACCATCACTGTACATCCTTGCCTTTATGTTAGATTAGATGTTAGATGCAGCGCCTATATTGTTACAAGTTTGCTTCTTATGTCATTCCCAACATTTTTTTTAAAAATACAATCAGATTTTGTATTTGTGCTTAGAACATAACCACTGTGAAAAAAATCAGGAAATAATGATTTACCAGCTTTCTTGCTGGTCCCTTTCCTCATTCATTCTGTAACTTGCACAAGCATTTTTGGGATTTTATGGATCAAACAATTATCAATTAAATTAGAAAATGATCAATAGATTAATCAATAATGAAAAAAATCATTATAGAAAGACTTGAATGTTACTTGAGTGTCAAGATTGTGACAGGTTTAATTCATCTATTGATCCAAAAATAACAGAAAATAATCAAGTTACATTCCTTTAATATTGTGATAGTACTTTTGTTTTTTTTAACAGTCTCTGCAGCCCCCACTGTCACAACCTAACGGCATCGTCACCCCAATGCCTGATTCTGTCTGAATGTGGCCAAAGACTCGAAAGAGGCCTAAAAATGGCTTACAGGAATTATTCTAGCCCCAGAAATGATCCATTACCCCTTACCATCCAAGTTTATTCTTTACAGCAATCTATTAATAGCAATAGGGCTAAGTAAAACGTTGTCTCTGTAAATTGTAATTATGCAAGTTAAAATTCAGTTAAAATGTTACTTGTTATTGCATTGTGTGACAGAGTTGTAATGTGTATTGGTATGCGTATACAGTAAATGTGTGCAGGCATGAGTCACTGGCTCCTAGAGCATTTCCAGATGGTATCTTTTGGATTAGCGGCAGTGTGTCAGCGTCTCCTCTCATCCTCACTCCTCTGTATTTGATGCGTGTGTGTGTGTGTGTGTGTGTGTGTGTGTCTCCGTCTGCACCGTGTGTTTGTCATGTCGGGGTGCAACAGACAGAATTTTAATTATTGTGCAAAACTGGCTCACACATCTCTTTTTTCTGCGTGCAGATAACCACCTATCTGCTGTCATGTTGCAATTCCAGCCCAATCACATTGTAAACTGTATCACCAGGACTTTTAGTGTTAGGATAATTAGCTTGTTATATTATTTCATTGTACAGTGTGTCATTTACAGAAGGTTCTCAATTTTTAAGGCCTTTTGTCCAAGCACACAGCTTATTGCGTGGTGGATTGAAACTTCCCATTCACATGAAAGGTCGTGTCTTCTTGCCTACCGAGGTCCAGTTGGAACAATGCCCAGTCAGGTCACCTTTATAAAGCTGTTAATTCAAACCTTACGTCGCTGCGTGAAAAAGGTCAGCCTCGGTCAGTTCCCTGTCGGGGCTGTAATGCCTCGAATGGGATGCCCTGGATCACAACATCTGTGACCCTTTGCCTGCCAATGGCAAACAAGTTCATTAGGCCTGTTTTCAACAACCGGGACAACATCCCACAACTGGAGATTCAGAGGCTCAAAGTGTCAGTCGGTCCACGCTGCCGAGGGACTGCCGGGAGACGTAGCTGGTGTGGATGAACTTGTGTGTTCTTTTTGTTGTCTTCATTTGCAGTCTAGTGCCTGTTGCAAAATTTAGAACTAGGCCCAGTAAATAGAGCTTACAGTGATGTGGCTGTGTTGTTGCTTGACAATTAGAAAGTTTTGTCAATATTGGTTAGTCAGCTTGGTAAGTAAAAGCTAAAGATTAGTAGAATTGATTATAAATGGGCAAACACGCTCTAGCACTGCAACAGTACTCTTGCTTTTGAAATTGGCAATGTACTCTGATCCATGAAAGTAATTTGCCTACACCAAACACTATTTAGTAAATAAAACTACAGCAAAAATTAGTGCTTATATTATCAAACGCTTCCTATTAAAGTAGTGGGTACAGCTGCTGTTTTTTTTCTACTATATAATGCAATTCGTTGTACTAAATCAATGGACAGAGCTATAGTCTTTTAATAAAAGGGTTTTTTTCTGACTCCGCCAGTGTAATTCCTCTCGGATCAGAGACGCCCTTGATCTTGGCAGCTGATATTTAACCTAATCCCTGACCAAAAGGACTGATCATGGCCATCAGATTCCTGAAAATACTCTGCGTGAGTTAACTGCTGAAGAAATTCTGTGGTTATTTTCAACGCAATAGATGATATGTAGATGTTATACGGTGATCGAAAGTACTAAATCATGTCATCACTTTATTCTGCCCCATTGGAGCAGCGCATAGCTCAAAGCAGAGGGCAGCTGGGGCAGTTTGTCAACAATCAAGGGGGCACAGCAGTGGTGTTAATATCCCTTTGATCCCTGCACCTAATCCTACTCTATTCTTTGCTTAGATTAATTTTGAAGTAATAATGCAGTTTTTTTTTCTTCCTGTCAGTTCAAATCCTCTTTTGTTAGATTGTACATCTGAATGACTTTGTGGGTGGTTGTGCTCGGATAAACGCCTGCTGGGATTGTGGGGGAGCACTGGTGGTATTTAAATGATTGCATTTCAGTTTGGGGTTTTTTTTCCACCTCATCCTTTGATATTGTGCCACACATAGAAACTCATATGCAGGCTAGACTGCAGTGTCTTTCCTGTTTGATTTTTGCCACATCAGCTAAAAGCGCATAGCCCAGAGAACAGTAAAGATACAGAGATCCAAGTAACACTCAGCTCTTTCTTAATACCACCTGAGCCCTTTCACTGCAACACACAGATAAAGCTGGCCCTATATCTATTCATTTTGGCAGAAACAAACCCAGCAAATAAACAGACTTGTATATTTTTATTATTCTGGACAGGCACAAAATAGGACCCACTTGCACAAACAAGGCGATATGAACTGTGTCACTGTGCGGCCCCCAGCGAGGACCCCTGGACACTGGTGGAAAAAATGAGAGCCAGCCACCACCTGGTTTTAAAGATAAAGGCTTTATTGAATTGAGCACACACATCAAATAGAGCACATCGGCAACAGCAGGGCCTGTGTACTAGCTTTGCAAAGTGAATGAATGCTCGTCCCCCTTCTGGCGCATAATATGCTCATGTCTATTGCCTGACTGGCTGTAGCAAATATAAAAATGGCATTTAGGGACTTAATCTCAGAGCAGTTCAACTGGACACAAACTGTTGTTTTACTTTATACTCTTTGTTCTCACTCTTATTGGAAGTGAACAATCTATCGAGAAGTGATTTATAACAGTAGGCCTAACACAGCAGAATATATTAAAGGGACAGTTCCATTTACTTGAAGTGGGGTTGTATGAGGTACTTACGGATCATCAGTGTATAACTTACAATAGATACCAGTCAGCACACACCCAGTTTGAGGATGCAGAGAGGAGTACTGGTGTAGGAACCTAAGCAATGTACTGCTGTGGACAGGTTCAGCAGCCTCTTATGGTCCACCTAAAAAAAACAAAACAATCTCAGTTTAAGTATTTTCACTGCTTTACTTTGCTGTCAGACAGCCTTTTCAGACAGACCTGCCATTATATAAGCCACATATCACTCGCTCCAAACCAAACAGATTCCATAGACAAAATCAGTAATTTTACCTTGCATATTGTAGGAATATGGAAAAGGGGGAAAATTTTCAGGAAAACCAAATTGAATGGAGATGTAGCACAGCAACATGCCATTATTTGTCTTTGAAGAAAAAGTAAAAGTTCTAAACTGCTTTGTTCTCTTTCTCTGCCTCCCCACAGCCTACCTCTGCGTTTCTGGGTGAATGTGATCAAGAACCCCCAGTTTGTGTTTGACATACATAAGAGCAGCATCACAGATGCCTGTCTGTCTGTGGTGGCCCAGACCTTCATGGACTCCTGCTCCACCTCAGAACACCGCCTTGGGAAGGACTCGCCCTCCAACAAGCTGCTTTATGCCAAGGACATTCCCAGCTACAAGAGCTGGGTGGAGAGGTGAGCTGTCTATGAAATGTACACAGCAAGCACTGGTTGAATGAAGGGAGGAAATGTGCATGTGTGTGTGTGTGTGTGTGTGTGTGTGGGCTCTTATGTGAGTGAAAACATCAGGAAACTGGCATTAGCCATGTTTCATTCCGACACACACACAATGCGACTGTAGCACTGAGATCTATGGGCAATGAAACACATCCAAATTACAACACAGTTGGAATGGATGGGAGCGCCCACGGCTCGAGATCTACAGTACAGCAGAGTCAGTGTGTTGGGAGGGGGCAGAAAAAAATATAGAAAGCTTTTTTGAGAGAAGCAGGCAGTAGAAGCCGATAATTTGTTAAAATGAGAGTTTTATTAAATTTATTTGTCAGTAGGGGAGGCAAAGAGTTCCTGAATAAAAGATGGGCCAGTGTGAAGCGGGCCATGTATTTATGTGCCAGTTGCATGGTCACAAGGCAAACCTCAGGATGAGAATATATGTGCACTGCTTGAATGGGTGGAATCAAATGTGGAGTTTCAGGCTCAGGACTGTACTCATTAGTGTTGTGTGTGTCTGCAGGGTGAGGGTCTTCTGCTGATTCATACACAGATATGTTTACATAATGTAAGCAGAAAAATGATGTGTGTGGACAGAGCCTGCCACTGTAGAGAGCAGTACAAGTTGACATTTTAGCCTGTATTTAATTATTGATTAAAGGGACAGTTCACCCCAAAATCAAATATACATATTTTCATCTTATCTGTAGTGCCTATTTATCCATCTAGATTGTTTTGGAGACACCAGCCGTAGAGAGTAGGGGTGGGGGTGCCTTTAGCAAACCCAACAGTGGGACTGTGAGGAAAAGGCCCTCAATTCACCTGCTGGTCATAGAGATGTCTGCCTTCTCTCAAATATAACAGAACTAGATGTCATGGCTTGTGGTGCTCAAAGTATAGACATGTATACTTAGATGTCACATGGACTGCTTCAGTCTATTGCTGTGATATGTCAAAGTTGCTAGTATATTGGACAGGGTAAGACTGATCTGTAATGTCTGTGGCTCAACTCGAAAACTCGACAGCAGTGTCTTCATGACCCAATCACTCAATATTACCAAGAGACCTTGTTTGTGAGCAGCTTTTAATGAAAGAACCAATTTTCTTTCTTCTGAACTACACCAGCCAGCCGTATCACCACACAGAGAAACTACACATCTACACATGGACAAGAGGTCACAGCTCAGCTGATGATCCCATGTGTCATAAGCATAAACCTCTCTTTCATGAGTGCATGCTTCAGTCTGCATGGTGAAATGGTTGGTGGGTGTATTTTGGTAGAAAGAAAATAGCTCCTACGTGAGACTACTCACAGCAAGGTTTATGGATTATCTTGAGTAACCGGGTCATTATTTCTGGAAAGAGACACTGCGGTTGAGTTTTTCAGATGTTTCTTTGAGCACCACAAGATGAGTGCTGTCTAGTTCCATTATACTCAAAAGTATTTCAATAGATGATATATCCAAATCTTGGCAACACACACCAGAACAATCAATATGGATAAACAGCACTGTGGGTAAGAGAGAAAATATGTATTTTTGATTTGGGGGTGAACTGTCCCTTTAAAGCACTCATGCACAGGGCTGAGTCAGAGATGGGTGTGTACACACTGTTCTCTAAGGCCAAACATGCATAGTCTGGTATTTTCAGGAAATGCTGTTCATGTAAATGGCTGTAAATAGAAACATCCCACTGTCCTGTAGTTTATATAAATCATGCCTGTGTTGCAAGTTTGGTGGAGCAACACCGTCATCAGTGGGCAACCCAGTGGAGCTGCGTTATTCAGTTGGAAAAGCCTCAGTAATATAGTAATGAATGAGGGTGGATCTAGTGCGGCTTCACTCTGCTGTCCAACCATGACACAGTGAGGGTCATGCCAGGGAGAGTCTTTAAAGGCAGAATGCAGCAGCTGTGAGGGAAGACAGCAACAAAGTAGATGTACAGAGGAGTCGTCCTCCTTTTCTGTCTCATTTATGCTACAGCTTAATTGTAAGGACAGGACGTCCTTACCTGGTGAGCAGGCTAATGGAAACTTGTGTCTCAGGAAGGAGATCTCTGCTGTGTGTTTCTGTGCTGCAGTCAATCTACAAAGAAAACCATTTGAAACACTAATAAATGACGTGTCAACAATTTAGCGTATGCATGTGCAGCAGTTTTAGTTAGCCGCCCCCCCCCCCCCCCAATTGGAGTGAGTGCAGATGCACAGAGCCATGATATCCCACAGAGCCTTTTACTTGCTGCACTATGTTGATGTTATTAATTTGGGGCTGTGAAGTGAAGCGGGCAAGTGAGATATTGACACTTGCCTCGAATTTGATGTGGGAGTTGATGGTCTCCAGACAATGACAAATCCATCACAGCTGTCATAACAATATTTGTTTACAAGGCTGTTTTCATATGGATCAGTATATTTCCAAAGCTAACGTTTCAGGGTTTTTTTTATAAAGATGATGCAGCTCTGGTTGCAAGCATGTAATAAATGTTAAACATTTTCTGTAGGCTGCTTGTTTTTAAAGGCATAATTTGGATTATTTGAAGTGGGTTTGTATGAGGTTCTTATCCATAGTGAGTGTATAACCTACAGTATATGCCAGTCAGCAAACCCTCAGTTTGGAGAGGCAGAGAGGAATACCAGCATGGAAGCTAAGCAATGCACTACTGTGGACAGGGTCAGCAACAAAATGTATTTGAGCCCTTTAAATAAGGTCTTTCTAAAAAATTCAGTATCAGTTTAAGTGTAAACTATATTTAAAGTGTTTTCACCACTTTACCTTGCCATTAGACAGCAACCAAACACCTTTGCCAAAATTAATTAAGTAATTATTTAATGGAACGATCTGTTAGTTTGTTTTTGTATGAATTTTGGTGAATCCAAACTAATCATTTAAAACACTGAAATTAGCAGCAGAAGACCAGAAACGCCTGTGTTCAAGGTAAAATTGCTGTTTTTAGCAGTTCAGTCTAGAGAGAGCAATACTTGACTTTTATACAGCAGTTTACCATTGTGAGGCTGTCTGACGGCAAGATAAAGTGATGAATATTCGAAAACTATTGTACATTTGAACTGATACTGATTTTTTTACTTTTTTCAAGTGGCTATAATATGTTTTGTTGCTGACCCTGTCCACAACAGTTTATTGCTTAGTTCCTACTCCTGCTGCTTCCTCAGACTGAGGGTGTGCTGACTGTCATCTACTTGAGGCTTTCCGTAGCTTTCACAGATTAGTCAAAGTCTTCATGTTGTTCCTTAGTCCAACATCTTGTCTATACCAGATGAAGTCTAAATAGTTGCAGTTTGGGTTGTAGTTTTGCATTTCAAGCTGGAATGAAATGCATTTTGAGAGCTGAGCTGCATTTTACTTCACTTGCAAAACTGAGGCATATCTGTCCTGTTAGACACAGACAACAGCTTCATTAACTAACTCCAACTAATATTGGAATAACGATGGAACTAACCTTAGAGTTATTTCTTTCCAGTCATCTTTTGAAAGCATAGAATGTAATTTTTATATAAACCTTTTTTTTCCCCTAAAACAAGCACACCTGGTCTCTACACTAACAATCTCCTGCTAGGAGCTCCCTACAACTGCCCTCAAGCACTGAACAGGTGTTGATGTGTGTGTGACCTCTGCGCAAAGGCTATGAGCAACACCCACCTGCCTTTTTCCTCTGCTCAGTTTGCTCTGAAGACTTTCTTCCTGGCAAAAGCATCTCTCGCTCACACATGCCCAGAATTATCCAGCCAAACACCGGGCCTGTCCTCGAGCGGCTGCAGCTACAGGAATTTAATATGTAAATAACCAGCTTTAATTAACATAGTTGATAGGGGCAACACAGCTGCTGCTGACAGTGACTGATTACCCTTACCTCAATGCAGTGGATGTGTTCTGTTGTGCTGTTCAAGGTTGAAATCGAAGGCCTGTCAGTGTTTAGTATGACTCCATTTCAGACACGTTACTATGCAACACACTTGTTGCCACAGTGCTACATGCATTAGTTACATATCTTCAAAGAACCACTGCAAGTAGTAATGAGCTCCAAGGACACCAGCAGCACTATCTACAATAAACACAGCACTGGGTGTTTTCTGTTTCCCAAATCACTTAACAGTTTTTCTAACAAGGTTCT
The DNA here is from genome assembly GCF_056507025.1 of Lutjanus erythropterus. Classification (NCBI taxonomy): domain Eukaryota; kingdom Metazoa; phylum Chordata; class Actinopteri; order Lutjaniformes; family Lutjanidae; genus Lutjanus; species Lutjanus erythropterus. The sequence continues at coordinate 17,808,032 of NC_139338.1, read as the reverse complement.
CGGCTGTAAATGTAGTCCTAACATGTGTTGATTCTTTGTTTTGTTCCTTTTAACAGGTATTACTCCGACATTAGTAAGATGCCAGCGATCAGCGACCAGGACATGAATGCCTACTTGGCAGAACAGTCACGGATGCACATGAACGAGTTCAACAGCATGAGCTCTCTCAGTGAGATCTACTCCTATGTGGGCAAATACACTGAGGAGGTATGTCATCCTAAGACTTACACTGAGCACACATCTGTGTCATCATTATGTAACATTTAGTAGAGTTCAGAGCCCCTCATGCTGTAGATTTTTAGTTAAGTCAAAGGGATACTCCACTGTATATTGGTCCTATAAAATCTACATTAGGGATACCACTAACAATCATTATGAATTAATCGCTTACTTTATAAAATGTCAAATATTGGAGGTCAGATTGGCTTTTTAACTGTTGGTCGGACAAAAGAAGCAATTTGAAGATGTCAAAGACTTTTCATTCGCTCTCATGAATGAAAAAAGACAGGCAGCAAATTCTTACATTTAAGAAGCTGAAACCAGCAAATTGACTGTTTTGTCTGAAAAATGACTGAAACAATTAATTGACCATAAACATAGTTAGCAATTATCTTTGATTAGCTAATTGTTGCAGCTCTAATCTATATCAATCTAACAAATAACATAGTAATTAAATTGGTTATTTTGTTTTAATAATGAATAGACTAACAAAATAATGTGCTGACTGTTGAATTTGAAAAAAACTTCTCCTGACAATCATGCAGAGGAGGTTGATGTAGTTTTTTCTGTTCTGAGTTGGTAAATCTTCTTAGGCTGTGTACCGGCCCAATACATTTATATATATGTAACTGGAAAAGCTTTATATACAGAGATATATCCATAGATGCTGCATAGACCGCCTCAACCTGTTGCTGCGCTGCCAGATTGGTCTGGTCAAAATTGGCCTGTGAATAAATGCTGTTTTTCTGCTGAAAAAGCAATGTAATGTTTACATTTTGAAACTGATTTCAGTGAATCATATTCAAGGGTCTATGGTCTACATGGAGAAGTAAGTTTTTTTTTTATTCAGAACTTAATACATATAAATCATGAATCCTTGAATATATACATGACTTTTGATAAGCTGAGAAATGTAGACATTACAGAGCTTTTTATCTGGAAAAAAATGCAATTCCTCCATGTACTCATGCGCTTACAAGCCAGTCATGACCAAACCAATACACCAAAGGCCAATGCATCGTCTTCAGTTCTCTTTTCTTATTTGTAAGACGACAATTTTAAAAGTTAGGTGGACATGTTCCTCCCCTCCCAGATGGAAACTGCACCCCTGAAATACCCACCCCCTGTAGGCTTGAAAGGTGTCTGTCAGAAGTTTGCATCTTGCATCTCTCTGAAGGATGGCAGCTGTAGTCAACTTGGATTCACAGCAGTTAGAATGGATTCCAACATCCATCTAGACAGAAAAAAGTGCCACAATGTCACCAACAACTTGATTGATGCTCTATTTCCTGTAATGGTTTAGCCCCACAAGTAGGTAATGGTGTAGTGTATTTAGCTCTGCTGGGGAGAAACTAAAGTATAGCAGATAATTCTGTAGGAATAGTTTTAGAGGACTCTGTGGACTTTGAGCCACCTTTAAAGCTTACATGGAGTTTGGTATTTGATGTCAAAATATATCTGTTCAGTGGAGTATTCTTTTAACTTTTTGTACAGTTAATGTTTAAATAGGTAATAAAATAACACTACATTGGAACATCTTGTTATAGCCAGAGACAGTAAAAGTAGTCACTTGAGTGAGAGTATGAAAGTGTTAACTTACCCTGAATATTTACATCACAGCAGAAAGCAGAAGCGTTGTTAAATTGTCTGTAAATATTAGCTGTTAGCACTATTTGAAAGCCATAATGTAACTCCTGCTGTAGCTTCAGGCATGAGGCTGCTTTGAACAGTCATGTGGAGGTGTGGCTGTGTTAGGCTAACAGAACAGCAGCAAACCCCAGAACACCTGCCTCAATGAATCATGAATGCATAAAATAATAAATAAATGCAGCACAAAGAATTATCATTGCTTTACAATAAGACTACCCCTATAAATGTTCATAATTAGGTTATTAATTAGGTTGTAAACACTTTATAAATCATTAATAAGCTGTTGCAACACAAGGGGCAACAGTGATCTGTTGCTTGCCAAATAGTGAGCCCACATTTATCTGTACTGTTAAACCTCACATCTCATTGCATTATTTTTTTAATAAGTTACTAGTATTTAAGCATCATCAGCATATTTTAAGACTTAAGTCAGAAAGTTTTATTTGCATATCAAATTAATGTATCAAATTACCAGACTCATACACTGTTCACCTTGACTTTTTCAGCATGCACCTGTAAGGCTCACTTTTGCCAGTTATAAATGGAAATGTTAATAATAAATACTTCTAAACAATTTATGTAATTTGCTCTTTGCTTTAAGTGTGTTGCTTGTTTCTTTTATGTGAACTTTTTTATGCGGCTGTCTTGACCTAGACTCTCTTTAAAAGGAGATTCTGAATCTCAATGTGAATATTCCTGGTAAAATAAAGGTTAAATAAAATACAAATTAATGCATTTTACACTTAACAATAAGGTTTTGTTTTTATCAGGCCTAAATTAAGTTACTAATAAATAGTAATATGTTAAAGTCTCCCTTCTGAAGGTTACAAATCTTAATAACTCAATAGCAAGATTAATTTGTAGTAGGCAGTAACTGGATCTTACTAGAGCTTCAACGATTGATTGCATCGATTAATTGAGAAAATAAATGACAGATTAATCCACAATGAAAGTAATTGTTAGTAGTGAGCCCACACTGATACATGGAAACTGTTACAAGCTAATTAATATCCCAATTATTATTTCTACATCATTTATATGGGTAGTCTTATTATAAAGTAAAAGTAAAATCTACTCCAGTAAGAGTAAAAAGTATGCTGCATTAAAGTACAATTTCTCAGAAAAGTTACTTAAGTACATGTAATGGAGTAAATGTAACTTGTTACTACTCAGTTCTGGTTATGTCTTTATATTAGTTATGATGAAGTACCAGATTTGAAAGTGCTGGTTGCAGTTTTGTTAGCTTGAGTGCTTTTAGTAATGTCTTTGTGTGTCTGTGTTTAACTCACCGTCCTGGCGGCAGATCGTCTGTGCGCTGGAGCAGGATGATGCAGCCAGGAAACAGAGACTGGCCTTCAAGCTGGAGCAGGTGGTGGCCTTCATGAGTCTGGAGAGCTGAGGACCGCACTTCCCAGGGCGCACTGGGAAGAGACCCCATCAGAAACCGAGCCGTGCCTGAGCGAAGACCTGTCCCCATCTTTTTCATCATGTGACTTCCTCCCTCCTCCGCCTTTCAAAGATGACTTCTTCCTTGACCTTTTTTCTGCTTCCTCCTCCCCTGAGAAAATATTTTGTTTTCCTCATCCACTCTGCTGCATAGACTAGTTTACCTGAATAAATCTGAAGGGTGGTCCGGGGCTGAGGTTGGCGTCTCCCACAGTGCAATGTGGGGGATCCCTCAGCTTCGCCACAGGGAGAGCTCCGAGGGGTGATTGCTTGAAAGCTGGCCATATTGGCATACTTCAGTCCCCCTGCTGGAAGAAAAGAGGGGAAAAAAACATTTTTATGTTGCCTTCAAGAATTTACACTGATAGGTAATTCTTTAAAAACCACAATGTTGGGTGTCCATTTTGTTGAGAACTTTTTTTCAAAACTAGGATAGTTAAAACCATCTCTAGAGTCCAGTTTATTGTAGTTCTATATTCAATATACGGAATCAAGAGGAAACAACTGCAAGCCAAATGAACACCTCTGAAGAAAATTAATGCAAGGATGGTTTGCCAAGTTTACACTGTACCTACAAACGAAGCATACATATCTGCGAAATTTGGGGCGAGTCCAGGCAAACCTAGAATGTTCTTGTGTTCTTTACATGTAGCTGGAGTTGTATTTAAGAAAAAGACTGATGGGGGGTAGGGAAGGATTAGTGCTTCTCTGAACTTTTCCTTTATTGAAATGTGACTGACACTAAAACTTTACAAACCAGAGCATCCCCCAATCTATACCCCCTTTGCAACATTCGCACATTTCTCCCTGCCCAGCGTACATTTACTGCAAAGAAAATGCTCATGATTTCTGCTTCCATCTGGCTTATGTGGCTACTGCAAAATTAACCTATTAGACAAAAACACCCGGAGGCCCCGACCCAAGTTGGATCCTCTCTAAGAAGCACACAAACAACTCTGGAAGACAGTGTTTCGACTGCTAATCCAAACACCAGGAGCAGTCTTTGTCCGGCTCTTGCCACTTCCAATCTTGTGCCGCCACTGCGACGGTCTATCAAAGCACACACACTCACACACACACTCATGCACAGATACACACACAATCAGCAGCTGCCCAAGATCCTGACTGCCCAGATATCTACGCCAACCCTGGAGGGGGGTAAAAGGGAAGAGCTGACTGAAATGTACTGGGTAAGAAACTGCTTGATCATTAAAAATAAGAAGAATGATTGGATACAGTGTAGCCAGATGATGGCTGACTGTTGTGAGAGTAGCACTTCTTTCCCAGGATGTTCTTATTTAAAAGACTTTTGTGTGGAGAAATCAAACAAGATGGACTTAGTCGGTCAGCCAAAAACCAAAGGAGCTTGAAAATTTTCAAAACGGTCAAAAATGTATTTGTAAAGTGCCACTGAGGAACTGACAAAAAAGGACTATGTAAAAGACAACCACTTCTGGGACAAAAAAAAAAAAAAACATATTGTGACTGGAACTTTAAGAAACCTGTGTGATTTTTCTGACCTCAGTGTGTCGAGGTGAGAGGCTCTGTGGGCGAGGTGATCTGATCCTCCTTTCTCTTTCCATCGTCCCGGGTCTCTCCGGCTCTCGGCACACCGTTCACCCTTGTGTCCGGCTCCTGACTTACCAGTTTTCTTTTCTGTTTTGCACAAGCGTTGGAGATGGTAGCTAGTTGCATACGGCAAAACCCCAACTCTTGAGTGTGTAACTGTTGAGGCGCTCTTGTCTGTATTAGTGTAGTTGTCCTCAGTGGCGGCAGGGGGCGGCCTTCTCCAAGCCTCAAAAAAAAAGAGGAAAAAAAAAAGAAAAAATCTGATAAAGCAGAGCAGGAACAGGACAAGAAGTGAGCATCAACGGCAGGATAAACAGAAACTGATAGAAAGTAGATAAGACTTGTTGGAGAGAGCGATTGAAAGAGATGATGGAGGCGCCCTCCGTACCTTTTGACCTCTGCCCTTTCTTTTGCCTTGACAACGTGCCCCATGTGGTGATGTGAATGTGTGAAGACCGCCCTAGGTCCACCTTGGGTCCTTTATTGGCTTTTTAAGCGCATGTAAAACGTAAACAATTTAAGAAACTTATTTAAAAAAAAGTGAAAAATAAGAAAATTAAGCCTTGCAATGATGATGTGGATGTGTTCTTTTATCTTTCTTTTGCTTGGAAGAATCGAGATGGAAAAGTGGATTGTTCATGTAATAAAAACTATAACTTTCGTTTAAGGTGGAACCTTTATCCAGTTCAACCCCCTCCTGCAGAACCTCATGCCCTCATGGTTTTTGTGAAGTGTTAGATGCTAAATAAAACAGATATTATATACCCTTGCATGTTGACCTATTTGGATGGTATGAAATGGAACTGCCTTGCTCAAAGATATTTATATACTTCTACTACTACTAGGGACTTTAAAGTCATTTACAAGCCAGCTGTTCATTTGAAGATTATGGATCTCGCATTTTGAATTTCTTGTCCCTTCATCGCAGGCCATCAGTGTTTTGTGACAGCCGCGTCTCAGCTGTGGGTTTTAGTTTTGGTACACAGAAGATGCAAGTTGAGTCTTGCTCTGTCTTTGCTGCTATTACATCTTTTTTTGAGAGTCGTCTGCGGCATTAGATCGATTATTTCATCATGGTAACTGCTTATTTTTTTTGTTCTCCATCAGTCGAGCCCACAACAGAAAAAATAAATTCTGAGTGAAGCCCTGTTTTCAAATAAGTAAAGATGAAAACAAATAGATGTTGTGCAACAAAGGTTCGTTTCATAAAAAGCAAACAAAGACTGCATCAGTTTGTCACAAAATGTCACTTTCCCTTTCAGTTTTCTTGAAAACCACCTGGAATAAACAATGTATACATGTGATTCATCATACAAACGAGATAAAGACAGCTTTGTAATAAGACAGGCACATTAGGATTAATAGTAGACTTATGTTTAAGACTGAGTTTGGCAAGTGACTGTTTCTGTCTTAGCCCTAGTGTCAAATGTATGTGAGATATCCACGTCATTGTCCATTACTTACTGTCTGCAGGTATACAGTATGATGAATGTCTGTTGTTTCAACTTGGAGGGGTACATTCACAAGGTGTTTGCTGGACAAGTTATGTAGTAAACATATCAATCTATTCATATCTGTTATTGGAAAATGAGGGGAATAAGGATCGATTTAGCGACTGGAAGATTAATTCAGAAGAAACGTACTACTGAAACACCTTTAGATAATTTCAAAGAGCCTCTTTCATTCATGTAGCCAAGGTATACTCTGTCTAGATACCCAAAGTTTCCCCTCACAGCCGTGTGTTAATGAATAACACAAGGTGAGAGTCCTGGGCTGTCATTGTGAATCTGCCCCCCGGTGTAACATCCTGTCTTTCATTTCTCCCTGCCTCCCCGTCCCCTTCCCCTGCAACAAAGGTTGTCTGCTAGTAGCCACCCTGTGTTGCCAAGAGCACAGATAAAGTTTCCACCTTCAAACGTTTTGTAGGAACTAAAAATGTCCTCCTAGCTCAGTGTTATAGCAGGTGTTACAGAAACATGCTAGAAAAGACTTTTACTAGACCATATTTGAAAGATAAAGAGTATCTTATCGAGAGATAAAGACGAAACCTGGGGGATATAAGGCGAGCTTCTCTAACTTTGTTATAATTAATTGTATACCTGTGTATGTAAATATAATGCATTCCTATTTTGCAGTCAAGAACAAAATACTATTTGTAATATAGAATAAACTTTATTATGAAACCAAGCATTTCAAATTGTTTTTGTTCTTTGTGTCAGTTCGCCGATTACGGTCTTGTTGGAGGCTAATTGATATCAGCTCCATTTGAATCATATTATAAATATATATTAGAGCTGCATAATATGGTCAAATTAATTATTTTAGCAGATATTACAATTGCAACATGATTCACAATTAGTAAGATGATCATTTTGTATCACAATTTTCATTTTTATAAAATAAAATCATAATAATGGTAATAATAATTTGTTGGGGTCTGTGTCAAACCCCTTACATCTGGAGAAAAAGATTTATAGGCCAGGGCATCTCTGAAGCATTAGTGTACAACATTATAAGGCTGTTTTGTCACACATGTTCCCCTTATCAAAAAAATCACAGCTTTTGCGATTTGGATATTGCATTTGGCCATATTTCAATTTTGATTAATTGTGCAGCCATAATATATATAAATGTGGACAGGGAAATGGGAGGTATTTAGAAAATGATGGAAGAATAAGAGGGAAAATAAGGTAGATAACTATAGTTCTTAGACTAGTTATGTTCCTGCTCTTATATGCAGATTCTACTCATCTATTTTCTGATTTATTTATTTAGTACATATACATTTATTTCTCTCTTGTTTTTTTTATTTAATGTGTTTATTTTGGACACTGTTCAATTCCAAGTACAATCCCTTTACATTTAGAAGGTAAACTCATCTGCTTTATATATGTTAATGTACTTACCATAAATTATAGTTTTATTATTCTTTTATATTATAAAAATCAGCACTGACACCACTGTTTACTGTGTGTATAACTTTCTTCAGCTCAATTAAACATATTTGAAATATGTATGCCTACAAGTAAGGTTTAAATTGAAAAAAGATACATCTTTGCATGGCCTGAATCTAAAAGTACTAGTGGCCAGATTTAGACTTTGACGTGCCCTTTACTCCACTGGGAAACACACAGCCTCCTGCAAGATGCACACTTGATAAATATTTAAATAGCTAGTCAACCTCAAAGACCTCTTCACAGGGTAACTGTGGGTGGAGTTACACCGACAGTTTGTTCAAGTCACCAAAATCCAACAAAAACTTGACAAAGAATCACTAATGACTAAGTTTCTCTGCCCTAACAGGTGCAACAAAACCAACACATGAGACTTGGAGAGGTGTCTGTCAGGCAGGCAGGCTCTGTACTGCCACACAGTCTGAAAACACTTGTGTGGGTGTAGCAGACATTACAAGGGCTTTAAATTAACTGGTGTGGCCGTATTTTCCAAGTCCAAGACTTATGCTACCTACACACTGTTTATGCACCGAGTGATAGAAAGCAAAGCAATAACCAGTGGCAAATAAAGCAGGACAATAGCTCTGAATTCTTGGAATGCCGGTTACACATACAGACTACAGTGTGTGCCGCCAAATAGCTCTAATTTTCCTCTCCATCCCAGTGACAGGTGCTACGTCAGCCAGACAGGGTGTTCAGGGATTCTGAGGCCATCTCAGGTCTCCCACTGTCTGGTGCCAGACAGAGCAAAAAAAAAAAAAAAAGAGTAGATGCACAGAGATGCATAACAAAGAGCCATTTCTATTGTAGTCTGAGATTTGTAATTATTCTTTGTGCTGTCAACTGCACATCAGGATACACAAGAACAAATACTGTACTGTATGCAGTAGCAGGACAAGACCTCTCCCATGAAAAGAAACCCCTCTGCTTTTTAGATGCATAATGGCCCAAATCATTTTAGACTGTTAATCCAAATTATTCAAATTACGGTTTCATCCAATTAATTCACAGTCTATGCCCTGATTTCCCACAGTACCACTGGGGAAGATAAAGAAACCAAGGGCTGGAATAAATCTTTGCACAGGGGAAGTCATGCTCCGAGTGCATACACTGAATAGTCCAGTTCTAAAAAGGACTGGCTCAAAGAGTAGATTTCCAAATAGTATGTAAATAAGCATCCAACAGTCATACTTGTAAGCCTGCTTTCTAAGAGCAGAGACAGAAGCCTAACACAGTCATGACATCTAACTCAGTCCAAACCATTGTCATCATAGTGCTTAAGGTCTTACAAAGCGGTTTCCGTACCCAGTGACAAAACCATCTTACAGAGGGTATGCATGTGATGTCAAAGTATGTGGAAGTCACTGATAGTTACACCCACCCACCTCCAGCCACCACAGTATCTTCTGGTCTCCTCATCACATGGATTTTGCCAAAAAATCTGGCCTTGAAGTAACATTACAACAAGGCTTTTGTATGCCTTATTTGCTTTGTTTATTTCCCTGGCATCAAAAATAGGTGCATCTAAATGCCAGGAAACCCAGTCCCTGGCTACATGTCAATTTCCATGTACCACTATTTCTTTGGTAAGTTGCAGTTGAGCCCAACTGCCTTTAATTTAAGCAAAGAATCATTTGTTTTACTCCCAGTTTTGCAGGTACTATAGGCAGCCATGTTGCTGGATGATTTTGTCATCCTGTCATCTGTCTGCATGCTGCAATGGGGGAGTGACATAACCTGCATATCCTCTGCACTGGGCAGGACAAAAACAAACATCCCTGCAGGTTGGGAGTAGAATGAATAAAGCACGGCCCACAAATCTTCAACAATCGACTAATACTTGAAGACAAAGTTGTCCTGTTAGAAGCAGTGGGTAGCAGCAGTGGATATTAGATTTATGGAGCCAGGTGTGACTGTGTGTGTAGCTAGTTTCCTTGTACATTATACATCTCCTAAACTATGTTTTTCAGGCCAACTCGTCTCCTTCTCCTCATCTTAATGAGGAAAGCATAAAGAAGCAAACAGAATTCTGCAGGGCTGAACGTACATCATACAGTAAATTTAATAAATCTTCCCAACTTTGACAACTTTCCATTCTATCTATCTTCCAAGTTGGATTTGGTGTTTAGAAACTGGCTGATGGGTTTTCTAATTAATGAGTAAGACTGGCTCGCTGGGCCTGGACCTCTCATTGTGTTTGGCTCTAACTCAGCCTATTACTACTCCAACTGATGCAAATGCTGCTTAACTTCTAATCTGAGTTGCAGTAAAATAAGCTCCATGGGGTAAATCCACACGGATCTTATTTATATTGTCAAGAGGCAGGTTACAAAAGCTTCTCTGGTTTAATGAGAGGTGTTTCCTGACATGATGTAACCCCAGTCATTATAATGAAGGCAGAGCAAATATCCGCACTGCCAAAATAATTAGGAAACGGCAGCATTGGTAAAGATTAGTTGAACCTATAAGCTTCTTCTTCTTGAAGCCAATCTAACAGACCTGAAGCCATTCAGGAAATCAAAGAGGGAAATCCCTGCCGCTAAGCACGTATCAGTCTACAAAGCTTAGCTGTAGTTTTGCAGTAAACACACAGCTTTATTTTACTCTACAATCCGCATTATTCAATATCATACATCAAAGTAAATCAAAACACGCACTTTAATGTACTAATTTTCTGATTTTTGTAAGTGGCCCATCAGCTTCGTTATCACACAAAACACACAGCTTCTGCAGCTGATTTTTTGCAAAATTTTCAACTGGTGCAGCTGCACAACAAAGCATTATCACTACCTCAGCACAACAAGGCCATCTTGAAACACCTTCCCAGAGACACTGAGGACTTTAAAAGTCAGAGGTAAGCTAAAAAAAAGACAAGTAAATGGAAAACAGGAGCGACAGATGAGGAAATAGAAAGTTCTGTGTAGCAAAGGAGGGCAGGGGAGGTGTGAAGTGTAGAAAACAGAGTGACAACATGCTGAAGGGGTATGCCCGCAGACAGGAGGCTGCGGCACTCTGGCTGACGGGGACGAGAGATTGAATTGGCCCAGTGTCACCCTCCATATACCAACCAGTGAACTGGGAGTAATGGGTGAGAAATGGAAAGAGGGAAGGTGGAAGGAGAGCGAGAAAGAGAAGTAGGGAGAGGAGCGAGGGCCGCCAAGTGTCACCCTAATTTTCTGACCAGTGAGGTGGGAATAATGGAAGGGAGGAGAGAGGTAACTCTGAGGGGTGATGGGTTGGGAGAGGTTGGATGGAGGTAGCGGAGGGGGCAGGATGATAGAGAGCCGGCTGTGATTGCTTCGCACCAGGGGTGGTTTTCCACACTCCCATGATCACCGCAACCCTTTCACCCCAGACCCCCGCCCTGCCATCATGTCCACACACACTGATGTGATGTGGCCACGGAGAAAAAAAAGATTAGAAGGTCTGTCCACATGGAGATAGAGTGACGCACAGGCAAGGAGAAGAGAGGAGTTTGGTGCTTTGCTGGCAATCAGTGTTAGAGGGCGTGTGGGGTTACGGGATTGGATAATCGATAAGACTGAACCTGCAGCTTTGGGGACTTGAACCCATATTCATCCCCCGGCCACCTCAGCTTAACAGACTTATCTTCAAGACAAGAGTATTAGATTTACTGTCAGCAGAGCAATTCAAAAGATTAATATCAGTCTATCAGCCACTGTGGCAAAGTTCTCTTTCGCAAAAAGACATGTTTGAGTTACAGGTTCAGTCAGGAAACTAATGTTACAGAAAGAAACAGAATTGCACATACAGCTCACTTATCATGGAGTATAAAAACACTTCAGGATTAGTAATGGTTTGGCACGGCTAATAGTGCCAATCTGTCTCATGTTTGTGATGTATCTCTTAAGGCCCTTTCACATCACTGCATGGTAACCCCCCTGATAACCTGCAAGAGCGTTACCCTGAAAAGAAAAATGTCTTTAATAGCAGCTGCTGCCACTGTGCTCTGAGACTACAATGACTAGGGCTGGGTATTGTTCAGAAATTTTCGGCACTGGCACCAATACAGATACCTTGACTTCAATACCCACTCAGATTATTGGTGCAGATAAGTGGTTAAAAAAAGAGAATAATCAGCATAATTCTACCTTGATACAAGTTTTACTTCTTATGTATCAAAATTTGGGACTGAATAATGAGGCACTTTTCAAAAGTCAGTGGGACTGAAGCAATTCGGTCAGTGCCACAAAAGTATCACAGTTCAGTACTCAGCCCATCATAGCATTAGTACAATCCAACCACAACTCTACAGCTATATACTTTGCAAATTTCTGTATTAATATGTGTACAATAAAATTAGGGGGAAAACTCATTTTTAGCTCATTTTCCCCCCAATTCTCCATGAAGGTAAGCTTCAATCATTGGTTCTGCCAGTAGAATGTACTGTTTTTCCTTTCATTTGGCGAGCACCGTGTTGTGCAGTTCCAGATACTCAGACACCAGCATTATTAGCTCCTCCATGTTTGCTTCTTTCTGACCTGCAAGGCCAGCTATTTCTGAGATTCCTGCTCCCATCTAACTGATTGGCTGAAACCAGAGCTCCAGACTCAGGCCCTCCTTTTGGCGCAGGGACCAATCTCCATTGCCAGAACCCTTAGTACTTCTAGTCATTCTTGAACCATTGTGCCATTAAAAAAAACATTGCTTTTTATGACTGTGTAGTTGGCTACCTGGTGTAAGCTAACATTTCTCTATCAAGGTGCTGTTATACCAAAGCTAGCTACAAGAATACAATAAAATACGTAACAACTGCACTGCAATTGAGTACTGCAGGCCAAATACTATGTCAGAGACATAGATGGGATATTAAATAGGTTGAAATCCTATTTAATGTACAGTGTATTGTCAAAGTGAGTTGTTTCCTCCACCCCGTCCTCCTGAGAACAAAAGCCAACTGCTCTGAAAATGCACACGCTGCAGTTTGAGTTCATTGGCTGTCTTACTGCCTGCCAAACTCTTTTAACATATTGCTCAATTGATAAACAGCAATTACTTCTAAAAGATTATTGATGATTTCTTCGAATCGAATCAATTAAATTTTGTTTGTATAGCCCAATATCACAAATCACAATTTGCCTCTGGGGGCTTGACAATTTCTGCAGTGTGCAGCACCCCCAGTTCTGTAAACCCTCGAAAGAGTTAGGAAAAACTCTCCTACAAAAAACTTAATTACTCATAAACAGATAACTCATTCAGCAAACATTTGTCACGAATTTTAACTTTAACATGAAACGGGCAAACAAGTTACAGGCTGGAACAGACATGAAAACATGCTGGCTGTAGCATTATCGTCAGAGAAACAAGTATTTCAATTTAGCAAGTTTCCTTAATTTTTGATGACATATCATTGGTCACATTATGATATTATGATTTAGTACAGAAGATGGCAATGGATAGTACACTTCTTACAGAATCTTTCACAACACAGAAACTACAGATAAGCTAGAAATGTTCACTGTGTGAGCTGCCATACTGTCCTGGTTTATGTCAGCAAACTCGGGAACTTGGAATTCCAACTTGAATGACTGTTCCAATGTACTTTTCCATATCACAGGTTTTTGGGTTTTTTTTCCAAATTCCAAGTACAATAGATCACAGCAGCCCAGCTCATTGGCTGTGGAGCATGAAGACAGTAGGGGAAAAAGATGGGATTTTATCCGAGACTTCGAGTTGTCAAACTGTCGTAGGTGCATAAAGCCCAAGTCTTGTTTTATCATCTCTCCCTTTGCTCTTTGTATTTCTTCAAAAGGTTACAGCATTTTAAAGTTCACTGTTCAGAGTGCTTTCAAGCTTTTTCTAATGACTCGCTAACAGTTTGACAGTCAGTTGTTCCTGAGCAATTACTGTTTCAAAAGCTGAGCTAAAATGTTTGGGTTTTTGCGGTAAAACACTGCCAAAAATCATTTTATTAATCTCAGTTGATCTCTGTCCTTGCCAGATACTGTTATTAAAACATCTGTTTAGTGCCTGTGATTTTGAGTTTTTGAGTGAGGTTTCTCATATGGCTCCTGTCACTGTGGATAACTGGCTGCGATGTCGACTGGCTGACTACAAGGATGGATGGATTGATGACGAGGAGTGCAGTTTGGACACTGGTTGTCGGGTCTAATTTCAGCAATGGACTCAAGAGATATTGACAACTGCACACAAGCAGATGGGAGCAATTACCAATATTCGTCCATTCTCCTCCGTCTGCTCTGTCTTAGTAAACATTTGTGTTGCTGGTGGCGGCAGGGATAGAGCGGGAAAGAAATCAGACAGACTCACTGTTACAGCCAGATACACCCTAAACACTACAGATGGAGAATGAAGATATAAATCTGTCAAAAGGTTTCAGAACAAAGACTTTGAACACTGAAGCAACCTTCAAGCAGAGGCAAGATTTGTGAGTCTCTTTGAGTTACATGAGTGTAAACAAGTGTGTGATAATTATTCTTCAGGGTAGATGCTTGGATCTGAGTTCTAGTCACAGAAGTAGAAAAAGTTCACACAGTCTTTACTCAAGAAGAAGTACAGACATTTGTTTATAAAAAAAAAGACTAGTAAAGCAGAAATACGGATTCAACTTTGTTACCCAAGTAAAAGTGAAAAAGTACAGGCTCTGAAATACAATACGTTTAAAAGTATTTAAGTAAAATGTAGCCCTCTGAAGGACATTTCTATCAGCTGTCTGTGCAAAGCTAAATGAACCTGAACTGAACATCATATTAATGCAATGTAAAGACTATTAAACTTAAACTATCGTAAATTCAAATAAAATTTAAAGAACAATACACCAGAAATGCTCACAAGTAATTTTTTGCAAGTTCACGTAAAGTATTTAGTCTTTGAGCTGGAGTCCAAGTCAAGTCTAAACCCTTCTGTCACAAGTCCAAGTCAAGTCTATCAAGTCTCTCAAAAAAATTTTCTTATGTTTTGTATTTTATTGATTGTTAACCCTCTATGGTACACATTATGATGCCAGTGAGGGAAAAAATGTTTGGAGTGTTTTTATGTCTCAAAATAGACTAAATAAACATAATCTGAAGAAATTTTATTTTTATTTTTATTTTTGGAAGTTTTTGGGGTTCGTTGCCTGTAGGCAACATTGTACCATAATGGTGCATAAGTGAAAAAGAACGTTCCTTTTCCAATTTGAACATTGTTTATTTCATAAACATATGCAAAAATATTCAATATTCATAAAATTTTAAATTAAAAAGAATTATGAAAAGAATTTAAGTATATCTGTATGTATGTATGTATGTATGTATGTATGTATGGTCATATATATGTATGTATGTATATGTATGTATGTATGTATGTATGTATGTATGTATGTATGGTCATAAGTATGTATGTATGTATGTTCATATGTATGTATGCATGGTCATATGTATGTATGTATGTATGTATGCTCATATGTATGTATGCTCATATATATGTATGTATGTATGCTCATATGTATGTATGCTCATATGTGTGTATGTATGGTCATATGTAAGTATGCATGGTCGTATGTATGTATGTATGCTCATATGTATGTATGTATGCATGGTCATATGTATGTATGTATGTATGTATGCATGCATGGTCATATGTATGTATGTATATATGTATGTATGTGTGTATGTATGTATGGTAATATGAATGTATGCATGGTCACATGTATGTATGGTCATATGTATGTA